>NC_086102.1:135803587-136488587 GCF_963921235.1 Mobula hypostoma | reverse complement strand
TCCTCCACCAACACTGAGTTCATTGACTTCATTAACTTCGCCTCCAACTTTCACCCTGCCCTCAAATTTACCTGATTCATTTCCAACACCTCTTTCTCATTTCCCGATCTCTCTCTGTGTCCATCTCTGGAGACAGTTTATCTACTGATATGTTTTATAAACCCACTGACTCTCACAGCTATCTGGACTATACCTCTTCCCACTCTGTCACTTGTAAAAATGCCATCCCTTTATTTCAATTCCTCCGTCTCCTCTGCACCTGCTCTCAGGATGAGGTTTTTCATTCCAGGAATACTGAGATGTTCTCCTTCTTTAAAGAAAGGGGCTTCCCTTTCTCTACCATCAATGCATCCCTCACCCAAATCTCTTCCATTTTGCACATGTCTGCCCTCACCACATGCTCCTGCCACCTCACCAGGGATAGGGTTCCTCTTGTCCTCACCTGCTACACCACCAGGACTCGGGTTCATCTTGTCCTTACCTACCACCCCACTAACTTGTTCATCTCGCACAAACCTCTTCATAACTTCTGCCAACTCTAATGGGATCCCACCGCCAAGCACATCTTTCCTTCCCCTCACTTTCCGCTTTCCACAGGGATCACTCCCTACACAAACTCTCCCTACTGATCTCCCTCCTGGTAGTTATCCTTGCAAATGGAACAGATGCCACACCTGCCCCTACACCTTCTCTGTCAATACCATTCTAAAGTCCTTCCTGGGGAGTTGGCACTTCACCTGCGAGTCTGTTGGTCTCATATACTATATCCGGTGCTCCTGGTGTGGCCTCCTGTATATCAGTGAGACCCGATGCAGATTGAGAGACAGTTTCACCAAGCACCTTCACTCTGTCCACAACAAAAAGTGGGATCTCCAAGTAGCCACCCATTTCAATTCTACTTCCCATTCCCACTCCGACACGTCAGTCCACGGCCTCCTCTACTGCTGCAATGAGGCCACACTCAGGTTGGAGGAGCAGCACCCTATATTCCATCTGAGTACCCCCCAATCTGAAGGCATGAACATCAATTTCTTGAACTTCTAGTAATTGCCCCCCCTTCACAATTCCCCATTTCCTGTTTCCCTCTCTCATCTTATCTCCTTACCTGCCCATCACCTCCCTCTGGTCCTTCTCCTCCTTCCCTTTCTTCCATGGTCTTCTGTCCTCTCCTATCAGTTTTGCCTTTCTCCAGCCTTTTCACCAATCAACCCCCCAGCTCTTTACTTCACCCCTTCCCCTTTTCCAGTTTCACCTATCACCTACCACATTGTACTTCTTCCTCCCCCCCCCCCCACCTTCTTACACTGACTCCTACTCTTTCTTTCCAGTCCTGATGAAGGGTCTTGGCCTAAAACATCGACTATTTGCCCTTTTCATTGATGCTGCCTGGCAAGTTCCTCCAGCGTTTTAGACCATAAGACCATATGATACAGGAGCAGAATGAGGCCATTTGGCCCATTGAGTCTGTTCAGCCATTTCATCATGGCTGATCCATTTTTCCTCACAGCCCCAGTCTCCTGCCTTCTCTCATTATCCCTTCATGCCCTGTGCAATCAAGAATCTATCAACTTAAGTATACATAAAGACTTGGCTTCCACAGCTGCCTGTGGCAACAAATTCCATGGATTCACTACTCTCTGGCTAAAGAAATTCCTCTTCATCTCTATTCTAAAAGGGTGCCCCTCTATTCTGAGGCTGTGTCCTCTGGTCTTAGACTCTCCCATCATAGGAAACATTCTCTCTATATCCACTCTATCTAAGCTTTTCAACATTCAATGGGCTACAATTAGGTCACTACTTACTCTTCTGAATTCCAGTGAATATAGACTCCATCAAATGTGCTTCATATGACATTTTGTGTGTGTTGCTTTGGATTTCCAGCACCTACAGATTTTTTCACATTTATGAAGCTCCCCTTTCATTTCAAGTACCATTGTCTAGTGCTATGAACTCTCCAGTTATACTCCAACGACGTATCTCATTCCAACAAATTTCAGCTTCTTTGCATTGTGACATATCCCCCAGTTCCCACACTATGTAAAGCACCGTTCTTTTCCATTAGATTCCAGCCTGTGACTCAATCAGATATTGATTATTCAGTGCATTATGCAAGCAGCTCATGCTGTAAAACCCAGGATAAGTTTACGTCAAATGACGTCATTCAGCCAAAGCGGACAGTTTTATGTTCTGCCTCCACAAATTTACCAGTTGCAAATAAAATCTCACAACAAAGTAAATAAACTAAGTGGACCCTTACCTCACGGAAATGAATGGCACTTTCCGATTGGTTGAGCATTAACTGCAGCTCAGGGTTGAGATAATCTCATGGCAGACAAGGAATGGGGAGAAAATCAAAGCAACAGAAGAGGCAATATAATCCAGATGGTGTAAGTAGATAATGGAACAGAGCAATCTGGTCATGATGAATTGTGAAACAGGGGAGACCGGGTGGCCTGCTCTTTCTCCTATATTCTTGTGTTCCACTGTTCTTACATGTATACATCTTTGAATATAGCAAGAAAACTTGCTGAACTTGCTATTTAAAATCATCTTGGTCTTGTTCTCCATAAACAGAAATATAATACAAAAATAGCTTATACCTCCTTTTGTATTGTGTAGAGCCACAATATTTGGCGCAATATCAAGGTTTTGGTAAGGGTGAGTAGGAGGTTTATTGGATTGGGAAAGGAGGAGAGCTCTGTTTCTGTGGAGAGTGCTGTTTCACCCATTTAAACAAGGCATACATAGCCCAAGGGTAAAATAGTATGGGAGCTTCTGCACAGAAATGTCCTCAACCTAGACCAAGATTAATTGAGAAGGTGTGAGGATAGGAACTTGAAAAAAATATATATGGTGTTCCAGACTTCAGTGTATCGTCTAATACTGGAAGACACATAAGACTGCAGATGCTGGAGTCTGGAACTTCAAGAAATCTGCTGGAGTCTTTCTCTGTATCATAACAGTTAATGAAAAATTCTCTATATACTTACCCAGCGTTATGATGTCATGTAGGAGATTGGGGGTACCTAAGTACATTCACACTTCAACAAACTGTGTCATTGATGGTGACTATGGTACTGGAGTGTTTCATAGAGAAGGATTCATACAGCACGAAAATACAGCATCGGGTCCCTGGTGTCCACCAAACATGCATCTATAGTAATCCTAAATTACTCCCATTTTGTTCTCCTTCAGCTCCCCCAGGTACTGCTACACATCTACACACTGATGCATTTTAACCCATCGAACCACGTTCATCGATCAGGGAGTGCTGTTACAACCAAGATATGCAGGCATCAGTGTGACTGTAGCGTATGTCTGCTAGGAGGAAAAGCAACTGTGTGCAGGGGCCAGCTGTAGATGGATCATACACACCAATATTGCTTCTGGAATGAACAGAATGAAACAAGAAACTCTGATGGACAACCTGAAATCTGAAAAGAAATACTTCAAAAATTTTAGAGGGATCAACAGTCTGAATATAGGGAGGAAGATTTCCCTGACTGAGGAATGTAGAGCCAGGAGGGATACTATACGAATAAGGGAGGGCTGCTTAGAATTGAGCTGAGAGGAGATTTCTTCACTGAGAGGATAGTGAATCTTCAGAGTTGTTTAGCCCAGAGGCTGTGTGGTGGGAAGGGAGTGCCACTGATTCATTCAAAACAGAGGCATTTGGGATTGTTATGTCGTGATGAAATTATGGATAGCACAAATGGATTAATTAAAATGTGAACCAGTCTTCAGGAAATAAAACTTCAAAACGGTTGAAATTAATCACTGAGTATGGGACATTCTGAATCTGTACCATTGGGAAAACAATGGATGAATGTTCATCGCACACAAAATACTGGAAAAATTTATCAGGTCAGGCAGCATCTATGGAGGGAAATAAACCACGGGATGAGACCCTTCATCAGGACAGGGCTGGAATGAGGCAGAAGCCAGAATAAGAAAGTAGGGGAGGAGGAGGAATGCAAACTGGCAGGTGATAGGTGAGACCAGATGAGGGGGAAGGTGGGTCGATGGGTGAGGAAGTATGATATGAGAAACTGAGGTGAGAGCTGGAGGAGGCTGAGGAAGGAGGAATCTGATAGGAGAGGACAGTGGACTGTGGAATAAAGGGAAGCAGGTGAGAATCAAGAGGGAGGGGAGGTGATAGTTCATGAGGGCAGGGGGGAGAAGAATGGCAGTGACAGGACCATCAGAAAGGTGGGGGAACAAAAACAGAGGGAGTGTATGGTGGGGAACACAGAGGGGAGTAGTTACTCGAAGTAGGGAAATCAATGTTCATGCCATCAGGTTAGAGGCTACCCAGACGGAATATGATTTGTTGCTTCTCCGACTGCATTTGTTCTCATTCTGGCAATGGAGGAAGCCATAGAGAGACATCTTGGTGTAGCAGTGGGAAGTGTAGCTGTGCGGCAGACACAGTGAAGGTGCTTGACGAGTCGGTCTCCCAACCTGTGTGAGATCTCACTAATATAGAAGAGGCCTCACCAGGAGCAGCAGGTGCAAAACAAATGACCTCAACAGCCTCGCAGTTGAAGTGTTTCCTCATCTGGTTTGGGACAGCTTGGGGCCCTGAAGAGTGGTGAGGGAGGAGATGTTGGGGCAGGTGTACTTGTCATACTTGCAGGGATCCTATGCTGTGGAGAAGAAAGGAGGGGGGAATCGTTCATATTAGTTGATGGTCTTTGAAAACGTACGGACGAGATCAGAGAAGGCATTAAGCAGCCACTTTGTGCATTGTTTAAGAAGTAGAGAGAGTGAGCAATTTCAAGTTCCTGGTTACAACATATTGATGCATTTACAAAGAAGGCAAGACAGTGGTTATACTTCATTAGGAGTTTCAGGAGATTTGGTTTGTCACCTAAAACACTCAAAAACTTCTACTGCGCTACCATGGAGAGCTGGCTGTATCACCACTGGGTGGTATGGGGGAGCTACTGCACAAGATCAAAAATAGTTGCAGAAATGTGTTAAATTAGCTCCATCATGGGTACTAGCCTCCGTAGTATCCAAAGCATCTTCAAGGAGCGGTGCCTTGGGAAGACAGCGTCTATCATTAAGGTCATGCCCACCACCCAGGACATGCCCTCCTCTCATTGTTACCATCGGGAAGGAGATACAGAAGCCTGAAGGCACACACTCAATGATTCAGGAACAGCTTCTCTGTTTCTAAATTGTTACATGCTCAAGGAGATCTGTTTTTTTGTGAGAATGATGTAATGGTCTTTTGGAGGTCACCTGATGTGATTTTCCCGCCGATGTGAGGTCACGTGATGACACATGCCCCGTGACTATATAAGGGTCGACCCAGGTGACATAGTTAGTTTGTGCACGTGCGCGCGCGCGATTGGGTGAAGGGATTTAGAATGTATGTCTAGTGCACATTCTGGAGCAGAGGGTGGCGGTAATGCACCATTAAGCTGGATGCCAACCGCCGTAAAACAAGATACAGACAGACAGACAGACACAGTTAGTTTTTGAGTTTGTAGATTTCCAGGTAGAACGTATTGTGCCTCCGTTTCTGTTGCGTGTTTGTTTTTGTGACGCAGTTTCATTTTTAAAACGGAAGGTGTGTTCTCTTACAAGATATTGTATTATTGAACTGGAAATTTGTGGCTGGAAGTGCCAATTTACTCAATTCCGACAGTTTTGAAGGGAGAGTGAAGCATTCATCGAAGTGAAGGATCGAGAGAAGTTGGCATCGTTTGGCAGTTTAATAAAGAATCGACCTTATTGAGTCTTCGTTGGAGAGAACCTGCATTGAGATAACTCTTGCAATAGGGCAATGAGTTCAAGCAAAAAGGTACTCCCTCCAAAAGGAATTTAAGGTCAGTGGATTTAAACTGTTTAATTTCAGCATCAGGAATCCTGTGGACAGAACCGGCAGTAAAGGTGCGTCGATGAGGAAATCCTTCTCCAGAGAAGTCTCTCCCAATCGAATGCGTAAAACTGTTGGACTTTTGAAGTTATCGCTTTAAGAGCTATATCTGACTGTATCGCTTTAAGAACTGTTTCAGCATTTAACGCTTTAAGAACCAGAGCCGTGTGGAGTTGATGAACGGCTGCGTACCTGTTAACCTCTGGTTAAAGTTTTCCTTTGTTTTTTTTCCCTTATTGTTTATACGTGTTTAATAAATGTTTGGTTGTTTTTATAAAACCTGTCTCGATTAATATTAATTGTTGCCGGTTACGTAACAAAATGGACATTGAACCATGAACATCACCTCACAACCTTTTCTATTTCTGGGTTTTTTTTACGCTACTTATTTTAACTTAACTATTATATATATCTCTTTACTATGATTCAGTTTGTTTTCTCTGTATTTATAATGTATTGCATTGTATTGCTTCCATAAAGTTACCAAATTTCAGAACACATGCTGTTGATAGTAAAACTTGATTCTGATTCTTAATGCACAGTTCAAGACAGGTCTATTTTGTCACTTGATATTCTGGCTATTTGTGCATTCAGCGAGCTATCCCTCAACACTGTGTCTAAAGAGGAATATTTTGTGTGTCTGAGGTATGCGTTCAGAAGCTTTTAGAGAAGCCATCAATATATTCACAGGGTTTCTGCTCGTTGGAATGTGCTATCATTGTAGATATGCAATTCTGCAAAGTTACTTCCTACATTCAAAATGTTGATGCAGATAATTTATCTTTGCAGTTTAAAAAGTGTGTGGAAAGGAGAACTAGATTTTCTCCAGAAGATCTGTTGTATTTAATAAAATCTACTGTATATCACCAACTTTAGTGTCTCTCTCTCTCTCTGGTGACTCAGTTGAGAGTCACTACAAGAGACGAGGAGATTTTTGATATTGATACGTAGGGACAGTGATGAAAAATGATGTTGAGGTTGAAGATCAGCTATCATCTAGTTGAATGTCAGAACACTTGTGGAAGGGCTCCCTGCTTGTGTTTTCCACATTCTATGCAGAACTCCAAATACTCAGTGGGTCAGAGAGCAGGGAGAGAAAACGATTAAAGGTACTGCTTGATGACACTTCATGACAAGTGTTATGAACAGAGTTGTTTTTTCATGTTGACTGTGGGATGTATCTCAACCAGAACACAGTAGTGGAAAAGGATATATATCTCTTGAGAGGATGTTTTTGTTGCAAGGAAGTGGCGGTGGAACAAACCCAAGTGCTGAACATGGGCGCGGAGGCCGAGTCAAGAGGTGTTACGGTCGTAGCAAGCGTGGAATTGGTGTCCAAGAGAGTCTTTACCAGGAGTCTTGGTTTTAATAGCAAATTCAGGAACGATGCTAGACGTAGAACTGATAGTCCTAAGAACCATGGAACAAGGTTACTCATACATGAGTCAACCAACAAACTGGAAGCTCTTTGTTGTGATCACAGGGTCTTTATCCTGCAGTATCTGGTGTGTGTAGTTAGTGGAACCTGGGAATGATTGGACATTAAATGAGGTGATTGAGGCCCAATTCCTGAGGTAAATGGCAAGGTGGGGGATTGCCTGAAGGCACCATGACAGTTTTAAAACTTTATTCAAAAGACAATTAAAAGAATTGGATTAGATTGTTTGAAAAGGAACTTAAACCAATAATGTGATGGCACAAAGGCAGTAATGCTGCCAATTGATGGCACTGTTAAGTGAAGGAATGAAGATAAATTTTAAATGGGACAAGAGTCGAGTTTGTGATCTTTCATCTATTCATCTTGCTTTATTTAGGAGCATTGAAAGGCCTGGAAAGTATGAGGTAATTACGTTATTACATGTACAACTGGGTATGTTTAGAAGTTCTGTATTTAAAGCTTATATGCTTCCCACACTGACAATAGAATTAACACTGGCTTCCTGCATTACTTCTGTCGATAATGAGATTTTTGTAATTGGCCTATTATTGCAGTGATATACAGTTTTGTAGGCAATTCCACACAAATCATTTCAAAACATAAGCACATTAAGGTAAACCAAAGGGAAGAGCAGTAAGGAGAATGCAGAATATAGTGATTATACACTTTAAAGACTGATATATCTTCTTTGACTTTGTTACACCTATAACTTGTTTAGTGTGAATGTCCATAATTTCCTACAACAAAAGGTGGTCACTCGTTGCAGTTGAGAATGTTATGTTGAAGTAATAGATTATGTAGTGTGCAAAGAGGAAACACTTGTAGGCTTAGAAAGTTGTTCATGCAGTGTGACAGGAGTTACAATCCATCTCCTTCAATGCCCCATCCTTTTCTAGTGGGGGTGTGCAAAGCTTGAACACTGCGTTCAGGTCTGATATCCTTCACCTCCAGCAGCTGAGGTAAAACACAAAATACTGAGATAGTTTTGTATCTTTGAAAATGATCCTGAAGGGAAATTCTGCAGATTTTCACTCACTGGTTTCTCACGATTTGTTCTCCAATGGTGTGCTGTATTTGAGTGCTATTATTGATCAATGATTCTAGACTGTGATTGGAAAATACTGTTGATTGTGGGATGCTGTGGGTTTACTAAACACATGAATTCCTGCAGAGTGTACTCACATTCCTAACTGTGAGTACAACTGGAAACAAAGCTGGTGATTGTGAGGCTTAGTGGCATCAGTGCAATGTTTCGGCCATATCAGATAACGTAAGGGTAGAGTTACCAGCAGCATTCAAGCCATCTTTACAATATTCCAGGTACTTCAGCAAATAGGCTGTGGAAAAACTGCTTATAAGAAATGTCTGCGCTTGTTAGGACCTGTCACCTCGAGGAGCATAACTACTCTAGTCACACGAACTGAAAGCTTACAATGCTAAATGTGCTTAAGAAAGGATGGCAGTGAAAGAATGCAGTCCTTGCCAAATGTTTTTGTTAACTCTGTCTCTTCTCCATTCCTGCAGAAGGTGGAGTTTGTAATTACAGTGTTTCATATGGAGTGTCCCATGGGTTCCCACAGACCAAGGATTAAATACTTCCCTTCAACTTCTATAAATCTGAGAAAACAGATGAGATCAGTGTGGGACCCTCAGTCTGTCACATAGACAGAACAGTGTGGGACCCTCAGACTGTAGCACAGACAGAACAGTGTGGGACACTCAGACTGTCACATAGACAGAACAGTGTGGGACCCTCAGACTGTAGCACAGACAGAACAGTGTGGGACACTCAGACTGTAGCACAGACGGAACAGTGTGGGACCCTCAGACTGTAACACAGACAGAACAGTGTGGGACCCTCAGACTGTAGCACAGACAGAACAGTGTGGGACACTCAGACTGTAGCACAGACGGAACAGTGTGGGACCCTCAGACTGTAACACAGACAGAACAGTGTGGGACACTCAGACTGTAGCACAGACAGAACAGTGTGGGACACTCAGACTGTAACACAGACAGAGCAGTGTGGGACCCTCAGACAGTCACACAGATGGAGCAGTGTTGGACCCTCAGACTGTTAGACAGACAGAGCAGTGTAGGACCCTCAGACTGTAGCACAGACAGAACAGTGTGGGACCCTCAGACTGTCACATAGACAGAACAGTGTGGGACCCTCAGACTGTAGCACAGACAGAACAGTGTGGGAGCCTCAGACTGTAGCACAGACAGACCAGTGTGAGACCTCAGACTGTGACACAGACAGAACAGTGTGGGACCCTCAGACTGTAACACAGACAGAACAGTTTGGGACCCTGAGACTGTAGCACAGACTGAACAGTGTGAGACCCTCAGACTGTAACACGGACAGAGCAGTGTGGGACCCTCAGACTGTCACACAGACACAACAGTGTGGGACCCGCAGACTGTAACACAGACAGAACAGTGTTGGACCCTCAGACTGTAACACAGACAGAACAGTGTGGGACCCTCATTGTAGCAGGAATGGGACAGAAGTGATCATCTGTAAAGAATTAATGTCTTTTTGCCTGTTAATGCTGGGACTCTCTGTAATTCCTATTCATTCAGTCAAAGTTTTCATGACCATCTCCTTCTCCACTTTGAGCATTTATGGACCCAGGACTCAACAGAAGTGCTACATTGATGAACCTTTTCCCCTGCCCGCTCAGTAATCTCTTCCTGTGATAGAGCTCAGAATAGAGGGTCAGTTTTGTGAGTCCAGCACTGAGCTTGTGGTGCCGGGGAGCCTCCAGGGGTGCCCACCCTGAAGAAGTTTAAATCTTCCCTTCAATGGGAGTTCAGTGAAACTGTCTCTCATTGCTCCCCTTCTGTGATCTCTGCTGCTCTCCGACTCTTCAAACACGTGCCTACCCAGATCCGCTACTACAGCCATGTATCCTTCATAGGAACGTGACTTCGCCTCCAGTTTGTACCACATGGCTTCCAGATTCGTTTACAAGCTTCTCGATTTGGACTCTCTGAGGACCCCATGTATTCACATTCAATTGACTGCTTCTCCCACCACGTTCTATGCGCACGCTTTCTGCCATGAGAAGATACTTGGTGTCCCTATCCCAGTTACTTCCACAACTCCGGAATTCTCTTTCCGTCTCCTATTCTGGACTTGTCTGCTACTTTATTCTCAGCCAATCCACGCTTTCAGTCGTTGCTTCTTTAACTATCTCACGTCCTGCAAGCTTTGGAATATTGCCCCACCTGCAGACCACAAAACCTACCGTATCCAATATTGGCAGGCCCATACGTCTCCAGACTGCAATTCTTGCTACCGACCTCAACGACTCTAACGATCCAAAGCAGATTCAAGACCCAGACTCCACCACCATCAATGCAGTTTTCAATGACACTGGACATTTCCAAAGTGCCGATTGTGCAATCTCCAACTCCGGCCTTGAACTCCAGGCTGGGTCTTCACTCCCTGCCACTGGAACCCCCATCTGCCCTTCCCCTACCACCATTCTGCAATCCCGTTTCTCTCACGTCCCACTGCCAGCTCTTCTTCCACTCACCCAACCATCCCTGAACAGCCCAAACCTCCCTTCTCAGACACTACCAACTTCCTTCCCCCAGTTCTCATCCGTGCCAGATTTTCACTATTCCTTACTGAGGAATGTTCTGTCCTCAGTAAGAGCCTCACCTTTGTCCCCTGCACCCACACCTCAGTGAGTTCTGTGCCCACCATGACGCTGACCTTTTCTTCCACTGCCTCTGTCTCCGAATCTATTTCTTTGGCAAGGACTCTCCACCCCGCACCAATGATCCCTTCTCCCATCTTCAACCTACCTCCTCTTCCTGGACAGCCCACCTTGGTCTTCTGCCTGCTCTAGATTTTTTCATTGCCAACTGCTTATGGGACATCAACCATCTCGACTTCAACACTCCTCTCTCCAATTCCAACCTCAGTCCTTCCAAACGCTTTGCATTAATCTTAACCTCACCATCAAACCCACAGATAAAGTGGGTGCAGTAGTAGGCTGGCAAACTGATGCCTACCATGCTGACGCCCATCGACAACTCTCAGATACCCCCTCTTACTTACCCCTCGAACAGGACTCCACTAAGTGTCTCCCACACCTTCACTGACCTTATTAGCTCTGGGGATCTCCCATTCACTGCCATCAACCTCATAGTTCCTGCACCCTGAACCTCCTGTTTCTACCTCCTACCCAAGATCCACAAACCTGCTTGTCTCAAGGCCTCAAAACTCTCCATTTCTTTCTGGACACTAAACCTAACCAGTACCCCTCCACCACCACTCTCCTCCGTCTAGCGGAACTTGTCCTCACTTAATAATTTATTCTTTGGCTCTCCCACTTCCTTCAAACAAAAGGTGAAGCCATGGGCACTTGCATGGGTCCCAGCTATGCCTGCCTTTTTGTCGGCTACATGGAACAGTCTATGTTCCAAGCCTACACTGGTGTCCGTCCTCCACTTTTGTATGCTACATCGACAACTGCATTGGTGCTGCTTCCTATAGCCAGGTGGAGTTTGTCGACTTCATCAACTTTGCCTCCACTTCCACCCTGCCCTCAAATGTACCTGGTCCATTTCCAATACCTCCCTCTCTTTTCGCGATCTCACTATCTCTGTCTCTGGAGAAGGCATATCTACTGATGTCTAATATAAACCCACAGACTCTCACAGCTACCTGGACTATACCTCTTCCCACCCCATTACTTGTAAAAATGCCATCTCCTTCTCTCAATTCCTCAGTCATGCCATATCTGCTCTCAAAATGAGCCTTTTTATTCCAGAAAGAAGGAGATGTCCTCCTTTTTCAAAGAAAGGGGGTTGCCTTCCTCCACCGTCAACCACATCTCTTCCATTTCACACATGTCTGCTCTTACTCCATCCTCCCGCCACTCTACCAGGGATAGGGTTCCTCGTCTTCATCTACCACCCCACCTGCCTCCACATCTAGCGCATAATTCTCCAGAACCTCCGCCATCTCCAAAGGGATCCCACCACCAAGCGCATCTTTCCCTCCCCCCCCCACTTCCTGCTTTCTGCAGGGATCGCTCCCTCAATGACTCCCTTGTCCATTTGTCCCTCGCCACTGATCTCCCTCCTGGCACATCCTTACAAGTAGAACAAGTGCTACACCTGCCCCTACACCTCCTCCCTCACTACCATTCAAGGCCCCAAACAGTCCTTCCAGGTGAGGTGATTCTTTGTCTGTGAGTCTGCTGGGTTCATATACTGTGTCCAATTGCTCCCAGTGTGGCCTCCTGTGTATTGGTGAGACCTGCGTAGATTAGGAGACCGCTTCGCTGAGTGCCCATGCTCCATCGGCCAGAAGAAGCGGGATCTCCCGGTGGCCACCCATTTTAATTTCACTTCCCATTCCTATTCCGATATGTCAATCCATGGCCTCCTCTACTGTCGTGATGAAGCCACACTCGGGTTAGAAGAACAACACCTTGTATCCCGTCTGGCTAGCCTCCAACCTGATGGCATGAGCATTGATTTCTTGAATTTCTGGTAATGCTCCCTCACCCTTCACCCTTCACCATTTCCCATCCCCTTTCCCTTCTCTCACCTTACCTCATTGCCTGCCCATCACCTCCCTCTGATGCTCCTCCCGCCTTTTCTTTCTTCCATGGACTTCTGCCCTCTCCTATCAGATTCCCCCTTCTCTAGCCCTGTATCTCTCTCACCAATCAACTTCCTAGTTCTTTATTTCATCCCTCCCCCTCCTGGTTTCACTTATCACCTTGTGTTTCTCTCTCCCTTCCCCCACCTATTAAATAACCTCATCATTTTTTCTCCAGTCCTGCCGAAGGGTCTTGGCCCAAAATGTTGACTGTGCTTTTTCCCATAGATGCTGCCTGGCCTGCTGAGTTGCTCCAGCACTTTGTGTGCGTTGTTGTGGGTGATGTGACCTGCCCACTGGAATGAGGACCTCAGTGCTGGGAATGTTGGCTCGTGGGAGGACACAGATTTCTGTAGATGTGAACTTACAACTGTTCAGGCCATTTACAAAGACAGGTGTGTAATGACGGATCATTGGAGACCTGAGTCATCCCAACCACAAACTGTTCCAGCTGCTACCATCTGGGAAATGGTACCAAAGCATAAAAGCCAGGACCAACAGACTCCGGGACAGTTTCTTCCACCAGCCTAACAGACTGATTAATTCATGCTGATACAACTGTATTTCTATGTTATATTGACTATCCTGTTGTGCATAATATTTCTTATAAATTACTATAATTGCACATTGCATATTTGAATGGAGATGTAAGGTAAAGATTTTTACTCCTCATGTATTTGAAGAACGTAAGTAATAAAGTCAATTCAATTCAATTCTATTTAATTTACTGATGAATTTGGAGGATGCTGCCGAGTCAGAATTGGTGGTGTATCTCCAGAAACTTGAGGTGTCAGTTGTTGGTGCTCCAGGCCTCAGAAACATACAACAGAGCAGGGTAACTGCTGGCTGGTGAACCAACAATGAGTTGTTCATCTCCAAGTGCCCTTTCCCATTGATGGACAACAGCTGTGCCACTGCACTGAAAGTAATGGTGAATTTAACACCGATAGTGCTGAAAGATGGAAGCTGTCCACATTTTCTAGGGTTTTGACACAAATCCCTATTGTCAGAAAGTGGCGTGCCACCTGCGCCCACTGTAAATATAAAAATTTTGGGGGGCATTGGGGGCATCCAGATCAAAGCCTCCCTGTGAATGTATGAAGTCACTGCCTGTATCTGTGACCTATCTGAACTGGACATGGGGACCCAAGAATATGAAGATGCCCTTTAACAAATAGCCTAACCGATCCTCTGTACTCAACACTGTCAGGTGTGACTACCTGATGTGTGGTCTGGAAAAACAGGGCACATGCCAGTAATATGGCTGGAGTGCAGAGCAACAGTGAAACAGAAATTAACAATGTGAGAGCAGCATATCTTCTTGATGTGGGCAACATCCTGGTCATCAAATGCGAAGTGCTCTCAGTGTTCTTGTGCTTGGCACAGCTGTGACCCCCACCTACAGTGGTTCCTCCCCTGTGGCAGTCACTTGAATCGTCATGGAGATTCATGATGGATTGGTGTCCATAGCAACAGAATGCACATGGTCTCCCAAGAGAGGGGGTAAAAATTGACCTAATTTTCCTGACTACCTTTGTATAGAGCCTGCTTATACAAATAACAACAGTTCTCCAACAATTTTCTTTCTGATGTAAGGCTCACTGGCCTAAAAGTTCCCTTCTTAAACGAAGTAACATTGGTTCTCCAGTCTTCTGGGATTTCACCTGTGTCTAAAGAGGATGCAGGATTCTCTGAAAAGGCCCAAGCCACCCCCTTCCTTGCCTCTTTAAATAACCTTGGGGGTATCCCTTCTACTCCTGGTGACTTAATGTTCTTCAAGAGATCCAACACTTCCTCCTCTTTGATATAAATATGCCCAAGAATATTAGTATATCCCCCTATGATCATTTTCTCTTCCAGATCCTTCTCCTTAGTGAATACCAACAAAATGTACTCATTTAGTGCCCATTTCCTCTGGCTCCAGACATGAATTCCTTCCTTTTTGATTGAAAGCTTGAGTCTGAAAAATTGATGCCATGTTGACATACCATAAATATTTCAAGTGAATGCATTAATATGCTTGACACAGGGAAGACATATGTCTTGTAGTGTATAAGTGTATGTTTTATAGATAAGGTATATTTTTGGAAACAGACCCAGCTCTGCCAAGGTTCTATTTAGTTCTCCACTGAGTGATCAGAACTTATTATACCTGACTGATTTCACAATCTGACACTGACTGATGTTGAAAGCTTGAAGTTTATTCATACCCAGAGTATAAGTGCCACGAAATGAGTTTTTTTTTGCCGCAGAGCGCAGCATATTGCAAACATGACAAACAATTAAAATTACATAAACTTAAGTTACATAAATTATACAGAACTTACACAACACAATATATAAACAAATATATTTATTTATATGGAGATACCCTACGGAACAGGTCCTTCCAGCTCAATCAACTGGGCCACCCAGTAGCCAAGCCTAATCACAGGGCAATTTGCAATGAGCAAGTAACCTACTAACCGGTACGTCTTTGGACTGGGGGGGAAACCAACGTGGTCACGAGGAAAATGCACAAACTCCTTACAGACAGTGCCAGAATTGAACTCTGAACTCCGATGCTCCAAGCTGTAGTAGCATCGCGCTAACTACTATACTACTGTGCTGCTGCATAACAACATTAGTGCAAGTTGAGTGAAATATAGACCAAAGCAGAATTAGAGTTTTTCAGGTCAGTATAAGAACCTATTTGTAGTGGGGAAGAAGCTGTTGTTGAACCCCAGGGTGTGGGTCATCAGGGTCTTGTATGACAAAAGGGATGACCCAGGTGGTAGGGGGCGATGATGATGGATGTTGCCTTCCTGACACGTTGCATCTTGTAGATGTCCTCAGTGGAGTGGTGACCTATAGCCGCAATGGAACCTGGGTAAGTCCACTACCCTCAGTAGCCTCTTGTACTACCATGCTTGGAATTCCCAAACCAGGCTGTAATGCAGTCAGTTCGAATGCTTTCCACCTTGCATCTCTGTAAATTTGTCAGTGTCTGCAATGACATGGTGAATCTCCTTAAAGTTCTAAGAAAGAACAAATACTGTGTGTTAAAGGTACTAGTGTGAATTTGGGCACCTCAGTAGTTGGTACTGTTTCTCATAGATGTAGTGACCTGGGGTTCGATCCAGGTCTTGTACAGAGTTCGGACGTTCTCCCTGACATTCTGGACACCTTGCCCCTTCCTTCTCAGTCCTGAAGGAGTGTCCGGGCCCGAAACCTCGAGTATCGATTCATCTCCATTGATGCTGCCTGACCTGCTGAGTTCCTCCAGCATTTTGTGTGTATTACTCCCCATGACCCTGTGGGTTCCCACCCCAATCTCCCACATCCCAATGACATGCAGGTTAGTAGGTTAATTGCCCAACTATAAATTACACCCTTATCTAGGTAGTCATAGAGTATTACTGCATAGAAACAGGCCCTTCAGCCCATCTAGACTGTGCCAAACTGTTGTTCTGCCTAGTTACATTGGTCTTCATAGTCCTCCATTCCCCTCCCATGCATGTACTTACCCAAAGTTCAAATAGAAAAAGAATCAATAAGGAGCTGATGGGCATGTGTGAGAGAGAATAAGCTGCAGGAGTAAAGGAAGAAAAGCAGAGGAAATAGCACTGATGTGATTGCACGGCTGTTAGTTAGCATGGTTTCTCTGCACCGAATGGCCTCCTGTCTTGTAATAAGTACGTAAAATACATGCACAGCTCTGTAAAATTCTGTGTCCTGTATCTTAGGCTACATCCACACTAGACTGGATAATTTGAAAACACCAGTTTCGTGTAAAAACGATAGGCGTCCACACCAGGCGTTTTTGAAAATACCTCCGTCCACATTAAAACGGGTATTTGGGCGAATCTCCTCCTACTGGGCATGCGCAGGACACATCTACAGAAAACGGCGAAGAGGAAACGGTATACTCTGTGCGCGTTTGTCCATTGCCAAACAATGGACAGCTGTTGGCTCTCGCGCAGGAGGTCTTAAAACTGAAAAAATCAAATACTGGAGCGTATGGAGGCAACCAACAGGGAGTTCACAGACAGTAAGGTCATACTGACAACGAACATTGAAAAACTGACTAACTCTGTTGCAGAGCGATTTGCAATGATGAGGAATATGATGGCTCCCCCCCACCCCCGTACTTTTCACCGCCACAATACCAGCCTCAGAGCCACTACAATAGCTATACACACGAACACACAGACCCCCAGGTGGCCCCACTAACATCTTCCCCACTCCCACAGAGGCTCACCCTGGAAACATTTCCTACAGCCATAGTCTCTTCACCGATGAAAGGGACGACAGGCTTTTTAAAACCTCCGGTTACCCCATACACACTACAACACCCAACCGGCGTTTTCAGATTTAAACACTCTGGAGTGTGTTTTAGAAGAGCTCCGTTCTCGGGGGAGGAAAACGCTGTTTCAGTGTGAACGGGGGGTCTAAACGAAGAGAAAAAGCTTTGGTTACAGATTTATCCCGTCTAGTGTGGACGTAGCCTTAGTTTTTATTACTTCTTAGAAGCTAGACTATGTGTCAATTCACTGAAAGCCATTGTTTGAGAGCGGGGGGGGGGGGGGCTGATTGTTAGTCAAATGCAAACCATTTTTGCCAGCTGCCTCAGGCTGATCAAACAGTCACCAGGTGAATGTTCGAAGGTGCTGAATCCTTAACAGAGAAAAATCTACAAATAGGAATGTAAAGTGGTCCTCAAGGCCAACCAATACTGTCACCTCAGTGATTCAGTGACCAATCTCCTTATGTTACAGTTCAGCACCTGATGCATTGTAGGAGCTTGAATGGGCGTTGCCTTTCAGAGAAATTGTCCGGCCAACCTAAAGCCAGAAGTGACAGTCAGTATCTCAGTGCAGCCATTTGCTTAACAATATCTGATTTACTCCCCCAGTGTGCCTTGGTTCAAAGTTCAACTTAAATTTTCTTGTCAAAGTACATATCTCCTTCTTTTTCTTGGGCCCTTAGACTCCCAGTGGAGCATAGATCATTGATGTCCTCTTGCCTCCATCATCCAAAGTCAACGGTTTGGTTGGATCTCATCAATGTTTCTGTAATCCACTGTACAGGGGGTTATCCTACACAGCTTCACCAAAGCCCTGCAAGCCAGTCTTGCCCGTTTCAGTCTCTCATGGTGGGGATGTAGTGTTCTACTTTGAGGGGCCAAAGTATATATATGTCACCATATACAACCATGAGATTAATTCTCTTGCGGGGCAGTCACAGCAAGTACAAGAAACACAATTGAATCTATGACAGACCACACCCAACAGGATAGACAAACACCTTGAAGCCTTCGTCAGTCAGAGTCGACCATGGATGCTGTGTCCTAGCTGTTGAAATACGCAAGTCAGAGCAGTACAATATGGAGACCAAACTGTTGTCCATATAGCAAGCTCCCACTTCCCTCACATCTGATGAACCCAAAGGAACAGCAGAGATAGATACAGTTTGGTACCAGCAGCATCGCAGGAGTTTCCAGTCAGTATTGAATTCAACGTAAGGCTGCCTTAGGGACACCAGCTCCGCATTTTTCCCTCAGGGTTTACTCCCAAAGACTTTGCCATGAATAGGTAGGGCCGCAAGGCAGCGGAGATTTGAGATCAGAGTTTTCCTTCTCTTGGATTAGCTGCTACCACAACCGATGTTCCCAAGTGCCCGAAGTGACTGGTTTTAAGGCGCCAGTAGCTCCTTCTCCTGTCAGTAGAAATGTTTTTGCTGGGCTTAGTAATTAAGCCACATGTGAAGGCTAGGAGCTGGACTTGGTTGTCAGAGGCTACTTGAAGTGCACGCTATTGGGAGCATTTAATAGGCAGTGGAAGCTTGTCCTCATTACCACTCCTGGCTATAACAACCTTAAGAAGCCTCAGATAAACAACTAATGTACAAATATAACAACAAACAGTGCAAATACGAAAAGAAAGAGAGAAAAAAACAATAATATTGATAAATTAATAAGTAATAAATATTGAAAACATGAGATGAAGAGTCCTTGAAAGGTTGTGGGAACAGTTCAGTGATGAGGTGAGTGAAATTGCTGGGTAGCATGGCTCAAAAGGTTGGAAGGGCCTACTGTTTATTCTTCCTGATCGCAGCAGTGAGAAGAGAGCATGACTTGGACAGTGGGGGTCCTCGATGATGAATACTGCTTTCCTGATGAGCTCAATGGTGGGGAGGACTTTACCTGTGATGGACTAGGCCATATCCACTACGTTTTGTTGGCTTTTCCATACAAGGATATTGGTGTTTCCATAACAGGCCGTGATGCAATCAGTCAATATACTCTCCAACACACATCTCTTGAAGTTTGTCAAAATTTTCTGCCCGTTGGTTGAATCTAATTTAACAAGTACAGATCTGTAAAATTCACTGTCGTATTACACAATTGCATTTTAATTTGGTTTTAATAACAAACATGAGGATCTGGGCTGCTACAGATTAGAAGATAAATTGATCAGTTGTTAGCACACAATGTTATGCACCTTAGCAATAGCCCATGCTTACACAGTGTTTCTATGAAAGAACCGAAGTGAGCGAGGTTCAATGGAACAGTGTCATAGAGTTGAACAGCACAGACCAGGCCCTTCGACATGACTTGTCCCTGCTGATCTACACTAATCCGATTTTCCTGCATGTCCATCCAAATGCTATTTCAATTCTGTGATTGTTCCTGCCTCTGCCAGCTCTTCTGGCAGCTTTTTCCGTATACCCACAGCCTGTTGTGGTGGCCTCTCAGATCCTTCTTAAATCTTTCCGCTCTCATCTTAAATCTTTTCCCCAAGTTTTAGACTTTCCTTCCCTGGGGAAAAAACAATGGCCAACAGTATGATTATATATGACAGTTAACTTTAGCTCATTTGGTAGAACTTTCACTTCTCACCAAGCTGTGGGTCAAGATTCATTCCCTCAAGAGATGAGTACCTTATCTCAATCTCCAATACATTGCTGAAGTAAAGCTTTGCCCTGGGATAAGATATTAAACCACAACTTTATAAGCTTTTCACCATAGGACATAGAACAGTACAGCACAGTATATTTGTGAAATCCCCTGGAAATTTGTGTGGCGTTGGGTGAGACTTACAGCATTTCTTACCAACATCTGAAAACAGATAATCTGGTCTGATCACATGACAGTGAGATAAAACTCTCGCCAGCTTATGCAGCATCTGTGCAGTGAGAAGCAGTGTTAGCATTCTGTGTCAGTGCCTTTCATGGAAATCATGCACACTGGGAATGTTTGTGATAGGGTAGGGACCAACAGACTGTGATGCATGTGACGGAGTTACTCTCTGAGAGACAATGACGAGGCAGGTGGAGCCTTGCTATGCGCAAATTGGCTTCTGTATTTCCTTGGCTTCAAAAATTACTACATTGGCTGTTCAGTTCTTTTGGGACAGACTGAACTTGTGAGAGGTGCCTTAAAAATGAAGTGGGACTTTCAAACAACCAGGAGCCTTTGTTTCCAATCTAGGGGTTGGTTTAGGGCAGGTGAGGAGGATCAGCTAACAAGTCCAGTCAACTGAAGGATTACTTCGTGTGTAAATATCAATGATCCTACTAAGTGGCCACAAGTGATTGAAATTAAAAGCAGCTAAGTACCTGTGGCTAGCTCTTTAATGCTAATTGTCAAATGGATCCTTTACACAGAAGTTCCCCTGTAAACTTCAAAATGGAGAAAATCTCTTGTTGATGATTTCCTTTTGATTTGTGCCATCTGATTAGAACATTGCCCACTCCAATGAAAGGCAGCTGCTACGATAGCCAACAGCAGCAGCACAGCTCTGCAGGTAGTCTTGCTCAAAATATGAGGGTTTCAGCTTTCACAAGATCACAAGACAAAGGAGCAGAAGTAGGCCATTCGGCCCATAGAGTCTGCTCTGCCACTCCACCACTATTCTCCCATCTAGTTCCAATTTCTGGCTTTTTCCCCATATCCCTTGATACCCTGACTAATTAGATACCTATCAATCTCCTCCCTAAACACCCTCAATGATTGGGCCTCCACAGCTGTATGTGACAACGAATTCCATAAATCCACGACCCTCTAGCTAAAAAAAATTTCTCCTCTTCTCTGTTTTAAATGGATACGCTCTAATTCTAAGACTGTGGCCTCTTGTTCTGGACTCACCCACCAAGGGAAGCAGCCTTTCCACATCTACTCTGTCCAACCCTTTCAACATTCGAAATGTTTCTATGAGATCTCCCTCTCATTCTTCTGTACTCTAATGAATACAGTCCAAGAGCTGACAAATGCTCCTCATATGTTAGCCCCTGCATTTCAGGAATCATCCTCGTAAATCTTCTCTGAACTCTCTCCAACATCAGTACATCCCTTCTAAGATAGGGGGTCCAAAACTGCACACAGTATTCCAAATGAGGTCTCACCGGTGCCCCATAGAGCCTCATCAACACCTCCTTACTCTTATACACTATTCCTCACGAAATGAATGCCAACATAGCATTCGCTTTCCTTATTGCCGATCCAACCTGGTGGTTAACCTTTAGGGTATCCTGCACGAGGACTCCCAAGTCCCTTTGCACTTCTGATTTTTGAATTTTCTCCCCATCTAAATAATAATCTGCTCGATTATTTCTTCTTCCAAAATGTACAACCGTACATTTCTCAACATTGTATCGCATCTGCTATTTCTTTGCCCACTCTCCTAAACCGACCAAGTCTCTCTACAACCTTTCTGATTTTTCAACACTTCCTGCTCCTCCACCTATCTTGGTGTCATCCACAAACTTAGCCACAAAACCATTTAATCCATAATCTGAATCATCAATATACATTGTAAAAAGAAGCAGCCCCAGCACTGACCCTTGTGGAACACCACTAGTAACCGGCAACCAATCAGAATAGGATCCCTTTATTCCCACCCTTTGCTTTCTGTCTATCAGCCAATGCTCCATCCATTCCAATATCTTTCCTGTAATTCCATGGGCTCTCATCTTATTAAGCAGCCTCTTATAAGGCACCTTATCGAAGGCCTTTTGAAAATCCAAATACGCAACATCCACAGCTTCTCCCTTGTCAATCTTATTCGAGATTACCTCAAAAAATTCCAATAGGTTGGTGAGGCAGGAACTTCCCTTCATGAAACCATGCTGGCTTGGGCCTATCTTGTCATGCACCTCGAGGTATCTCATAACCTCGTCCTTGAGGATCGACTCCAATAACTTTATAACCACCGATGTCAGACTAATAAGTCTGTAATTTTTTTGCTGCCTCCCTCATTTCTTAAACAGCAGAACTACATTTGCGACCTTCCAGTCCTCTGGAACCATGCCAGAGTCTATTGATTCCTGGAAGATCATTTCCAATGCCTCCACAATCTCCAAAGCCACCTCCTTCAGAGCCCGAGGATGCACCTCATCCGGTCCGGGAGATTTATCTATTCTTAGTCCATTTAGCTTCCCAAGCACTTTCTCTCTAGTAATCTTGACTGTACCTAATTCTATTCCGTGAGACCTCTGGCTATCAGGTATGTTGCTAATGTCTTCCACTGTGAAGACTGATGCAAAATACTCATTTAGTTCCTCTACCATCTCTTTGTTAACCCATTATGATTTCTCCAGCATCATTTTCAATCAGTCCTATATCTACCCGTGTCACTCTTTTACTCTTCACTTATTTAAAAAAAACTCTTAATATCCTTTTCTATGTTAATTGACAACTTCCTTTCATAATTCATCTTTTCTTTCCTAATGACCTTCTTAGTTTCCTTCTGTAAGTTTTTAAAAGTCGTTCAGTCCTCAGTTTTCCCACTAATTTTTGCTTCCTTGTACGCCATCTCTTTGCTTTTATTTTAGCCTTAACCTCTCTCATTAGCCACATTTGTGCCATTTTTCCATTCATGATTTTCTTTTTTGTTGGAATATATTTTTCTTGCACTTTCCTTATTTCTTGTAGGAATTTCATCCAATTCTGCTCTACCGTCCCTCCATCTAGCTTACTTTTCCAACCGACTTGGGCCAGCCCCTTTCTCATACCTCTGTAATTTCTTTTGTTCCACTGAAATATTGATACACCTGATACTAGCTTCTCCTTTTCAAATTTGAAACTGAACTCAATCATATTATGATCACTGCTTCCAAGGGGTTCCTTTACCTCCAGCTCCCTAATCGCCTCAGGTTCGTTACACAGCACCCAATCCAAAACAGCCGGTCCCCTGGTGGGCTTCTGGACAAGCTGCTCCAAAAAGCCATCCCGTGGGCATTCTACAAGTTCCCACTCCTGAGATCCAGTACCTTCCTGACTTTCCCAATCCATTTTCATATTAAAATCACCCATAATTAGCTTGACATTTTCCTTCTGACACGCTTTTACTATTTCCAGCTGTAACTTGTAGTCCACATCCTGGCTGCTGTTTGGAGGCCTGTATATGACTGCTATTAGTGTCTTTTTACCCTTGCCCTTTCTTAACTCGACCATAAGGATTCTACCTCTTCTGATCCTATCTCCCTTCTTTCTAGTGATTTGATATTGTTGCTTACCATCAGGGCCATACCACCACCTTTGCTGTAGGTCAGGAGAAACAGGCAAGACTTGTGAGTGAAGACAGCACAAAAAGGAATGTGTTCCAAGAAGAATTCAGTTATTTTCTGAGTATTGTGGAAAGATCACACTCTCTACTCAAAGCAAACCCTTATTGCTGGTATTTGATATATCACTGGCTTCTTATATACTGCAATACCTGTTCATTCCTCTGTCCTGCAGTAAGTGGTAACGTTTATTGAAATTTTGACAATTAAATTATAGTGTAGTATAATAAAATACAATATTTATCTTCAGAAACAAGGATTTTTCTCAAAACTGTAAGGCCAGCATTGCACTAAGTGTAGTTCATTTTCAGCTTCATTTGCAAAGAGATCGTTCTCCCTCACAAGGCTACCATGCAAGATGGACTATTTCCTCTTGTCCCAATGTAATGTTGGCAAAGGCTGACAGTTTCTGTCAAATGCATAATATTGAAACCAAATTATGAAATGCTTTCCACTCCACTATCTGAACTTATCGCTGCCTTGTTGGGTGTGTTAGGGTTGGGTGATAAACGGATGCCCTCATTGTATAATTAAATTAAAAACCATGCTGCAGATGTACAGTAAATACAGTGCCTATAAAAAGAATTCACCCCCCTTCAAAATTTTCATGTTTTATTGTTTTACAAGATTGAATCACAGTAGATTTAATTTGGCTTTTTTGACACTGATCAACAGAAAAAGACTCTTTTGTGTCAAAGTGAAAACAAATTTCCACAAATTGGTCTAAATTTATTACAATTATTAAACCAAAATAATTGATTGCATAACTTCTCACCTCCTTCAAGTCAGTATTTAGGAGATGCACCTTTGGCAGCAATTACAGCCTTGAGTCTGTGTGGATAGGTCTCTATCTGCTTTGCACATCTGGACACTGCAATTTTTCCCCATTCTTCTTTACAAAACTGCTCAAGCTTCATCAGATTGCATGAGGATTGTGAGTGAACAACACTTTACAAATCCAGCCACCAATTCTCAGTTCGATTGAGGTGTGGTCTCTGACCTGGCCAGGACATTACCTTTGTTGTTTTTAAGCCATTCCTGTGCAGCTTTGGCTTTATGGGATCATTGTCTTCTGGAAAACAATTTTTCTCCCAAGTCACAGTTCTCTTGCAGACTATATCAGGTTTTCTTCCAGGATTTCCCTGTATTTTGCTGCATTCATTTTAACCTCTACCTTCACAAGTCTTCCAGCCCTATCATGAATCATCCCCACAGCATGGGGCAGCAACCACCATGCTTCATGGTAAGGATGGTGTGTTTTTGATGATGTGCAGTGTTCAGCTTACACCAAACATTGTGTTTAGTCTGATGGCCAAAAAACTCAATTCTGGTTTCATCAGATCATAGAACCTTCTTCCAGATGACTTCAAAGTTTCCCACATGCCCTCTGGCGAACTCCAGCTGAGATTTCATGTCAGTTATTTTTCAACAGTGCCTTTCACTTTGCCTCTCTCCCATAAAGCTGCAACTGGTGAAGCACCTGGGCAACAGTTGTTGTATGCGCAGTTCTCCCGTCTCAGCCACTGAAGCTTGTAACTCCTCCAGAGTTGTCTTTAGTCTCTTGGTGGCCTCCTCACTAGTCCCCTTGTATGGTTTTGAGAACTGCCTGCTCTAAGCAGATTTACAGCTGTGCCATATTCTTTCCATTTCTTAATGATTGAATTAACTGTACTCCAAAGGATATTTAGTGACTCGGAAATTTTCTTGTATCCATCTCCTGATGTGCTTTTCAATAACCTTTCCACGGAGTTGCTTGGAGTGTTCTTTTGCCTTCATGATGTGGTTTTTTGCCAGAATACTGACTCATCCACAGTTGGATCTTCCAGATACAGATAGATTTTACTACAAGCAGTTGAAACACCTTGACTGCACACAGGTCTCCAAAAATAGACCTCCATTTAGCTAATTATGTGACATCTAACACCATTTGGCTGTACCAGTGATGATTTGGTGTGTCATATTAATAGGGGTGAATACTTATGCAATTAATTATTTTGTATTTTATATTAGTAATTAATTTAGATCACTTTGTGGAAATCTGTTTTCACTTTGACATGAAAGAGTCTTTTTTCTTTTGATCAGCGTTGAAAAAAGCCAAATTAAATCCACTGTGATTCAATGTTGTAAATCAATAAATCATGAAGACTTCCAAGAGGGGGGATTATTTTTTATTGGCACTGTACATTCAACAGGTAAGAGAAATCTCCCTTAATTAAACAGGTGTAATTCACTCTCATTTTATGTTCCTGCCTGCCCAACCCTGCTTTAGGCTGACAAAGAGCTCATTTATTTCTCCCAGTGGAAATGGATGGAGTGTGGTTGGGAGATTCTTGTATCCCAGTATTCCTGGAGTGAATGATAGTATTTTGTTGTACTTTTAAAGACATTGCTTGCATTTCATCTGATTGCTCCTCTCCCTGTCAACAAGTCTGGTCCCACCACCAGAGAAATTCAAACTCAAGGTAGAGAATTAAGGTAGAAAGCAGTGTTAAATCATTTTGCGGTCTTATCCAATTCCAGGAGCATTCAGTAAGGTATAAAGTGACCCTCTCTGAACAAAACATTAGTGCAGTACACTGGTCAGGCAGAACCCATTAATGCTCACAAACTAATGAAATGTGAGGCAATGTAGGATCAATATGACTCTTCTTTTCTACATCAACATTGCTCATAGTTACTTGCCAAATGGGAACATCATGAATCAAGATGCAGTCAATGATGTTTTTATCCTCAAAGTAGAAATTAAATATTAAGTATTAAAGAGAATGTATCAGCGTAAGTCGGTCAGAGTCACCATTCATGTTGAGCTCATTTCAAGAGGACTAGAATATAAAAGTAAGGAAATAATGCAAAGGCTTTTTAAGGTATTGGTCAGATTGTGCACTTGGAGTATTTTTAGCAGTTTTGGGCCTCTTATCTCAGAAAAGATGTACTGCCATTGAAGAGGGTCTGAAGGATTTTCATGAGAATGATTCTGGGAATGAAAGGGTTAAGGTAAAGAGTGTGTGATGGTTCTGGGACTGTACTCATTAGAGTTTAGAAGAATGGGGGGGATCGGGGGGAACCTCATTGAAACCAATCAAATATTGAAAAGCCTAGGTAGAGTGTATGTGGAGGGGATATCCATGTTCCGAGAATAGAGATGAGGAGGAGCTTCTTTAGCCAGAGCGTAGAGAATCTATGGAATTCATTGCTACAGGTGGCTGTGGAGGCCAAGTCATTGGATGTATTTAAGCAGAGGTCAATAGGTTCTTAATTTGTTGGGGCGCCAAAGGTTTCGGGGAGAAGACAGGAGAATGGAGTTAAGAGGGATCATAAATCAGCCATGATGGAGTGGAAGAGCAGATTTGATGGGCTGAATGGCCTAATCCTACTGCTATATCTTATGGTCTTATACACCCACCGTGTGTTATGATTGCCTTTTATGGCCTTATAGTCTGGCAACGTGGGGCAGCCAAGTTTTGCCTGGGAACCTAACAAGAAACCAAGGGAATTGTTGTTTTACAACCAGAGATAAAAGTGAATAACATATCAAGCCTACTCACAAGTATCCTAATCAATATTGAAGGGATGACAACAAATTTTAACATTATTAGATATTGGGATCATTTAGCATGTTAGAGTGTCTAAGTGATTCAAATTCAGGCTCATTAAAGCAACATATGGCAAAAATTATGCAAGAGTTTGGTCCAAAGTTTGCAATCGGCAGTGAAGCAATGTCAGTACCTGCTGACGACAAAGAGTTGGCAACGTTTAGAGTGGTGACATCTCCTTTCTGATGTGCGCAGCTGTCAGGAGTCACTTTAATAGTTCACAGCTGTTGTGATGTCATCAGCTGTTTAAGCAGCAGATCACCACAGAAGTATTCCCACAGACAGGAAGCCAGAAGCAGGAAGTATAATTATTCAACATTGTTTTAAGCATTATATAGAATAGGAAATAATGAATGTACATATATAATCAAGATTAGAGTTCACATATCATAACTTTTCTATATTTATTTTTTTATGATCCTTCATATCTTGAAATAGAGTCATAGAGTCATAGAGAAGTACAGCACAGAAACAGGCCCATCAACCCATCTAGTCCATGCTAAAACTGTTTAAACTGCCTACTCCCATCGACTTGCAACTGGACCATTGCCCTCCATATTCCTACCATCCATGTACCTATACAAACTTCACTTCTCTTAAACGTTGAAATCGAGCTTGCATGGGCCATGGGCCACTTGTGCTGGCAGCTCATTCCACACTCTCACGCCCTTCCGAGTGAAGAAGTTTCCTCTCATGTTCCCCTAAAACTTTTCACCTTTCGCCTATAAGCCATAACTTCTGGTTGTGCTTCCATCCAACCTCTGTGGAAAAAGCCTGCTTGCATTTACCCTATTTATATTCTCCCTCCAGGAGAAGGCTCAGGAGCTTGAAGACTCATATGGCCAGATTTGGGAACAGCTTCTTTCCAACTGTGATAAGACTGCTGAACGGATCCCGACCTGGATCTGGGCCGTACCCTCCAAATATCCGGACCTGCCTCTCGGTTTTTTTGCACTACCTTATTTTCCATTTTCTATTTTCTATTTATGATTTATAATTTAAATTTTTAATATTTACTAATTTTTACTATTTTTAATATATTTAATATTTGTAATCCAGGGAGCGGAAAGCGCAGAATCAAATATCGCTGTGATGATTGTACGTTCTAGTATCAATTGTTTGGCGACAATAAAGTATAAAGTATAAAGTATACTCCTCATAAATTTGTAGATCTGTATCAAATCTCCTCTCAATCTTCTACATCCTAACCTATTCAATCTCTCCTTATAGTTCAGGTCCTCCAGCCCTGACAATATCCTCGTAAATTTTCTCTGCACTCTTTTAACCTTGTTTACATCTTTCCTGTAGGTAGGTGACCAAAACCACCTACTACACTCCAAATTAGGCCTCACCAACGTCTTATTCAACTTCAATATAGCATCCCATCTTCTGTACTCAAGACATTGATTTATGAAGGCCAATGTACCAAAAGCTTTCTTTGCAACCCTATCTACCTTTGACGCCACTTTCGATGAATTATTTACCTGCTTTCCCAGATCCCTTTGTTCTACTGCACACCTCAGTGCCCTACCTGTAAAACCTACCCTGGTTGATGCTATCAAAGTGCAAAACCTCGCACTTGTCTGCATTAAATTCCATCTGCCAAATAATAGCATAAAAGTTATTAGGAACTCTGCATATCAGGCAGCATCTATGGAGGGGAATAAACAGTTGACGTTTCGAACTGTGGCGTGTTTTATGTGTATTGCTATAGATCCCCAGCATTTAATGTGTTTATATAAATTATAATGCCCATCAATGCAATTAGTCTTTTATTTATTGCCTAGTATATTGTTAAAACCTCATGCAACTTCATTTTAAATATCAGAGCATTTGATAATGGAGCTAGCTTAAATTCATGTCATTTGAAGTGATTTCCTTCATTACGCTATGAAAAGTCAAACAACGCATTGCTGAACCACTGAATTCTGTGCTGCGTTTATAGGCTGTTTCACAGAGTACAACTCCAACTCCTCTTGCCTAGGTTTTTGTGTTCTTCAGTATGTTCCTCATTTGCTCAGGCCAGTTACCGAATTCTATTTCATTTGACCAGGTACAGCCTGGTGATCACAACCTGCACCTTTTGCTCTGAGAGGCTCAGTGAAATGCATCCAGCACAATTTGAATCAAATTAATACCACTTTCTTTAGAACAGAGGATAATTTGACATGATTTTTCAATGACCAGAAGGTGTGCTTTTAAGGCTAGACGGGAGAGGTTTAAAAGCAATGTGAGGGGCAAGTTTTTTATGCAGAGAGTGGTAGGTGCCTCGAGCGACTCACCGGGAGTAGTGGTGGAAGCAGGCAGTCTGGTGGACTTCAAGAGGATTTTACATTGACACATCAATATGAAGGGAATAGATGATACACAGAAGGAGAATATAGAGTATAAATTGGCATCAAGATTGGCACAGCATTGAGGGAGAAATGGCCTATCCTATGCTGTGCAGTTCTATGTTCTATGTTCTGTTTGTCAGAGCCATTTAAATGATGAGGTGAAGGCATGAGGAGTGTAAATAAGTACGTCATGCAAAAGTAATTTAATATTGAGAGCAGCAAAGGTCGATTTACGCAAAGGGTTATAAGCTTGTGAAATGTGCAGTAAGTAGTTTTAGTCAAAGCGCCATTAACATTCAATAACAGGTCAGCTTGTGGGAAAAGGGAGTCATTGATTTGGGAACACAGCGGGCACATGGAATAAGGGAACTGCCCACATAGAGGATAACGAGGTGTGGCATGACAGTATCGTGGTTAGAGTAATGCTATTTCAGTGCCAGCTGTAAGATCAGGGTTTAATTCCTTCCACTGTCTGTAAGGAGTTTGACTGACTGCATGGGTTTCCTCCAGCTACTCTGGTTTCCTCCCACATTCCAAAGGACTACAATTAGGCTTAGTGAGTTGTGGGCATGTTATGTTGGCAGCGGAAGCATTACGACACTTATGGGCTGCCCAGTACAACCCTCGCTGACTTGATTTGATGCAAAATGGGACATTTCACTGTATGTTTCACTGTGACATATAATCTTTAACTCTTTATCCCATGACATATAATCTTTAACTCTTTATCCTTAACTAGTAATACAGGTGATCTGTGCAGAACAGGCAGCTTGCGTGTTGTCAATTATATATAATCCTGAATAAATAATATTCTTTTTCTTCTATTACATTGACGTATGAAAGCTTAGTGATCATGTTACAGTTCTGGTAATCCAAATGCCATTCATTCCTAGCAAACATATTAACTCTTTCTTTATTGAAATTGGTCTTACAAGCAGTTATCAGGTTTAATGGCACTTTTCTTGCCTCTGCGTCAGAGGCCATGGGTTCAAGCCTGAATCTAGAGACCTGAACAAAATGCTGGAGGAACTCACCTGGTCAGGATATATGGAGAGGAATAAAGAATTGACATTTGGGCCAAGGCTCTTCATCAGATGAAAGGTCTTAGTCCAGCACATTGATTTTTTTATTCCTCTCCATAGATATTGCCTGACCAGCTGAGTTCCTCCAGCATTTTGTGTGTATTGCTCTTGACTTGCAGCATCTGCAGAAGGACTTGTATTTCTGACCTGAACAACTTTCGAGGTTATAGTTTCAATGTGATGATGAGGGACCTCCAATCTGTGAGAGGGGCTATGACTTGAATACAACATGTAGGTAGAGTTAAGAAGCTGTGAGGTGAAAAAGACCCTGATGGGAGTTATATATAGGCTTCTGAACAGAAGCCAGGATGAGAGCTACAAATTATCACGGGAAATAGAAAAGACATGTCAAAAAGGCAATGTTACAATAGTCATGAGGGATTTCAATATGCTGGTTGTTTAGGAAAATCAGTTTGGTGCTGCATCTGAAGAAAAGAGAATTTGTAGAATGCCTACAAGGTGGCTTTTTAGAGCAGCTTGTGGTTGAGCCCACCATGGGGATCAGATATTCTGGATTGGGTGTTGCTTGATGAACCAGATTTAATTAGGGGGCATAAGGTAAAGGAACTATTAGGAGGCAGTGATCATAATATGATGGAATTCTCCCTACAATTTGAGAAGTAAAAGCTAAAGTCAAATGTATCAGTATTACAGTGGAGTAAAGGGAATTACAAAGGAATGAGAAAGCATCTGGCCAAGGTTGTTTGGAAGGGAACACTAGCAGGAATGATGGCAGAGCAGCAATGGCTGGAGTTTCTGGGAGCATTTTGGAAGGTACAGGATAGATACATCCTAAAGAAGAAGTAAACTAAATACAAGATGACACAACCATGGCTGACAAGGGAAGTCAAAGCCTACGTAAAAGCAAAAAAGAAGACGTATAATAAAGCAAAAATTAGTGGGAAGTTAGAGGATTGGGAAAATTTAAAAACCACCAGAAGACAATTGAAAAAGCCATAAGGTGGGAAAAGATGAAATATGAAGATAAGCTAGTCAACAATATCAAAGAGCATACCAAATATTTTTTCAGATATATAAAGAGTGAAGGGTAGATACTTGACCGCTGGAAAATGATGCTGTAGTGATAAAATGTTGAAGTAAGTTGTTAAGAGTATGGTTTCTGGGTACTTAGAGGAACATGATAGAATAGACCAAATTCAGCATGGTTTCCTTAAGTGAAAATCTTGCCTGTAAACTTGTTGGAAAATTTTGAATAAGTAACAAGCAGGATGGAAAAAGGAGAATTGGTGGATGTTGTGTATTTTTTGACAAGTACCACACATGGGGCTTCTTAACAACATGAGACCCTATGGTATTACAGGAAAGATACACGCAGAGCATTGGCTGATTGGCAGGAGGCAAAGAGTGGGAATGAAGGGTCCTCTTCTGATTGGCTGCCAGTGACTAATGGTGCTCTGCAGGGGTCAGTGTTGGGAAAGCTTCTTTTTATGTTGTATGTCAGTGATTTGCATGATGAAATTGATGGCTTTGTGGCCAAGTTTACAGACAATATGAAGATAGGTGAAGGGATAGGTAGTGTTGAAGAAACAGGGAGGCTGTAGAAGGACTTGGACAGATTAGGAGACTGGACAAAGAAGTGACACATGGAATACAGTGTCAGGAAGTGTATGGTCATGTACTTTGGTATAAGGAATAAAATCACAGACTATTTTCTAAACGGAGAAAATTCACAAATCTGAGGTGCAAAGGGAGTCCTTGTGCGGGATTCCCTATAAATTAATTTGCAGTTGAGTTGGTGGTGAAAAAGGCAAATACAATGTTAGCAGTCATTTCAAGAGGACTAGAATATAAAAGCAAGGATGTAATGTTGAAGCTTTATAAGGCACTAATGAAGCGTCACTTGGAGTATTGTGTGCAGTTTCGGGTCTCACATTTAAGGAAGGATGTGCTGACATTGGAGAGGGTTCAGAGAAGGTTCACGAGATTATTCAAGGAATGAAAGGCTTATCATGTGAGGAGTCTTTACTTGCTGGAATTTAGAAAAGTGAAATGGGAGGTGGATCTCATTGAAACTTATCGAATATTGGAAGGCCTAGTTGGAATGGATGTGGAAAGGATGTTTACTATGGTGGAGGAGTCTAGGACCAGAAATCACAGCCTCAGAATAGAGGGACATCTATTTAGAATGGAGAAGAGGAGGAATTTCTTTAGCTGGAGGTGGTGAATACATGGAATTCATTGCCACAGGTGGCTGTGGAGGACAGGTCATAGGGTGTACTTAAGGTGGAGGTTCTTGATTAGTCAGGGCGTGAAAGGTTTTGGGGAGAAGATAGGAGAATTAGCTTAAGAAGGAAATAGATCCGCCATAATGAAATGGTGGAGTAGACTTATTGGGATAAATAGCCTAATTATGCTCCAATGTCTTTTGGTCTTATGGTCTAAAACTGTGGCGTACCTGCTCACACCAGCATAAAAGATACGTTGAGAAAGGATCTATGAGAGCTGTGTGACCTTACTAGAATATACCCCTTAACCAAATCACTAAACCAGATTGTACTATTATTTATCTCAGTGGAGTCTGCGGGAGATTGCTGTGTTTAATCAGGCTGCGGCATGTTCTTTCAACATAGTGGAGGCCAAACTTCAAAAGCACTTTCCTGGCAGTGCTATGTTTTGGAAAATAAAAGTTTCTTGCTCCCATAAATCAAGTCACATTTATTCTATTCACAGCATTACTGAGGAAATGTGCATAAATCCTCCCTAGCTATCTAAGGGAATTGTAATAATATTGCCCACAGCAACAAAGTGACGATGTCTTTCAGTATCAGCCTAATTCAGGAGTGTGTACGTGTGGGGGTGGGGTGGGATTTCCCACATTTCCTGTGCTTGGATTTGAGAGGTGTGGGAAGTGTTGAAAATGTGTGAAGAAGTTTTATACTGATGATACAAGCTGCCCACATTCCCCATCCGCTTTGCAAGTTCTTTCTCGGATGCTTGTTCTTTGGCACCAGGGATTCCTGCAAATGATGTGACCAGTTCTTCTTGGTGAAGGCAATTCCATGTTATCCTCATAATTTCTCAGTAAACTCCCAAGGCACTAGGCAACTTAATGTAAACATACTTTGACAGGAGGTGGTGGTGGGGGAATTCCAAGGGTTTCAGCATTTCTGAGAGCAAGATAATGTCTGGGAAGAAATTGCAGTATCTTTGATCTGTGGAAACAAAGGTTCTCCACTCCTGGTTCCAGTGTCAGGAGGGAGCTGTTATAATATGCTCCTGGCGAGATACCAACTGAACTCACTGAATGAGGAGAATCAATAGAATCAAACAAATCCGCTTAGACTTCCTGCATAACTTTTTCTTTTGTTGGCAAATTACTAATCCAGCTACAGATTCAATTTGACGAATCTGATCATTATCATCAATGGGCGCCAGGCTCTCTCTCTTTGGGAAGCTACAGGCACGGTGAGTTGTTTCAAAATGAAGCAACTGTCACATTGTACAAATAACAACTTCAAAACCCAAGATGTTTCCCGTAATCAATAGCAATGTCTCGTGAATCAAGGTCTGGTGTTTCTGACTGATTAAAATGAGGGGAGCAAACTCTAACAGTAGCCGCTCCATCGAAACTGAAAGAATGCTCAGCAAACTAGGCAGCGTCTGTTGAGATAGAAGAAGAGTCAACACTCCAGGTCAAGAAAACTGGAAGTCAGACAAATGTTACGTTTCAGGAATGGAGGAGTATTGGAGAGGATGAAGGGCAGAGCCGGAATGGAGACCATGACAGACTGGGTGACACGAGTGAAGACCCGTACTCAATACACACATTCCTGGCTCCAACTGTTGTTTCTTTTCTTTCAGTATTGTTTATAGTCTCTGCCTTCTTTACAGCTATCTGCTAATGTGATCAGTGGTTCCGTGGGTAGGTGCCTTTCCTCGGATTTAGAACATCGTGAGTTAATTTCTCACTCCAGGTTCTAGAGCACTAGATATAGTATTGAATTGACTTTATTACTTATATCCTTCATATGCATGAGGAGTAAAAATCTTTACGTTACATCTCCATCTAAATGTGCAACGTGCGATTTGCAGTAATTTATGATAAATAGTATGTACAACAGGACAGTCAATATAACATAGAAATACAGTTGAATCAGCATGAATTAATCAGTCTGATGGCCTGGTGGAAGAAGCTGTCCTGGAGCCTGTTGGTCCTGGCTTTTATGCTGTGGTACCATTTCCCAGATGGTTGGGGTGACTCGGGTCCCCAATGATCCTTTGGGCCCTTGTTACACATCTGCCTTTGTAAATGATGAGAGTAACATTTAGACTAGATTATGAGAACACTTAGTCCTCATTTATTCTCATTTAGAAATGCATACATGCATTAAGAAATGATACAATGTTCCTCCAGAGTGATATCACAGAAAAACAGGACAAACCAAAGACTAACACTGACAGAACCACATAATTATAACATATAGTTACAGCAGTGCAAAGCAATACCATAATTTGATAAAGAACAGACCATGGGCACGGTAAAAAAAGTCTCAAAGTCCCGAGTTGATCGACTTCCGAGTCCCTGATAGCAGGCGGCAAAGGGAGAAACTCCCCCCCATAAACCTCCAGGCACCGACAACTGCCGATGCATTGGAAGCACCCGACCACAGCCAACACTGAGTCCATCCATCCGAAAACTTCGAGCCTTCGACCAGCCCCTCTGATACAGCCCCCCGAGCGCCATCCTCTGCCGAACGCCTTTGACCTCATCCTGGCCGCCGAAACAAGCAAAGCCGAGGATTCAGGGTCTTCTCCTCCAGAGATTCCGGACCATACAGTAACAGCGGCAGCGAAGCGGGCATTTCAGAAGTTTCTCCAGATGTTCCTCCATACTCTGACATCTGTCTCCATCAAATCAGAATTGTGCATGGTCCCCTGCTTGACAAATAACAGACATCACCACCAGAGTGGCCGCGCATGCTGCGTCGCGCCGCCATCTTCTCCTCCTCCATTTTTAAGGGTTGTCAGATGATATGTTCGACTGAGTCCCTGCATGCCTTCTATAACATCCTACCGCACTATTTAAGGGGAATGGTATCTCTGATAACTGCATCTGCAGTACAAGGATGTTTCTCTTTGTTCTTTCCAACCCTCCCACGTTTATGCAGTTTAAAATATGCTTGATTTGCAATTTTCTCAGTGCTGATCTAAGATCGTTGACCCGGAACTCCTCAACACCTCCCTCTGAAACTGGATCCTTGACTTCTTGACTAACAAATCACAGTCAGTAAGGACAGACAGCAAGGCCTCTGCCACAATTATGCTCCACACTGGTGCTCCATAAGGTTGCGTCCTCAGCCCCCTACTCTGCTCCCCGTACACTGTGTGGCCATTTTGCTCCAACACCATCTGCTCGTTTGCAAAAAAATGGTGAGTCAGAGTTGAGGAGGGAGATAGAGAATGTGGTGATGTGGGACCATGGCAACAACCTATCCCTCAACATCGGCAGAACAAAAGAGCTGATCATTGACTTTAGGAAGGTGCTCATGCTGCTGTCTATATCCTTTGTGCTGAGGCTGAGAAAGTCGAGAGCCTCAAGTTCCAAGGAGTGGACATCTCCAACAGCCTGCACTAGTTCAATCACATAGAGATCATGTCCAAGAAAGCCATGGTAGCACAATGGTTCACGTGACATTATTATAGCTTGGGGCACTCTGGAATTCAGAACTCAATTTGGGTGCCCTTCTGTAAGGAGTCTCTGTACAATCTCCCCATGGAAAACGTGGATTTTCCTGGGTGTTCCAGTTTTCTCTCACAGACCTAAGACATACCAGATAGGTTAATTGGTCATTATAAATTGTCCTGTGATTAGGAAAGGGTAAAATCGGTGTTGTGGGATTGCTGAGGTGGAGTGTCTCAAATACTCCATGCAGTATGGCTAAATGAAATAACTAACATGAAATAAAGCCCGCCAGTGCCTCTACTTCCACAGGAGCCTAAAGAAATATAACATGTCCCACAGACCCTTAGCAATTTTTATCGATGCACCATAGAAAGCATCCTATTGGGATGTATTACATTTTGATATGATGCACCATAGAGAGCATCCTATCAGGATTTTGATATGGCAACCACACTGCCCATGACCACAAGAGACGGCAAAGAGTTGTGGACATAGTTCAACACTATAGGGAAACCAGCCTCCCCTCCATGGACTCACTCAATACTCTTTAGTAAATCAGCCAGCATAGTCAAAGACTCCACCCACCCAGACATCTCTCTTCTCCTCTCCCTATGAAGTAGAAGATATAAAAACTTGAAAGCATGTATCACCAAGCCCAAGGACGGCCTCTACTCTGCTGTAGCAAGACTACTGAATGGGTCCCTATTATGATAAAATGGACTCTCAACTACACAATCTATTTTATTAAGATCTTGCATTTTATTGGCTTCATTTTTTCTATTGCTGTTACACTCTATTCTGCATTGTTATTGTTTTATTGTGTATTTCCTCAATGCACTATGTAATGAATTGATCTGTATGGACAATATGCAAAAAGAGCTTTTCACTGTACATGTGATAATAAACTAATTCCAGTTGGAAACAACTCATCATATTTAATGACCCCTAAAGAGAGACTGCTATGTAGAGATGATAATGATCAGCTTCTAATTGAAGAGCCATTCTTTGGCAATCATTTGCTTTGGGATATTATGAAGGATGTATTGCAAGTCAAACCTTGTTCCTAGCCAGTCACCAGGAGCTCCCTTTTGTATTGATTACTAACTATGGCAATTTAATTAATAAAAACATGGCAGGAAGCAAAGCAGGAAACAAGATGGAGAGAGGCAATTGCGATTTATTTGGTGAGGAGGATTTCAACACAACCTTCATACCTCAGGTAGATCAGCCAGACTCATTCAACTGAAAGGACATTGGTTTCGGCATTCAGCATGCAAATCTCACATCTCTTCAAATTTTCAAATTGTTTAAGGAAATGAGATCCCCAGAGCTTAAATAGATATTATATTCCCCTGGGTGTCAGCTATATCTTTTCAAATCTCATTTGATTCCAAGTAATTCAATCCTGTAGTTACTCACTCCAAACCAGTATCTTCTGTTTTTTTTAAGAATCATTGGAAAGCAGACATATTAAGAGTCAGATTTGTTCCAAATGACTGCACCATTCCATTGGCAGGCTTAGACCATGTGAACCATGACTGGAAAGCCTTTATTACAACTCTCCCTTCAGTCATTCAGTGGCAGGGCATTAGCACTGGTGGTGTGATCCTTCTGAAGCAATTGGCGGTTTCCAGTCGCTTGTCATTAAAAGCTCAGAAAACAGACGTCTCATTGCAGGCACAATCAATGCTGATTAGCCTATTAAAATATACACTTTTAACAAACCCTACATTCACGCTCAGTTTCAAATGCAACATCTCTAGCTATGCCAGCTGAATGCTGCCAATTGACATCGGCTCTATTTCCTGGTAATCCATTGAAAACAGTCCCTCATTAAGTCTGGAAGTGTACATTCAAGACCCCCCCCCCTTTCAACATGCATTAGAGACTCAGAATGTGCTGATGTTGCCACTTACAACAGACTAAAGCTGCTCAACAGGACTGATCTTACGACTTCCTGCAGCACAAATGACAAGAGGTGACGTCAAGGCTCTAATTTAATGTTAATTTCAGAAAGGATTTTACTTCTTAAGCCAGTGGATGATAGTGCAATACGTGATTAAGACTCCCCTGTGTTACTGGTCAGCAATAGCCTACAGAGTTGCATTTTCAAAAACTCTCAGCTTGCGTGTGAATGGCAGTCAAGCTCACAGTGAACCACTGTCCCAAGCTTCCTTTCAGCTGCATATTTATGAACTGGTCTGGGAAGCAGACAGCACGAGATAGAGTTCCATAAGGGAATGCTCCTGAATTGCACATTGCAGGCCACAGCAGTATTATACATGCTCAGGGGTGTACTGAGGCTTGGTGCAGCCAATGCTGAAGCTCTGTAGGAATGGAGCCCACGTGGAGAGACTAAGTCAGGTGGAGAAGTCCCTCAAACAATGAAAGGATGTTTCACTTCAGGGAGCCGCATAAGCAGCAATGGTGCTACAGTTTTGAAAAAAAGTTAACATTACTGAATGTAATGACCATGAATATAAAAGTTCTGCAACTGTTTCTTCTTTTGTGTGTATATATATATAGATGGCATCCGTTAGTCTCGCAAGACCATGGATATGCATTTGGAAAGTTTTGTGAGTGACCTCTCCAGGGTACAGGCCTGGGCAGGGTTGTATGGAAGACCGGCAGTTGCCCAAGCAGCAAGTTTCCCCTCTCCACGACACCGATGTTGTCCAAGGGAAGGGCAAGGGCCGATACAGCTTGGCACCCAGTGACATCGCAGGAGTTGCCAGAGCGAGGTTGAAGGCAACGTCGGACTGCCTTAGGGACTCCAGCTTCGGATTTGTCCTCAGGGTTTACTCCCAAAGCCTTTCCAATAAATGGATATGGCTGCAAGGCAGCGGAGGTTTGCAATCAGAGTTTCCCTCTCTTAGATGGACTGCCTCCCAGGCTGACAAGCTCCATCTACCCAAAGCACTGATTTTAAGGTGCCAGGACCCACCTTCACCCCTTCTCCTGTTAGTAGAAATGGTTCCGCTGGGCTTAGAGGCTAAGCCACACAAGAAGGCCAGGAGTTGGACTTGGTTGTCAGAGGCTATTTGAGGTGCACCTAATTATAATCCTACTACATTTATTATGCAGTGAAGATAAACACAAAATATTTGATGGATTGTTCAGTTATTTCATTATTCCTTATTATAACTTCTTTGGTCATCAAATCTATGAGATCTACACTTTAAAATACTGGAGGAATTTAGTAGGCCAGATAGTATCCATGGAAGGAAATAAACTGACAACATTTTGGCCCAAGACCCTTCATCAGAACTGGAAAGGAAGGGGGCAAAAGTCAGAATAAGAAGGTGGGGGTGGGGGGGGGGAGATAATTAAAGCTGGCAGATGATTGGTGAACAAGTGAAAGAGAAGGCGGGTGGGTGTGGTAGGAAGCCGGGAGGGGTTACGTGGAAGAGGCAACGAGCTGAAGAAGGAGGAATATAATAGAAGAACAGAGTGCACCATGGAATAAAGGGAAGCAGGAGGGGAACAAGAGGGAGGAAGGTGAGGAGAAGGAAAGGGGTGAGAGGGTAATAGAATGGGAATGGAAAAAGAGAGAAGTGGGATGGCAGAGTAATTACTGGAAGCTGGAGAAATACATGTACATGCCAACAGGTCAGAGGCTACCCAAACACAACATGAGGTGGCTTCATCATGGCGGTAGAGGAGGCCATGGACAGACATGTCAGGTGGGAATGGGAAGTCAAATTGAAAGACTGGGATCATGCCCTTTGCATGAACATGGAAACATAGAAACATAGAAAACCTAAAGCACAATACAGACCTTTCGGGCCACAAAGCTGTGCTGAACATGTCCTTACCTTAGAAATTACCTAGGCTTACCCATAGCCCTCTATTTTTCTAAGCTCCATGTATCCATCCAGGAATCTCTTAAAAGACCCTATTGTTTCCGCCTCCACCACCGCCGCCGGCAGCCCATTCCACGCACTCACCACTCCCTGCATAAAAAACTTATTCCTGACATCTCCTCTGTACCTACTTCCAAGCACTTTAAATCAGTGCCCTCTCATGCTAGCCATTTCATCACTGGGAAAAAGTCCCTGACTATCCACACGATCAATGCCTCTCATTATCTTGTACACCTCTATCAGGCCACCTCCTGTATTGAGGCGACCAGAACTGAGCACACTACTCCAAGTGGGGTCTGACCAGGGTCCTATATAACTGCAACATTACCTCTTGGATCTTACACTCAATCCCACGATTGATGAAGGCCAATGCATCGTATGCCTTCTTAACCACAGAGTCAACCTGTGTAGCAGCTTTGAGTGTCCTATGGACTTGGACCCCAAGATCCCTCTGATCCTCCACACTGCCAAGACTCTTGCCATTTAATGCTATATTCTGCCATCATATTTGACCTACCAAATTGAACCACCTCACACTTATTTGGATTGAACTTCGACTGTCACTTCTCAGCCCAGTTTTGCATCCTATCAATGTCCCACTGTAACCTCTGACAGCCTTCCAGACTATCCACAACACCCCCAACCCTTGTGTCATCAGCCAATTTACTAACCCATCCCTCCACTTCCTCATCCAGGTCACTTATAAAAATCACAAAGAGTAGGGGTCCCAGACCAGATCCCTGAGGCACACCACTGGTCACCTGTCTACAACCACTCTTTGCCTTCTGTGGGCAAGCCAGTTCTGGATCCACAAAGCAATGTCCCCTTGGTTCCCAAGCCTCCTTACTTTCTCAATAAGTCTTGCATGGGGTACCTTATCAAATGCCTTGCTAAAATCCACACACACTACATCTGCGGCTCTACCTTCATCAATGTGTTTAGTCACATCCTCAAAAAATTCAATCAGGCTCATAAGGCACGACCTGCCTTTGACAAAGCCATATTGACTACTCCTAATCATATCATGCCTCTCCAAATGTTCATAAATCCTGCCTCTCAGGATCTTCTCCATCAACTTACCAACCACTGAAGTAAAACTCACTGGTCTATAACAGAGTGAAGGTTTCCTGAATCTGCGGAATTTCTTATGTTTTTGAGATACACACTTTTCCTCTTTCTTCCTGGGCAGCCCTTGAGAATGAAGGATGGTGTGCTTTTATTCCAGATTTGCAGGCTTTAAGGTGGTTGATGAACTAATGTGAGACCCAGGCCCTATTCTGCAGACAGGCAGTTGATCCTTGGAGCCAGTGGATCAATCCCAGTCCAATGAGAAGGTCATGTTAGAAGCAGCAGATGGCACAGCGAAAGAGGAAGGGCAATGTTGTAATGTGAACCAAGTCACCAGAGAGACACAGCTGGTAGATATGAGGTAATTTTTTATTCGACAAAATGAAACACTGCAGGCATCATATTGAGATCCTTTCGGAGGAAGAGGCCTGCTCAACCCAACATTACGTGACATTGTATATGCTAAAGATGCAAAAGAACAATTCTATAGTTACAATTTATCTACAATGCTTCCTTTGAATAACATATAACTTTTACACCTCCTTCTTCACACACGCACTCCAGACACCCAAAATGAATGTTAATCCCCATTGTCTGGTTTTTCAATTAATAGTGCTAGGAACCTGTTGTCCAGAGCTGCATTAAAAATTTGATCTACAGTCCATATTCAGATCTAAAGGTTGGTGGCCAAAGTTAGTTGCTGAAGTTCATATTTTGCTATACACCAATGTCCAGAATATACTCTAACAGTCCCTCCTCTTAGCCCTACTGGACAAAAATATATTTGTACCAGGAAAGGACAACTTTAAAGAGGATCGACTGAAATAGGGCAGCAGAAATGCCCTGCTTTGGAACCCTGCCAATTAATCTATGTGTGTCTACATCCACCCTATTATCCCTAATGGTGACCGAAAAGGTGCTAAGCAGAGTTCGTTCCAGAAATTTGGCCAACAGTCTTTAACCTGCAGATTTGTCATTCGTCTGCCTGTTGCCGCCTTCCCTGCTGGCCAAATGCAGTTTAATCACCTTCTTTACTTTCACCCCTTTATTCTCTGATTGCTGAAATGCTAGAACTCTGCAATGGCTACCAGTGGTTTCTCTCTTTCCAAAGGCACCAGTAAGGTAAATGTATCAGTCTCACAGGCCCTGTTATCAATGTACAGGAAGGTTGCGGCTATCTCTGTTTGAATGATTGTAAGGACCTCTCTCCAGTGGCACCTCCTTCCAGACTGTCCAATCAATTGCTGGCCCAATTGCTGAAAGAGCCCAGCTCACTTATATTCACTCCTCATTCAGGAAGTGATCACCTTCAGATGCTGTGTGCAATTTCTTCTCTTTCTCAGTCTGCCATGCCATCAAAGTTGTGGAACCTGTTGTCTCTGCTGTAACTTGGATCCCTTCCCATCTCTTCTCCCCAATATCTTTTTTATTCTACGCTTTACCACTAATCATCCAACTCCAGCAACCAGCCTTCATTACAGAATACCGTCACCATTACATTTTAACATGCTATTCACGACTTGCTGTTGCGCTTTCTCAGTGTACTCTGCCTTCATGTTTGCTGTGGGTCTGCTTCCCTCAGGTATGGTGCAGCCGGCTGGTGTTCATTACTTGGGTTCTCTGCAATGACACTGATACTGGATAGATTTGATATCCCACGCTGTCTGTGGGGCTGACAAGAAGGTGAGTAGCACATTTTAACCCAAGTCCAGTGTTTCCTTCGGCTGACTCGCTGAGTCTGCACACAGACACACGTGTCATTTGTCAAAAGTACCATCTGTTATCCTATCCATCTGGGAGCAAACCCTGCCTTGTCAGGCAGCACCCTTGCTGTGACTTCGTCACCTGGCTATCTTTTCGCCCTCCAGTTCTCTTTGATCAGCAATGTGCTGCTGTTGTTTTCCTTGGTCCTTCAAGACTTTACCCCAGTTACAGCGGTCCCTCACAGCTCCATGTAACCTTACTAAATTGACAGTTGTAGTTTCATCTTGTACTTTTGCTGCCCTCCTCACAGCGACGTCTGCCCATTCGTTCCCTTTCAGCTCCTTACTATCCTCTTTCTGGTGAGCCCTTACTTCAATCACTGCTACCTCCTCAGGCAGGGGCACTATTTCTAACAGCTCCTGACTGTGTTTAGCCGTGACCCTTGGGACCACCCAACATGATTCCCACACATTGCCCTGTCTCTCCTCCTTGCCTGGGGTTGCTGTCTCTCTGTGGGCCATGTTATCTGCTTTGCATGTCACACATGTCCACTGCCCCTGTCTTGTCCATGTTATTTCTCCTTTTCCTGAGCCTATAATAGCTCCTGCCTGGCTCAGTGTGTCTGTCCCCAGGATAGTACCTTCATTGTTAGGGCACACTCAGAAACCTACAGGAAGTTGCACTCGCTCAGTCTGAAGTACCTGGGGCTGACTTCTCTCTGCCCTCATTGTTTCACCTCCTGCAATGGTAATGTAAATCACCTCGCCAGTCATGAGCAAGGGTAGATCAGATATCAATGCTGCCAATCCCGTGTCCACTAACATTTCACATTGCTGGCCCCCTAATAAACCTCTTGTGTACATCTGTGGATGTCCATCACTGGCAATAGAGGTGGCTGTCAGCTGTTTGCCTGACCTCTCCAGCTCAACAACCTGGTCAACAGTCAAATCGGGAATAGAGGGCACTGCTTTAGATTCTGTCTGCTTTGGTGAGTGATTTTCACACTTCTCTGTTTTTAGGACACTACCTCAAACCTTGGCCTGAGAAGCCATAGCTGTAACAAATCATCTCCATTACCCCTCGTCTATTCCTTTTACAGCAGTTCCTTGCTATGTACCCCAGCTTCTGGCACACAATGCAAGTTCTCTGTGACGTCACTGCAGCTACATTCTCTACAGCCTCTTTACAACTTCTCTTCCCCCTCCTCTGGTCTATATCACTGGCCCATGACACTATCGCAGAGTAGGTTGATCCCACTGCTGTCCCCAAATCTAAAACTTTCTGGGCTGAGCTCAGGCCTTCCTTTAGCATTTTGAGGAAGACTGGGTCATCCACCTCTGGATTGTCCAAGCCTGAATACTCCTCTTACATTTGCTATTTACATTCTTCATATCCATGGCTGGCTCACCAGTTCTCTGAATCACTGACATTATCATTCCGCCATTACTCTCACCTCCCCCCAGTCGCTGCCTCACTTTCCCCTTCTCTTCATTGCTGATGTTCCCTGTACTTGCCCATGGTACCATCCTGCACCCCCTGGGCCATACTGTCCCACATATTTCTCGAGCACTTCGCTTTTACCAACACGTGTGTATCTTCAGGGTGCTTCTGGTGAATTGAAGCATTTGCTCAAGCTTGCACCAGAATTCTGAATTCCCACATGTGACTTTAAATGAGAGCAACTCTGACAAAATGCCCTGCTCCTCCCCGGGGGTGAAGAGCTCATGAATAGTTGTAATCAAGTTTAAGTGGTGGCTTGGGTCATCGGGACCTTACATCGCTTGACCTCAATAGTGACCTCCTGACAGATATATCTGTGTCAGACCTCTCCCTGAAATATCTCTACACTACACAAAATATAAATGATGGATACAAGTTAAACAGTATACACGTAAAACTTCAGAGTATGTACTCCATAATCTGCCACTTATGCATGTCTGAATTCAAAATGTCTGTTGTATTCCTTTGCATCTAATTGTTACATCAAGGCACACGTACACATACACAAACACTGGCAAATGCATCTGCCAAAATACAGTTCCCAGAGCAAGCATACACAGCCTCACTGGCACCCCGAACCTTCAGTAACTACCCTTCAAAACTGGTGGCCCCATCCCACCAAATTTACGCACAAAGTTAGTCGCTTACATAAACACCAATGCACACACACACACCACGCTATTTTTATATCTACCAGTTCATCTGTCCGCCATGTTTGTGATACCTCATGATTCCATAGCCACTGACCCAAATAGGCCCAAGTGTGAGTGCTAATTTTAAAAATACTCACCCACTTACACTGCTGAGATCACTGGCCACACGATGGGTCGCAAGAAGGCATCCCAGACAAGCCCCCAAATGTTGTAAAGTGAACAAAGTCACTGGACAGATGCAGCTGGCAGATATGAAGTAGTCTTTTATTTAACAACATGATTTTATATGCTAATGATGAAAAAGTACAATTCTGTATCTACAGCACTTCCTTTAAATTACATATGACTTTCACACCTCCTTCTTCACATTCCAGACAACCAAAATGAATGTTTATCCACATTGTTTTTTTTCCAATTAACAGCTCTGGGAACCTGCTGTCCAGAGCTGCATTTTAAATTTAATCTACAATCAATATTCAAGTTTGTTGCTGGAGTTAATATTTGGCTGTACACCCTAAATCCAGAATATGCTCCAACAGGGAATGCTGAGGCTACAATGTGGAAGCTGAACCAGATTCATCCAGTGAGATATCCACTCCTGATTATGTATTATTTTGTTTTTAAGCCAGTTTAGCCCTCAGTTTTGATAGCAAAAGAACAGTATTTTTGTGCATAGTGCAACTGAGCTCCTTAATAATACCAGATTTCTATTCCAGCAATTATTGAGGAAGCTATCTGTACTCCCTGGGTTACAGCTCATTCTGAGTTCATCATTTGATGTTTGAACCTGGTGATGTTTCTTTTGTAATCTGCCCTTCATCTCACTCTCTGCTAACCACATGCTTTTTGCAAAACATTTGACCATTTTGATTGGATGCAGATGTAGAAATCACTCCCGGATATGAATCATTCTTTGAGTCCACAAATGCTTCAGCCTAGGAACTCATGTACCAGATAGTCCATGTCTAAACCATCAAGCATTTCTATTAGACTGCAGTCTACATCGCTTCTCTACTTGTCCATTATTTTATTTGTAAACCACCTGAACCTCCTAAGAAATCTCACATCTGCCATCATCTTTCAACTTTCAGATTCAGATTTATTTATCATACGTACATCAAAACATGCAGTGAAATGTGTCATTAGTGCTAACAACCAAAAGACCCAACAAAGTACTTGTTGAATGCCTGTCTGTGTGGTCTGTAGTAGTACTGTAATCACTCAAGTCGAGAGTGATGTTCTTCTATTGCTGGGTCCTGTTGAAGCCAATCTGGGATCCACATATTCTGATGAAGTGTGAGCAAGACTAAATGGTGGCTGTGATTAGTGGTTGGGTCTTTTGGTTTTTCAGTCTCTCCTTTCACAGCTGCCCACCACTTGGTCTCCGTGGCATAGCAGAGGTCGTTCTCATGTAGCATAGCTCCCCCTTGAACAGATCTCCTTCGGGTGTAGCTATTGATGTAATATCTTCTCAGTTATTTGATGTTATATTGAATTTCTTCAGGCTGATTTTGAGGTCGGCTTCTTTCAGTATGCTGGTGTTAGTGTGTCTTTTTTTCCAGCTGATCCTCAGAATCTTTCATAGGGATCTGCGGTGGATTGGTCCAGGGCTCCTACTGTCTGCAGTAGGTGGTCCATGACTCAGCTCCACACAGTAATGTAGGAAGGATGATTGCTCCATAAACCAAAAGTTTTGTTTGGACCTGCAGGTCTCGGTCTTTAAAGACTCTTCTCCTTAATCTTGCATAGGTTTCCCGAGCACTACTCAAAGTGGTAGTTGACCTCTGAATCAATGTCTGATTGCGTGGATAACAGGCAAAGGAAGCTGGAGAGATCAGAATAGCATCGTAACATTACAGCTTCTCTTTGATGCTTGACAAAATGTATCTGATGTTTGAATCAGCAGAGGATACATTGCAAGCAACAGACTGCAATAAGGAGGAAAAGGTGCTGTGCATGTGTATATGTTTTCGTACATGTGTGAATGTGTTTGAACCTGCATGCTCATGTGTGTAATACATTTGTTTGCACGTGTGTGCCTCTGTGTCTCTGTGCATCTGTGTGTATGTGTATATGTGTCTCTGATAGTGCTGCATGGGTGTGCTGTGTTGGGAAGGTAGGCAGGGGATTATGCTGGAGATCTTTATACATTCATGATGCTTTCCAATGCATACAGGCAACCTGCATGTCCCTAAAAAATAATCCACATTGTGATTTTTCACTATGAGAAGCTGCATCATCTGTGCATGCGTCAAAAACTGTTGACTTGGAAAAATTGCGTTGATTTACTTACTTTGTTTGACATAAACTCCATGAGAGCAAATTTTATTCTGTACCTCTGTTTTCTGAGTGATGATTTGAGAATACTGGAAGGGTGAATTTCCATGACCCAAGCAGCTTTAACATGGGGGCTGCCTGCATCTGACTGGATTTCCGAGATCATGTTCCTCTCTGTGTTCACTTTGTCTCTACCAAGCCGCCTCATGGCCAATGCCCCAGAATCCCCCTCATGACTTACTGACTGACATGGTGAGCTGATATTCTTTCCAGTCTTATCAAATTCTGACAGGAGCCACTGACTAAAAATTGGGAGCAGATTTCCTGGCCTTCTTAAGTCAAGGATATCAGAATCAGAATCAATTTTATTGCCACTAACATGTCATGAAAGTTGTTGTTTTGTGGCAGCAGTACAGTGCAAGACACAAAAATTACTATGAAACAAAAAGGTAAATAAATAACTCATGCAAAGAAGGAATAACGAGTTTATTGGGGTGAACTGTAGTTAACACAGGCAAAGGATCAAATAGGGGATGCATCGGTGTGCGACAAAACCAACTGCTTTCATCCATGTGGCAAAATATCCAAGACTGTTCACTGGAGTGTGATTGGATAAAAATAAACACATTAAGCCAAACATTAGGACAACGATACAGAGGTTGAAATAAACATGGAGCAGCCCAGAGATTTGGGGAAGGAATCCCAGAAAACCAGGTCCAGCTTACTCTTCATTCTGCCATCACTATCGAGCCAGCTAATCAACGCTAGCTCAATGGGAGGGGCATGCCGGGAGCAGCAGCAGGCGTTCTATAAGTGGCAACGTGTGTGCTAAATACCAATGGACAAAGCTATCTTACAGGCCCAAACTACCACATCTAGTCATGAATGAGGGTGGACACTTCAAAAGCTAATGGAAGGAGATTCCAAGATTATCCCATCCTCTATGACAGTGGGCCCAGTGGGCAAGGGCGTGAGAAAAGTCTGAAGAATTCGCAACCATGTTTGTTCAAGAGTGCTGAGTGGATTTTCTATCCTGCTTCCTCCCGACATTGCCACTGTCACAAAAGCCAGACTCCTTCCACGTTGATTAACTCCGTGTGATATCAAGAGATGGCTGGGAGCACTGAATAGATCAATGGCTGCGGTACAATGGATGTTCCAGCAGTAGTTCTGTAAACCTGTGTCCCAAGCTAGCTGCATCTCAAGCCATACTGTCCCAGTAAAGTTTTCAACACTGGCATCTCCCCAGCAAGATGAAACATTGCCCTAGTATGTCCTGTTCACTGTAACTAGAGCAAATCTATTCTGGCTGATTACTGACCAATCAGTCTACCCTCAGTTATCACAAAAATGATGGAAAGTGAAATCAGCTGCCCTTAAGCATCAGTCACTCACCAATAAGAACTCCCCCTGTGCTTGGGGCTGCGAAAGTGCAGTGGAGCTCCACAGCACCGTCAGTAACCTTGAAGTTAACAATCCTGATGTTTTCTTCATTGTTGCTGGTGACTTCAATCATGCCAACTTAAAAACAATCCTGCCAAAGTTCTACCAGCATGTCAGCTTAGCAACCGAAGAAGAGAGTATAATAGACCTGGTCTACACCAACATTTGTGGAGCCTACATGACTGCCTTCTGCCCTCATCTCAGATACTCAGACCACGTATCCATTTTGCTAATCTCTGCAGGCAAACCACTGGCTAAGTAAGTCAGAGCAGTTCACAAGGAGGTCAGGATGTGGCCAGAAGGTGCCACCTCAGTACTGATTGTGTAGAGATCAGGCAAAGGGAGCCGGAGAGATCAGAATGGCATCGTAACATTGCAGCTTCTCTTTGATGCTTGACAAAATGTATCTGATATTTGAATCAGTAGAGGATGCGTTGTAAACAACAGACTGCAATAAGCAGGAAAAGGTGGTTAGCCATGATCATCATGTCAACATTGATGAGGATGTGGGATCGGTGACTGGCCACGTAAAAAATGCATTGTGGGTGTTACCATGATTAAACGCTACACAGCCAGGGTAATCCAGAAACAATGGCTGACTGCAGAGGTTTGCGCACTGCTCAGGGATCAGGACACTCCTTCAGATCGGGGGAATAGGACAACTCTAAGGTCTCCATGAGCCACGCTGTCACGGAAGGCTAAGTGAAAGTACTCACAGAAAATTCACAGACACCTTTGTGACGCCAGGGTTATGTGGCACCCTGTGTGTTAATGACAGTGACACCTCCCTTCCTGATAAGCTGAGTGCCTTCTGGGCACGATTTCTGGCATGTGTTCACGCTGCTGACTACGACTGCACTGCCAGACCCATCTCAACCGCATAGTCAAGCTTGCTGATGATACAACAGTGGTTAGACGCATCAGCAACAATGATGAGGCAGTTTGAGATGGATCTGGAGTACAATCCTGAGTCAGCAGCATGAACATGAGCCTGCAAGAAAAACAAGCTGAGTTTCAGTGTGGACAAGACAAGCTAGATGATTGTGGACTTCAGAAAGACGCAGGACCACCACTCTCCATTGCACATCAATGAATCTGCTGAAGAGAGAGGCACAAAGTTCCCTGGTGTGCACATAATGGAGGATCTAACCTGGACCCACGACACCCTCTCAAGGCAGAGCGGTGTCTGCAGATTCTGAGCAGACTGAGATGTACAAGTCATTCATCCTAATACCTTTCTACAGGAGCATCATCGAGAGTGTCGTGACTGGCTGCATCATTTTGTGCTATAGAAACTGCAAGGCCAACGGACTGCAAGACCCTACAGAGAATAGTAAACGCTGCCAAGAAGATCATCAGGTCTCCCTCCCCCCATTTGTGACACTTACCGGGAACGTTGCAGACGAAGGGCCCAAAACATTGGAGAGCATCCCTACCACCCATCCCACAACCTCTTTGACCCACTCCTATCAGAAAGGAGGTACAGGATCATCAGGACTAGAACTATCAAACTGGGTAGCAGCTTCTTCCCTCAGGCCGTGAGACTAATGAATGTCCTGCCAGCACTGAGGTCTCGTCACGAGGACAGAAAGCTGTTTATTGGACTGTTTACTTTTTACTATTTACCTGTTCTGTGCTCTCTATGCACTTAGAATGATACTTTACTAACTTATTTGTGGTAATATTTTGTTTTATATGCTGTATGTGACATGTGTTTTGTGGATGCATTGTTGTGGTCTGGAGGAATGTTATTTTGTTTGTTTGTATATATGTACAGTCAGATGACAATAAATTTGAACTTCATAACCTTTCCATTCGTAATCAGTTTGAGTCTTGTGAAAACTACTCAGAACTTATCCTGGCCCACAATACAGTAGGACATTCAGATCCTTTTTTTTATTTCTAAATTTTCATGGAATTCATGGAGAATCTATTGCATTGATATGATTTCGCTTCCACTTCAAAGTGCAAAGTCAGATTCAAAGCAGTTACATAGCATACCAATAGAGGGCAGTACAGCCCCTTGGTCAGAAAGTGCACAGAGTTCTGGGAGGATTTATCCACTGGAAATGCTACAATGTAGTGACTTTCTGGGTTCTTTTTAAAAATGGCCTGGAACAATCATCAGTCAGTTAGATATCGGGAAATACTGCATCTTAATTTTTATAATGCTGTAATTAAATGCTGCATTGCAATTTTTATCAATGCAATGAAGAAAATATCCTATCTTTATGTATAATGACTTGCTGTGGCAACTGCTCTGCATGTAACAGCAAGAAACTGCAGAAAGTTGTGGACACAGCTCAACGCCTCAGTAAAGCGGCCAGCATAATCAAGCAATTCACCCACTCCGGACACTCCATCTTCTCCCCTCTTCCATTGATTAGCTTCATTTGTCACGTACACATTGAAACCTCGAAACACACAGTGAAATGTGTCATCTGCGTCAATGACCAACAGAGTTCAAGGACGTGCTGGGGGCAGCCCACAAGTGTTGCTATGCTTCCAGCACCAATGTAGCATGCCCACGACTCACTAACTTTGACCAACTCTTCTGAGATTTGGGAGCAAACCAGAGCAGCTGGAGTAAACCCACATGATCACGGGGAGAGCGTACAAACTCCTGACAGGCAGTGGCGGGATAGAACTCGGTCACCGGTGCTGTAGCAGTGCCACGCTGACCAGGCTGTCCCTTGCAAAAGTTACAAGAGCCTGAAAGTGCATACCTCCAGGCTCAAGGACAGCTTCAACTCTGCTGTTATAAGACTATTAGGTAGTTTCCTAGTACAATAAATTGGATTGTGGATCTTTCAGTCTACCTTGTTATGAGTTTGCACCTCATTGTTTACCTGTCTGTAGCTGTTACATTATGTCTGCATTCTGTTATTGTTTTATCTTGTTCTAGCTCAATGCACTGCTGTGATTGAATCCCTACAAACAATAGGCAAGACAAGCTTTTCACTGTACCTCGGGACACATGATAACAATAAATCAATTCTGATCCAATTGTAATACTCCTGGTAAAGCTGGGAGTCCTCTGAATGCCCTGTCTGTTCTGTTGGGATGGCAGTGACTGTGCTACTACTGGAATTGTTGATCTGAAGGAGAGGGGAGTCAGAAGCAGAAGCTGGGACTGTGTCAGGAGATATTTCAATGGAAGAGCAAAACATAGCAGATGATGGCATTCGACAGGTCAGGCAATGTCTGTGGAGACATTGAGCTCTGCTTCCTCTCCACAGGTGAAGCCTGACCTGGTAGGAGTCTCCAGCATTTTCTGCATTAGTTTTGTATATTTTACTTTAAGACATTTGTCAGAAATTACCCTGGTCGTGTTATTCACAAGGGAGTTGCAGCAGCGTCTTTATGTTCTCAGAAGGTTAAGGTGGTTTGGCTTGTCACTGAACACTCTAGCAAACTTCTGTACATGTACCATTGAAAGCATCCTGATCAGTTTCATCACTGCCTGGCACAGCGATTCAAAGGGACAGGAACACGAGAAGCTGCAGGGAGGAAGTGGATTCATGGAAGCATCGCTGGTTATCAAAATTCTCACCATCTGGGCCATGCCATCTTCCTGCTGCTACCATCAAGCAAGAAGTATCATAATAATAATAATAATGATAAGTACTTTATTGATACCGAATGGGAAATTCTTTCGTTACAGCAGCAACATTTAAAAACACACTTAGCAGCAGCTTAACTAATAATAAAGTACAGAATAATAATATAGAAACATAGAAACATAGAAAATAGGTGCAGGAGTAGGCCATTCGGCCCTTCGGGCCTGCACCGCCATTTATTATGATCATGGCTGATCATCCAACTCAGAACCCCGCCCCAGCCTTCCCTCCATACCCCCTGACCCCTGTAGCCACAATAATAGACAACAATAATTTACCAATGTGCAATAATAATGTACAAAATGATATAAAACAGACACTATTGGACTATTACGTGTGATCTCCGGTCGCACAGAGATGAACAGTTGTATATGCTTATTGCATATATCAGAATCAGAATCCGGTTTATTATCACTGGCATGTGATGTGAAATTTGTTAACTTAGCTGCAGCAGTTCAATGCAATACATAATCTAGCAGAAAGAAAAAAATAATAAATAAAATAAAACATAATAAATAAACAAGTAATCAATTACATATATTGAACAGATTATTAAAAAAATGTGCAAAAACAGAAATACTGTATATTGAAAAAGTCAGGTAGTGTCCAAAGCTTCGAAGTCCATTTAGGAATCCGATGGCAGAGCGGAAGAAGCTGTTCCTGAGTCGCTGAGTGTTGTGCCTTCAGGCTTCTGTATCTCCTACCTGATGGTAACAGTGAGAAAAGGGCATGCCCTGGGTGCTGGAGGTCTTTAATAATGGACACTGCCTTTCTGAGATACCGCTTCCTAAAAATGTCCTGGATACTTTGTAGGCTAGTACCCAAGATGGAGTCGACTAGACTTACAACCTTCTGCAGCTGTTTTCACTCCTGTATAGTAGCCTCTTTACACCAGACAGTGATGCAGCCCGAATGCGCTTCACAGTGCAACTATAGAAGTTTTTAAACATATTGTTGACATGCCAAATCACTTCAAACTCCTAACCACTGTCATGCCTCCTTTATGACTAATCAATATGTTGGGACCAGGTTAGATCCTCTGAGATCTTGACACCCAGGAACTTGAAGCTGCTCACTCTCTCTACTTCTGATCTCTCTATGAGGATTGGCATGTGATCCTTCGTCTTACCCTTCCTGAAGTCCACAATCAGCTCTTTTGTCTTACTAGCATCGAGTGCCAGATTGTTGCTGCGGCACCATTCCACTGGTTGGCATATCTCACTCCTGTAAACACTCTCGTCACCACCTGAGATTCTACCAACAATGGTTGTATCATCCGCAAATTTGTAGATAGTGTCTGAGCTATGCCTAGCTACACAGTATACAGGGAGTAGAGCAATGGGCTAAGCACACACCCCTGAGGTGCGCCAGTGTTGACCGTCAGCAAAGAGAATATGTTATCACCAATCCACACAGACTGTGGTCTTCAGGTTAGGAAGTCGAGGATCCAATTACAGAGGGAGCTACAGAGGCCCAGGTCCTGCAACTTCTCAATTAGGATTGTGGGAATGATGGTATTAAATGCTGAACTATAGTCGATGAACAGCATCCTGATGTAGGCGTTTGTGTTGTCTAGGTAGTCTAAAGCCGTGTGAAGAGTCATGGAGATTGTATCTGCCATTGACCTATTGTGATGACAGGCAAGTTGCAATGGGTCCAGGTCATTGCTGAGGTAAGAGTTCAGTCTAGTCATAATCTACCTCTCAAAGCATTTCATCACTGTCGATGTGAGTGCTACCAGGCGATAGTCATTAAGGCAGCCCACATTATTCTTCTTTGGCACTGGTATAATTGTTGCCTTCTTGAAGCAAGCGGGAACTTCTGCCTGTAGCAGTGAGAGGTTGAAAATGTCCTTGAATACTCCTGCTAGTTGGCTGGCACAGGTTTTCAAAGACATATAGAAGCCTGAAGTCCCACATCACCTGGTTCAAGAACAGTTACTTCCCTTCAAACATTATGGTTTAGCAACACTATGACCAATTTCAACACTGTGCACTAAAATGGACTTTTTTTGTTCGAATTATGTTCTTTCTTGTAAAGATTTTGCATAATTTACATTTACTTTATGTTTTTCTTATGAATGTTGTATCTGAAATGCTGCTGCAAGAAAGTTTTTCATTGCATGTGCTTCTGTCATATGACAATAAGTCTCAACTTCGATTTTGCTTACACAGAATGGTGTGGGACTGGCTTGGTGGATGGTCACTGGGGGCAGTTGGATGGGAAGTGAAGAAGAAGAAGAAGAAGAAGAAAGCCCTGAACTCCAAGTGGAGTCATCGGGATGTCGTCATGATGGCTTTTTTTTAGCAGGCTTTCTTATTTTTATGAGGCTGAGTTATTAGCTCGACACTCAATCTGGCACTGATGGAAAGCGTGCAAGGGAGTCGGTAGCATTCGAACTCGGGAGCCTTCGCTCCAAAGTCCAGCGCTGATGCCACTACGCCACCAGCCGGCTAACATGGGAAGTGAGGAGATGTGTAAAGTCTGGCACTCACTTTCCACTTCACTATGCTCTATTGAAGTGAGGACGAAATATGCTGGGAGTCAGCTCTCTGGGATCACAATATGGGACACTAGGAACTAGGGAATTCACCCACACAAAGTGGCAATGCTGGGATCATTCACCCCCGAGTACAGAGAATTGTGGGGATGGGATTTAATGAAGGGTTTCCAAATATTCTCCTATATTTGCTTTGAAAACTTTATTTTTAATGATAAGCATTTAAATTTGGACACATAATTCTTAACACATTTAACATTCATTGCATCTCCACAACTTACTAATGTAATAGATAGATAGATAAATAGATAGATAGATATACTTTATTGATCCCGAGGGAAATTGGGTTTTGTTACAGCTGCACCAACCAAGAATAGGGCATAAATATAGCAATGCAAAAACCACAAACAATCAAACAACAAAATGCAAACTATGCCAGATGGAAAATAAGTCCAGGACCAGTCTATTGGCTCAGGGTGTCTGACCCTCCACGGGAGGAGCTGCAAGTTCGATGGCCACAGACAGGAACGACAGGAATGGTATTAGGTTCACTGTCTGCAAAGCCCTAAACACAAAACAAGATTTTAAGCCCCTATCTGATACAGATATCTACAGGTACCTTCATTATAGGGATGTTATACTGTATTGACCTACTTTTCAAAGGCTAGTTTAATTTCCTGTGAACTCTCTGCAGCGAGGTATAGCTGCCAATGCCAACTGCCAACTGCCAACCTACTAAGGAGGAGATACTTCCAACTAATGAAGTAGTTTAAACACAGCTTATTCTGTTTTTAATGATACACATTTAAAATTAGACTGATAGTTCTTAACACATATTTAACATACATAGAAGTTTTCTAATTTCTAACAAGATTTCCAAACTACAAATGATTTAGAAGCTACAAATGATTTCCAAACACAGACCCAATTCATATGAACTAAACAAATATACAAATGAGTTGCAGACAAATGAGTGGTCTGTTGCAGCAACCAAAAGCCAAGGAATGAATTTTAGTTCTTTTTTTCTGTCAATCCATCTTTCTGTCACTATCCTTGCCACTCCTAACAATCCCCAATGCTTTCTAACATTAATACCATTTTTGTTGACATCATCTGCATATATGTTTCCCAGATATCTTTTCGGCGGCAAAGTAATTTACACAGATGGTCTAAAAACTCTGAGGACAATTGTGCCAATAACTTAGCTGTAGTTTCCTGGTTTAATGTAGGTCATTTAAGATAGCGGCATTGTCTTGCATTTGGATAACGCAGACAAGAAGTCTGATGGTCGCTTCACTTTGCAAATCACATCTCTTAGCAACCAGCCCAGATTTCCATAAGACCATAAGACAAAGGAGCAGAAGTCGGCCATTCGGCCCATCGAGTCTGCTCTGCCATTTTATCATGAGCTGATCCATTCTCCCATTTAGTCCCACTCCACCGCCTTCTCACCATAGCCTTTGATGCCCTGGCTACTCAGATACCTATCAATCTCTGCCTTAAATACACCCAATGACTTGGGCTCCACTGCTGCCGGTGGCAACAAATTCCATAGATTCACCACCCTCTGACTAAAAAAATTTCTTCGCATTTCTGTTCTGAATGGGCACCCTTCAATCCTTAAGTCATGCCCTCTCGTACTAGACCCCCCCATCATGGGAAACAACTTTGCCACATCCACTCTGTCCATGCCTTTCAACATTCGAAATGTTTCTGTGAGGTCTCCCCTCATTCTTCTAAACTCCAAGGAATACAGTCCAAGAGCTGACAAACGTTCCTCATATGTTAACCCTCTTATTCCCGGAATCATTCTAGTGATTCTTCTCTGTACCCTCTCCAACGTCAGCACATCCTTTCTTAAATTTCCTTTTAACTTCAGATTACTGCTTCTTATTTATATAATGACCTGAAGACTGGTTATTGCTTACAACAAGAAGTTAAGCAAGCAATATTTGTTAGGATTTTAACTTTGTCGCTAACAGCTCTGACCATTTGGAAAGATCATGCTGCTGAAATAAATAAATAATTTATATAATTTGGTATATTCAATTATATTTTATTCTATATAATATTTGTCTTTACTTATAAATTTTTAATTTTGTCTCACATTTTTATAACCATATTGATTTATTTTTACAATCTATGTAAACCACTTTGAGCCTGTGTCTTAATGTATGAAAAGTGTGTTATAAATAAAGTTTGTATTGTCATTAGTAGTAATAATAGTGGTATAAAACTACTAAGCCTCTTGGGTCCTGGAAAATGAATATCCATCACACTAACCCTAACCTCTATGTTTTAGGAATGTGGAAGGAAACTGGAGCACTTGGAGGAAACCCACTTGGTCATGGAGAGGACATACAAATTCCTTACGGACAGTGGAGGGAATGAGCACGGGTCACCGATGCTTTAATTGTATGACGTTAACTGCTACACAACTGTGCTGCATGCATCTCCTGGAGGATATTTCTACAATGGAAGTAAAAATCATTTATAATAACCTAGAATGTCAATTTATATGGAACTCCGATCCCCATATCCTGTTCCACTAATGAAGATCGACCATCTAAAATGTTAGTTCAGCTTTCCTCTCCATTGATGCTGTCTGACCTGTAGAGCATTTCATTAATACATTCTAAGTTAGAACTCCACATAATCTGACAATATTCAAGTTAGATTTAGAACTCTGCTTCATCTGATTTCTGCATTGTGTGGCCATTTTTTACAAAGCAAAACTTTTCTAAAAATTGTCTGAGCCAATTGAATTTAGATTTAGATAAAATTCTTCTGCATAGTCAAGCAGTAAACTCTTTTAAAGGAAATGAAAGAGATCTTCAGGATATGAGTTGCTTTCCGTAAGTACATATGAATGACTCATATTTCAAATTTAATTCTTCAATAACCACTACAACTATCTGTGGTTATGCTGACTAATGTAAATTTGATTGGGTAACTAAATCCTTATGTCCAAAAGCAGGCCACAAGCATATCCTGTTTACTGTGACTCCAGGTTACTCGCCATGCTTTCATTTCCAAATTGAAGAGGCATTTTCTTTAGCACTTGACAAATTGTAAATATTAACTTACTGAAAAGAGAGGACAAGAAGCCATACTGCCCACAAGCTCCTGCTTGTGTTCCTGAAGTTTCGTGGCTCAGGGAGTGCTACTTCTTGTCATCCTTTGCTTCTCATTTATAGGCAAGTGGGGAAATCTGGCTATAGATCTCTAAAAGTGTATGAGAAATGCAAACAACACCAAACTTGCTATCTTTAGCTTTCCCCTGATTTCATATTCCTGTTTTACTTCCACTCTGGAATTTTACTCAGTACGTTACTCCCACTCACCACTCTAAATTTGCCCACTCTTTCTGTGACCTAATCAAAGATCTGCATCAGAAAAGCTGCCTTGCCTAATGCATGCTTCTGCGATTTTGTGACTTCAGAAGAGCTACCAGAAGATATCGGCGTGGTGCGAGGCAGTCCCACCTCGTGCAGTTTAGCACGAGCTTCAAACCTGGTGTTCCACGGTTAATACCAGGGACAGGCAGTGCAGCATGTTGCTAAGCAGGGAGAGCCATGCCACATCACTAACAGCCTCTGACAGTGATCTCGGAATCAGCACAACACTGTGACATCTTCACTCACCTTCCCCACTACCAAATCATGCAGGATACAATGCAGAGTCAAAGGGAGAATGCACCCGCAGGGATTAAAGGCATTTGCTCCTTCAGTTTCGAGAAGAACTCACTCACAGCAGCTCCTCCCACTCCAATCTGCCCAGCACAATTTATTTCCTTCCACTTTCAGCTCCCGGGGGCTTCTAGGTACTGTCAGAAACCATTTTTAAAAAATACTTTTTATAAGATATTAGATGAATTAATATCAGACTAAAGTCATAGTTTAATCATTTGTACCTTTTAAACAACTCATATATTTTTCACAGTATGTGGTGGGTTGTCCCCACTTGCTGGCAGAAAACTGTATAGCAGTTAAACTAATGGCTTATTATCATTTTTCACTGGCTAAATGTTAGCACATTACCCATGTGATGTTACTGTGCATTCATTTATTGGTTTTGTTAATTGAAAGAATTCTCTTGTCTCAATTACAAAAGTGATGGATTTTTCTGAGATGCCATCTTTCAGCTTTAAAATAAATGATCATTTAGAATTAAGACTGCTCACCATTCTCGACTCGTGGAAGAAACCCAAGGATAAGAAAATAATAGGGATTCAACAGCTGGAGCTGGTTCCTGAGGGGCAACGCTTGGCGTGGTGACAAGAGGCGTAGATGCAAATTGATGAATAACTAATTCACCATTCAAGTCAGTATGTCTTTCACACAATTTATAGAGTCAGTATATGAGTTCAAAATTCAAAGCTAAAAGTAAATTTATTATCGAACACATATAAGTTACCTCGAGATTTACAGGAAAAGGAATTTATGAGAAAAGGCTGACAAAGGCTGGCAAATACCAATCTGCAAAAGAAGACAAAGTGAGCAAATAAAAACTAATATTGAGACATGGGTTGATTGTAAAAAATTCTCGAAAGTGAACCTGTAAGTTATAGAATCAGTTCAGAGTAGTGGTGAATGAAGTTATCAATGCTGGTTCAGGAGACTGACGGTTGAAGGGTAATAACAGTTCCTGAACCTAGTGGTTGGGACATAAGGCTTCTGCCACCCTGCCCACAGGCCTTTCTGTCTATCATGTCCATCCTGACCCTTAGATACTTTAGTCTGTAGCCCTTTTATGATATGGTTATTCAAGTGCCTGTCCAGATGGGATGGAACTGACTCTCTGACGGTGGTGTCTGAAAAGGGGATGCTGTCCAAGTTGCATGCCATCATTGACAATGTCTCCCATCCACTACATAATGTACTGGGTGGGCACAGGAGTACATTCAGCCAGAGACTCATTCCACCGAGATGCTGCACAGAGCGTCATAGGAAGTCATTCCTGCCTGTGGCCATCAAACTTTACAACTCCTCCCTTGGAGGGTCAGACACCCTGAGCCAATAGGCTGGTCCTGGACTTATTTCCTGGCATAATTTACATATTACTATTTAACTATTTATGGTTTTATTACTTTTTAATTATTTATGGTGCAACTGTAACAAAAAACAATTTCCCACGGGATCAATGAAGTATGACTATGACTATGACTATGAATATTGAACTTTATGAGTGTGTCTGGTGCCAAGCAGCATGTTCCAGATTGCAACCAGCCTCTGGGTAAATTAATTCTTCCTTAGATCCTCTGTAAACCTCTTACTCCTCACCTTAAACCTATGTCCTCTGGTGATAGTCCCCTCTGCCACCAGGAAAGGCCTTTCACTTTCTGTCCATCGATGATTCTCACAGCTTTTTGTACCTCTATTAGGTGCCTCCCTGAACCATCTCTGCCCCAAGGAAAACAAACTCAGTCTATCCAGTTTCTTTACGGAAGAAAGATACTCCATTCCATGCCAGCATCCCGGAGAGGCCCCTCTGCACTTTCTCCAGTGCTGTCACGTCCTTTACAGAATGTGTTAACTAGAAATGCACACAATAATTCTGCTGTGGCAAAACCATTGTGGTATAAGTTGTAACATAACTTTTTTGTTTTTGTATTTCATGCCTCAGCTAATGAAGCTGAATATCCCAAATGGCTCCTTTATCACCTTATCCATCTGTGATTCCCCATTCACATCAATAGATGGGAAGATTCCCAGCTAACTACCTAGTGGAGGTAAAATGTTGTGCTTGGATCACCCATACCCTAAATAAAATTCCTTTCAGTTTTACAATGCGAGCATTGACTGGCCAGTTGTGACAGTTACTCACAGGTGATTTGGGTTAAGAGATTACTTCAGAATCAGAGTCCCATTTATTATCACCAACATGTGGAGGAACTTGCTGAAGGGTCTCGGCCCGAAATGCCGACTGTTTTCACTGTCCCGTAGATGCTGCCTGGCCTGCTGAGTTCCTCCAGCACTTTGTGTGTGCTGTGGTGAAATTTGATGTTTTGCGGCCGCATTTCTGTTAAATACTTTCTAAAATTTCTGTAAATTATGATAAGAATATATCTTTAAAAATAAATAAGTAGTGGAAAAAGAGAGAAAAATAGAAAGGTGGTGTTTATGGATTCATAGACTGCTCAGAAATCTGTTGGTAGGGGGGAGGAAGCTGTTCATAAAATGTTGAGTGTGCATCTTCCAGCTCCTGTACTCCATCCCTGCCTCCCTGATGGCAGTAATGAGAAGAAGGTTTGTCCTGGATAGTGAAGGTCCCTTCATGATCAATAAGATTTGCTTTATTTGTCACATGTACCTTGAAACATTGAACCATGCCATGAAGTGCGTCGTTTGCATCAATGGCCAGCACAGTCTGGGAATGTGCCGGGAGCAGCCTGCAAGTGCCAGCATGTTTCGGGCGCCAACATAGCGTGCCTATAAATTAATAACTCTAATTTGTGTGTCTTTGCAATGTGGGAGGAAACCAGAGCACACAGAGGATTGGAAGCGTCTGCAAAAGGTTTCTGCCAAGATATTAAATTTAGCCAGCAGCACCTCCTTCAGGTCAGAATAGTTGTCAGACCTCTCTTCTTCCATTGCAGTGTAGACTTTGAGAGCTTTACCTGTCAGTCGTGGCACTAGCTGGTAGGCCCACTGCCATTGCCACACTGGGCCATCCTCTCCAACCTGAGGAGACAGCCCCCTTCACAGGCTTTGGAGTTCCTTTCTAAAAGCATCATCTCTCCTCTGCTGGACAGACAAAAGTTTCTGGACAGATGTTCCAGGGAGGGTCCGGAGGTGGAGCCACGTGAAGGCCCTTCTGCTTTTGGCCTGAGTTTGGCTCGGGGTTGAAATATTTCCTCCTCTGAGTTCTCTGCAGCTTTCCAGGCATCTGCTTCATTTTTAGTTTCAGGAGGTTTCCTGATTTGGGACTACAACAACACTCTCCCCCGAGTTGAACGCACCCCTTTCCGAATGGTCATCCCACCAGTGCCACCACATGTTAGATAAGTGGGTTGTGGCCAAAGAAAAATGGCTGGAGTTGCTTAGCACTTTAGAGCAAGGGTGTTTATTACGTGCATCAAAAATCAAACTTACAAAAACTTGTGAAAAGAAAAAATGCCAATATTTACTAAATGATATCTACAAGAAAATGCAATGATAGGTCCGTAGTTATTCTATGCAGTGTGAACGCTTGGAAGCCCCTGTCTCTCTCTGATACTGAGGGTGATGAGCCCATTTATTAGGCACCAACATCTTTAATTAGCTATAAAGTTAATTTAAGGCTACACAGGAATTAGAATATGATGCACCCCACAATGTAGTTACAATCATATTAGAAAATAAACAGAAGAATCTACCTTAAATACAGTAAATAAACAACATACACACATTTACACATGCCCATTACTAAAGAAATGGAATATTCTGGTCTGTATGGCGGGAAAGGCACCATAAAGCCAACCCAAGCACATCAGCTAAGTTTAGGACCCAGCGGACACCACATGACTGCCAGTACACGACAGCGTGAAACAGCAAAACATTGAACACAATCACACACTTACAACTAAGTACAAATTAAGAATGAAATTAAACTAGTCCTTGGTGTCTGTCTCTGATTGTATGTAGGAATGCAGAGAGAAAACAGTAGGTATACCAGTGCGCACACTCACCACCACAACAGCAGAATGATAAGGCAATGTTTGCGTGTGAGTGAATGTGCATGTGTAAGGAGCGCATTTAATGAGTGCCCTCTGTCACACAGTGGTCAGTTGAACAGAGACGATGGAGGCAGACGCCATGGAGTTATTTGAGGTAGAAGCTGGATGAGCATAATCAATAGGCCAATGGTCAAATTTATTTCTTATGTCTTATGTTCCTGTGCTCTGTGCTGATAAGCTGACATGGTCAGGCACATGCACAGAATACACGGAAGGAAAATAGAATATAAAAGCAAGGAGCTAATGCTGAGGCTTTATAAGACAGTAGTCAGGCCGCACTTGGAGTATTGTCAACAGTTTTGGTCCCCATATCTCAGAAAGGATGTGTTGTCATTGGAGAGAGTCTAAGAGGAGGTTCATGAGGATGATTCCGGCAGTGAAGGTTGACATATGAGGAGCTTTTGCAGCTTGGGCCTGTACTCACTGGAATTTAGAAGAATGTTGGGGGGATCTCATTTAAACCTACCAAATGTTAAAAGGACTAGATAGGGTGGATGTAGAGATGATCTTTCCAATAGTGGGGGTATCCAGAACTAGAGAGCACAGCCTCAAAATTGAGGGGCGACCTTTTAGAATAGAAGTAAGGAGGATTTTTTTTTAGCTAGAGAGTAGCGAATCTGTGGAATGCTCTGCCACAGACTGCAGTGGAGGCCAAGTCCGTGGCTATATTTAAGGCAGAAGTTGATAGTTTCCTGGTCCGTCAGGGCGTGAAAGAATATGACAAAACTGGTGTATGGAGTTAAGTGGGATCCGGGATCAGCCATGACAGAATGGCGGAGCAGACTCGATCAGCTGAATGGCCTAATTCTGCTCCTAAGTCTTATAGCCTAAGAAGTTTATTTTGTTCTACAAAGTCCCACCACTGGGTTCGCCAGATGCCGAGAGGCTCATGCAACATTTTCAGGCTGTACCCTACAACACCTGGGCTTATAAAAATCTCTAATACTCTCTGGTTGAAACAACAAGAAACAATTGTTTGCACTTTCTAAATCATGGAGTGAAATTTCACAGGAGTCATTTCAATCCTGTCTCAAGAGCTATAAACCTGGTCAAAATTCAAAGTAAATTTATCACCAAAGTTTAAAGTTCAAAGTTCAAAATAAATTCATTATCAAAGTACATGCAATAGGTACTCCTGTTTGAGTACTGTTGGGGGGGACAGCTTACCCGGGGGAAGCGACAGTGGCCTTGCCTCCGGCACAGAGTCTGGCCCTGTAGCTCAGAAGGGTAGGGAAAGGAAGAAGAGGGCAGTTGTAATAGGGGACTCGATAGTAAGGGGATCAGATAGGCGATTCTGTGGACGCAGTCAGGAGACCTGGATGGTAGTTTGCCTCCCTGGTGCCAGGGTCCGGGATATTTCTGATCGTGTTCAAGATATCCTGAAGTGGGAGGGTGAGGTGCCAGAGGTCGTGGTACATATAGGTACCAATGACATAGGTAGGAAAAGGGATGAGGTCCTGAAAGGAGAATATAGGGAGCTAGGAAGGGAGTTGAGAAAAAGGACCGCAAAGGTAGTAATCTCGGGATTACTGCCTGTGCCACGCGACAGTGAGAGTAGGAATGCGATGAGGTGGAGGATAAATGCGTGGCTGAGGGATTGGAGCAGGGGGCAGGGATTCAAGTTTTTGGATCATTGGGACCTCTTTTGGCGCAGGCGTGACATGTTCAAAAAGGACGGGTTACACTTGAATCCTAGGGGGACCAATATCCTGGCAGGGAGATTAGCGAGGGCTACTGAGGTGACTTTAAACTAGAATGGTTGGGGGGTGGGAATCAAATTAAAGAGACTAGGCGAGAGGAGGTTAGTTCACAACAGGGGGATGGGAACGAGTGCAGAGAGACAGAGGGGTGTAAAGTGAGGGTGGAAGCAAAAAGTACTAAGGAGAAAAGTAAAAGTGGCAGGCTGACAAATCCAGGGCAAGCATTAAAAAGGGCCATTTTCAACATAATTGTATAAGGGCTAAGAGAGTTGTAAAAGAGCGCCTGAAGGCTTTGTGTGTCAATGCAAGGAGCATTCGTAATAAGGTGGATGAATTGAAAGTGCAGATTGTTATTAATGATTATGATATAGTTGGGATCACAGAGACATGGCTCCAGGGTGACCAGGGATGGGAGCTCAACGTTCAGGGATATTCAATATTCAGGAGGGATAGACATGAAGGAAGGGGAGGTGGGGTGGCGTTGCTGGTTAAAGATGAGATTAACGCAATAGAAAGGAAGGACATAAGCCAGGAAGATGTGGAATCGATATGGGTAGAGCTGCGTAACACTAAGGGGCAGAAAATGCTGGTGGGAGTTGTGTACAGGCCACCTAACAGTAGTAGTGAGGTCGGAGATGGTATTAAACAGGAAATTAGAAATGTGTGCAATAAACGAACAGCAGTTATAATGGGTGACTTCAATCTACATATAGATTGGGTGAACCAAATTAGTAAAGGTGCTGAGGAAGAGGATTTCTTGGAATGTATGCGGGATGGTTTTTTGAACCAACATGTCGAGGAACCAACTAGAGAGCAGGCTATTCTGGACTGGGTTTTGAGCAATGAGGAAGGGTTAATTAGCAATCTTGTCGTGAGAGGCCCCTTGGGTAAGAGTGACCATAATATGGTGGAATTCTTCATTAAGATGGAGAGTGACATAGTTAATTCAGAAACAAAGGTTCTGAACTTTAAGAGGGGTAACTTTGAAGGTATGAGACGTGAATTAGTTAAGATAGACTGGCAAATGACACTTAAAGGATTGACGGTGGATATGCAATGGCAAGCATTTAAAGATTGCATGGATGAACTACAACAATTGTTCATCCCAGTTCGGCAAAAGAATAAATCAAGGAAAGTAGTGCACCCGTGGCTGACAAGAGAAATTAGGGATAGTATCAATTCCAAAGAAGAAGCATACAAATTAGCCAGAAAAAGTGGCTCACCTGAGGACTGGGAGAAATTCAGAATTCAGCAGAGGAGGACAAAGGGCTTAATTAGGAAGGGGAAAAAAGATTATGAGAGAAAACTGGCAGGGAACATAAAAACTGACTGTAAAAGCTTTTATAGATATGTAAAAAGGAAAAGACTGGTAAAGACAAATGTAGGTCCCCTACAGACAGAAACAGGTGAATTGATTATGAGGAGCAAGGACATGGCAGACCAATTGAATAATTACTTTGGTTCTGTCTTCACTAAGGAGGACATAAATAATCTTCCAGAAATAGTAAGGGACAGAGGGTCTAGTGAGATGGAGGAACTGAGCGAAATACATGTTAGTAGGGAAGTGGTGTTAGGTAAATTGAAGGGATTAAAGGCAGATAAATCCTCAGGGCCAGATGGTCTGCATCCCAGAGTGCTTAAGGAAGTAACCCAAGAAATAGTGGATGCATTAGTGATAATTTTTCAAAACTCGTTAGATTCTGGACTACTTCTTGAGGATTGGAGGGTGGCTAATGTAACCCCACTTTTTAAAAAAGGAGGGAGAGAGAAACCGGGGAATTATAGACCGGTTAGCCTAACGTCGGTGGTGGGGAAACTGCTGGAGTCAGTTATCAAAGATGTGATAACAGCACATTTGGAAAGCGGTGAAATCATCGGACAAAGTCAGCATGGATTTGTGAAAGGAAAATCATGTCTGACGAATCTCATAGAATTTTTTGAGGATGTAACTAGTAGAGTGGATAGGGGAGAGCCAGTGGATGTGGTATATTTGGATTTTCAAAAGGCTTTTGACAAGGTCCCACACAGGAGATTAGTGCGCAAACTTAAAGCACACGGTATTGGGGGTAAGGTATTGATGTGGATAGAGAATTGGTTAGCAGACAGGAAGCAAAGAGTGGGAATAAACAGGACCTTTTCGCAGGTGGTGACTAGTGGGGTACCGCAAGGCTCAGTGCTGGGACCCCAGTTATTTACAATATATATTAATGACTTGGATGAGGGAATTAAATGCAGCATCTCCAAGTTTGCGGATGACACGAAGCTGGGCAGCAGTGTTAGCTGTGAGGAGGATGCTAAAAGGATGCAGAGTGACTTGGATAGGTTGGGTGAGTGGGCAAATTCATGGCAGATGCAATTTAATGTGGATAAATATGAAGTTATCCACTTTGGTGGCAAAAACAGGAAAACAGATTATTATCTGAATGGTGGCCGATTAGGAAAAGGGGAGGTGCAACGAGACCTGGGTGTCATTATACACCAGTCATTGAAAGTGGGCATGCAGGTACAGCAGGCGGTGAAAAAGGCGAATGGTATGCTGGCATTTATAGCGAGGGGATTCGAGTACAGGAGCAGGGAGGTACTACTGCAGTTGTACAAGGCCTTGGTGAGAGCACACCTGGAGTATTGTGTGCAGTTTTGGTCTCCTAATCTGAGGAAAGACATCCTTGCCATAGAGGGAGTACAAAGAAGGTTCACCAGATTGATTCGTGGGATGGCAGGACTTTCATATGAAGAAAGACTGGATGAACTGGGCTTGTACTCGTTGGAATTTAGAAGATTGAGGGGGGATCTGATTGAAATGTATAAAATCCTAAAGGGATTGGACAGGCTAGATGCAGGAAGATTGTTCCCGATGTTGGGGAAGTCCAGAACGAGGGGTCACAGTTTGAGGATAAAGGGGAAGCCTTTTAGGACCGAGATTAGGAAAAACTTCTTCACCCAGAGAGTGGTGAATCTGTGGAATTCTCTGCCACAGGAAATAGTTGAGGCCAGTTCATTGGCTATATTTAAGAGGGAGTTAGATATGGCCCTTGTGGCTACGGGGATCAGGGGTTATGGAGGGAAGGCTGGGTCGGGGTTCTGAGTTGGATGATCAGCCATGATCATAATAAATGGCGGTGCAGGCTCGAAGGGCCAAATGGCCTACTCCTGCACCTATTTTCTATGTTTCTATGTCACCATATGCAACCCTGAGATTCATTTTCTTGCAGGCATTCACAGTAAATAGAAGCAACACCAGAAAAATCAATGAATGACCACATCCAACAGGATGGACAAACAGCCAATGTGCAAAAGACAACAAACTGTGCAAATACATATAGAAAATAGTCGTAATAATAAACAAATAAGCAAAAAAAAATCAAGAATATGAGATGAAGATTCCTTGAAAGTGAGTCCATAAGTTGAGGAATCAGTTCAGAGATGAGGCGAGTGAAGTTGAGTGAAGTTATCCCCTCTGGTTCAAGAGCCTGATGGTTGATGGTTGCTTTCCTGTGACAGCATTTCATGTTGATGTGTTCAATGGTGAAATGCAAAAATGTTACCATACATTACCCTGAGATTTATTTTTTTGATAGCACAAAGGGCATCTTGAAGCAGGAGAGAATGCTGGAGAAGGTTCAGGAGGGAAATTTGGTGTTTAGAACCATAGAACCATAGAATATCCAGCAACAATGGATGAGTTAAAAATAAGGATGCACAAGAAGCCAGATTTGGAAGAGCAGACACAGATTAGAAGCTTATTTGGTGGGAGGATGACAGAGAAGTAGGAATGTGGAGCTAGGATAGATTTAAGAATGCTGAGACCTAGCACCAACATAGTCTGGTAACTGAATGGGAATAGATGTTGGGAGAACTGGGGATAAGTCAGAAATGGATTCAGATTCTGATTCATTTATTCATCACATGTACATCAAAACATACAGTGAAATGTGTTGTTTGTGTCAGCAAGCAACACAACTTAAGGATGTGCTGGGGATAGCCCTTAAGTGTCGCCACACGTTCTGGTGCCAGCATAGCGTGCCCATAATTTTCAGCAGATCAACACAAGCAACCTGCACATGATGACAGCAACAAAGCAAAACAATAACAACAGCACAAAATAACACCTTTTACACGTACTGTACACACACACAAAATGGCAAAATGGTTGCTACGATCTGTCTGGTGTGCTGCTGTAGTGGGTAGTGCTTGTCGCTCTCACTTTCAACTTCCACCGCTGGCTAGCAATCTTGTGGAAAGGAGAGCTGAATTCTTAAATCTCTCCCTGCCAGTATGTAGCCTCTCCAATAACAAGCCTCATGGAGTGCCTCCTCACTGGTGATGATCGGAAACTGAATTCCTTTTGGACTCAGGCTGAGCTACAGAGGACAGGAAGGAGGTTTGGCTCCCGCTCATGTAGCACGCAGGCCCACTGGTGTGTGGACATGCCCTGGTGCTCGTGAACCATATCCCCAGCTATGGGTAAATAGTCCCACTACCTTGTGGGCATGCTCAGGAGAGATGAAGGCTGCGAGAGTAAACTCAGACAGCAGTTCCAGAGTGGCTTAGGAACATCACTGAACATCCTTCCAGCAGCTCCAGCAGCCAAGCTGGTGCAAGCATGCTGCTTCATAAGCTTTACTTTGGACTACACAGGTGAGGCCGAGAGGGGGATCTTGAAGACTGGGCATCTCAGGATCTCCGTACCTTGTGCCCAGGCTTATGATCATCATCACCCATTGTCGTTCAAGACAAATAGATGCCAACCACCACCACGCACACACACAGAGTCCTGATGAAGGATTTTGACACAAAATGTTGACTGTTTATTCTTCTCCATAGAAGTTGCCTGAACTGCTAAGTTCTTCCAGTGTTTTGTGTGTGTTCTTCGGAGCATCTAATCACTGTTAGTTCAGTGGCAAGTTTCATTCAATGGACAGCTCTGAAGCACAGTATGTTTTACTATATTAAAGAGCTATATTAGTACAAGGTGCAGTTTGACTGATGTTAAGCATTTTGACATCTACCTTTTCACCATTTTGCCATTCTTATCCAATGCCCACAAGAATTCCAATGATTGCAGAAAGTGTTGCCATTGAACATCCTAAATATACTCCCATTTCAGATAAGGAGGAAGTAAAAAGACTGGCCAAGCAGTATTAGAGATAAATGGCAATATTGAGGTATGTATTTAATATTTCAGTAATATTTGAGTAATATTGTAAATATATTGTTTGATTTAAGATTTGTGCTCATTTAAATAATTCATTACAGGTTATATGTAAAAGTACATGAATGGCATACATCATCACACCACCAAGTGGATACAAATGCCTTGCTTAAAGTAAAAAGGTATTAAGACACATTATTCCTGGCTCCATGTTGCTAAAGTGATTTTTGAGTTTATCACATATAGCAAATAACTTCAGCCACCAATCTTCAAATCTGAATATAGATTGTAGATTAAATTTAAAATGCTGCTCTGAATAATAGGTCCCTAAAAGCCTTTAATCACAGACCAAACAATGGTAATTAAAATTTAATTACATAGAGGTCTATGGTGTGAGTGCAAATCGGGAGATACAAAGTTTGTGTGTAGTTTCAAAGGAAGCATTGTGGTTGCATTGTCAATATGGAATTGACCTTCGATGTTCAGCACATAAAACGTTGTATAGAGTTGGGCCAACCAGACCTTTTTCCAACAGATAGGGTCTCCATATGATGCCTGCTGTATGTTGTTTTGTTGAATAACGAGGCTGCTTCATAACTACCAGTACTTTTCTCAGGAGACTTTATTCATGCAACAAAACATGTTTCCTTTCAATTAGTTTTATGTTTTGAACTTACAAAACATAACAGTGGCAATGAGAAAGTTTTAAATGAACTTGAGACAACTACCAACCTCTCGAAGAGCTGCAAGATGTTCACGTTAAAAACAAAAGCAGCACAGTGCATGCTTCGTTGGGAAGGGATAGACATGGTCGAGTCAAAAAATGGACTAAATTCATGGGTTCATAAGTAATTTGTACCGGGTAATAATAACAATAGTAATAATAAATTTAAAAAAACAGCAATTCCTGGCTAATTGGAAAGACAGATGCATTCAATTGCACAAGAGATAAGTGGAATATTTACAGTATACTGATCAAATTGAGCAGTATTTCAAGCAAATGAGAAGCAAGTGTCAGTTTTGCTGAGTACGTTGGGTGGAAAGGCACACAGTTTGCTTCGAAGTTTGAATGCTTCAACCAAACCATCGAAATGAGCTTTGCTGATATCCTGAAAGTAATGCAGATACATTTAGAACCAAAAACATTTTGTAGGTTTCTTAAGCAGAATCAAGAGGAAGGGGAGTTCATTTCAGCATCTGTAGCTGAATTGAAAAGATTGCCTGAGCATTGTCAGTTCAGTGATGGGCTTAATGATACACTGAGGGATCATTTAGTTTGTGGAACCTTGTAAGAAAGCATTCAAAAACAGCTCCCAACTGAAGCACAACTTACATTTAAAAGAGCAGTTGAAATAGCTATATCAATGGAAAAAGCAGATAGAGATGCAACTGAGTTGCAGTCAGGAATGAAAGTGAGTGTGAACAAAATTTTAATGTCTAAACAGAAACCGAACCGGCCGAACAAACAGGGGCTCACGTACACCAAACTAATCCAGATTTAAAGGTGAAACTTGCAGAAAATGCCATAAAGTACAAAGAGCATGTTGAGCAGACAAAAATAAATGAACTGCACAGGGATGAGGAAAAGATAAAATGTAAAGTCGCAGTTTCAAAAAGAACATTAATCTGCATGCTAAATCTGATAATGAGAGTGACACTGGACTGAATAGCTTTAAGATTTACAGTGTGAAAACTAGCAATAGACAAGCAACATGGATTACACCAGAAGCGAATGGCAAATTAATTAATTAAAATGGAATTGAAATCTGGTTTAGCAAATCTGGTTCAGCCATTCCACAAAATAAGTTTGAATGACATTTCGAAGATACTGAACTGAAGCCTGCAGCTATCCAACTAAGAATTTATACTGGAGAAAATATAACTCCTGTGCAAAGAACTTTCATAACAGTGAAATGCAACAATCAACAATCCACATTGGGCTTGTACAAGGTAAATTCAAGATGGCTAGCTTTGTGTAGTTGTGAGTGGCTGAGACAACTACAACTTGATTGAAGATCCATCCACCAATTACATGCCATATCCCCAGCAACAGAGTCAACTGAAAGCAAATAGAGAAAGGTATTGGATGATGACACAGCAGTGTTCAAGAATGACATTGGAAAAATCAAATATATCAAGGTTAAAATACTGTTAAGTGAAAACACCACACCTAAGTTTCCCAAAGTCTGTCCAGTTCTTTATACTATCCACAATAGAGTAAAAAGTGCACTAAATTGCTTGGAGGCTGAAGTAATTCTTTCCAAGATTGAATGGAGCCCATGGGCAAAGCCAATGGTCCTGGTAGCCAAAAAGAATGGGTCTGTCAGGATCTGTGGTGATTTTAAGGTCACCATCAACCCAGTGCTGAAAATTGATCAATACCCTCTGCCCAGATTAGAGGATACATTTGCAAATCTTTCTGGAGGAAAACACTTTAGTAAGGTGGACATAGCTGAGGTTTACCTACACGTGGAGATGGAAGAAAAGTCCAAAGTGTTTCTCACAAAGTAATAGGCCTATTTGTCGAGTAGCTGCTGCTCCAACGCTCTGGCAGAGAGCTATGCACCAGATGCAGAAAGGTTGCACAGGCATACAGCGCTATCTAGATGACATCATTGTTATCAGTAAGGATGATAAGAATCATCTCCAAAATTTCAAAACAGTGTGAATTCTTTAAATCAAGCATCACCTACTGCGGTCTCACCATTGATGCACAAGCATTACACATATGCGCTAAAAATAATTCAGCAGTGGTGGATGCCCCAAGGCTAAAGGACGTGCCACAGTTGTGGTGACTGGGTCATTGTGCACGCTGACATTTGTCTTTTTTAAATTTATTAACAAACTAGGTATATGTCACCATATACTACCTTGAGAATGACTTTCTTGTAGACATTTATAGAAAAATAAAGAAATATAGTAGAATTTATAAAAACAACTATACATAAAGACATTACAAATAAACTCTTCTTGGACTTCCAGTGGGTATAGGTATTGATTATAACCGATGTTTTGAGGACAAACTCTGCATTTTCTTCAGGAATGATGCCATAAATAATAAATAATTAATACTGCAAACATGAGCTGTAGAGTCCTTGAAAGAGATTGCACTGGTTGTGGAATCAGAATGTGGACATTCTTTCCGGCCTGACTGCACCACCTATCACAAGCTCCCAATGTACAGTGCAAAGCTGTGTCACACCTCACAGGTCAATGCTCCCTTCTCTGGGAAGCTGCCTCTCTCTTCAGGCTGCCCAACAGGTCCTAGAAGAGCTGAAAGATCAAGTGCTAGAGCGGCTATTTGCCCATAGCAACCACATCTAGATCACTTGCAATTGTTAAAATGGGGCTCACCTCGGGAAAAATGATCATCAGTCCTCAGCAGAATAGGAAATTCTTTGCATGTCTTTTGATCTGTGTTGGCTTCAAATGGTTGTCTAAGAATTTCTGGCTTTGATTGGAAAGGTTCTTCTACCCAACCAATAAAAGGATTTACTTTCATGAGCGGGTACTTTGTGCAAAGATATAAAACTCCTTAAGGCGTATCACCCTGATGAAAGGAGGCCAGATCTTTCTTTCCCCTCCCCCCACAGAAGAACAAAAAGGATGGTTTCAATCATAAACGCGAGGAATTCTGCAGATGCTGGAAATTCAAGCAACACACATCAAAGTTGCTGGTGAACGCAGCAGGCCAGGAAGCATCTCTAGGAAGAGCTACAGTCAACGTTTCGGGCCGAGACCCTTCGTCAGGACTAACTGAAGGAAGAGCTAGTAAGAGATTTGAAAGCGGGAGGGGGAGGGGGAGATCCAAAATGATAGGAGAAGATAGGAGGGGGAGGGATGGAGCCAAGAGCTGGACAGGTGGTTGGAAAAAGGGATATGAGAGGATCATGGGATAGGAGCCCAGGGAGAAGGAAAAGAGGGAGGGGGGGGAACCCAGAGGTTGGGCAAGGGGTATAGTCAGAGGGACAGAGGGAGAAAAAGGAGATAGAGAGAAAGAATGTGCGTATATAAATAAATAACGGATGGGGTAGAAGGGGGAGGTGGGGCATTAGCAGAAGTTAGAGAAGTCAATGTTCCTGCTATCAGGTTGGAGGCTACCCAGACGGAATATAAGGTGTTGTTCTTCCAACCTGAGTGTGGCTTCATCTTTACAGTAGAGGAGGCCATGGATAGACATATCAGAATGGGAATGGGATGTGGAATTAAAATGTGTGGCCACTGGGAGATCCTGCTTTCTCTGGTGGACAGAGCGTAGATGTTCAGCAAAACGATCTCCCAGTCTGCGTCGGGTCTCACCAATGTATAGAAGGCCACATCGGAATGTTCTTTATAAATGAAGACATGGCCCCTTTTACATTTTAATATCTGTTCAGTTCAAGGAGTTGTTCAGACTAATTTGTATTGTTATTGTTAGCAAGCATTTCACCCTGCTAGCCAGCAGTCCTTAAAATGTTTTGACAGTTACTTTGTGTGTCTATTTGCTTATCTATTTATTGAGGTATACTACAGAACAGGCCATTCTGGCCCTTCAAGCCACATTGCCTAGCAACACCTGAAGTAACCCTCACCTAATCACAGGACAATTTACAATGACCAGTTAACCTACTAACTGGGTCATCTTTGGACTGTGGGTGGAAACTGGAGAAAACCCACACATTCCACAGAAAGAACGTACCAACTCCTGTGATGTCAGAATTGAACTCTGAACTACAACGCCCCAAGATGTAATAGCATCACGCTAACCAATACTCTACCATGGTACCCAAGGCATTGAGCGTGTCATGCTTCTATAATGTGGCACGGGGCGTCAATTCACCTTTGGCCTTTTAAAACAATTCAGCATTAAAAATCACCTGTTCTGCAACCAGTTCCCATCTAAATAATACAACCGGTGTGCAGCTACACCCATATCACTGAAAATGCCACGTTGGACTGGAGGTGTATTGATCCTGGAAAGCAAGCTGAAAACAAAGCAAACATCATGCTCGGCTAACCTCGCTGAAAGAACATGGAGCTGGAAGGAGTTTTCTACCTTGTGAAAATAACAACCCTTCTGTGCCTGCCGCCACAGATAATCTATGTGCTCCAGCGGGTGTGTTCATCCCTTTGTGATATCCTGAACAATACAAATTGCATCCGAAGCATTATTCTTTCCATATCGTGATCCAGCTACATCTCAACCACATCAGCCTACAATTTATCCCTTTCTTCACCCGTACCGGCCTGCGTGACAGTGCAATTCCTCTGTATAAACACTAGACTGACTCCCACTACAACTTATTTCAAACTTCAAAGTAAATTCATTATTAAAGTACCTCTATGTCACTATATAGAACCCTGTGATTCATTTTCTTGCAGGCATTCGCAGTAGTTACAAAGAATCAGAATAGAGTTAATGAGGTGGTTCATTTTGGTAGGTCAAATATGATGACGGAATATAGTATTAATGGTAAGACTCTTGGCAGTATGGAGAATCAGAGGGATCTTGGGGTCCGAGCCCATAGGACACTCAAGGCTGCTGTGCAGGTTGACTCTGTGGTTAAGAAAGCATATTGCGCATTGGCCTTCATCAATCGTGGGATTGAGTTTAGGAGCCAAGAGGTAATGTTGCAGCTATATAGGATTCAGGTCAGACCCCACTTGGAGTACTGTGCTCGATTCTGGTCGCCTCACTATAGGAAGGATGTAGAAACCATAGAAAGGGTGCAGAGGAGATTTACAAGGATGTTGCCTGGATTGGGGAGCATACCTTGTGAGAATCGGTTGAGTGAACTTGGCCTTTTTTCCTTGGAGCAATGGAGGATGAGAGGTGACCTGTTAGAGGTGTACAAGATAATGAGAGGCATTGATCATGTGAATAGTCAGAGGCTTTTTCGCAGGGCTGAGATGGCTAGCACGAGAGGGCACAGTTTTAAGGTGCTTGGAAATAGGTAGAGAGGAGATATCAGGGGTGGGGTTTTTTATGCAGAGAGTGGTGAGTGTGTGGAATGGACTGCCGGCGAGAGTGGTGGAGGCGGATACGATAGCGTCTTTTAAGAGACTCCTGGACAGGTACATGGAGCTCAGAAAAACTGAGGGCTATGGGTAACCCTAGGTAATTTCTAAGGTAAGGACATGTTCAGCACAGCTTTGTGGGCCGAAGGGCCTGTATTGTGCTGGAGGTTTTCTACGTTTCTATGTAGAAATTGCACACAACAAAAACAAACCACCAGTGTGCAAAAGACAACAAACTGTGCAAATACAAAAAGAGAAAAAAAACAAAATAATAATGAATGAATAAATAAGCAGTACATATCGAGAACATGAGTTGCAGAGTCCCTGAAAGTGAATCCAAATGTTATGGAAACATTTCATTGTTGGGCTGAGTAAAACTGAATGAAGTTATTCCCTCTGGTTTAAGAGCCTGATGGTTCAGGGTTCAGTGGTAATAACTGTACCTGAACCTGATGGGGTGAGACCTAAGGCTCCTGATGGTACCAGTGAGAAAAGAGCATGGCCTGGGTGGTGGGGGTCCTTGATGATGAATACTGCTTTCCTGAGACAGTGCTCCTTGTATATCCGTCAATGTTTGACATCTTCGCTCTTCATTGTATCTGCTGGCTGTAACCATTGAGAACAATCTGCCCCTACCAGCTCTGTGAGCATGTTGTAACCAGGCTGATGAAAACTTGCACTGTAAGCAAGCTAGGGCTTTTCTCTTTTGAGTGAAAGAGGATGAGAAGTGACTTGATAGAGGTGTACAAGATGATGAGGCATTGATCGAATGGACAGCCAGAGACTTTCCCCCGGGCAGAAATGACTAATACAAGGGGGCATAACTTTAAGGAGACTGGAGGAAAGTATGGCGGTATGTCAGAGGTAGGTCACTTACACTGTCAGCTGGTAGACCATTGGAGGCATCAGAAGAGAGGGACAGTGAAGTCCCAAAGTATTGATACCTTGCACACCAGTGACCAGCAAGTCCATAAGATCAAGAAACCGACTGCATGTCCTGATGCAGGGTCAAGGCCCAAAATGCCAGCCGTCCCTCTGAGCTCTGCGGAAACCGCATTGACTTCTTTCAGGATTCTGACTCCACTCTGTCATCGTGTTCCCATTAATACATTTTTACTCAATGTTTCAAATCATTTTGTGAAACTAGAGGAAAGGTTAGCATTGGGTGACATGCAAGGAAAAGTAATCATGTTTGCATTTATGTAGCACCTTTCATGGTCCTAGAAGGTTAAAAAATTTTAAAGCAAATTAAGTGGTCACTGCTGCGATGAGCAGATAGTCAGTTTTTGTGGTGCCGAAGGAGGGCCGGCAAAATAGCATTACGGCCAGTGTACAGCGCCGACCGTAAGATTGGGGTTCAATTCTCGCCACTGTCTGTAAGGAGTTTGTACGTGCTGCACGTGGGTTTTTTCTGGGTGCTCTGAATTCCTCCCACATTCCAAAGATGTTTGGGTTAGGGTTAGCAAGCTGTGGGCATGTTATGTTGCCGCCGGAAGCGAGGTGACACTTGTGCAGCTCCCAGCACATTCTCAATTCAAATGACACATTTCACCATATTTTTCGATGTTTTGATGTACATGTGACAAATAATTTTTGAATTTTTGGATGCGCCCAGGAGCCTTCCTAGTTCTCTTCCAAGTATTGTATGGAACTTTTATGTCACTTACTGACAGTGAAATTGTACCATGCCAGAGAATAATACTGTCACATCGAAGAATGTTAGAAGTTATATAATACTTACAGCTGTACTGCGCAAGCCCTCATTAAGAAGGTCTTACCTTTCTTTTGTGTAGTTCACCTCTTGCCCACATGAGGGCAGGGTTACCACAGTTTAAAGAAGTCTTTTTTTGCTTGGAGACGCATGAGGTTCTGCAGACACGAGACCCCAGAGCAACACACACAAAATGCTGGAAGAACTCAACGAGTTTGTTTCGCTTGGAAATTAACTTACAAAACAAACATATCTTTAATTTAAAATTTATGCTCTCTGAGTGAGATCAATAACTTCAAGCTGGCACTTCTTGTTGCCTTCAATGCGATTTCCACATCAGGGGTATACATCAGAGCAATTTACCCTTGCAAAGCCCATCTTTGAATTTTATGGTAGAATTTGGACTCCATTGTCCTGGAGGCTGTGATGTTGGCCAGTACTAGCATAGCACTAAGCTGGGAGAACTATGAGACAAATGTCTGCCTGCTTGGTCAAACACTCCTTATCTCCATCTTAAACAGATTCTCAATTTACCTCACCCTCAATTTTGCATTCCAAATCCACTCAACCTTATGATAACAACTCCACACTTCAAATAGCCATCAGTCCATACAATGCTATTTCTCATTCCTCTCTATCCACTCCGATCTCCAAAACCTATGTTTCTTCTTCCTCAGTCCATCTGGCTCCTCCCCACCCACTTCAGAACACTAACATACCTCTGATCCCCAAAACCTATGTTTGATCTTCCCCAGTCCATCTGATTCCCTGGATCCGAGTCTCTTCTGAAAGGGAGATATTGCACGTACTAGAGGGCATAATTTTGAGGTGAGAGGGGTAAAGTTTAGAGGAAATGTACAGGGCAAGTGTTTACACATGCCTGTGCCTGCAACATGTTGCCATGGACAGTGTGGAAGCAGATTTAATAGTGGCATTTAGGTGGACACATGAAAATCAGGGAATGGATGGATGTGAATCATATGCAGATAGATGGCAATAAGGTCTCATGGCCAGCACAGACACTGTGGGCTGAAGGAACTGTTTCTGTTCCATTCTGTTTTATGTTGCATCTTCACTCAATTCCCAGGAAACTCAGTCAGTTCTTTCTTGATTCTCACAAACACTGGGGGTTCAGTCTTTTGAAGGTATATTAAGGAAGCTAGGGCTGATCTCTTTTGAGTGAAGGAGGGTGAGAGGTGACTTGATGATGAGGCATTGATCGAGTGGACAGCCAGAGACTTTTTCCCGGGACAGAAATGACTAATACAAGGGGGCATAATTTTAAGGAGACTGGAGGAAAGTATGAGGGTATGTCAGTGGTAGATTTTTTAACAGGGAATGATGAGTGCATGGAATGTCCTGCCGGGGGTGATGGCTAAGACAGATACATTAGGGGCATTTAAGAAACTCTTCAATAGGCACGTGGGTGATAGAAAATGGAGGGCTATCTAGGAGGGAAGGATTAGATTGATGTTGGAATATGTTAAAAGGCTGGCACATCGCGGGTCGAATGGCCTGTACTCTGCTGTAATGTTCTATGTTCTATGCCTGATCCTGCTGGTTCCCCAGAACACAGCCTGCCCTCTAGTCCTCCAAAAACATGACCTGTTCTTACTGGTGTCCCAGAGAAACTGCTGGATCTCATTCAATCCCTGCAAAGTGCTAAAGTCCTTGCTCATATTCCCAACTCCCATCCACATGATGCTGGGCTCTGATTCTCTCACTTTCACATTTCTACCTGACAGGGCCCAAGACCCAGCCTTGTTTAGCTTGATTTCAGCCGTGACTTTTACCCGATAGGCCAATGATGCCATGATGGATATTCACTCTTGACTAGTAGGCCTCTTGGTTGTTTGCTAATCGTGCTATCTAAACACAATATCTGTACATGTAAGATCACAAACAGATGTAAATAAACTTCTAAACAACAATTATTTGACTTCTGGTCATAAAGGGAAGTCAGTCTTCAGTTCTTGAAATATAAATGGAAAACACTAATACCTTCAGGTTAAAACAATTATTATCGAAAGACAAGCTTGGCAAACAAGCTTTGTGGATAATAGACATTCTGTCTGAGATAAGTAAGGTTTAGCTCACTACAACTGCACTATTACCACTCAAAATGCAGTGTAAGACCATGCGCTGTTTAATTTCAGGTTGTTTCTAATAGAAAAGCTGACTCAGATGTTGCATGGCTTAAGGAAGCTTGCAGAACAACTGATAATATTATTTAGTATATCAATAACGATGGTGTGTTTACAGTTGGAAGGTTTTATGTGCTCAAGGAAGTTAGCTTCACAGCTTTACAGCGTTAGTGGTAGGTAGCTGAAGAGCTATATCTCCAAAATGGTTTTAGACTGTTTATGTGGAAAGGACATCTGAGGAAATATCATATGTGTATGAAGTCACCCAAGTGGTAGAGAAAGGGTATAAATGTGCAGAGCAGTTCCAGCTTATTAGGAGTGGTTGAAGAACGTCAAGAAGAATGATAGGAAGACAAGGTGAATAAAATCCATTTCTCTAGTTTTGCTTTCTGCGACGAATGACTTGCTGGTTCGCATCATGGTATGCCTTTTTGCTTATAGGAATTATACGTGTGCTTTGTAAATCCTTTGAGTTTAGGAAATGCTTTGAGTTTTAGAAACGGTTTTGTATTTGGGAAATAAATGTTGAAGATAGAAATCATCTGTGAGCCTCAAATGTGTTTTAAGAGTGTTGTGTGGATTTAAATGTGTATCACTGTAAACAAATGAACTATGTTTTGAACAACTTTGTTTGGTTGATGTACATTCCCCTTGGTAGGGAGAGGAGACCTAACGCTCAAATAGTGGGCATTGAGAGCTAAAGTTCACCATGGAGAATAAACAGGAAAGTAAACTAGTCTTTGAAGATTGGGTACTTACAGTCTAACATTTCTGTAGTGAGAGTCTTCGTGTCTATTTATATCTGATAAGGCTTAGGATCTTTGTTTGAGTTTAGAACAGTCAACATGATCACAAAGCCATCAATGCTTAGAACCCAGGCATAGACAACTGCAGCACACACCAAGTGATTCCTCCACATGTTCAGATATTTTCTATTAATCTGGGGAGTTTCAGCAAGAACAGTTGATAAAACAGCAACTGATTTAAGTCTTTCAGGATCTCCCTCAGCCATCTGATCCCACTCCAAACATTGTTTCACTAATTGAACCTCTCTTGATTGCTCTTTATAAATCTGTGGTGCCCAGAACTGCTTTGATTTCCCTCCCCCACAAATAGGTAACTGTTTTAGTATTGTCACATGTACTGAAATACAGTAAAAGGCTTTTATTCTGTGTGCCATCCTGACAGATCATGCCATACATAAAAAAAGAAAACAGTGCAGAATATACTTACAGAGAACGTGCAGTGTAATCAAACAAATGATGTCCAAGAGCCATGAGAGGAGAGTGGGAGATCTTTAGTGTATAGGAGGTCTGTTCTAAAATGTTGGTTCTTTTGCTTGCTCCTTCCATCTACTGAATGGGATGTTGTAACATTATTATTGTCTCCTGTACCTAGATACAGTAAAAGACTTTGTTTTGCATGCCATCCACACAGATCATTTCATTAAAACAACGCATTGAGGTAGCACAAAGAAAAACAATAACAGAATGCAGATTAAGGAGTGTTAGTTACAAAGAAGTGCATTGCAGGAAGCCAATAAGGTCCAAGTCCAAAACTCAGTCAAAGTTCAAAAGTTCCAAGTAAATTTATTATCAAACTACACATGTTACTATATATTACCTTGACATTCATTTTCTAGCAAACACTTAAAGGGAAAAAAGAAATCCAATAGAATTTTATGACAAAATATACAATATACAGACCAAGACTGACAAAACAATAATGTGCAAAAAAGGGGAAACTGTGCAACAAAAAATAAAACTGAGAAGATGAGTTGTAAAGAGTCCTTGAAAGTGAGTCTGCAGGTTATAGAATCAGTTCAGAGTTGTGGTGAATGAAGGCATCCACACCAGTTCCCCAGCCTGTAATGTAGTAATGTAGAATGCTGCAAATCTTACTGCTTCATTAACAAGACCAATGGTGGGGGTGCTGTGTTGCCTCAGTGGTGGTGAGGATTAGGCCAAGGCTGCAGAGTCACCTGTTGCAATAGCCCAAGGGAGGAGATGCCGAGGCGATGTGGAAGAGGCCTCTGTGGGCTCACTGGAATCCGTTCTGGGTTGGGGGCTGGCCTCCCCTGTCGGTGTTGCCCTCCAGTGTTTGCTCAGTGCTGCCCTCTGGTGTTCAATCAGTGGTGCCCTCTAGTGTTCGCATAGTGCTGCCCTCTAGTGTTCTCTTGGTAGAACAAGCTAAACAAGACAACTTACAATGCCATTGCAGTCATACCACTCAGGATCATGGGCTATATTATTTTTTTCTTTGTGACTGTATGTCCAGCCCCTTAGAATACCTTCCATTAACTTTCCCATTACTGATGCTAGGTTCACTGGCCTATAATTTCCTGGTTTATTCTTAGAGTCTTTCTTAAACAATGGAACCATATTAGCTATCCTCATATCCTGTGACACCTCAAATTAAGGATGATTAAACTGCACACCCTGCATTTTCTACATTTGTCTCCCACAGGGTCTGAGAAAACACCTTGTCAGGTCCTGGGATTTATCCACCCTAATATGCCTCAAGACAGCAAGCATCTCCTTCTCTGTAATCTGTGTACAGCCCATGGATTCACTGCTGCTTTGCCTCACTTCTATAGACTGTGTCTGTCTCTTAAGTAAATACAGATGCAAAAAATCTGTTTAAGAGCTCACCCATCTCTTTAAGCTCCTTTCTGATCTTCCAGAAGACCAACTTTTACCCTCGCTATCTTTTTGCTCTTAATATATCTGTAGAAGTCCTTAGGATTCTCCTTCACCTTGACTGTTAGAGCAACATCACGTCTTCTTTTAACCCTCCTGATTTCTTTCTTGTGTCCTCTTGCATTTCTTATACTCCTCAAGTACCTCAATTGCTCCTGCCTGCTTATACCTGCTATGCACCTTCTTCTTTTTCTTAACCAGGTCCTCAGGATCTCTCGAAAAATAAGGTTCCATAGACCTGTTACCCTTGCCTTTTATTCTGACAGGAACATACAAACTCTGTATTCTCAAAATTTCACTTTTAAGGCTTCCCACTTACCAAGTGTACCTTTGCCAGAAAACAACCTGTCCTAATCCATCAAAAGTGGCCTTTCTTCAATTTAAAGGCTCAACCCGAGGACCAGACTTATCCTTTTTCATAATTACCTTGAAACTACTGCCGTTATGATCACTCCGTGCAATATGTCCCCTGCACAAACTTTTGTCACCTGCTCTCTGTCATTCCCTAATCGGAGATCTAGCAATGCACTCTCTCTAGTTGGGACTTCTACGTACTGATTAAGGAAACTTTTGCGAACATACTTGACAACCGTATGGTTGAATGATAATTAAAATTGAACTTCATGGTTGTAGGGCAATAATTATTGCTAACCTAACCTGGCGATTTTGAACTTATGGCTTTTATACCTCCTGCTTGATGGTAGTAGTGAGAAGACGGCTGGTTTTGGGAGCCTTACACACAAGAAGTTCTGCAGATGCTGGAAATCTTGAGCAACAGAAACAAAAGGCAGGAACATAAAGAACATAAGAACATAAGAAATAGGAGCAGGAGTAGGCCATCTGGCCCTTTGAGCCAGCCCCGCCATTCAATAAGATCATGGCTGATCTGGCTACGGACTCATCTCCCAGCTACCTCCCTTTTCCCCATAACCCTTAATTCCTCTACTATGCAGAAACCTATCCAAATTTGTTTTAAATGTATTTACTGAGGTAGCATCCACTGCTTCATTGGGTAGAGAATTCCACAGATTCACCACTCTCTGGGAAAATCAGTTCCTCCTCACCTCCATCCTAAATCTACTCCCCCGAATCTTGAGGCTATGTCCCTTAATTCTAGTCTCACCTACCAGTGGAAACAACTTCCCTGCCTCTATCTTACCCATCGCTTTCATAATCTTCTGTGTTTCTATAAGATCTTCTCTCCTTCTTCTGAATTCCAGCGAGTACAGTCCCAGGCAACTCAGTCTCACCTCAAGTCTGAGTCTCTCAGGACTCAGCAAGTCTGGCAGCATCTATGGAGGGGAATAAACCATTAATGTTTCAGTCTGAGAACTTGTGAGCAGGAAGGAGGTATCTCATTTAATGACTGTGCTTTTTCAATCTCATAAACCTTAGTGGTATTGGATCACAAATAAACTGAGAGCAACAGCAAGATGTGCCCTCTTGTTCCAGGGTTACCTCTTACTTAACAAATCCACAAACAATGATGCTGCAGTTGGTGGCCAAGTTATTCTTTCACAATGACAATAATTCCCTTGTTATCAAGACTACACTCCATATTCTTGATACGAGGTGTTAGCTCTGGGATGATGGTTACACATGGTCGGGGTTTGACTGGTTCTGACTAAAACTTGATGTAAGATGGGCGGAATGGATGTGAGCTTTAACCATCCAAATATAGAGTGTTCACTGAAGTTGTACAGAACCAGATTCCTGCTGAGTTTTAATCTTCTTTAGCAGTAATTCACTGATAACAGTGACAAGAGTGTAAGAAAGCAATAGTTGAAATGAAACCAAATCAATGGATAACACAGACTGGGCTGCTGATGGAGTGTGGCAAATTAAACCTCTCCTATTATATACACTGATTCTAAGCCTTACGTAGGAAGATATTACAAAGTGAATTGCATCTAATCACGGGAAAACAGATGATCTGTGCAAGGTAAGGGAAACCAGGGAATGATTATTTGCAACAAGCCAGAGCACAAATCAATTACTCTGTCAAGAATGCAGCGTCCTAATCTGACAGTGTGTGGGATGCAGGGTTATGTAGGATCAACACACACAAAATGCTGGAGGAAATCAACAGGTCAGGCAGCTTCTCTTGAGGAAAATGAACAGTCAATGCTTTGGGTTGAGGTCCTTCATCGGGACTGTAAAAGAAAGGGCCCAGAAGCGAGAAGAAAAGGGCAGACGAGGGGGAGGAGCAGGAGCTGGCGGGTGATAGCTGAATCCAGGTGAGGGAGTGAAAGGCATTAGGGTGGGAGGGGGGCCGTACCTTTCCAACTTTTCCCATTATTTCCCCCTCCCATTCTACCTTCTGTGCCTGTGCAAAATTAGAATAAGTTGGTTCTACGTGGATACCTAGCCAGAGTGCTGGGCTGTGTCACTGGCTTTGTCAGCCTTGAGCACTTAATATAATGATCACACTTGAAGCTGTCTGGAGCAGACATCTGTGTAGGAGGAGGCTACAAAACCAGAGCATTAGTCATGAAGGAAGCATGGAATCAACAGGTTTATTGATAACATGAAGAGGGCTGGGACTCCTCTGCAGTGTGGAATCTCACTGTGGAGGATCTTACTTGCATGATTTATATAGAAAATGATGAGTAAAGGCCATGTTTCTCAAGACAGCATGCTAATGTTTATATTTTATGATAAACTGCTGGGCTTTACTCTACAACATCCCCCTTTGATTGCCAGTCCCAAGCAGGCACAAGGGTGTACAGGAGGTCACCCATTACAGGCCCTTCAAGTTCAAGAGAAACAAGTGGAATTGAATGGAAGCCATTTAAAAACCAGAAATCCTAAAGCACTGGTGAATACAATGGATTTCTTGATCTCTTACAACAAATTGCACTAAAATAAAAGTAACTGGAAGGGCATGGTAGAGAGATGAATGGATTGGTACAATCAAATAATCATTCAAATTTGGCAAGAGAGGGGAGCCCATTGTCCAACTGGAGATTGGGTTGTTAGCTCAAGGGTATCAGGCTGACTTAATATAACTCCTTTTTCTTAGTGATCCCAGCTGAACAGCCCGGACAAATGCATTGTTGAATATGTCTAAGGGAGCTTACACAAGAGTACGGGGATAATGGGGGATGGCACAGCAGACTCGATGGGCTGAATGGCCTAATTCTGCTTCTATGTTTTATGATATTATGGATGTGAAAAGAGGGGGTGTGGGAGTCAGGGAGTTCATGATGCTCAGAAACTTCCTGCACTACTCATCTACATTGACACAATCAATCAGTACTGTTTGTGTATATGGAATAAGCTTGTTCCTTACATCTTGCTGGATTTTATGCTGGCTATGACAGTAAATTAGCTCTTCCACCTTATATGAAATAGCCTTAGTATAAGCTGGTTCAGCGTATACCAGGTATATTTAAATGACAAATGGTAAAACAGGAAAAACGGGCTCTTCAGAAGTGATTTTCATCCTATTTGTCAAAAATCAAGTCAAAGTTCAAAGTACACATATATCACCATATACAACCCTGAGACTCATTTTATTGCCAACGTTCACAGCAGAACAAAGAAATATAATAGAATCAATGGAAAATAATGCACAAAGACTGACAAGCAACCAACGAACAAAAGACAAACTGCAAATAAATAATAATAATAAAAACAATAATAAATAAATAAATAATGCTGAGAACATGAGTTTACTGATTGCAGAGTGTGTCCAGTGTAGAGGTGACTGAAGTTATCCGCACTGGTTCAAGAGCCTGATGGTTGACTGGATGGACAATTAAAATCGCATAGGTTACTTAGCAGACAGTAAGCAAACAGGAACTCACTACTTTGACACTTGCAGTAACGTGAAAAAGGCAAATGGTATGCTGGCATTCATAGCAAGAGGATTCGAGTACAGGAGCAGGGAGGTACTACTGCAGTTGTACAAGGCCTTGGTGAGACCACACCTGGAGTATTGTGTGCAGTTTTGGTCCCCTAATCTGAGGAAAGACATCCTTGCCATAGAGGGAGTACAAAGAAGGTTCACCAGATTGATTCCTGGGATGGCAGGACTTTCATATGATGAAAGACTGGATCAACTAGGCTTATACTCGTTGGAATTTAGAAGATTGAGGGGGGATCTTATTGAAATGTATAAAATCCTAAAAGGATTGGACAGGCTAGATGCAGGAAGATTGTTCCCGATGTTGGGGAAGTCCAGAATGAGGGGTCACAGTTTGAGGATAAAGGGGAAGCCTTTTAGGATCAAGATGAGGAAAAACTTCTTCACACAGAGAGTGGTGAATCTGTGGAATTCTCTGCCGCAGGAAACAGTTGAGGCCAGTTCATTGGCTATATTTAAGAGGGTTAGATATGGCCCTTGTGGCTAAAGAGATCGGGGGTATGGAGGGAAGGCTGGTACAGGGTTCTGAGTTGGATGATCAGCCATGATCGTACTGAATGGCGGTGCAGGCTCGAAGGGCCGAATGGCCTACTCCTGCACCTATTTTCTATGTTTCTATGTACATAGGAGAAAGAGTAACTTATTCCCTGAATTTATTCTGCTATTCATTGAGATCACAAAGTATCTCTGACCTAACTACTTTTCTGTCAATATTCTTTCATACAATATAGCAATGACTAACTAAATTGTCCCTCTCTAGCCTCAGATTTAAAATTAATCATGACAAAGCACCACCTGTGGACAAGAGTCCCAAATTTCTGTCATGTTTGGAGACGTGTTTGTTCATTCCCATGAGATCCAACTCAACAGAAATCTTGCAACATATATACAACCAGCGGAAATAGCTCCTCTCTCTCCACCCTGTCCTTTCCGTATATAGTCTGAAAATTAAATGCAATCATCTTTAATCTCTAGGGATCATGACCCCAGATTGTATAAGCTTGCTTTGTGATTTGATTCTTGGATTCGGAATATCATTCCGGAAAATCTGCACTAGACTCCCACATGGGCCAACATAACGTTGATAAAGAGCTGGGTTGTGGAACTGCCTATTCAGCACCACTTCGTGCAATCACACTGGGTATTGAAAAGTTCAAAGTAAATTTATTATCAAAGTACATATATGTCACAATATACAACCCTGAGATTCATTTTATTGTGGAAGGTCACAATAAATACTCAAACCTATAGAATAACAGGATGTACAAACAACCAACGTGCAAAAGACAACAAATTGCGTAAATACAAAAATAAAGAGAAAAAAAATAATATTATTAATAAGCCTGGCTCAGGCTTATTATTGGAGGCTTCTTCCTAGAAGCAGAGGTTATTTACATCCTCTGAAACTTTGAACATATTGTGGCAGGCATTCGGTCCATGACAGACGAGAGAAACTCATTCAGCTCAACTGCTGTTTTACTGCAACAAGCACTAAAACAGATCGAGGGCTATGACCCAGGGAGAGAACCCCTCAGGCTGAGTGGGGGGAGTGGGTGGGAGGGGAGGTGATTGTTACACACCTCTTTTACAGTCAAGGTGACCCACAAACACACATGTGAATAACTGCATAGCCCAAGCTAAAATGTAACAATAAATGAACCCGAACACCTCACCATAATCCGCAAAAGCATTTTAACACCAGCACCATAAATTGCACTGCTCCCTCCCGGAGTGCTACACTGCCCCTACCAGAGGGGTCAGCCATTCCCAGCAACCCAGAGTCCACAACAAAGTCCAAGAGTCCTGGTGGTGGTCAACGCTGCCACCTGGGGTGCTGTGGTGCGTCTGTAGCCCCCCACCCCATGGGAGGCACCGTTTTGTGAAGCAAGAGGCGGGACACCCGGCGTGTCACTTCCTTCTTCAGCCTTGCTGGGTCGGTGGTGGCCGAGGGTCGACACGGTACCAGCCAGTCCCGACGCAGCATGACAGCCTTCAACCACTCAGGAAACATCAGCCGGTATACCGTATTGGAGATGCAGTTGAACATCTCTCTTGGCCCCTTCCAGTGGCTTCCCAGCTCGGGGATGGTCCATTCTTCCAGGAGTGGTGGTGGACCTATACAGGGGTCCTCTCCATGTACTGCTGCACTGGCACCCTGGACTGGTGGCCTGGTTCCCTATGGGACTTGCAAGTGTCTCAGCAGAGCACACACAGCTCCACGTCCTGCCTGGTCCTAATAGAAGCATTCACGCAGCTTGCCGAACACCTTTGCAAACCTGAATTGGCCAGCCCCTGCCAGCTTGTGCACTGGCCACAGCACAGTGACAAGGAGCTCCCAGGGGACGGCCAGCTCCAGGAGACGTCTGTCACACTCAGAGAAGAGCGACCGCTGGAACGGCAACCAGTCGCACACCTGCGAGTGCACGGTTTTGGTCTCTGGATCCAGGGGGAAGACTTCTGCCCACTCCGGCCGTCCCACGCTCAGCCATCCCCTCACCGGGGCCGGCACGGGATCGCTCACCCGCTCGCCGTGCAGCTGCTGATCAATGACGGGGCTGCCTACAGCCCCACTGGCTGTCACCTGAAGTGCCGTCCACCGTCACTTGCTCCTGGTTCTGCTGTGTTACGTTGGGCCACTGCAGGGTGTGTTGCACTGCCTTGGGCCGCTGTGAAACCGGTCTGGTCCACTTCCAGGAGCTGCCCTGCCGGAGGGCCACGGCCTCATTGCTGAGGTAGAGTGTTGCCTCTGGCACATCCCCAGCAGGACAGCAGGCCTAGGCCGTTGATGCAGGATTCCTGGATGTCGGCTAGCCACACCACGTGCTCTGCTGTGCTTTTCCCCACTGCAGTGAGCAGTCACCTCTTCCCTCTCATCGCTGCACGGTCACCAGTGACCACCATATTTGTCCACCCAGGCAGGAATGGCTGGTTCGTGTTGGGGAGGACGCCCAGATGGATGATGGAAGCGGTCCACCGACAAACGACATTTGATGCCCTCCGCGACCCAGTCCACGTATACGCCCACTCTTCACCCAAACGGTTCACCTGGAGAGGCGACACTGGAAGGATTCTGCTACAGGTCTCGGGTGGCACTGCCTGATTGGCGTTTCCCAATGGCTGTTCTGGGCTGTGGCAGTTCCGGGCCACGTGGCCTACCTCGCCACACCGGTAGCAGAGATCGTGTGGCACGCGGCGGGGCCGGTACAGCACTGGTTGTACCCGTCTCACAGGCTCCTCCTCGTCAGATTCCTCCTCACCTTCAGTGACACAAGCCCGGACTCTCAACATGTGGAGCAGCGCTGAAACACCTTGTGGGGCTAAAATCGCTTCTGCCCTCTCATCCCTGGCCAGCGATGATGGCGATATCAGGCGAACATACTGCCGAAGACGCTCTGGCATCAGCGCCTTTACAAAGGTGTGGAGGGCAACCTCTTCCTGGGCCGCAGGAGGGAACTCAGGGTAGCCATGTCGAGCACAGTGGCAGGGATCTACTGCCAACGCCCTCAGGCTTTCTCCCACATGGCGCTCTCTGCTGCCCAGTTCTTCCCTCATTTCTTCCGTCAATGGCCTCTGCTGAGGGCCCTGTAGTCACACTGCTCAGCCAGCCTTATGTCTAGGACAGCCTGCAGGCATCGCCCTCCAGTGCCAGGGCAAGGTGCACCACACGTCTCAGTGGGGCGCCACCCATTGTGCCATGCGGCAAGTCTGATTTGCGCCAGGTGGGATCCAGGCTGTTGGTACCATTGTATCTGGGAGGCTTCAGGGTGGACCGTGTGACGTTAATTACTGAGGCCTATTGGTCTTCCTGCCATGATGATGCCTGTCCTGTTGCTCGCACTCCCATGGCTGCGGCATTTTGTGTTCCCTGGTGTGGGCTGTGAGGGAGGTGGGTGATGCGCTCTGCCCTGTCCCCCCGGGGTGGGGAGTCTGGGTATGCTCACCCCATTGGGGTTCCCTAGGGAAAGACACGATGCTCGGTTCCCAGGTTCCCCTCTGCATCCCGTCTTCAGGGTCCCGGCCCGGGAGTGCAGGGGAGGCATACTGCTCGGTCCCTTCACTTATTCTTTGGGTCTTAAGGCGATTCATCCGACACTGTAGCTCTTCAATCTCGTCGTCAATTCGAATCCCGCTCCTGACACCAATGTGGCGAGCACTCGATCCATGATGACAGATGAGAGAAGCCGGTTTAGCTCAACTGCTAGTTTTATTGTGACAAGCACAAACACAGACCGGGCACCATGACCCGCGATTGAACCCACTCAACCCATAGAGATGGGGGAGGTGATGGTCACACACGCAGTTACAGTCAGGGTGACCCACAAATAAATAACACTGGTCAGTCAGAATGCTGGAGCAGACTGTCAACCACGGGGCTCCCCTCCCACCGCCAACCCCCAGAGCGCCACAATATACTATTTCTTAATTTCACTTTTTAAAAAAATGCTCTATCATTTTTAGGTCCAAATTGGGTCATCCCACATTTGCCTCTGGTACAATTCATTCCTCCACTTCCTCTGCCTAGTTGTTTAATCAGTTAACAGCTGTTTAATGCTTTTGTTTATGCTGGTTAGGGTGCCACATATCTTTGTGTCATCAGAGAACATCAATATGTGGCTTTTTAATCACATCATCTAAGCCAGTTATATAAAAAGAAGCAAACAACTGAGACTCCCACACGGATACTGGTGGGACATTGCCAAGTTGACTGCATGCCTACTATCTCTGCTCCATGCTTCCTTTCAGTCAACCAATTCCCTAACCAGGGCTATGAGACCATAAGACCATAAGATATAGGAGCAGAATAGGCCATTCAGCCCATCGAGTCTGCTCTGCCATTCCATCATGGCTGATCCCAGATCCCACTCAACCACATACACCTACCTTCTTGCCATATCCTTTGATGCCCTAGCCGATGAGGAAATTATCAACTTCTGTCTTAAGTATACCCATGAACTTGGCCTCCACCACAGACTGTGGCAGAGCATTCCACAGATTCACTACTCTCTGGCTAAAAAAATCCTCCTTATCTCTATTCTAAAAGGTCACCCCTCAGTTTTGAGGCCGTGCCCCACCATAGGAATCATCCTCTCCACATCAACCCTATCTGGTCCTTTCAACCTTCAGTACAGTTCAATGAGATCTCCACACATTCTTCTAAATTCCAATGAGTACAGGCCCAAAGATGCCAAGTGCTTCTCATATGTTAACCCCTTCATTCCCAGAATCATCCCCATGAACCTCCTCTGGACTCTCTCCAATGACCACACATCCTTTCTGAGATATGGGATGCAAAACTGTTGACAATACTCCAAGTGGGGACTGACTAATGTCTTATAAAGGCTCAGCATTATCTCCTTGCTTTTATATTCTATTCCCTTTGAAATAAATGCCAACATTGCATTTGCCCTCTTTGCCATAGACTCAACCTGTAAATTAACCTTCTTGATGTCTTGCACGAGGACTCCTAAGTCCCTTTGCACCTCTGATGTTTGAACCTTCTCCCCAGTTAGACGTCTACACTATTGTTCCTTTTACCAAAATGCATTATCATACATTTCCCAACACTGTATTCCATTTGCCACTTTTTTGCCCATTCTTCCAGTTTGCCTAAGTCCTGCTGCAAAAGCATTGCTTCCTCAGCACTACCTACCCCCCCACCTATCTTCGTATCATCTGCAAATTTTGCCACAAAACTCCATTGCCCAAATCATTGACAAACAATGTGAAAAGTAGTGATCCCAATACTGACCCCTGAGGAACACCACTAGCCACCACCAGCCAACCAGAAAAGGCCCCTTTTATTCCCAGTCCTGCCTGTCAGCCATTCCACTATCCATGTCAGTATCTGTCCTGTAATGCCATAGGATCTTATCTTGTTACCGAGTCTCATGTGGGCACCTAATCAAATGCCTTCCAAAAATCCAAGTAAATGACACTTACTGTCCCTCCTTTGTCCACCCTGCTTGTTTCTTCCTCAAATAACTCTAAACAATTTATCAGGCAAGGTTTCCCTTTACAGAAACCAGGCTGACTTTGACTTATTTCATCATAAGTCTCCATCTACCCCAAAACTTCATCTTTAATAATCGACTCTAAAACGATCCCAACAACTGAGGTTAGGTTAACTGGCCTATAATTTATGTTCTTTTACCTTCTTCTGTTCTTATAGAGTGGAGTGACATTTGTAATCTTCCAGTCCTTCAGGACCATGTTAGAATCAAGAGACTCTTGAAAGATCATGACCAATGCATCCATTATCTCTTCAGCAACCTGTCTCAGAACTCTGGGAGGTAGTCTATCTGGTCCAGGTGACTTACCCACCTTAAGACCTTTGAGTTTGCCTAGCACTTTTTCCTTCGTAATAGCAATAGCGCTCATTCCTGTTCTCTGACACTCACGGACCTCTAGCACACTGCTAGTGTCTTCCACAGTAAAGACAGATGCAAAGAACCCATTGTTTATCTACCATTTCTTTGTCCCCCATTACTACCTCACCAGCATCATTTCCCAGTGGTCCAATATCAACTCTCACCTCCCTTTTACTCTTTATATAACTGAAAAAAACTTTTGGTATCCTGCTTTATACTATTGGCTAGTTTGCCCTCATATTTCATTATTTCCCTTCGTGTAGCTATTTTAGTTGCCTTTTGTTGGATTTTAAAAGCTTCTCAATCATCCAACTTCCCACTCACTTTTGCAATCTTATATGCCCTTTCCTTGGCTTTCATACAGTCCCTTAACTTCCTTTGTCAGCCATTGTTGCCTACCCCTGCCATTGGAGAACTTCTTCCTCTGTGGGACATATCTATCCTGTGCTTTGTGAATTAATCCCAAAAATTCAGCCATCTCTGCTCTGCTGTCATCCAGGCTAGTGCACTTCTCCAATCCACCTGGGCAAGCTCCTCTCTCATGCCTCTGTAATTCCCTTTGTTCCATTGCGTTACTGATACCTGTGAGTTATGCTTCCCCTCTCAAATTGCAGTATGAATTTAATCATATTATGATTACTGCCTCCTAAGGGTTCATTTACAATAATCTTCCTAATACGATCTGGGTTATTACACAACACTCAATCTAAGATAGCCTTTCCCTGAGTAGGCTCAAGCACAAACTGCTCTAAAAAACCATCTCACAGGCATTCAACAAATTCCCTCTCTTGCAATTCAACACCAACCTGATTTTCCCAATTCCCTTGCATATTGAAGTCCCCCATTACAATTGTGTCTTTACCCTTATTATATGCCTTTTCCTGCTCCCTTTGCGATCTCAACCCTACATCTTGGCTACTATTTGGAGGCCTATATACGATTCTTATAATTTTTTTTTCACCCTTGTTGTTTCTTAACTGCACCCACAAAGATTTAACAGTGTCTGACCCTATGACACTTCTTTCTAAATATGCAATTCCATCTCTTACCAACAGAGCCATACCACTGCCTATGTCTTCCAGCCTGTCCTGTCCTGACGATACAAAATATATCCTTTGATGTTAAGTTCCCAACTATGGCCATCTTTCAGTCATGACTCAGTGATGCCCACAACGTCATACCAACCAATCTCTGTCTGCGCCACAAGTTCGTCCACCTTATTATGAATGCTATGCACATTTAGTTATCACCTTTGGTTCAAGAGTCTGATGGTTGAGGGGTAATAACTGCTCCTAAACCTGGTGGTATGAATCCTGAGGCTCCTGTAGCTTCTTCCTGATGGTAGCAGGGAGAAGAGAGCATGTCCTGGGTGGTGGGGGTCCCTGATGAAAGATGCTGCTTTCTGCAACAATGTCTCATATAGATTTGTTCAATGGTGTGGATAATGCAATGATTCTATCTTTACACAAGTCCAAAATTGAATTGAATTGACTTTATTTCTTACATCCTTCACATACATGAGGAGTAAAAATCTTTACCTTATGTCTCCTTCTGAATGTGCAATGTGCAATCATAGTAATTTATAATAAATAGAACAGTCAATATAGCATAGAAACACAATTGTATCAGTGTGAATTAATCTGTCTGATGGCCTGGTGGAAGAAGCTGTCCCGGAGCCTGTTGGTTTTGGCTTTTATGCTGCAGTACCATTTCCCGGATGGTAGCAGCTGGATTAGATTGTGGTTGGGGTGACTCAGCTCTCCAATGACCCTAAGGGGCCCATTTTTACACACCTAATTTTGTAAATGTCCTGAATCATGGGAAGTTCACATCTACAGATGCACTGGGCTGTCTGCACCACTCTCTGCAGAGTCCTGTGATTAAGGGAGGTAAAGTTCCCATATCAGGCAGTGATGCTATCAGTCAGGATGCTCTCAATTGTGCCCTGTAGAAAGTTTGTAGGATTTGGGGGCCCATACCAAACTTCTTCAATCGTCTGAGGTGAAAGAGGTGCTGTTGTGCCTTTTTCACCGCACAGTTGGTGTGTACAGACCACGTGAGGTTTTCTGGTGATGTGGATGCCAAGGAACTTAAAGCTGTTTACCCTCTCAACGCCAGACCCATTGATGTCAATAGGGGTTAGCCCGTCTCCATTCTTTCTGTAATCCACAATCAGCTCCTTCGTTTTTGCGACATTGAGGGAGAGGTTATTTTCTTGACAACACTGTGTCAGGGAGATGACTTCTTCCCTGTAGGCCAGCTTGTTATTGTTTGAGATCGGGCCAATCATTGTAGTGCTGTCGGCAAATTTAATTAGCAGATTGGAGCTGTGGGTGGCGACACAGTCATGGGTATACAGGGAGTAAAGGAGGGGACAGTACGCAGCCCTGAGGGGCTCCTCTATTGAGAGTCAGAGGGGTGGAGGTGAGGGAGCCCACTCTTACCACCTGTCGGCGATCTGACAGGAAATCCAGGATCCAGCTGCACAAGGCAGGGTGAAGGCCAAGATCTCTAAGCTTCTTGTCGAGCCTGGAGGAAATTATGGTATTGAAAGCTGAACTGTAGTCCAAGAACAGCATTCTGACATAAGCATCCTTCTTCTCCAGATGTGTAAGGTGGTATGTCTCTCTCTGGCTATGCATCCCATAGGATGATGACGGTTCCTTTCAGTCAGTTAGTGGGGTTTGATATGTGCGTCCTGGAGTGACTGTACAGGACGATCCCTGACAGGCACTGCTTGCCACATACTTGGCAGGTGAGGCCTGGAGGGGCAGCAGGGGCAGAAGCTCTGTTGTGGCACTTCCTGTGCCTTTCCTCTGTTGCCTCGTTGGGCTAGTTCTCAACAGCGTCCACACCTTTTCTGATGGCGTCCCACACTGTGAGCGATCTTGAACCAGATCCTCCCATGTTGGTGGGGCAATGTCAGCTTTCTTGAGGCTCCTGTGCAGAACATCCTTGTCACTGGCCTCCTCGTTTTCGGGTACCACTGGACAGTTGGCCATACAAGATGTCCTTTGGCAGTCTTCCGTCAGGCATTCTGCCAACATGTCCTGCCCAGCGCAGTTGGGCTGACATCACCAAGGTTGAAACTGCTGGCATTCCGGCTCGACAGAGGACCTCGGTATTGGAGACCTTGTCTCACCAGGTGATCTTCATCAGAGAACATAGTTGACGCTGCTGCAGTTGGTCAAGCTGGGGTAAGTGTCTTTGATATGGGCATCATGTCTCACATCCGTATGACAAGGTTGATATGATAATGGCCCTGTATACCTTGCACTTGGTGGCCAACCTGATCTTCTGTGACTAAACTCGATCTTTCAGCTGACCAAAGGCAAAGCAGGCTTTTCTGGTTCTTGACTCAGTCTCTACATCCAGAGAAGCTGAGGATGTTATTATGCTGCCCAGGTAGCAAAACTTGTTGACAGCATTGAGACGAGTGTCATCAATGAGGACAGTTGGTTCTTCGTAGCTTGAGCCAGGAGCAGTTGGTACAAAACTTCCGTCTTTTTCAGGCTGATTGTCAGTCCGAAGCTTTTGGCTGCACTGGCAAAGGGACCGGTGATCTTCTGTAAGGCTACGAGAGAGTGGACAACCAGTGCACAGTCATCAGCTAACTGTAACTCATGTGTCACAATGTCCCTGATTTTTGTTTTTGCTCTCAATCTTGTGAGGTTGAGGAGCCCGCCATCAGCCCTCGTTTGTAGGAAGACCCCCAACTTCAGGTCTGATGTGACATCCTGAAGAACAGCAGCGAAGAATTAGATTAGGAGCCAGAGCACCACCCTGTTTTACGCCGTTGCTGATGGAAAATAGGTCTGCCAGCTCACCACACATGTTGATGCAGCCTTCCATGCCTTTGTGGAACTGACAGATGATGTTGGTTAGGCGTGGGGGGCAACCAAATTTTGGTAGGAGCTTCCACAGACCATCTCTACCAACAGTGTCAAACGCTTTGGGTAGATCAACAAATGCGACATACAGACTTCTCTGCTGCTCAACACATTTCTCTTGGAGCTGCCTCAGTGAAAAGATCATGTCCACTGTACTACGGCCTGTACGAAAACCACACTGGCTTGCTGGAAGGACGGTGACACTGAAGTTAGACAGCAGGCGTCTAAGGACGATCTTCGTGAGGCATTTTCCCGCAACTGACAGAAGAGAGATGCCACGGTAATTGTTGCAGTCTCTCTTGTCTCCCTTGTTCTTGTAGATGGTCACGACTGATGCGTCTTTGAAGACTTGTTGTAGTTCTGCAGCTCCCCACTTTGTGAACAGCTGATGCAGGCATGATATCAGTGTGTGACCGCCATACTGGTAGATCTCAGCTGCAATACCGACAGGCCCTGGTGCTTCATTGGGTTTTAGCTGTTTGATGGCTTTGATGACCTCGTGAAGAGTAGGGGGGAAAATCTAGCTCGAACAATATGGGTCGAGGGTGTACTCTGCCCAGTGCTTCATCGGTGATGGTTCCTGGTCTGTTCAGCAGCTCATGAAAGTGTTCTTGCCATCTTTTCGTGTGTTCTGAATTCTCAGTAAAGATGGATGAACTGTCTTTGCTCAGGAGTTGTGAGGTACCCTGTTTTGATGGACCATACACAACCTTGATTGCTTCATAGAAGCTGCTTGAGTCATTAGAGTCAGCGAAGGCTTGTAACTCCTTGGCCTTGTTCGCCCACCATTGGTCTTTCATAGCTCTGAGCTGCCTCTGCAAAGTTGATTTTGTACTCAAAAAGGCATGTTTTTTGGAACTTGAGCTTGAGTTTCGAAGAAGAGCCTGGTGTGCAGCTGCCTTGGCTCTCAGAAGCTCTTGCACAGATTGGTTGCTCTCATCAAACCAGTCCTGATGCTTGTGCTTGACTTTTCCCAAGGTGTCCTGGGCAGCGCTGTAGATCGTTTCTTTGAAGGCATTCCAGTGCTCAGTAATATCGTCTGGTGGACTCTCAACCAGTCTGCTTAGAGCAGTTTCCATAGAGGATTTCAGGACACCAGCACACTCGTGATGTTTCAATTTGGTGGTGTTCAGCTTTTTGGGTGGTTGGCCGCATTCAGTCTGCGTGGAGGTTTGATCGCTAGACATAGAACCGACCACACTATCTGATGATCAGTTGAGCACTCAGCTCCACGCTTAACTCTGATGAAACGAACATTAGCGATGTCTCGTTGTCCGGTGATGACATAGTCAATGAGATGCCAGCTTTCAGATCATGGATGCATCCATGTGCATTTGAGCTTGTCTGACAATCCAAACAGTGTGTTAGTAATGCACAGTTTGAATTCTGTGCACATCAAGAGGAGCAGTAGAACGTTATTGTTACTGTTGCCAACCCCTTGGCGTCCAATCACACCAGGCCACACAGTGGATTCCTTGCCAACCCGAGCATTAAAGTCTCCCAGCAACAGCAGCCTATCGGAAGTTGCCACGCTACTGATGGTGGTTTTCAGCTCACTGTAAAATGCCTCCTTGACTTCACTGGGATTAGTCAGAGTTGGGGCGTAAACGTTGACTATGGTGAGGTGGCGTTTTCCTTGCAAAGATATGCGCAAGGTCTGGATTCGGTCACTTACAGCAACAGGCAGGGTTGGTAGCTTTGTTGCGAGGCCGTTCTTGATAGCCAAGCGCACACCAGATTCTCTTCGTTCTTCTTCAGGCCTGCCAGACCAGAAGAATGTGTACCCTCCTTTCTCTTCACAAAGCGTGCCCTCTTCAGCGAGTCAGGACTCCTGGAGAGCCACAATGTCCACGCTGTAGTCCTTGAGCACACGAGCAACAAGTGCAGTGCGTCTCTCTGGGCGATCTGAGTTAGCATTGTCCAACAGAGTTCGTAAGTTCCATGAGGTGACAATCAGATTTTGCTTGTGATTTTTACCGCTAGAGTTGGACTATCCGCCAGACGCGGCAGACTGACCAGGTTGGTGTGAGCAGGCTTTGTTTGAGCCACCTTGTCTAGGCCCTCCCCTAGTGATAGGGTGAGCAGTGCCTCCCTAAACAGGGCTGCTCAGACGCAGAGGGTGCTGCCTCACTGGATCTCCGCTCTGTGATCCACGTGCGACCGCTCTCCCCCGCTGCCTCACCGGATCTCTGCTCTGTAATCCATGTGAGACCACTCTCCCCCGTTGCCTCACCGGATCTCTGCTCTGTAATCCATGTGAGACCACTCTCCCCCGCTGCCTCACCGGATCTCCACTCTGTAATCCATGTGCGACCACTCTCCCCCGCTGCCTCACCGGATCTCTGCTCTGTAATCCATGTGCGACCACTCTCCCCCTGCTGCCTCACCGGATCTCTGCTCTGTAATCCATGTGCGACCACTCTCCCCCGCTGCCTCACCAGATCTCCGCTCTGTAATCCATGTGCGACCACTCTCCCCCGCTGCCTCACCGGATCTCTGCTCTGTAATCCATGTGCGACCACTCTCCCCCCGCTGCCTCACCGGATCTCTGCTCTGTAATCCATGTGCGACCACTCTCCCCCCGCTGCCTCACCGGATCTCTGCTCTGTAATCCATGTGAGACCACTCTCCCCCGCTGCCTCACCAGATCTCCGCTCTGTAATCCATGTGTGACCACTCTCCCCTTGCCGCCTGCATGGAGACTTGTGACTACGGCTCCCAGCTGGTCAAGCCTACCGCTTCGCCACCTGTCCGTCGCTACAGGACTTGGGTATGTTGAGGATACCCCACTGCTCAGAAAGGAACAGCGTGTGCGTGAATGGATTTTAGATGAGTAAGGGGTTGCACAGGTCCAGACCCACCCTCTCGACATCCTCTCCCACAGCCAGCGGCATGGTGGGGTCCAAGATGTTTGGGGGAAGTTCTGTTGCAGTGAATGGCTAGACCAAGCTTCGATGCAAGGGATGCCCTTCCCGCGCTTCATGGCACGTGTTTGCAAGATGGCCGTTGATCCTATGAGAGGGTTCATCTGTCCTTTGACCGGTCTTGTTTTTCATCCTGCAGGGTGTCTAGCCACCCTCCTCAGCAGGCAAGCCTGGTGGGGGAGCCGGTTTAGTGGCCGACCACCTGACCATGCGACAGGTAGTACTGGGTTACATGGCACCAGTAGCACTCAGACGATGGTCTGTAGAGCAATGGCTACAGCAGTGGGAAGCTGAGGGGATGATCAACAGGACACAGAGAGGTAGCTACACCCACGCTTCAGGACACAGGAGGACAAAAGTAGACAGGCAACCACTGCAGAGTGCCCCTGTGACCATTCCCTCAACAGCAGATTGTTGCCTAAAGATCAATTGGAAGTCAAGGCCCAGTAGCTGAAGCACTTGGTCAATGATCCTGAGGCCACTTTGTATACGGTTAGGAGGGATGACGTAGTAGAACAGACCCAGCATCTAACAGTGATCAGGTCTCTGGCACCGAGTCTGGTTCTGTGGCGCAGGAGGGAAGGGGAAGAAAAGGTGAACTGCAGTGATAGGGGATTCATTGGTGAGGGAAACAAACAGGAGGTTTTGTGGACAAGAACGAGATTCTCGGATAGTATGTTGCCTCCCAGAAACCAGAGTCAGGGACATAGTGAATCAAGTCCACAGCACTCTTAAGTGGGAGGGTGAACAGCCAGAGATCATGGTCCATGTGGCAACCAATGACATGGGTAGGAAGGGTGACGAGGTCTTGCGTGGTGCGGTCAGGGAGTTAGGTGCCATGTTAAAGGACTGTGATCTGAGGATTGTTACCTGTGCCATATGCTGGTGAGGCCAGAAATAGGAAGATCATATCATTTAACATGTGGCTTAGGAAGGAGGGCTTCAGATTTTTGGATCATTAGGCTCTCTTCCAGGAAAAGAAGGGAGCTGCGAATAAGGGATGGTTTGCGCCTGAACTGGAGAAGGACTAATATCCTCGCAGGAAAGTTTGCTAATGCTGTGTGGGGGTGGAGGTTTAAACTGGAGTTGCGGGGGGGGGGGTGGGAACCAGAGCACCAGAGCAGATAGTGGAGCAGTTGTGGGAAAAGATGTTGTTAAGCCTACGTACAAAATCAGGAATTGAAAAGTTGCGCACGGTGGGACTATTGTTCTGCGTTGTGTATACAGTATTTTAATGCCCGGAGTACAGGAAAAGTGGATGAGCTTAGTGCGTGGATCCACACATGGAGGTATAACATTGTCGTCATTATTGAGACTTGGTTGCAGCAGGGCAGGACTGGCAGCTCAATGTTCTGGGGTTCCCTTATTTGAGATGTGATAGAGTGGGAGGGATAACATTACTAGTCAGGGAAAATGTCAAGGGAGTAATCAGACAGAACAGACTGGAGAGCTCATCTACTGAGACTATATGGGTTGAACTGTGGGGTAAGAAAGGGATTTAGAGGAGCATAGTTGTAGAGAGATCACAGACTGTTGCAAAAACAAAAGGCTGTAAGAGTAGGTGGTTTTAGATTACCACATATTGACTGGAACTCCCATATTGTAAAAGGACTGGATGGAATAGTGTTTGTCAAATGCATTTAGGGGAGTTTCCTTAATCAATAAGTAGTGATCCCAACTAGGATACTAGAACTCCTATTGGGGAATGAATCAGAGCAGGTGACAGAAATATGTGTAGGGGAACATTTAGCATCTAGCGATCATAAGACCATTAGTTTCAAGGTAATTTTGGAGAAAGAAAGATCTGGTTCTCAGGTTGAGATTCTAAATGGAAGAAATGCCATTTGTGATCGTATCAGAAAGGATCTGGCTTTGGAATATCCCAGTATATTCAGCAGTATAATGGGACAATCCAACAACAGGTCTGGGGAGCATTCTGGGAGCAGGTATCATTTGTGGACTTCAGGAAGGAGAATTTAGGAAAATGCGTGCCAGTCTTCATCGAGGGGTCAGCAGTGAAAAAGGTGAAGCTTCACATTCCTGGATGATAACATCTTTGAAGATTTATCCTGGTTCCATCATATTGATGCAATTATGAAGAAGACATGCCAGTGACTATAATTCATTAGGAGTTTGAGTATATCACCAAAGACACTTGCAAATTTCTACAGATGTACCCGTGGAAAGCATTCTGACCGGTTGCATCACCGTCTGGTACCAAAGATCAGGATTGAAAAAAGCTGCAGAGTGTTGTAAACTCAGCCAGCCCCATCATGGGCAATAGCCTCCTTGCCATTGAGGACATCTTCAATAGGTAATGCCTTAAGAAGGATCCTTATCATCTAGGATATGTCGTCTTCTTGTTGCTGCCGTCAGGGAAGAAGTGCAGGAGCCTGAAGACACACATTGAGTGTTTTAGGAAACGCTTCTACTCCTCCACCATCAGGTTTCTGAATGGAGCATGAACCCATGAACACTACCTTACCATTTGTTCTTTATACTTTACTTATTTATTTTCTATTATATTTCTTATTGTAACTTGTAGTTTTTTTTATGAATTGCACTGGACTGCTGCTGCACATTTTTTTATAATGTATGTCAGTTATAATAAATCATCTTCTGAACTGACTCTGGGGACAATCCAACACCAGGGCATTGGGATGCAAGCACCACCAGGAGCCCAATCGGCCTTGTGAGACACCGCTGGTGTGCGGATGGTCAGTGGTTCAGCATTTCACACCCAGAGAAAGGAAGGATTTACATTAGGCACCAAGTCCAAGCAACAAGTGAATTGTAGGACCATCGATGTACTGGACTTGTTTATTTGCCAAGGATATTGGATGTTGCTGCAGCGACTTTGAATGAGTCATGCAGAGACAGAAACCATAGGTGTGACAGGTCCTTTATTCAGCATGATGACCAGACTGTCCGGAAGCATTTCTCTTGGACTACATTGAAGTTTTATACTCTGTAAGGGGAAAGGTAACTGCAATTGCATAAAACCTGTTTCAATGGTTATAATCACGTAGTTTGCTTTAACATTTGGGCAAACAATTTTATTGAGTTGCATACTTACAGAGGGCATATCTCAACTGACAGAACACCTTTTTGGATATTCAAACACCTAGGGATGATCTGAAGGGTTCAAAGCTCTTGACATTCAAAATACAATTCTTTTGTTACAATATTGAGGCACAACTTCTGGCATATATAAATGCCACAAATATTGATAGACAGAACAATTATATATTTACTTATGTACTAAATGGCAGGGATGTGTCTTTAACAGTGTGGTAGGTTAACATAGTCAGCTAGAACAACCACTAGCTGCAAGATTGTTTATTGCTCCAATTGAGGAACTCAGCTGGTCAAGCAACATCTGTGGGGAGGGTGGTGGGGGGGGGGGAGGGAACTGTTGACATTTTGGGTTGAAACCATCATGACTGCATAACATAAACAGCCCCCTATTGTTCTTTTTCCCTGTGTAATTTAACAACAGTACAAAATCAGAATACCTCACACCAATGGCCAATTTCAATGTCTTTAAATTAATTAATTAATTAATGTATTGATGTATGTCATATGTGAACAGTTTTTCTGTCTCATCTGTACTAATGGCTGCTATATACATTACAGCCAGACTCAAATTGACATTCAACGCCTAACAGTTGGTAAGATGTTTCAATAGTGCAAAATCATGTTGAGGTTCAGCGATATGGATTGGGATTATACAAGACTTTACAAAGAAAAGGGAATAGCTGTCCTACATGTCATCCTCAGCCTTGGTTTTGCCATTCTCTTAATGCCCTGGTCTAACTTAATCCTTTAAGCTTAGGTTTCAGGCATCCCTTGGTCTTCAGCCTCAGCAGATTCTGAGACCAAGACAGCCAGATTTCACTATTGTTTGTGTGAAAAACTAATATCCCTTTTCTAGAAGTGTCCTACCAGAGGAAAGTGTTACTTTCCATCAGCCCCATGAAGTCCTCTAATTACCTTGAATACCTCAGTGAGGCTACTGTTTAATCTTCTAATCTCCAGGAGTGTAAACCCAACCACTACAATTTACCTTCAGTCAGCATTGTATCCATTCCATGGCTGCCCTCAGAGATGATGTGCAGAAATGAACACAGAGCTCCAGATGCTGAATAACCAAAACAGTAGACAGCTGTAGCAATCCACCTAGCCTTTGTATTAATGCATTCTTGAACCAAAGACTAAATTTGTTTTTTTTAATATACTCATCTTCTAGCTTTGAATAGTTTTTATTTGTCAATTTTGACTTTGTGACCTCTCCCATCACTATTTCTCAGTTTGCCACCATTTAGAACTCCTTCTGATTCAGTCCTTTTAAATATAAATAAGATGACAACTTCCCTCACTTAATGAGTCACGTTTAACTATCAAATATATCATGCTTGTTACTGTCACATCAGTTGATGCCATTCTCAAACTTAGATAAATAACCCCTCTAAGCTGAATACATAAGCTACTTTTATGTACTCACATAAGTCACTGATGAATATAACAAATAAAGATCCCAGTACATATTCCTCATGGGAAGGGATGTGGTATTTGCCAATAGTCAATTGAAGCATAAGGTACTGCTCCCTCATTCCCGCCTTCAAACTAATTCCCTTCCCATACTGGTTTTCATTTCACAGAGCTTCACAGTATTTTCCCTTTGTTACAGCAGTAACTGCACTGTATCTCTAAGGAGGAGATACTTCCTCAGCTGTGAAGAGATTTGAGACAACAGAGGTCATAAATGGTGCGATAAAGAAACAAGTCCTTCTTACTGACAAGGTTGCCGCATGCCTTCCAGAAACTTATTCAACCAATTCCCGCAGACGCTCATCCTCATCCAGCCAAATGAACACTATGGCCAAGTAAGCACACTGACGCCTCTACTTCCTCAGTAGGCTAAAGAAGTTCATCGTATCCGCGATGACTCTCACCAGCTTTTACATACACACGACAGAAACCATTTTATCGAGGTGCATCACAGGCTGGTGCAGTGACTGTTCTGCCCAAGACTGCAAGAAATTACAGAGAGTTGTGAACACAGCCCAATCCATCATGCAAATCAACTTCCCATCCACTGACCCTATCAATACTTACCACTTACTCAGGAAAGCAGCCAGAATAATCAAAGGCCCTCCCACCTAGGTCATCTTTTCTTCTTCTACTTCCTATTGGGCAGAAGATACAACAGCTTGAGAGCATTTACCATTAGGTTCAAGGACAGTTTCTATACCACTGTCATCACACTCTTGAATGGACCACTAATATGCTAAATGATTAATTCTTTGTCTTCATTGTTGCCCATATGCTTTATTTGTCAATGCGCACTGCACTTTCTCTGTAACTGTAACACTACACTCTACATTCTGTTTTCCTTTTGACTATCCTGTTACACTTATGTTAGAATGGTCTGTCTGAATGACACAGAAAACAATATCTTTTCACAGTAACTCAGTACCTGTAACAATAATAAAACCAATAATAAAACCAGGGCATCAAAGGTTATGGTGAGAAGGCGGGGGAGTGGGACTAAATGGGAGAATGGATCAGCTCATGATAAAATGGCGAAGCAGACTCGATGGGCCGAATGGCCGACTTCTGCTCCTTAGTCTTATGGTCTTAATTCCCAATACCACATTAGTAACCACCTCCTTAATGATCACTGGGAGTCTAATACCAGAAACAACTCTGCAAAGGCAATTATTGGAAGTGAAAAGCATCAGTTGTTCCCAGGCCCTCAGCCACGTCAGCAGTGCTGAAGTAATCAGAGGGAGTGGACTCTGAGATCTCCATTACCTCTCAGGAAAAAAGATCAGACAACATATACCAGGAGGGGGCTGTGATGCATCTTTTCATTTAAGGGAAGGTTTTCGCCATTGCTGTGGTGGAAGAAAAGGATCATTGACCAGCAGATAAGCAGTTAAGAAACACGAGTCACTGTAAGGAATGACAAGTGACATAATGATATTTCTTTAACAGGAACCTTGTATTTGCATTGACCAGTTCAACAAGCAAACAGACCCTGCAGAGTTAATAGAACCTCTTTATACTCTATTTGTCCAGTTCTGTTTAAGAGAGGGGAAAAAAACAAGATTAAGGCCTGCATGCCAGATGGTTAAGAAATCTTGTCTAATGCACAAAGGATTAGGTGAAAGCACTCTGAATAAAACTGGCCTGATTACCCACTTCTTGCATGTCTGAAAGTACATTTTAAAATCCCATGACCTTATGTTGGTCTACTTAGTCATGGTGAATGCAGTCTGATTTTAGATTCAGCTCAGATCCCACCTGCTACTGTCATCAGATCTAAAAGCACCTCTGTTGCACAGAAAATATGCAAGATCCAGAAATGTGTTTTTTAATAGTTTGTCTGCAAAGTTGACAATGTTCTCTGTCAGTCATGATTAAGTAGAAAGACCTAAGAAATTAACAAACCATTCATAGCAGAGGATATTATTTACCTTTAAAGTTTTAAAAAAATGTGACCGCAATTTTTAGGAGCTTTTACAGTGAACAGGTACCTCACTCTCCAGAGCCAGTAACAACTCTACTCAAGAATCATCCACAAGAATAAGTTAAAGCTTTGCAGTTACATAGCACATTTGATGAACCACACTTTCCCTAGGCACACTACAAAAGCAGAAGGTGACCAGAAGTTTGATCAAAGGGGTGGCTTTAAAATGTGATGGGGGGTGGGGGGGGGAGGGGAGAGAGAGAGAGAGAGAGAGAGAGAGAGAGAGAGAGAGAGAGAGAAGAAAATTTGAGAGCTCGGGTATGCAGCTTAAGGCATGCCTGTTAATAGTGGAGCTATTAACATTAAGGTGCTCAGGATGACAGAGATTGAATCATAGAGGTTCATGGCACTGGGACAGGCAAGTCAAGGATGGATTCCAACAAAAAAACAGCTCTTACATTTGAGGCATGACTAGAACAGGAGCTAAAGTAAACCAGAGTGTTTTGGGCCACTCTACTTTAGTGCAATTTCCTCACACAATCTAATCCTTTGGTGGACAATTACAACCTGAATTTACCATCTACGTCCAGATCATTAATTTTTAAGTTACATTTCCTATCATGCAATTCATTTATCAAAGACCAAAGGTATTTGCAGAGCTTTCTTGCTCCAATTCAGAATCGTGAAAGTGTCAACAACGTCATCACAAAAGTTCCTCATTTTTGAAGGTAAGTGAGGTTTCTTTCCTAGTATAGCAACAAAATCACCTTATCCCTTTTGGATGATCTTTGCTATTTCCACATCGGCCTGTGGATAGGCATGGTCAATAACAAGGCGAATAGTGAATGGAACAGGATTTTACTTTCCATGTTACTGGGATCCATTGTTGGATGAATATTCCACGCAATATATTTAAAACAAATCTGAATGTGTTAGGACTGTAGCACAGAAGGATAACTGCAACATTCTATCTCAGTTTTGTATTAAAAAAAATTGATAGTATCCTGAAAAAAAATTTGAAAACCAGATAATACATAAAGCAGATTCGCTAGAATGATCTTTAACTGGCTGGATGTTCAAAGGCATTTTCAATCTCTCATTGCTACAGTTGGCAGTTCCGACTGCTTCAAAAGGGCAACAACTATACCAGTGCCCAAGAAGAGCACGGTGAGCTGCCTTAATGACTATTGTCCAGTAGTACTCACATCTGTGGAGATGAAGTGCTTTGAAAAGTTGGTTATGGCTAGAATCAGCCCCTACCTTAGCAAGGACCTGAACCCACTGCAATTTTCCTATCACCACGAAAGGTCTACAGCAGACATGATCTTAGTGGATCACCTGGACGATAAAAACACCTACATCAGGATGCTGTTTATTGATTACAGCTCAACGTTTAACACCCCATCATTCCTACAGTTCTGACAGAAAAGCTCAAAAAACTGGGCCTCTGTACCTCCCACTACAATGAGATCCTCAACTTCCTAACCAGAAGACCACGGTCTCTGTGCATTGGAAATCACACCTCCACCTCACTGACATTCAACACTGGCCCAACTCAAGGATGTGTGCTTAGCTCACTGCTCTATTCTGTCTATACCCATGACTGTGTGGCTGGGCACAGCTCAGATGCCATCTATAAATTTGCTGATGACACAACCATTGTTGGCAGAATCTCAGATGGTGACTAAAGGGTATACAGGAGTGAGATATTTCAACTAGTTGAATGGTGTCACAGCAATGACCTTGCACTCAACGTCAGTAAAACAAAGAACTTCTGAAACAAGGAAACATCCACCAGTCCTCATAGAGGGACCAGAAGTGGAGAGAGTAAGTCGCTTCAAGTTTCTGGGTGTCAATATCTCTGAGGACCTAACCTGGACCCATAATATCAATGCAGCTACAGAGAAGGCAAGACAGCAGCTATAATTCATTAGGAATTTGAGGAGATTTAGTATGTCACCAAAAACACTCGCAAATTTCTACGTATGTACTATGAAGTGCATTCTGACTGGTTCATCACCGTTTGGTATGGGGAGGGGAAGGGTCTACCGAATTGAATTGACTTTATTACTTATATCTTTCATACATATGAGGAGTAAAAATCCTTACGTTACGTCTCCGTCTAAATGTGCCATGTGCAATTTATAGCAACTTGTAATAAATAGTGTGTGCAACAGGACAGTCAATATTACATAGAAATATAATTGTATCAGTATGAATTAATCATTCTGATGGCCTGGTGGAAGTAGCTGTCCTGGAGCCTGTTGGTCCTGGCTTTTATGCTGCGGTACCATTTCCCAGATGGTAGCAGTTGGAACAGTTTGTGGTTGGGGTGACTTGGGTCCCCAATGATCTTTTGTGCCCTTTTTACACAGCTGTCTTTGTAATACCCAAATAGTGGGAAGTTCACATCTACCAATGTGCTGGGCTGTCCGCACCACTCTCTGTAGAGTCCTGTGAATGAGGGAAGTAAGCTACAGGAAGTTGTTAAATTAGTCAGCTCCATCATAGGCCAGCCTCTGCAGTATCCAGGACATCTTCAAAGAACAGTGCCTCAGAAACCAGCATCCATTATTACGGATCCCCACCACCCAGGACATGTCCTTTTCTCATTGTTACCATCAGGAAGGATGTAGAACAGCCTAAAGGCGCAACTCAACAATTCAGGAACAGCTTCTCCCCTTCTGCCATCTAATTTCTGAATGGATATTGAATCCATGGACATTACCTCGCAACTTCTTTTATTTCTTATATTTTGCACAACTTATTTCATTGAATTATTTAATATATTTATTTACTTTCTGTAATTCCCAATTTTTTCCTTCTCTATTATCATGCATTGCATTGAAATGCTGCTGCAAAATTAACAGACTCCACGACAGAAGCCAGTGATATTAAATCTGATTCTGATATTACTTGGTTAAAATGAAGGCTAAACATTGAAAACATTGATAAAAATGCAAACACTCATTCTTTTGGTAAGAAAGCAAATTCAATGATTTCAAAAGGGGCAGAGTAAATGATACAGTATTAGCCCACTCAGAAATTGTCCTTCAGTGCTGCCAGAAAATTTCAAAAGATACTATAGGACTGGCGAACAAATCATATATGGATTTCTAGTTCTAGAGGATTAAGTATGAGAAAACAAATAATATGGCAAACCATGAAATAGACACAATTAACCCTCCCATACATGCACTCAGACATAAACACGTATATGCAAATATATAATGCACATCTGCCGTATACTTTTGTTTCTAGCTTTTTACCATGAAATAACCAAAGCCATTAAAGCTAGATCCTTGTGTTTTGAAGTTGATTAGCTGGGAAGATAAAAGCATATTAACTAAGCAGCATGAAAAGGAAAGGTTGAGAGCTTTATTTGGGTAATGATTCATCTTCCTAGAATCCGAGTATAAAAGTATATTAGCATAAAGCTGTACAATGGTGAGACACCTTCACTGAAAATTAACTCTGAATTCACTGACGTCTCCTCAAAACGAAGCTTAAAAATAAAATGATAAGAGAACATGCGATCTGAGATCCCAGAGATACGCAGGTATCGAGGGGGAAAGGAGATCACTCATTCAGAATTTCTATAGGTAGACATGGACATTGGGGAAAGGAGATGGGGATGTATCCAGGTAGAACAGTAGAAGGAAATGTCAGTGTTGAGTAGTAAAAACAGCCTGGCACTCTTGACTTTAGCTACCAGCTTCCTGCATTCCAGGACAGAGATTAAGTTCCTTTTCACTTTGTGCCCCAAAGTCAAAATAAAGTTATTTTCAAAGTATGTATACACCCTATATACTACCTTGAGATGCATTTTCTTGCAGGCCTTTACCGGAAACTAAAGAGATACTGTCAGGCCCGCACAGCCAGGCATCTAACAGGAGTTATTATCACTCATTTCCAACTCATCACCTGCAGCCACATCCACAATCCTTTTCACTCAATGAAGCAACCAGCGGCAACTAGTTGCTCCTAGCCTTCAGTTACCTTGTTGTGTCAGTTAACGGTTCTGTCTTGATTTGTGCCCCCTCCCCACCCTGTGGCTTGTTATTTTGCAATTTATTAGTAAAATATCATTTACTTCTAAATTGTCTCTGCTGTTCTGCTTTTGGGTCAAGCTTCCTCTACAATTCCTGATAGTATGAGTGAACCCATTGATTGACCTAGCAGAGTATACTTGCCTAAAGGAAATCATCTGTTGACAGGAGCACACAGCCCCAATGCAGCAGAAATCTGCTTGCAATTCTCTGTCTCGATACAGCAACCCCACAACAGTCAACCTTCTCCCTCAGAGCCCCAGATTCCAGTGCCCAAATGCTTCAATAGATCCCCAACTCAATGCTGCAACGTCCTGTCCCAGAGTGTCTTACACTTCAAGCTTCAGGCATCTCTGTATGTTATGAACTGAGCCAACATTGCCTCCATCATTTCTCTCCCCTGACTGGGTGAGTTCTAACCTGGGCTGCCACTAACTGGGACAATAAAACCACCATTTTCAATAAATATCAGGAACTCACCGCAGATGTGTGACGGGTTTTCAACCATCTGGGAAGTGGAAGGGGAATCAGATCTGATACTTTGCCTGTGTCAAGGCTCACGGTTGGTGCTGGATTATGCCATGGAATTCAGGAACCTAGTGGTGGAGTGCAGCTGGAATGCAGAAGTGCCACTGGCCCATTACTATCTTGACCTCTCGGATGGTTTGAACAATGAACTGCCTACCTGGCATATGCCCACTAACTTTGAAAGCTTCATCACTCTCGCCCTCTGAATTAACAAGCATCTCATGGAACCACCCTCCAGATCATCAGTCAGAACTCCAGTTCCATCCCCAGAACCATTTCAGGCTGCAGGACCCTCGCCATCAATGCCTCCTGAACCCATGCAGGTAGGGAGCGCTCCCTTAAACTCCCCACCCCCATAAGTGTGAGTGTCAGTAAAGAAACAGCTTGTGCACTTACTTGTGCACAGGACATAAGTCACACCATGCTCAGCCTTTTGATTTCTTACTTCGTCTGAGGTCTTACCAACATCTGTCTCCACAACTTTTCCACTTTCTGTTCTAGCACTTTTCCACTTTCTAGCATCATTCCCCTGCAACACTAGTTTAAACACACCGTGTAGAACTAGCAAGCCTTCCCGCTAGCATATTAGTGCCCTTCCTGTTCAGGTACAAACCGTCTCTTCCACATAGGTCCAATCTTCTCCAGAAGAGAACCCAATGGTCCGAAAATCATATGTCCTCCTTCCTACACCAGCTCCTTAGCCACATTTTAAACTGTATAATCTTCCTATTTCTGGCCTCATAGCATGTTGCATGGGTAGCAATCCTGAGATCACAACCTTGCAGATCTTGCCTTTAACTTAGTACTAACTCCCCAAACTCACTTTGCAGAACCTCTTCACTATTCCTACGTGTACCACAAACTCTGGCTGTTCACCTTTCCACTTAAGAATGCTAAGGGTTCGATCTGAGATATCCTGAACCCTGGCACTCAGGAGACAACATAACATCCGGGAATCTTGTTCTCATCCTCAAATTCTCCTGTCTATTCTCCTAACTAAAGAATCCCCTATCACCATAGTTCGCCTTTTCTCTCCCCCCTTCTCTTCTGAGTCACAGAGCCAGACTCAGTGCCAGAGATCAGGCAACTGTGACTGTCCTTTTCTAGGTCATCCCCCCCAACAGTATCCAAAGTTGTTGAAGGGGGAGCACTGGCTGTTTAACTCTTTTCCCCTTTCTGACTGTCACCCACTTTCCTGTGTCCTGCATCTTGGGTGTAACTACCTCTCTATATGTCCTATCTATCACACCCACAGCCTCCCAAAAGATCTGGAGTTCATCCAGTTCCAGCTCCAACACCTTAACATGGTCTGTTGGAAACTGCAGCTGGATGCACTTCTCACAGGGAGACTGGAGGTCTCCCTGCCTTCCCACATCCCACAAGAGGAGCATTCCACTATCCTGCCTGCCATCTCTATTATTCTAACTGAGAAAATATAAAGAAGGAAGGATAATAAGCTGTGTTTTTATGGGGAGGGGAAAATCTACCGACAGCTTTTTTGCCTTCTCTGACTGAAGCAGCACCTTGCTGAAGCCTTGAAGAGCTAGAGCCTAAAATCTCCTCTCTAACTCTGACCAGTCCACTGATGGCCACTCCACTTGCCCCTGCCTTACTTTAATTTGTTCTTGCCAATCAATCCTGAGTGCTGATTGGTCACTGTTCAAAGCACTATTATGCCCTGAGTCGCTGCCCTTTCTAATCAAACAGCAAACCTGAGTAAGTTACTTTGATAACAAATTTGCTTTGAACTTTTATTTGAGGGTTACATCAAAAATTTCACAGGAATTTGCATGTTACATTGTTGCATGAACAAAGTTAATGGAGAGAAGTACTGGTAGATATGAAATAATCTCTTAACTTGACAGAATGAGGTACAGCAGGCATCAGATGGAGACCCTTTCGGAGGAAGTAAGTCTGCATGACCCTACCCTACACGATACCTTATGTGCTAAAGGTCAAAGGACAATTATATATTTACAATGCATCCACAATGCTTTCTTTGAATTACACACAAACTTCACAGCTCCCACTTTGCACTCACACCGTAGACATTTGAATAAATTTTAATTAGTGTTGTCTGCTCCTCCAATTAACTGTGATTCACAGTTCTTTGGAACCCATTGTTTAGAGCTGCATTTAAAATTTAATCCATAGTTCATATTTGTATTTGAAGTTATTTGCTATATGTGCTAACCCAAAAAGCGCTCTGGCATACTGCATGAGTTTACTTGGGGTACTCCAGTTTCCTCCCCCATCCCTAAAAAAGAGAGAAGATTGTGGAAGTTGGTCATTTCTTCGGCAGTTGAACAGGGCATGACTGCGCAAGCGCGTGTAAGTCAGGTCATGAGGCAGCGGGAGTGTTTAAAAGAGAGAAGATTAACAGAGTGGGCGACATTGTAGCGGGCGACGGAGTAGTGGGAGACAGAGTAGGAAGGCTTTGGCTCCTGAGGCTTCGGCGAGCAGGGGCTGAGGAAGAGCTTCACTCCAAGTGAGGTAAGGCCGGGTGAGTTCCTTTAATAAATCTATTTACCTTAAGAGTAGGTAATGGAGGCAGCAGTTAGGGCAGTTGAGTGCTCCGTTTGCAGTGTGTGGGAAGTCAGGGCGAGCACAATTGTCCCTGATGACTACACCTGTAAAAGGTGCATCCAGCTGCAGCTCCTGACAAACCGAGTTAGGGAACTGGATGAACTTCGGATCATTCATGAGGCAGAGGCAGAAATAAACAGGAGTTACAGGGAGATAGTCACCCCTAAAAGTCAGGAGACAGGTAGCTGGGTGACTGTCAGGAGAGGGAAGGGGAATAGACAGAATGAGCAGAGCACCCCTGTGGCCATTCCCACTGATAATACTTACATCATTTTGGATACTGTTGATGAGGACGACCTACCAGGGACAAGTTGCAGTGGTTGCATCTCTGGCTCCAAGACGGGACCCTCAGCTCAGAAGGGAAGGAGGAAAACAGGAGAGCAGATCTGGTCAGCATTTCTGTGTACAGTTCCGGTCACCAAATTATAGGAAAGATGTCAACAAAATAGAGAGAGTACAGAGAAGATTTACTAGAATGTTGCCTGCGTTTCATCATCCAAGTTACAGAGAAAGGTTGAACAAGTTGGGTCTTTATTCTTTGGAGCATAGAAGGTTGAGGGAGACTTGATAGAATTATGAAATTATTTAAAATTATGAGGGGGATAGATCGAGTTGACGTGGATAGGCTTTTTCCATTGAGAGTGGGGAAGATTCAAACAAGAGGACATGAGTTGAGAGTTAAAGGGCAAAAGTTTAGGGGTAACATGAGGGGAACTTCTTTACTCAGAGAGTGGTAGCTGTGTGGAACGAGCTTCCAGCAGAAGTGGTTGAGGCAGGTTCAATGTTGTCATTTAAAGTTAAATTGGATAGCTATATGGACAGGAAAGGAATGGAGGGTTGTGGGCTGAGTGCAGGTCGGTGGGGCTAAGTGAGAGTAAGCGAACGGTACGGACTAGAAGGGCCGAGATCGCCTGTTTCCGTGCTGTAATTGTTATATGGTTATATGGTTATATCCCAAAGGCTTGCCAGTTGGTTAATTGGCCACAGTGCAGATGAGGGGTAGAAACTGGGGAAGAGTTAATGGGAATGTAGGGAGAAAGAATAGAAACATAGAAACATAGAAAATAGGTGCAGGAGTAGGCCATTCGGCCCTTCGAGCCTGCATCGCCATTCAGTATGATCATGACTGATCATCCAACTCAGAACCCCGTACCAGCCTTCCCTCCATACCCCCTGATCCCTTTAGCCACAAGGGCCATACCTAACTCCCTCTTAAATATAGCCAATGAACTGGCCTCAACTGTTTCCTGTGGCAGAGAATTCCACAGATTCACCACTCTCTGTGTGAAGAAGTTTTTCCTAATCTCGGTCCTAAAAGGCTTCCCCTTTATCCTCAAACTGTGACCCCTCTTTCTGGAAAGATTGATGTAAAAGTGGGTAGCAGATATCTGGCACAGACTTGATGAGCCAAAGAGATCACTAGGCAAAATCATTCCACAACCACGAAAAATAATTTAAGTCAGCTGGTTGAATTCAAGACTCCTAACACATCTTTCTCCCTAAATTGATATCCCGCACAGTCAACAGTTGCCAAATTTGTGCATCTCACTACTCGATTCCTGCTGAGATTGTGTAGACAATGCGTATACTCTGAATAGTTTAAGCCTGAGCAGAGATTTGGTTCAAAAGCTCTTTGTTAAGAAAATGCATTAATCAAAGCAAGAGAGAAATATAAATGAGTAATTTGACTGTCATTTGAGGTGGGCACTGCCAGAAATATCTGGCAATGCACTAAAGAGTTGGTTGATTTGGCAACTGGAAAGAAAAGGCTGTCATGAGAATCGAGTCATAGAGTCATAGAACACTGCAGCACAAAAGCAGGCCCATTGCCCATCTAGTCCATGCCAAACCATTAATCTGCCTAGTCCAATCGACCTGCTCCCAGTCCATAGCCATCCATATTGATGGGTATGTGGATGCTGGAGGTTTAGAGGGCTATGGTCCTGGTGCAGGTTGATGGGAGTAGGCAGTTTAAATGGTTCAGCACAGATTAATGAGCTGAAGGGCCTGTTTCTGTGCTGTAATTTCAATAACTTTTATTCCAAATTCTTCACATCCATGTATCTATCCAAATTTCTCTTAAATATTTAAATCGACCCTGCATCCACCACCTGTGCTGGCAGCTCTTTCCATACTCTCACCACCCTCTGAGTGAAGAAGTTCCCCCTCATGTTCCCCTTAAACACTTCATCTTTCACCCTTAATCCATGACTTCTAGTTCCAGTCTCACCCAACCTCAGTGGAAAAAGGCTGCTTGTGTTTATTCTATCTATACCCCGATAATGTTGTATGCCTCTATCAAATCTTCTCCAAATCTTCTACATCCTAGGGAATAAAGTACAAAACTTTTCAATCTTTCCCTATAATTCAGGTCCTCAAGTCCAGACAACATCTTTGCATATTTTCTCTGCACTCTTTCAATCTTATGTACACCTTTCCTGTAGGTAGGTGGACACAATAGGACATAATACTCCAAATTAGGTCTCACCAAAAACAAAAACATAAAAACATAACATCTCAATTCCTGTACTCAATTCATTGATTTATGAAGGTCAATGTATGAAAAGCTTTCTTTATGATCCTATCTACCTGTGTTGCCACTTTCAAGGAATTATAGATCTGTATTCCCAGATCCCTCTGTTCTACCACACTCCTCAGTGTCCTACTGCTCACTGTGTAAGACCTACCCTGAAGCAACTCGAAAGTGAAGCCAAGAGAGAAAAGAGAAACGGTTTCATTACAGTGACCTTGATTACCCACTCTCTCCATCCCCATTCATCATATTATGTTCAGAATATATTGCAGGGATGAGGTCTAAACAAGGATCAAAGATCAACATTACTCACCAAGTAAATTTGCATGTACAGTGGGTTCCAGTTACTTGGGTCATTCATTAATCAGGGCAGCTGCTTATTTGAGACAACTCTTAAAGAATAAAAAACAAATCAAGAAAGGAGCCAGGATTCCCTTTGTTTATTTGGGACACTATGTCACTTAATTGGGACAGGAGACTGTTGCTGATCAATATCTAACTAGTGTCAGTTAAGTGCATTTCATGAGGATATTAGAGACTACACCATGCTTAGAGCGAACAGTTTTTAAATAGCATCACTTGCATGCTCTTTGGTTCAAAAATGGTGATTTTTGTCACTGATAGTTGGTGAGAAATAAGCAGTAAGACAATTCAGAACCGTTTTGCTCACTGTGGTTTCAAGCATTCAGGCTTGGAGATGCCAAAAACAGCTGGGAGTGAAAAATGAAACAATTTCACCACTTCAACAAGTTAGGAACTACAAAGAATTTGTGGTATCAACAATCATCTTGAATGTTTGAATGAAAATGAAGATTTGGAGGATGCAATTGTTGAAAGCACTGGGTGGCTGCACTGATTTTGTTCATTTACAGTCAATCAAAAGAACATCGTAGCATGCACTGAATTAATTCCTCTGTCAATAACCATTAGGAGCTAACATACAGTTTTATAGTACAATAATAGTTTTGGTAGTGTTCTAATTTATTCTGGATTTCATGTAGTTACATAATTTGTTTCTCAGTTAAATGATAGCTTGTTTCTTTTTAATATCTTTTTCACTATTTCCATTAAACTGGCTAATTTGGACAGCTACTTAACTGGGCCAATAATGTACTGGCCCTGATGTGTTCCAATTAACTGTAATCCACTAAGTTAGGAACTTGCTGTGGTGTGCTGCATGACATGCAACAAAAAAAAACAACAGCAGAATAAAGAATTACATAAAAATAAAGTTTGCGGGTTAAAGGACAGATATGGAATAAAGTTTGCATAAATATATAAATACCAGCATGTATTAAGAATGTAAACAGCATTATAAAAAGTGACATTACCATATTGTATGAGTCCTGATGAAGGATATCCACCCAAAATTTCAGCTGTTTATTCCCTCCATTGATGCTGCCTGACCTATAGACTTCCTCCAGCATTTTGCATGTGTTACTCTGAATTTCCAGCATCTGCATAATCTCTTGTGTTTACTATATGGTATATTAATGAATAAGCAAATTGTTTTATTAACTCTGCTGACTGTACTTTAACTCACCCAACCCTGCTCCTCCAACTTCTGGTCTGGAAATCCTTCTGTTTTAAAGTCTCCTTTCTCATTAGGGTTATGTGATATCATGGGAGCAGGTGGAGAATGGTCTTCTGAGCTTCTGGTGTATATCACAAGTCCTAGTTATGCGACCACTGACACCAGGCAGACAATCTCTGAAGAGTATTGATAATGGCTGGGGTCACCTGTCTTGTAAAGACACTGCCTGAAACAAGGCAATGTAGACAAATTTGCCAAGAATAATCATGATCATGAGACTATGATCGCCTATGTAATAGGACATGGCACATAATGGTGATGATAACAAACTATGCTGACAACTATGAAATTAAAACATCTTGCATCTTGCTACTAATCACCATACTTAGATAATCACATTATACTTACTGAAGAGGAGAAAGGATGCTGGAATGGGTATGAAAGGATGTAAAGAACAACTGGTAATAAATTCAGTAATTCTAAATCAAGCCCAGCAGAAAAGCAGAAATCTTTTATATTATTATATTGAGTACCAAAAATCATTTGATTCTGTCCCACACTCATGGTTAAAAGAAGCTCTTAATAAGTATAAACTACATTCAATATTTGAGAAACTCCTACATCAGATAAAGCATTGGTCTACTATAATCATCCTATCTATTAACATCCAAAAAAGAGCAACCACTGTTATCAAAATAATCCAAGGCATTTTCCAAGTCAACTTTCTAAGACAACAATGGTTTTGTCCAGCTTTAAACCTGCTCTTTACTTTACTGAATCAGATGAAAATAGGAATGAATCATCCCTTGACACACCTTCTATACAGGGACGATTTGAAATTATACGCTCCTTCATCAGTAAAGCTAAAACAATTAATTCAAATTGTAGAACTATTTTCGAAAAATATAATCATGAAATTTGCACTACATAAGTGCAGAACATTAAACCTAAAGTATGGTGCAATAGAGCTGGCAGAGTATAAAACAGAGCAGCAGAATACAATACAACCGATGGATGAATGTGAAACATATAAATTTCTGGGATACCAACAAGCAAAGAAAATAGATCATAGTGCGATAAAGGGAAAACTTTCAACAGAATTAACTTCAAGGCTTAAGAAATTCTGCCAAACAGAACCTAATAGTAAAAATAAAACAAAGGCAATAAACATTTTTCTATACCCATATTAATGTATTCTGTTGGCATAATATCTTGGTCTGAAACCAATCTGGAAAATTTACAAAGAAAGCTAAGAACTGAGATGGCAAATTTTAGAAAACATTATATATACTCAAACTCACTTAGATATAACACTTCTTAGGATGCAAGGAGGAAGAGGAATTACAGGCATAAAACTTTACGCAACAGTTAGATAAAACTTCTAAGGATAAACTTTCATCAACAAAAACAGGATTCAGTACTCCATACGAGCATATGCAATTCTGATCAGAAGTACACAACACTAAACTTACATGAAAGCACAACCCAGAAAAATGAAGAAATTATCAGAACAGAAGAAGGGTTAATCAAGGGAAATGCTTGATCCTCCAAGGAAGACATCCCCACAATCTGAGCAGAGTAGATGCCAACAAAGAAGTGTCAAACACCTAGTTCAGAGTTGTAGACCTCTTCCCAGAAATAAAATGGGTACTTGTGGCAATGCAGGTGGTTAACACAACAGAAAAATTGAAAATACATAAAAAAGATCAATGAATTCAAGATGGTAAATGCTGAAAATGCCATGAGAAACCAGAAACAATCCTGAATATTACAGGATCCTGCAGCAATTTAACTCAATCTGACTGAGCTGAGAAACAAAACAAAAATATAATCATAATAAGAAATAAGTAACAAATATTGAGAACATGAGTTGTTGAGTCTTTAGAAGTCTGTTAGTTGTGGAATCAGTTGAGAGTTGGGCTGAATGAAGTTATCCCATCTCATTCAAGAGCCTGATAGTTGAGGGATAATAACTATTCCTGAACTTAGTTGTATGGGACATGAGGCTAATGTTCTTCCTTCCTGATGGCAGCAGTGAGAAGAGAGAATGGGCTGGATGGTGGGGGCCCTTGATGATGGAGGCTGCTTTCCTGCGACAACGCTCCTTATAAATGTGCTCAATAGTGGGGAGGGCTTAACTTGTGATGGGCTGGGCTATATCCATTACTTTTTAGGGAAGGAAACATGTTACTTCTCTCTCAAGGGAATCTGCGGATGCTGGAAATTTAAACAACACAACAAGCCAACAGCATCTATGGAAGGGAATAAACAGGATTGAAATGTTGACTGCTCAGTACTCTCCATAGATGCTGCCTGACTTGCTGAGTTCCTCCAGCATCTTTTGTGTGTTACTTTTCTCTCAGTCTTTGACAAGACGTGACTGTAGGTGCAGGGCAATGTGAATGTCCCAAGGACACAGTTAGAGACAGACATTGAGTGCTGCTGGAAGATTATGAACTAGGTGAAGGACTCTCTTTGTTTATCTGAAACATGTTGGTCTTCCTGCACCGCGTGATGTCCGTAAGGGATTGCTGCCAATCAACACATTCCAGGCTGCATGGGTACTGATAGTCACCCTAATTCTTGGTGCAGCCAATGCACAGATTCCTTTGGGTGGGGTGTACAGTCTAAGATCAATAGATAATAGGTGCAGGAGTAGGCCATTCAGCCCTTTGACCCAGCACCGCCATTCACTGTGATCATGGCTGATCATCCACAATCAGTACCCCGTTCCTGCCTTCTCCCTATATCCCTTGACTCCGCTACTGGTCCCACTGCTACTGGTTAGTGAGGTGTTGATTCCAGTGGAGAAGCCCCTCAAGCAAAGCAAAGTGTGTATAACTCTTGGGGTCTATATGAATGGCAATGGTTCTAGGTAGGAAATAATTAGATTAGATTACCTTTATTTATCTCATGTATATTGAAACATCAAAACATTGAAACAAAATGCTATGGTTGTGGCAGTGACCATGCAGTCTAACGATGTGCTGGGGCCCGCAAGTGTCACCACGCTTCTGACAGCAATGTAACATGCCCACAATTTACTGCCCCTGACCCATACATGTTTGGAATGTGGGAGGAATCCGGAGCACCTGGAGGAAATCCATGTGATCTTGGGGAGTATGTACAAGCTCCAAACAGGCAGTAGCAAGAATTGAACCCCGATCATGATCGCTGGCTCTGTAAAGCGTTATGGTAACTGCTATGCTGCCAGCTGGTGGTGCAGTAGCATCTGCACTAGAACTCAAGGTGAGTGGTCCTGGGTTCGAATCCAGCTGGCTCCTTGCAAGCTTTCCATCCGTGCTGGGTTGAGCGTCAGGCTAGCAACTAGGCCTCTTAAAAACAGACAAATGTAAAGAAACTGTGAAGGTTGCCGCCTGATGCACCAGAAGGTATGGAGAGGAACAACAATAACTGCTACTGAACGTATTTGATCCAAAGCATCAAGAGTTTCTTCACCCCAAAGAAACTGCTACATCCACTGAGTACCTCCAGCAGATTGTAAGAACAGCTTTTCCCTCCAGCTTCTTTTCTTTTCTGTGTATAGTCTAGCCCACTGCACACATTCCAGTATGACAGAAGCACATTTGAAACAAATTACACAGCCCATTTTAGTTTAATCTGATGCCACCAGCACATATCCTCACTCCATCAGAGAAATACCCTCTGATCCACCCATTGTCCCACCATCTCTACTACACAAACCAACTTGCTTTTTTAACCTCCTCAATGTCTGAAGGGTACATTTTCCTGAATGTCAACTGTTTCTCCTTCCCACATGTGCTGCCTGACCTTCTGAATATTTTCATTTTTTATCATTTTCCTTTTTATATGTAATGGCTGCTTTGTAATGTTTCACTGCTAAGGCTAATGAAATGACTTCTCTGTAATGTTCACTGCTGAGGTAACAGTTTCTCTGTAGCAGCAATGTTTGGGTTATGGCTGGAGATAACAGGACTGTGGCATGCATGTTAGCCAATCAGCACCTTGTTGCTCTGTCTTGTGAATCTGGAAGGAGACTTTTTGCGATCTTTGGTCGAGGAGAGATGAAGAGGGAAGACTTGTGGAGAGAGTTGGTAGACCACCAGATGGAGTGAGCTGGGATCTGAGGGTCTGAAGGTCAGTAACACTCAGAGGAGATCGACGGTGGAAAAATGGTGAATTCGTGAGCTCCAACATGTGCTTTTGACTTTTCCTTGAAATAGGCCCTTTTTAAATTTTCATTACTAACCCTACATTCAGATTAAGATTCATAAAGTTCAATCATTTAATTCCATATGGTGTACTGTCTGATATTTTGTGTTGTGGGTTTGTAACTGTGTCATGGGGAGAGGGGGGCGCTGGGAGCAAACCCAAGTGCAAGACACAGACACTGAAGAACTAGGAATAGGACTTGATTAGAGAGCTGGGACAAGAACACAGACTTGGGCTAGGACATTGGCTAGGCAAGCAGGACCAGGACAAGGAACTGGGAACTAGGAACCTTGGGCATGTACTCCGAGTCAGAGACTGGACAAGAACTCAGAACCTAGGATTTGACTCGGGCTCGGGCCCCAGAACTAGGCGAGGACACGACGAGGCTTGGGTTCCTTGAGGCAAGGACACGACGAGGCTTGGGTTCCTCGAGGCGAGGACACGACGAGGCTTGGGTTCCTCGAGGTGAGGAGACTATGAGGCTTGGGTTCCTCAAGGCGAGGACACGACAAGGCTTGGGTTCCTTGAGGCGAGGACATGACGAGGCTTAGGTTCGGACTCCGAGCCAGAGTCTGGACGAGGAACCAGAACCTGGGTCTTGACTCGGGCTAGGACTCTGGAACTAGCCAAAGACATGATGTGGTCTTGAGAGACAGGAACCTTGGAGCCTTGGACGAGGACTGGATGCTCAGAGCCTTAGACGAGGATGACAGGAACGCAGAACACAGAACTTTTGTCTTTGGAGAGACAGGAACACAGGGACATGGAACACCGAGCCAGGACCCCTCCTTGGGAACAGGACGTGGGGCCAGGGCTCTACACAGAGTCAAGACCCCTCCTAGGGAGCAGGATGTAGGGCCAGGACTCATACACAGAACACTGAGACAGTTCTCCACTCAAGGTAGTGGCAAACGGCCAGACCTACCTAGCAAAGGTGTGGACACAGAGACAGTTCTCAACTCAAGGTAGCGGCAAATGGCCGGACCTACCTAGCAAAGGCTTGGACACAGAGACAGTTCCCAACACTAGGTAGCGGCAAACGGTCAGACCTACATAGCAAAGGCGTGGACACAGAGACAGATCCCCACACTAGGTAGCAGCAAACGGCCAGACGTACCTAGTGAAGGTGATGACACAGAGACAGTTGAAATCAACGATAGACAGTTCCTTATCTTGCTCTGGCCGTTGAAATTGACAGCAGAGCAGGTGAGGCGAGGCTTCAGGCAAGGCTCCGGTGGGAGGGGAAGGGAACAGTCCAGCAAATGAAGCTGAACCCAGGAGCTCTTTATGTAGTAGCCCAAAATCAGAATCATGTGCTTCAATTAAGGCACACAACAGGACAAGGTAAAACTGGAAAACCTGGAATACGGATTGATGGAGCAGACCGTGAACCGGAATGCGGACTTCACGGACCGAACCATGGCAAACTGAGCAGTACATTACACAGCATCCACACAAATGTTATTTCTCAGTCTTGCGGGGCCAGAGGTTGTTTTCCCCTAGACGAACACGAGCTGGCCGAGCCTAAGGGTTAACATACTGTATATCATGTTGGCTCAGTTTTTCTTATTCAATGTACTTGTGTAATCTGGCCTGCTGAGCAGTTTCTACAGCCTTACCATTAACTCAGTACACTGATGTGTATATTGCTAATTATCCCAATTAAGATGCTTTGGTTCACCTTATCTGGAAATTCACTTTGTTCTACATATCCCTCCCTCACATTCTCTTCTACTGAATTCTGACTTGTCTTTTTCTTTCTGATATTTCTGATGAAGGACCACAGACCTGGAACGTTGACTGTTTCTTCTTACTGCAGATGTGATCTCGTTCATTGATTCCATGGCATGATCTCTTCTTATTTCAGGCAATGTTCCACTCTTCCTCAAGCACTTTAAGGTCTTTAAAGAACAGTGAAATAGTGAATGGGATATCCTCAGTCCTCCAGTGAAACAGTCTCCACCCTATCTTTACAATAACATTTACTTATAGCACTCTTAATGTAACAAAGTGCCTCTAGAGGCTTCAAAGTGTTATGAAATGAAACCTGGTTTTGAGGCGATGTAGAAAACCCGGCTAAAGAGTTATGAATTAAATAATCCTTTAAGGAAGAAGAGAAGAAGAGAAGGGTCTAAAAGGAGGATTAAGAGTTTTGGCTAAGTTGTTGTCACCACAAAAACAATAAATATTTTGTTATGCAATAGGTTAGCACTGTGAGAGATTCTGCGGATGCCGAAAGTCCAGATGGACACATAAAATTCTGGAGGAACTCAGCAGGTCAGGTAGCGTCAATGGAGGGGAATAAACAGTTGATGTTTTGGGCCAAGGCCTTTCATCAGGACTAGAAAAGGAAGGTCAAGGATTGAAGGGATTGGGGTGTGGTTTAAAGGACAAGATCCGGGAGGAGGATTTGAACCTATAATCTTTGATCCTGTAGTGGAAACGCCATAGAACCCAAAAGACATTGACTGGGACTGAAGTGGTTGGATTTAGCTCTGGGACTAAAGCAGGGAACAATCAAGACTGAGATTGAACATTAATTAGCTGGCTGGTCATGTAGAACAAATGGACTAACGTTTTAATGTCTCTGGTGCACTGTGGATCAGTGTCTGTACCACAATGCAAAATTTCGCAAAACATTTGACTTTCTCTCTTTTTTCCCATGGAGTAACTATTTTTAATTCTGATAATGAAATGGGCCTTGGATGCCATCAATGGAATGGAAACATTGAATAATTCTGATATTTTTGAAGTCAGCTCTAAGAAATGCAACCACTACTGGAAATGAAAGGCTGAAGGAATGAATCATCATATTTACTGTCCAAGAAGTACTTCTGCACTTTCCAGTTTTAACTCTCTCAGTGATAATGGACTGTGGCATTTTAAATATTCATTGATGTGAGCTCATGGCAGGGTGGTGTAACCAATTAGAGAAAAATAAAACATATCTTTATTTACCATTTCACCAGGGTGATAATACATCCCAATGCATCTCACTGCCATTACTTTACTTCCAAATTGCACTCAAAGCTGTAATTAGTGGAATTGTAGTTTTAGTAATGCATGGAATGTCAAGGTCGTTGGAAAGAGTTCATTTATTGCTTATTTCTATTCCCCTTGAGAATGGTGTATTAAGCAATGTTTCCAGACGGTAAAGGTTGTTAGGGAAAAGGTAACCGCAAGGATCAGCAGTTTATTGTTTAGGCCAGGATGGTGTGTGCTTAGGAAGAAAATTTATAGATGATGGATTTGCTAACTGTTGCTACCTATTTCCATCTGGGAGACAGAGATCATTCAGTCATGCAGTTGGGGAGAATCTCATCATTATTGGCGCAAAATATTAATGGTTTGAAACTGAGCCCCTGACCAGCAAATGGCCAGCTTCTGTCCCACTCTTGTATCCTTAGTAAAGATTTTACAAGTAACTTGCGAATTATGAGAATCCACAAATCCAAAAGTTAGTTAACGGAGAATAGTAAATACATTGTATGATACATCTATATGCAATTTTCAAGCTCCTTATCACCCTTTGTTTTGTATCCTCCAGTGTATTCCCTCATCTAAGTCCTCATAACAGTGTATTTGCTCTTCACTTTCTCTCTATTTCATCCTTCCCCTCCCCCTCTTCCACAATTACCACGGACCATTTTTATACCATTACTCCTCCTCTGTGATTTCTGTTGCTCTCTTGCTCTGCAACCACACCCATCTCTTGCTCTGTCCCGTCCATCCACCCTTTTATACAGGCTGTCTCCCCTCTATATACCAGTCCAGATGAATGGTTTCAATCCAATGTATCCTTTCCTAAAAGGAGAAACGAGATTGTTGCTCCTTTGCAGCACATTCTCACTGACCACTGGAGTAGTACCAGAAGATTGGTTGATAACAAACGTTATTCTTTTATTCAATAAAGTTGATAGGGATAATCTTGGGAATTATAGATTAGTGAGTATTACGTCAGTGGTCGGCACTTGGAGAAACATTGTCAGGCCAGACTTAATCAGCATGGTTTTATGAGGACAGGCTGTGCCTCCTAAGCCTGATTGAATTCTTTGAGGAAGGTAGGACAGTGGATATTGTGTACAGGTGCTCAGCAGGGCTTCCCTTGGTCAGGTCATTCAGAAAGCCTGGGGACACGGGATCCAGAGAAGCATGGCTGTGTGAGTTCAGAGTTCGTTTGCCCACAGAAGGCAGATGGTGGTAGTTGATGGAGCAATTTCGGCCTGGGAGTCAGGGACTGATTGTGTTCCACAGGGATCTGACTTGGGACCTTTCTGGTTGTGATTTATATAAATGACTTGAATGAAGAAGTAGAAGGGTGGGTTAATAAGTTTGCAGATGACACAAAGGTTTGTGTAGTTGCTGTTGATGTTGTAGAAAGTTGACATAGGTTAAAAAGTGACATTGATAGGATGCAGAACTGGGCTGAGAGGTGGCAGATGGAGTTCATTTCAGTGAAGCGTGAAGTGATACCCTTTGGAATGATATTGAAGATTTAGTTGTGAAATTTATATCTATGACATTTAGCTTTGGTTGCTAAGTTTACTGATGACGCGGAGTTTGATGGCCGAGTTAATGGTGAAGACTACACCCTAAGTCAGCAGGATTGCTGAGAGAAGGGAGGAGTTCAGCAACAAAACTGAGAAATGCAGGGAGTGGCAATAACTTGTGTATAGATGTTCTTCAGAGGTGAAGGAATGCCGCATAGCTTGTTTGGCCACATGCCCTTTATTTCTTTTGGAGCTAATTCAGTTGAAGATGATGGATGGAAACCAAGCTAAGACTCTGGAGCCAGCAGCTTGGGAAAAGGGCAGAGACAGCTGAGGAAGACTTTGACCATGGTTTTCCCTGTGGTGGATAGCAGGGAGAAGCATTGGCAGTTGCCATAGTTGGATTTGTCTCCTTACTTGAGGATGGTCAAAACTCCTGTGCTTTTGCAGTACTCCAACACATCATCATTATTATTATTATTATTATTATATTATTATTAAGGACCCTTCTATCCAGAACATGCCCTCTTCTTATTTCTACCATCAGAGAGGATATGCAGGAGCTTGAAGGCACCACTCAGGATTTTAGGATAGCTTTTTCTCCTCCATCCGATTTCTGAACAGTCCATGGACACGACCTCACTATTTTGCTCTTTGCATGATTTCTTTCTTTTATGTTTCTTATTGTAACATTTTTGTGTATTGCACTGTACTGCTGCTGTAAAGCAAGAAATTTCATGACCTATGTCAATGGTAATAAACCTGATTTTTATTCAAATTTTGATTTCCCTCTATCCATTCTCTTTGTCATATCCTCAAATGTTACAAAAAATCTGTCAAATATGACTTGTCTTTCACAAAACTAAGGTTAATTAGTCAAGTATTTCACATTCTTAGAAGTTTAAGGTGATTTGGCATGTCCTGGAAGACTCTGCAGACTTCTACAGTGGTACAGTGGTACAGTGGAAAGCATTCTGACCAGTTGCATCATAGCCTGGTATGGAAAGTCCAATGCACAGGAATACAAGAGACTACAGGGAGTGGTGGGCCCTGTGTAGCCCCTTGAGAGCGATACTGCTTCACAGGAACAGGTGTTGCCACCATGAAGGACACTTACATGAGGAGATGCGTCAGGAAGGTGCGTCGCTTGATGCTGTCATCAGGTAGGAAGCGCAATAGCCTGAAGACCCACAATTCAAAGTTAAACAACAGCTTCTTCCCCACTGCCATCAGATACTTGAAAGACCTGAAAAATACTTAATACTACCTTGGGCCATACATTCTTTCCTCTCACTCAATCATACTCTAATCTATTTATATTTATTTTGTTGTTTATTTTGACACGTGTAAGTTACGTATAATTTTCATTAAATTAAGTTTATGTAAACTTACGTGTGTCCTTGTCTTGAAATAGACTGCATTGCTGCTGCAAAGGTAATCTTCTTCCCATTTATATCCATCCTGTGCATAGATGCCTAGGTTGTATGGAGAGTCCAGGGAAGGGGTGAAGGGGCTTGTCATGTCCATTCTGGGCCAGCTCACTCACCTTTGGGCCTCACCAGACACTCATCTCTCACCTGTGACTCATACCACCGGTCCCAGACTTCCCAGGTTGAAAGAGTGGAACTCCCCCACTACAATATTTTTTTCTACTTTAAAAACTCTTCCATATAGGTCTCCTGTCATTGTTGGATACGACAGACAACCAACAATAAACTCTAATTTGAAATTAATTACCTGACTTTCTGAAATGAACAGTTATTTCCTCTTTGATTATTGATTTTGGCATCATTCCAATAATACCTGTTCAGCAAACTGGGCTGTAGTTCCTCTGCTATCAGCCTTTCTCTTTTCTAGAATAAGGGAGTCACATTGGCATCTTTCCAATTATTTGGCATGCTTCCAGAGTTTCGCAAGTTATAAAAGTTTTCAAACTATTGAAGCACACACAAAGTTTTGGAGGAACTGAGCAGGACAGGCAACACCTATGACAAGGAATAAAAAGTTGACATTTTGAGCCGAGACCCTTCATCAGGATTATCTAATCCTATCAAATCCTATCAAATCCTAATCAGGACTACCTTCACCTTGCCTATTTACTCATTGAATTACAAGCTCTGCATTCCAAATCATGAAATCAATCTCAAGTGTTCTAAAAAGATTCTTTCCTTGGCGCCTGTTGGCTGCACAAAACTTATCCAATAACTTAAACAGGCGCCTGTTGGCTGCACAAAACTTATCCAATAACTTAAACAGGCACTTGTTGGATGCAACAAGCTTATTCAATGGACTTCAAACAATGGCTTCACTATCTCTGCCACCACTTTCTATAAAACCCTAGAGTGCAATCAGCAACATTTAAAGCCTGCTGGATAAGTACGATACATGGATAGGAGAGGTTTAGAGGGCCATGTGTCAAACAGAAACAGACAGGGCTAGCTCTCTGGGCAACACAGTCGGCATGGACAAGTTCAAAAGTTAAAGTTCAAAGTTCAAAGTAAGTTTACTATCAAAATACATTTATATCACCACATACTACCTTTTGATTCATTTTCTTTCAAGCATTCACGGCATAACAAAGAAATACAATGGAATCAACGACAACCTACACACAAAGACTGACTAACAACCTATGTGCAAAAGAAGACAACTGTGCAAATAAAGCAATAATAATGAAAAAATAAATAAATAACACTGAGAACATGAGTTATAGAGTCCATAGGTTGTGAAATCAGTTCAGTGTTGAGGTGAGTGAAGTTACCATAACAGTTCGCAAACCTGGTGGTGTGGGACTGAAGGATTCTGTACCTCCTTCCCAATGGCAGCAGCAAGAAAAGAACATGGCCTGGATGGTGGGGATCCTTAATGATGGGTGTTGCTTTCTCGAGGCCCAGCTTCTTGTAGATATGGTCAATGGTGAGGAGGGCTTTGCCAGTGATGGACTGAGCTGTAGCCATCACTTCTTGTAGGCTTTTCCAGTCTTGGGCATTGGTGTTTCCATAGCAGGCCATAATGCAACCAGTCAGGATACTCTCAACTGCGCATCTATAGAAGTTGGTCAAAGTTTCAGATGACATGCCGAACCTATGCAAATTTTAAAATTTGTTTTACACTGTACTGCTGCTGCAAAACAACAAATTTCATGACATGTGCCAGTGATATTAAACCTGATTTGATTCTGAAAGTAGAGGCATTGCTCTGTCTTCTTTGTAATGACATTTGTGTGCTAGTTCCAGGACAGATCCTTTGATATGATATTGCCAAAGAATTTAAAGTCACTAAACCTCTGAACCTCCAATCCGCTCATGGACGCTGGCTCATGGACTTCCAGTTTCTTCCTCCTGTAACTAGCTCTCTAGTTTTGCTGACATTGAGTGAGAGGTTGCTGCCGTGGTACCGTTCAACCTCATTTTCAATCTCCCTCTTATAGACTGATTTGTCACCACCTTTGATTTGGCCAACAACAGTAGTGTCGTCAGCAAATGGAAATGTGGCATTGGAGCAGTCATATGTATAATATGTGTAGATCAGGGTGCTAAGCATCCGGCCTTGTAGTGCCAACCTGTGCTGCTGGTGATGGTAATCCAAACCAGCTGGGATCTGCAAGAGGGAATTGAGGATTCATTTGCAGAAGAAGATATGGAGGCCAAGGTCTTGGAGCTTAGTGATTGGTTCAGAGGGAATGGTAGTGTTGGTTGCCATGCTGTAGTCAATGAAGAACACCTTCATTGTGCAAGTGTTCCAGAAGCTGAGTAAAAAGCCAGGGAAATGGCTTCTGCTGCTGATGGTGATGGTGATGGTGACGGTGGTTGTGACAGTAAGCAAACTGGAATGGATCGAAGTCGCTCCTCAGGCAAGAGTTAATTTGCTTCATGACTAACATCTCAAAGCCCTTCACTGAAGTGGATCTAGGTACTACAGGATGATAGCCATTGAGGCTGGTTACCAAGTTGTTTTTGGGCACCTGTAAGAGTGAGAAGGTAAAGATATCAGTGAACACTCCAGCCAGTTGATTAGCACAGGTCTTCAATAATCGGCCAGGTACACCATCAAGGTTGGATGCTTTCCATGGGTTGACCCTCCTGAAGGATGTTCTCACATTATCTTCAGAGACTGAAATCACAGGGTCTTCAGTGTCTGTGGGAGTTTATGAAGGTGGCTGCTTGTGCTTTCACTCAAAGTAAGCATAAAAGACATTGAGTTCATCTAGGAGTGAAGCTTTGTTGTCATTTATGTTACTAGGTTTTGCTTTGTGGAAGGTGATGACATTCAAGCCCTGTTGAGCATCATTCTGTGATTCAAGTTTAGGCTGAAGAACCTGTTTCCATGCTCTATCACTCTATGTCTCTATGAGTAACAGAAAATCTAACCACTGAACCATGATGCTCAGTAACATTACCCATACCAAGTCTCTCACCATCAACACTCAGGGAGTTGTCACTGTCCCAAAATTCAGAAGGAGTGAAGGATTCAAAAGGCTGCTCACCACCACTTTCTTGAGGCCAATCACACATGGGAAGTCAATTTTACTTCCACCTGCACCCCCAAATAATAAGCAACTAAAGTCCATACAGTATGTGGGTACACACCAAATATTAGTTGCTAATGTTATGCTTTGTAACTCCAGAAACTAATAGAAAGAAAAACACAGAAGCTGGGGAACAGGTTCCGCTTAGTTTTACTTTAGTGAGTTGCACAAATATGAGTGGCATAATGGCAGACGCATGCTATTCATGTACTTCTTATATATAACCCATAATGAATTACAGAAATAAACAAAGAATGCTTAATCAAACAATATATTTAAAATATTACTCAAATATTAGTGAAATATTAAATACACAACACTCCTCCCTGCTTAGCTCTGAACTTCAACTCTACATAGAATGCATTTAACTCCAATATGCAATGTACTGAATGTATTGCTCTCTACTCATCCATATATATAGATGACTACTTCTCCAGGAACAAAACATTGAACCTCCTTCTTTGAAAAGCCTCCAATTTGTCTCAGCTGTTTATCCTGCATGCTCCTTCTGAGTTTTAATTTCAGGAGATCCAAGCAGGTGTGCAAGAGACAACCCAGGGACAGCATAGCTGGTGAGTTGTTGGTTGTGGAGTGTGCTACATTGCGATATGCAGCGAAGAAAAATAGCAAGCTTCTGGTTCAGCGACAGTGTGGTGTGTTCTGCTGACATTGCTCGCAGTGCATTCTTTTGACTCTGAACAGACCTTTCCTTCAAGCCATTTGTAGCTGGGTGGTACAGTGCAAATGTAATATGCCTTATTCCATCTTTTGAGGAATGCAGAAACTGCTCTTCTACAAACTGTAGTCCATTGTCACTGATGAAGTGTTCTGGAGCACCAGTGTTTGAGAAGAGGATTTTCAACACATCGGCAGTGTGCAAGGCTATTGGGACCACTACTGGCCACTTTGTGCCCATGAATGGCCCAGCAAAATCCACATGAATCCTCTGTCAGGGCAATCCAGGCCATTCACAAGGTCGGAGAGGCGCTGCTCTTGGCATCTTCTGGACATGTTGGCAACCCAAACAGGCCTGGATGACCAGCATGTAGCTCCTGCAACACTTTAGCTCTCAGGTTGCATGGTACAATAACTCTCAATCCCCACATAAGGCAACCCCTGTCAAAGGCAAATTCATCCCAGCGCTGTTAAAAATGGGAGATCAGGAATTTCTGCTCCATGTTCTAGCCATTTTGGGTTGCCATGTAAGTCTGAGACAGAGTCTGGTCCTTTCTGGTTTCCCTTTGGATTATCTCTGCTATATAGGGAGAAGTTCAATTTGCATGAGGGAGAAGATGCCAAGAGGGATGTCCTCTTTTATCAATTTTTCAGGTATTTCCTTTACCAAGGATAAACAGGACAATCCATCATCATTTCTTTGATTAGTTGACCTCTTGAATTTGATCTTGTAATTGTGTTCTCCAAGAAGCAGAGCCCACCTCAGCGTTCATGATGCTACTGATAGTGGAACACCCTACAATGGATTGAAAATGGACTCTACTGATTGTTGATCAGTAATGAGGGTAAACCCTCTCCTATACAAGTACAGGTTGAAATATTTCACACTCTAAACCAGACTCAAGACCTTTCTGTCAACCTGTGCATATTTTTTTCTCTCAAACTGTAAGGGAACGCGATGCAAAGGTATGGGGCATGCACTTCCATCACTTTGGCCTCAATACGTTCTTGTGCAATCGGATCCTCGATGTCCTCCCCAGTCAGTTTGGATTGGCAACAGCATCTCCTTAACAATCTCCATCAGCAAGCATACAGCACAAGGCTGTGTGTTTAGCCCCCTGCTCTACTCACTTTACACTTATAATTGTGAAGCTCAGCACAGATCCGATTCCATATTCAAGTCAGCTGATGACACCACCGTCACAGGCCAAATCAAAGGTGATGATAAATTAGCACATAGGAGGGAGATTAAAAATCTTGCTGAGTGGTGCCATAACAACAACCTCATACCCAATATCAGCAAGACCAAAGGGCTGATTATTGACTTCAAAAGAAGGAAACCAGAGGTCCGTGAACTCCTCACTTCATTAGGAGTTTGCGGAGATTCGGCATGACAGCTAAAACTTTGACAAACTTCTATAGATGAGTAATGTAGAGTACATTGACTGGCTGTAACACTGCCTGGTATGGAAACAACAATGCCCTTGAATGGAAAATCCTACAAAATGTAACGGATATGGCCCAGTCCTTCACAGGTAAAGCCCTCCCCACCATTGAGCACATCTACGCGAAACATTGTTACAGGAAATTAGGATCCATCATCAGGGACTCTACCACCTAGGTCATGTTCTCTTCTAGCTGCTGCCATCAGGAAAAAGGTACAGGAGCCTCAGGACTCACACCACCAAATTAAGTTATTATCCTTCAACTGGGTCAACTTCACTCAACTTCACTTGCCTCATCATTGAACTGCTTCCACTATCAATGAACTCACTTTCCAGGAGTTTTCATCTCATGTTCTTGATATTTATTGCTTATTTATTTATTATCATTTCATTGATTTCGTATTTTCACAGTTTGTTGTCTATCATCACTGTTGATGTAAGTGCTACCGGGTGATAGTCTTTAAGGCAGTTCACATTAACTTAATGATCTCTCAGTGAATCATTAATCCTCTCATTGAATTGATAATGATCAGACAAGTTCTTCAATTCATTGCGTAAGCTTAAATGAACATCCCTTCTTTTTGATTCCATTTATGAAACTTAAAGCGTTCTGCAATCAACAATGGTCTTGGTTCCAAATGCAAACGTTCCTGCATTACATTCACAATACATGTATCAGTAAAGTTCATTTCAGCTGGTTTGTTTGGAGCAGTTAAACCTCTCAGCAAACTGTATGTTTTTCCATCTATTGTACTCAGTAACAGTAGCACTCATTTTTAATTGGCTATTTCATTTGCTTCAAAATACTGCTCAAGTTGCTCAGTATACATCATCCAGTTGTGCAGTCGAGCACTTCTAAATCTCCAATACAGCCAGCCATTCTGCTTATTTATTTATTTATGATTATTATCACCCAGTACTCACTGTTTCTGAACTCATGAATTTCACCCATTTTCTACCTTTTTTTAACTTGAACATCTCAAACCAGGTTTGTTTTGAAACACCTCATCGCCACTGTTATGTTTTGTAACTCCAGAAACAAATTGAAAGAAAAAGATAGGGAATGGGTCCACTTAGTTTTAGCTTTGTAAAGAGCACAAATATGATGTGGTGGAGAAATGATGTACAGCATTCAATTATTTATTATATTTAACCTAAAAGAATTAAGTAAACAAATAATGAATGCTCAATCAAACAATATACAGTATCTACAATAATACTCAGGACCCAGGCTGTAAAAATAGGGGACAAGCTCTCCTCTACAATCACTCTGAGCACCGGTGCCCCACAAGGCTGTGTACTCAGCCCCCTGCTGTACTCCCTGTACACCCATGATTGTGTAGCCAAGTTTCCATCAAACTCAATATATAAGTTTGCTGATGACACAACAATTGTAGGCCATATCTCGGGTAATGATGAGTTTGAGTACAGAGAGGAAATTAAGAGCCTGGTGGCATGGTGCGAAGACAATAACCTATCCCTCAATGTCAGCAAGACGAAGGAATTGGTTGTTGATTTCAGAAGGAGTAGCAGACTGCACGACCCCATTTACATCGGTGGCGCACAAGTGGAACAGATCAAAAGCTTTAAGTTCGCCGGGGTCAATATCACAAATGATATTGTCCAACCAAGCAGAGTCCGCTGCCAAGAAGGCCCACCAGCACTACTCAAATATTACTGAAATATTAAATACAATACAGCCAACATCCCAAGTATTGTGAAGTGCAGTATACAATGCCAGAAACTCAAGCAAAACTATGCTGCTGTTTAATTTATAAGAAGACATTAAGATGTTCACAACTGAATTGAGCAAGTCTCCACGGAGTCTGTCTGTGATGTGATTAATTGTCTCTCTGATGGTCCTTGATCATCTAATATTATCTATCTCTATGGCAACTGCATAATTCTCAAGCTCGCTTGCATGACTCATTGTGAAAGGTAAAACAACTAGGAGACATTTGTTATATGTTATGGATTAAATTCTTCAGCTAATGCTATTTTTGCAAGAAAACAGGGGTTGATAATGGGGCATCTTAGCATTGAATTGTTCTGCAGAGTTCTTGTAAATGTTGGCAAAATGAAAAAGTTATTAATTATAATAACTGCTCCCCATCTTAGGCTCAAAAATTATCACCTGTTAGAAACCTCAGTGAAATGTATTTAATGTTGGATCCTGATGTTTTTGTGATCTGGAGGTTCTTCAGAAGTCATAAATGACTTATTGAACTTGTTGCTTACTATCATTTTCTTCAGTGTTACAAGAGCAAAGAAGGAGATGAAGAAGAAACATGGCAAGAGACAAATGAAAGAGAAAAAGTTAGAGTGGTCTTCTCATACCAGATTACACATAACAGAAATTTCACTGATAACAACTAACCAATAAGAAAGCCAGAATTCAGTAATATGACACCCAGCACTGAAACCAAGAAGTTTCCAGAAAAATACAGAGGCAACTATAACTACTGGAAATTCACTGAACTATCACATACATACAGATGATTATATAAAAATACAAACAAGCTTAAGAACGTTAAGCTACAATTAAAATACAAGAAAACAACAATTCTACAGCTCAATCCAGCATGCTTGCTTTTAGATTTATTTCAATGAAGCTTCAATATGGATTAAAGAGGTGACTTTACATTTTCTGCAAGTGTGGAAGGTGCATTGGGATACTAGAGGTGATGCGGGTGCACTTGTTTGAATGTGTGTGTGTGCGTGCGCGCGCACACGCGCGCATACGTGCGCATTATGTCAGAATGCATAATATCTACGTATCTACATTATCTATCTTGTAAGTCCATATGTGGCCCTGAGATTTATACTCTTCATAGTGTGATCATTGTAATCTGCTCTCAGTACCTTGGAGACACCATTTCATCATGTGCTCTGCAGAACCAACTTATGCCTCTGGTCTATATTGTTTCATACTCTACTATTTGGTTTAGTTGGTGAAAATTGGTGTTTTTCATACAGAAAGTGATTTATTGACTATATTGGCATCTCAGTCATTTTAACCAATATTAAAGTCTCATAGTACTTCTTGAAATGCTTTGAGATCGGCATTGCATTAAGAACATGCCACATAATTTCAAGTCAATATTGCTGCATCCAGAATTGGTCCTGGAGGACTTTTAATTACCATCTATGAAAATGAAAGGGTTCAAGAGACAAGAGGTTGAAGAATTCTACCTTTGTCTCTGAAGGCCTTGAAAAATGATGGTTTCATTCAGTTGAACAGAATTTATCCTTCACTGTGGAACTAGATTTATCCGTATGTATCAGCTCAAGTCCTAACAGGAACTATTGCCTCAATTGTAAGGACAACATGCCATCTGTAGATCAGACAGTTTGAGTGAATGGATGTATTCCTTATGCAATCTCCAGGATTTGTTTATCCAATAGTTTACTTTCTATCTGGAATATCAAAGAGAAAGCCTAATCCCATTAAATCACTCCAAATGATGTATGATGTTTGATGTTTTGTGGCTTCAAAAACGTCCAGATTTTGTGAAGTAAATCCCAATGCTTCCATCAGAGTTTGTTTGGAGAGACATGAATGTGAAACTAAAGGTAAGGTTTTGCACAGCAGCCTTAATGTATGTTAAGAATCCAGGGAACAAAGGAAGGGCTGAGGCTTCAGGGATGAGAACTACTGCTCCAGTAGAGGGTGGGTGGACTGACTGATTAAGTAAACTATTTCTTAAACTATCGTCACCAGCCTTGTTCCTCCGCAGCCTGTAATTTGACAGATGGATTAGTTAAGAATGTCCTCAAAGGAACCCTGAGCTGACCAAACCTATTACCATTAACCTTATAGTACATTCCGACTCACTGACTCCATCTGCCTACCTAGCCCATACCTGAGGCAAAACTAGCATTGTGTTAATTCAACTTTGGGTTGAATGCTTTGCTGTAAAGCCAGCACTTGCTTCTCGTGCCCATGATTTGTAGATGCAGATCCTTGCAGAAGATCTGGTGATTAACACACAAGTAACCATTTAGCTGTGGTCTAGAGTCACACATAGATGAGACCGGGTATAAACTATGGATCTTCCCCTTGGAAAAAAATAGTGAACAGCTGAATTTTCACAACATTTCAGAAGCGCTAATACAATCAAGCTTGGGTGATCTGGCAGCCTCAGGCAATGTCAGACTTACAGATTTACTGGACCATAGGATGATATTCTTGTCAATACACCAACGCAACTTTAATTCAGTTTTTTCAAAGATATTACACAGTAGTATAAGAAATTTGTTAAAAACCTGTTGAGCTCAACACACAGATATTAATTGTAAATGCTCCTTTTCCACTTGGAGCAGTCAAGGGTGTGGGGTTTTCAGACTTGCAGGGATACAACATATTTTTAAGGGGAAGGGGGTTGTCTGAGAGCATCCTTGATCCTTTTGCTGCCGTGCTCACTTGCGTGACAGATCCAGCAAAACCTGAATTGGGGCGACCTGCCCAGCAGAGCTGACTGAGTGTGACTGAGACTTCACTGTTGGGAATTTTGGCCTGGGGGAGGATACTGGTGTTGGTTCAATTATTCTGCCAGTAGCTTTGGGAGTGAAAATAAAAAAAAACTACAGATGTTGAAAATCTAAAATAAAATGCTGGTCATGAGCATCTATGGAAATGTATAAACAATCGCTGTTTCAGGCTGAGACCCTTCTTCAGGACTGGAGTGGAAGGAGGAAGATGCAGAATGAAAAGATAGGGGAAGGAGAAGGAGGATAGCTAGAAGGTAGTAGGAGAAGCCAGGTGAGTAGGAAAGATAAAGGGCTGGAGAGAAACAAATCTGATAGGAGAGGAGAGTGGACCACAGGAGAAAGCCAAGGAAGAGGAGGTGGTAGGCAGGTGGGAAGAGGTAAAAGGCCAAAGTAGGGAATAGAAGAAGAGAGGAGGTGCTGGGAATTTTTTTTAACTGAAGGAGAAATCAATATTCATGCCATCAGGTTGCAGGCTACCCAGACAGAACGTAAGGTGTTGCTCCTCCACCACGAGGGTGGCCTCATTGTGCCGCAAAAGGTGGTCATGTGCTGACAAGTCGGAAGGAGAATTAAAATGCTTGGCCAACGGGAAGTTCTGCTTTTGGCTGATGGAAAAGAGGTGCTCGACAAAGCAGTCCCCCAATTTACGATGGGTCTCACCAATGTAGAGGAGGCCACATCAGGAGTACCTGAAATGTTGAAGACTCTCAGCAGACCTGCAGAGAGTGATACAGACGTAAAGTTTCACACTGAGGTCCCTACAGAGTCCTGATGAAGGTTTTTCAACCTGAACTGTTAACTCTATTTCTCTTCTCACAGGTGTGGCCTGATTTGTTGTTTCCAACATTTTCTGCTTTTAGGCGGATTTGGAAGATTTTGTGATTCCTCCCCAGGGCGTTGAGGCGTTTGCTGTAAATAGTCCAAGTCTCAGAAGCATGCAGGAGGGCAGGGATTACATGCGGTGCCTCATGATTGGTGTGAAGCTCCAGTAGTAAGCACAATGAAGAGGTGGTCAGTGGGAGTCAGAGGAGCTGTTACTGGACTGCTTCAAGTCAGTGGCCTGGCCCATTTCAAGAACTCATCAGAGGATCTGAACAAATACATCACAGTTGTCACAGACTTTATAAAATCAGTCATGAACGAGTGTGGTCCCACAAAATTAGTTAGTGTCACCCCCAACCAGAAGCCCTGGCTGAACCAAGAAATCCACATTCTGCTGAGGGCCCGATCAGTATTCAGGTCTGGTGACCAAGTAAATTACAAGAGCTCGAGGTATGGCCTCCAGAAAGTAATTGCCAAGTGGTAATTCTGGACCAAACTAGAAGCAGTAGCAGGGATTGAATACTATCACCTTCTACAAAATAAAATCATGTGACATTTGTGACAACAAGGGTTCGCCCCCAAATGAGCTCAACACCTTTACTGCTCACTTTGAACGACAAAGCATGGAGGCACCATGGCGAACTCTCACATCTCCCAACGACCCTTGATTTCAGTCTCTGAGGGTGACATGAGAGCATCCTACAGCAGGGTGAATCCAAGCAAAGTATCTCGCTCAGATAGAGTACTTGGCCAAGTAGTGGAGACTTGTGTTGATCAATTGGCTGGGGTGTTCGCTGATATCTTTAACCTCACGCTTCTGCATTCTGAGGTGCGTACCTGCTTCAAGCAGGATTTATTTATACCAGTGCACAAGAAGAACATGGTAACCTGCCTCAGTGATTATCATCCAGTAGCACCTATATCCACAGTGATAAAGTGCTTTGAGATGTTGGTGATGAAACAAATCAACTCTTGCCTGAGGAGGGACCTGAAGAAGAAGAAGTTGGCTACTGACACCACAGGTCAACAGCAGATGTCATTTCATTTGCTCTTCACTCAACCCTGGAATATCTGTACAGCAAAGATGCGTACATCAGAATGCTCTTTATTGACAAAAGCTCGGCATTCAATACTCAAAGCTAATCAATAAGCTCCAAAACCTGGGATTCAATACTTCCTATTCATCTGAATCCTCGATTTCCTCACTGGTATATCCTGGTCAATTTGGATGGGCAACTATATCTCTTTCACTATCACCATCAGCATTAGTGCACCACAAGAGCATGTGCTTAGCCCCCTGCTCTATTTGTTTTATACTTATGACTATGAGGCTAAGCGCACCTCCAATGCCATTTTTAAGTTTGCTAACAACACCACTGTCATAGGCTGAATCAAAAGTAGTGATGAATCAGCATATAGAAGGGAGATTGGAAATCTGACTGAGTGATGCCATAGCAACAAACTTTCATGCAATATCATCATGACCAAGGAGCTAATTATTGACTGCAGGAGGAGGAAATTGGAGGTCCATGCGTCAGTCCTCATCAGGAGATTAGAGGTGGAAAGGATCAACAACTTTAAATTGTTCAGCATTATTATTTCAGAAGATCTGTCCTGGGTCCAGCACATAAGTGCCGTTATGAAGAATGCATGGGAGCTCTACCTTCATCAATATCTTGACAAACTTCGATAATTTTACTCAACTTTACTGACCCAATAACGTATTGTTCCCACACCTATGGACTCACTTTCAAGGACAGTCCATCACATGTTCTTATTATTTACTGCTTATTTATTTTTTATTATTATTTGTTTTTTTTTGTGCTTTTTATATTTGTATTTGCACAGTTTGTTGTCTTCTGCATTTTGGTCGTGTGAAGTTTTTCATTGGTTCTGTTGTGCTTCTTTGTATTTATTGTGAAGGCCCACAAGAAAATGCATCTCAGGGGTTTATATTGTGGCATATATATACTTTGATAATAGATTTACTATGAACTTTTTGAACTTTGAACCTGCTTTCAAACGCTCCCGCAGTGAAAGGCAGTGCTGGCAGGGAGGCCTCTTGGCAGATGCTGCACTAGGATTTGCTTTCTTTCCTATCAATTTCATCATCAGTTCCTGCCTTCATTGAGAGACGCCTCTCAAAGAAAGGAAACAGTCTGTGTTTTGCCAGCTTCCAGGAATTGACTGATAAAAGATGGGCAGACCTTCTACAGAGACAGTAATATAGGTTGTACAGCTTCTTGTTATTTCTTCAGCTAAGATATTTTACCGTGGAAAAATTGTTGGGGGTGACAGGCACTTCTATGGTGAGGAAGATTGAGGACAGTGTTGGAGAGATGAAGCAGCTGTGTTTGACATGAGTCTACATTGAGACTGCATCTGTTCATTAGGATCACAGCTTACATGTCATCAGGTGGCAGGCACCAGAATTCTGCAAGAAGTCAAATTTAATTTGACCTCCTGATTTATGGAACCAAGCATTTATGTGAGGCCTACTGTTTTGTAGCTGGTACATTTCTCTGGGAGCAGTTGTCACTGATGATGATGTCCTCTGTGCCTCTGGAGCAGCAGGCTCCACACTGTGATTCAGGGAAGAGCTGTGATTACTAGGAGGAGAAGGTTGAGGAGCACCCTGCCAATGACTCCACCTGTGACACACAGCAGGGAGACCCCTTGGAAAATGGTGCTTCCTTTCCTATCTACGACCATTTCAGTTTCTTTGAGGTCCCCAGGCATGGGGGATGAGGCTGTGACACATAATTTCCCTTCAGCCAAGTTGTAGAATGTCACCAGCACTACCACCTGCTCCAGGGGCCCTGTTGTTTCTCAGATGGCAAATGTTCCTTTCAAATCCATGCAGGTCAGAGGTGGCATGAGGCCGGAGCAGATCACCTTTTGTGGGAACGAGTCACAGACACTTATGTTGAGGTTGGAGTCGTGATTGAAGATTTCTTTGAAGAGCTCCTTCAAGCTGGTGCTTAGTATCTCTCTGATAGGTCACCACTCTCACTGGGGTGGGGCCTTGACAGCCGGATTGTAAAAGGCCTTGACAATGCTAGAGCACACACACACATGCACACACACGCACACATACCTTTGTTCACAGCAAGTTGCAGGACTTCCCATACTCTTTCCGCGCTCCTTCTGTTCTCAGCCCATCGGCTTTCCCTTGAAGCTTAGCTTTCATATGCCAATGGAGTTGCTTCTGCTCATTTGAGGCATGGTTGAGCTTCTTATGTTTAATGAAATTTAGCCCCTCGATCCCTTAGAAATTCTCATCGAGCCAGTCCTGAATCATAGAATCAAACAGCACAGAAACAGTCCCTTTCCGGCCGCCATATACTTTCCGACAGTAGTTCCTATCCAAGCTAATCCCATTTGCTCATATTTGGCCCACATCCCTCTACTCATTTCCTATCTACCTGTCTAAATGCCTCATAAATATTGTAATTGTATCTGACAGCTCATTCCAGATATTCACTGCCCTCTGTATCTGACAGCTCATTCCAGATATTCACTGCCCTCTGTGTGACAAACACACCCCTCATCTTCTGGTATGGGGGGAGGGAGTGGTGGTGCTACTGCACAAGATAAAAGTAAGTTGCAGAAGCTTGTAAAATTAGACAGCTCTATCATGGGTACCAGCCTCCATAGTATCTTCAAGACATCTTCAAGGAGCGATGCCTTAGGAAGGCAGCATTCATCATTAAGGACCAACACCACCCAGGACATGCCCTCTTCATGTTGTTACGGTCAGGAAGGAGGTACAGAAGCCTAAAGGCACACACTCAGCAATTGAGGAACAGCTTCTTCCGATCTACCATCTGATTTTAAATGGATATTGAACCCATGAACTCTACCTCACTACCTTTTATATTTCTGTTATTTTGCACTACTTACTTTAACTATTTAAAACACACACACACACACACACACACACACACACACACACAATCCGCAGCATCTCCAGAATCTTGTGGCTCCTCTGATGTCTTTAAATTTCTCCTCCCTCACCTTAAACCTGTACCCTCTGCTTACAGACACCCCTTGGGAGCAAGATTCTGTCAATCGAACCCTTCTAGGCCTCTCATAACTTCGTAAATCTCCCTTCAGCCTCCAGTGAGAAATAACTCATCCTATGTAATTTTTCCTTATAACTAAAGCCCTCCATTCTGGGAAGGTCCTGGCAAACTTTTCCAATGCCACAGATTGGGACTGATGGTGGAAACACAGAATCAGCCGTTATATTATAGATTGGTTTTCAGATAGGAATTTCATTTCATTCTATCTTTCTCTTATCTGAACTGACTCGAGAGATAATATGTAGATTCCTTTCTAGTGATTGGTGGTTTTCTATATATTGGTGGTTTTCTCTATAAGAGTTCAAATGATCAGAATTTTGACAGCCACTGAGGTCAAGGCAGCAAGAAACCAGTTAGTATGAAATGTTTCTACTTTCTGCATTTTACACAGTGAATACTTAATTTTCTTCCATGCACCACATTCAGCCCATAGACACAATTGAGTATTTATTTAATCTAAAGAAAATTCCTTACCTAACCCTGGGTTGGGCATGAGTTAAAGTTGAAAAATACTTAAGTTTTGTTTCAGGACATTGAACTTTTGTTAGACATGACCTGATAAACAGGTCATCAATCTGTTGACTATGTAGAACAGTCCATGTTCCAAGCCTTCCCCAGGTATACTACCCAACTCTTCCTCTGCAACCTTGATGATTGCATTGGTGCTACTTCATGCACCCATGCTGAGCTCATCAATTTAATCAATTTTGCCTCTAACTTCCACCCTGCCCTTAAATTCACATGGTCCATCACTGACAAGTCCCTCCCCATCTTGATCTCTCTGTCTCTGTTGTTGTGTGAATGAAATCACCAGAGAAAATTACTGGTAGATGAAAAGCAGCTTCTTTATTCAATAAAACAAGGCACAGCAGGCATCATATGGAGATGCATTCAGTGGAAAGGTCTGCTGGTCCAACATGGAGCTTCATATTTTATGTGCCAAACATCAAAGGACAACTCCATATTTACAATGTATGGATAATGCTTTCTTTGAAACTACATACAACCTTCACATCTCCTGATTCAAATCCATACCACAGACATCCAAATGATTTTTTATCAGCATTGACTGGATTGGGGTTCACAGCTTTTAGGAACACATTGTTCAGAGTTGCACTCCAAATTAAGTGCACAATACATTTTCAGATGTGAAGACCGGTAACCAAAGTCAATTGCTAAATATATATTGTCCTACACCAAAAATTGCTATAATAGTCTCCAACTCTGGAGACAAACTGTGAACTAACATTTTTTATAAACCCTCTGATTTCCATAGTTATCTGGAATATAGCTCTTCCCACCCTATCTCCCGTAAAAATGCTATTGCCTTTTCTAAGTTTCTTAGCCTCCACCGCATCTGTTCTCAAGATGTGGCTTTCCATTCTAGGATATCTGAGATGTCCTCCTTCTTTAAAGAATGGAGTTTCCTCTCCCTCTACTATTGATGTTGTCCTCACCCACATCTTTTCCATTTCCCATACATCTGTGCTCACCCTATCTTCCCACCATCGTAATAGTGATGGAGTCCCTCTTTTCCTTACCTATCACGCCATCAGCCTCTGCACCCACCACATTATCCTCTCCAACTTCCACCACCTCCAAAGGGACACTGTCACTGAACATATATTTATCCCCACCCCCCCAACTTTCCACAGGGATCACTCCCTCCGCGATTCCCTTGCCCATTCTTCCCTCCTCAATAATCGCCCTCCTGGCTCTTATCCCTGCACGTAGCCTAAGTGCTACACCTGCCCATACACCTCCTCTCTCACCTCCATTCACAGCCCCAAACAGTCCTTCCACGTGAGGCAATGCCTCACCTGCAAATTAGTATAGTCGTCTATTGTACCTGGTGCTCCTGATGCAGCCTCATCTGCATTGGTGAGAACCGTCGTAAATTGGGGTACTGCTTCATCGAGCACTTCCGCACCATTCGCCACAAGCAGGACTTCCTGATGGTCAAGCATTTTAATCCCAATTTCCATTCCTGTTCTGACGTGTTGATCCATGGCCACCCTCAGGGTGGAGGAGCAACATATTATATTCCATCTGGGTAGCCTCTAACCTGATGGCATGAATATCAATTTCTGCTTCTGGTGAACAAAATTCTTCCTCCCCTTCCTCTATTCACTTCTTCTCACCTGATTATTACTTCCCCTGGTCCCTTCCTCCTGCCCTTTCTCCTCTTGCCCACACTCCTCTCCAATCAGATACTTCCTTCTCCAACCCCTGATCTTTCCCACCCATCTGGCTTCACCTTCTAGTCAGCCTCTTTCCTCTCCCCCTCATGGTTTAATTCAGACACCTCCTCCCTTCCCTTTCAGTTCTCAAAACATCGACTGTTCACTCTTTTCCATAGATGCTGCCTGACCTGCTGAATTCATCCAGCATTTTGTGTGTGTTGGTTTGGATTACCAGCTGCTGCAGAGTTTTTTGTGTTTGTCAACAATCTGTAACTTGACACAAAAAATGCTGGTGGAACGCAGCAGGTCAGGCAGCATCCATAGGAAGAGGTACAGTTGACGTTCCGGGCCGGGACCCTTCATCAGGACTAACTGAAATAAGAGCTAGTAAGAGATTTGAAAGTGGGAGGGGGAGAGGGAGATCCGAAATGACAGGAGAAGACAGGAGGGGCGGGATGGATCTAAGAGCTGGAGAAGGGAGAGGATCATGGGACGAGAAGCCAGGGGATAAAGAGAAAGAGGGAGGGGAGCCCAGAGGATGGAGAACAGGCAAGGAGTAATAGTGAGAGGGACAGAGGAAGAAAAAGAGTGGGAGAAGAAAAAGGGGAGAAAAAAATATATAAAATAAATAAGTAAGGGATGGGGTGTGAAGGGGAGGAGGGGCATTAACGGAAGTTAGAGAAGTCAATATTCATGCCATCAGGTTGGAGGCTACCCAGACGAAATATAAGGTGTTGTTCCTCCAACCTGAGTGTGTCTTCATCTTGACAGTACAGGAGGCCTCCAACTTGAGCGTGGCATCTGCAGATTTCCTCGAATCTATAATTTGACTCTGTTTTTTTCTCTCTCTACAGATACTGCCTCACCTACAGAGTCATTCCAGCATTTGCTGTTCTCATTTCAGACTTCCTGCTTATTGATTCTGAGGAGAACAAAATATGGGATTAATATAGGATCAGCATTAATGGCAAAGATTTATTGAGGCAAAGGGTTTGTCTCTGTGCTGTATCTCCCTCTAGCATTCTCTATGACATCAAAGTTCAAAGTAAATTTTTTATCAATTTGTATGTAGGTCACCATACACGTACCTGAGATTCATTTTCTTGTGAGCATACTCAATAAATCCACAATAGAATAATAGCTATAGTAGAATCAATGAAAACTTCTGTGATCTATAACCTTTCATAGTTCCAAGTTGTAACTTATTGATTTTTGGATGTGCACTCAAGGTGCTCTAATTATAGGAACATCTGATGGCCCTGAACCTGTACTCCCTGGAGTTTAGAAGAATGAGGGGGATCTCACTGAAATCTATCGAATATTGAAAGCCCCAGGTATAGTGAATTTGGAGAGGATGTTTCCCATAGGACTAGAGGGCACAGCCTAAGAATTGAAGGCTATCCCTTTATAACAGAGGTAAGGAGGAATTTCTTTAGCCAGAGGATGGTGAATCTGTGGAATTCATTGTCATAGATGTCTGACTTGGTCCAACCAAGCAAGTCCACTGCCAAGAAGGCTCACCAGCGCCTTTACTTCCTGAGGAAACTAAGGAAATTTGGCCTGTCCCCTAAAACCCTCACTAATTTTTATAGATGCACCGTAGAAAGCATTCTTCTGGGGTGCATCACAACCTGGTACGGAAGTTGTCCTGTCCAAGACCGGAAGAAGCTGCAGAAGATCGTGAACACAGCCCAGCACATCACACAAACCAATCTTCCAACCTTGGACTCACTTTACACCGCATGCTGTCGGAGCAGTGCTGCCAGGATAATCAAGGACACGACCCACCCAGCCAACACACTTTTCGTCCCTCTTCCCTCCGGGAGGAGGCTCAGGAGCTTGAAGACTCGTACGGCCAGATTTGGGAACAGCTTCTTTCCAACTGTGATAAGACTGCTGAATGGATCCTGACCCGGATCTGGGCCACACCCTCCAAATATCTGGACCTGCCTCTCAGTTTTTTTGCACTACCTTATTTTCCCTTTTCTATTTTCTATTTATGATTTATAATTTAAATTTTTAATATTTACTATCGATTCGTACTCCAGGGAGCACGAAGAACAGAATCAAATATCGCTGTGATGATTGTACGCTCTAGTATAAATTGTTTGGCGACAATAAAGTATAAAGTATAAAGTATAAAAAATGTCTGTGGAGGCCAAGTCATTAGGTATATTTAAAGCAGAGGTTGATAGGTTTTTGATTGGTAAATGTATCAAAGGTTACAGGGAGAAGGTAGGAGAATGGAACTGAGATGTATAATAAATCAGCAATGATAGAATGGTGGGGCATACTTGTTGGGCCAAATGGCATAACTCTGGTCCTATGATTTAAAATGACATAATCCTATACCTATGACTTATGGGCTCATGGTTACTTCAAAGAAGCATTGTTTAAATATGATGATTTAATGGAGATAATGCTAGAATCTGCTTTGTTTGACTTATTAATCAAAACATTCCCTGCTTTGTGTCAAGTTTCCCATTTAAAACTTCTCCCATGTCAGCTTAGAATAGATGTGAAGAACACAGTATGTGTAATAATGTGGGTACGCAGAGACAGATCCAGCGTGTGTCTTGTTCTTCTGATACACAGAAGCAGCCAATAAATCTGTGGCTGGAGGTACATACAGAGGAATTTCACTTCAAGTCATGATTCTAAATATGTGAACTGACAATATCAAAGGAGTAGGTTCACACATGGTTCTGGGAGATATAAACGGGTTTTTGGGTAGCAGCTCACAAAATTAAAACAAAGGCAGCAAGAAGCCGTGTTTTTTTTGGTCTAGCTGTATACTTTCAATCTGAGTTGTATATTTACTTTTGGACAACACTCTATGAGAGAGAAGGTTAACAGCCTTCTGGTAAATATTCTCTCCCAGCACTGTTGAGGAGGTCTCCAGGACTTGGATCCAGCAACAATGAAAGACTACAACTATATTTTCAAATTAGGTCAGTGCATGAATCAGCAGAGAACTTGTGTAAAGGTGGGGGTCCAAGCCTTCAGATCCCTTGTCCTTCATATTAACAATGGTTGTAGGTTTAAGAGCTGGCACTGGAATAGGCTGTAGTTAATCTTGTATTGTAGATCAAATTTCAAAGTTCAACGTTCGAAGTAACTTTATTATCAAAGTACGTATATGTCACCATATACTACCCTATGATTCATTTTCTTGCAGGCATTCACAGTAAAACAAAGGCATACAATAGAATCAATGAAAAACTGTTCACAAAGACTGACAAGCAACTAATGTGCAAAAGAAGACAAACTGCAAACAGAAAACAACAACAAACAAATAAATGAATAAATACTACTGAGAACATGAGTTGTAAAGTCCTGTGAAACTAATTCTATAGGTTCTGGAATCAGTTCATTCACTTCATTGTTGTGGTAAGAGAAGTTATCCGTGCTGGTTCAGGAGCCTGAAGGTTGAAGGATAATAACTGGGTCTGGACTTGGTCACGTGCGACCTAAGGCTCCTGTAGCTCTTTCCCAATGCTAGAAGTGAGAAGAGAGCATGGCCTGGATGGTGGGTGCCCTTGATGATGGATATTGCTTTCTTGTAGCTGTGCTTTTTGTAGATATGGCTTTGGAGCTATCATAAGTATAAAGTAACATATACATCCTTCTATATAGATGGTACACATTGCAGTCTCTGTGCACAGTAATGGAGAGAACCAACAGCTTGGGTGGTGGGCAAAGTGCCAACTGTTACGTACCCCGTAACTGGGTTGCCAAACCAGCAGAAATGGATCACTCAGTTGGAGTCTGGAGTACTAGAACTAAGAAAGTTTTATTAAAGAAACAAGCAACACAGTAATCGAAAGGATAATAAATGCAACAATTCAACAATGATAACCACACATGTGCACAGAATTAAGATATCAGCATCAATCAAGCTCTATCGTTGTCTAGGGGTAAATGACCAATTTCAAAATTACTCAAAGTTCAGTCCAGTTAGTAGTTCAGTTCGCAGTAATCGTTGCCATGGCGGTGGACAACGTGGGGGAAGAGACAGAGATAGAATAGGAACAACTGATCATTCAGAACGGCTTCACTCACAGACCAGCGGGATGGCTCACAAACAGCATTTGGGCGGGTCCTTGGTGATGTCACCTGAGGTCACCGACTGTGACCCCTCCTCCAGATGCGGTCGATCCTCTGCAGTGAACCCGGCACCCAGGCAAGGGCGGACACACACCGGGTTCCCGCCGATCGTACCTTTCCACCCTTGTCGTTGTCTGGTACTTCTCCCCACTCGTGAGAAGCGCACCGCTTCCAGGGTCTCGTTACCTCGGGTGGCATGTGTGTCTGTCTTAGCGAACCTGTCCCTTTTTATCCCCCTGCTGGGGTATCGCCTGTCCATCACTTCAAACAGTTCAGGGTTCAAAGGGGGAGCCACTCCAGACAGCTCCCTCTCCCACGTCCCTCCATTACACATCTCCAGACGCTGCTCCATTGTTCCTTATCTCTCCTTCCCCTGAGGGCAGGTGGCAGACCACTTGCTGATGTCACTGATGCTAGCCCAGGCCAGCAAACATCTTAATTTTATGTGTATTCTCGTAACACTTCCCCCCTTTAAGGATTTTTACCGGGAGGTAAAAATTACAAACATGACTACATTATCTGATACATACACAATATACATCTTTAACAGTTATTTAGCTAATACAGAGAATTTGAAGCTGTCAACACCTTGACAGACAGTCATCACATTTTCTGTTCCTTTTACACGTGTTACTAATAATCCCTTAGACCAGGCCCCAACTCAGCAAACTTCATAGTGGCCAAAGACACTGATGAATTGCGACCAATGTAACCTCTCATTTGGTTTTGTCCCGGACCACAATAACAAGGGTCGTCCCATTCCGACTCAATTTTCTCTCGCAAGGGCTTAGTAGGAGGGGGACGGGTATTGACCGCAGAGTTATTGCAAAACTTCCTGCAGTACCCCACCATCTCCAAAAGCCTTCTGAGGGCCCTCTTGTCTGTCGGGGTTGGGAGGTCAGCGATAGCCTGCACTGTAGCTTGCATCACTGCCAGCTGCCCCTGTGTCACCACAATTTCCAGGTAAGTGACCCTCCTGTGGCCGAATTCATTTTTTTCAAGGTTCACTATCAAGCTGGCTTCAGACAGCCGTATTAAATTGCCAATACACACCTCTGTGTTCGTCAGCCCTTTAGTCACTGAATTACTCAAAAAATATGGGTGTTGTTTACTGGGCTGCCCTATTGTAACAGACATAACCCAACGTCCCAGTTCTTTGCATTTCCTCGGGACAATCAAACACATGGGTGCGAGTCGTTTAATTACTCCTTCGGGGATTAAGGGAGAGACCTTATCAGTAGACCTGGCCAAAACAATAGCCTTCTCCCATCTGACCGATCCCATCCTAATCTTTTCAAAATGGTTCTTTTCTCTTAACAGGGGGCCCCTAGCTTCATTGATTTCCACTCTAACACCGACTAGGTTTGTTAGCATATCAAAAGCCGGTGACCGTCTCAGTTCGCGTCGGTCATGATCAATAACATTCTTCCCCCTGGGCAGCCGGTAAATCTCTTTCATGATTCCACCAACTGTTTCCTCCAGCACCGCAAAATGTCCACCGGGGGGTACCTCGTGGGCCATGTTAAAAACCTCATCCCCATAACTCTTTTGCACCACCCCCCACTCCTCATCTGCGGATACTGTCCTTGATTTCCCTTTCTTCCTTAGCACTTCCTCATCCGCACAATAGCCTACTAGTTCCCTTGTCAAGGCTGTGTCAGAGAGAGCTGTCTCTGCAAAACCCATCAGCCCCTCGCCTCGCTCCTGCGTCTGCACAAATTCTTTCCTGGCTACTGCTACGTCCGTCCCAGCTCCCTCACTACCTCTTATCTCACTACACCCTGTCTCATACAAGGTTGACAGAAATGTTTCAGCCAAATTCACCATCGCGGGCGGGGCCTCCATGCTGGCAGGCTGACCCGTCAATCTCACGACTGGGAACACGATTCCTCCGGCGATGTCATTACCGAGCAAGACTTCCACGTCTTTCATCGGTAATTCGGACCTCACCCCGATCGTGACTAGTCCAGAGACCAGGTTGCTCTGTAAATGTATCTGGTGCAAAGGGACTGACTCTGTCCCTTCCCCAACACCTTTGACCTCTACCTCCCCAGTCTGGGTCTCTGAGCTAAACTCTAATACACTCTTCAGTACTAGTGACTGACACGCTCCCGTGTCTCTCCAGATCCGCACTGGAACTGGTTTTAACCTCTCCTTCACTGACACCAGTCCGGCCGAGATAAACCTCTCGCGCCCTTCCTGGACTTTTTCAGACCTGTCCTTCCCTAGCGGTTCGCTTAACAGCTCAATACAGCCATTCAAAATTTCCGCTTTTCCTTTCCCCGTCTCCTTCCTTGGGGCAAAGCACCTGGACGCAAAGTGTCCGACTTTCCCACAATTAAAACAGACGACCCCAGGAGACTTCCTACCAGACTGCTCCCGGTCTACCTTATCCTTTTCACTAGTCCCCGGCTTACTTTCTGACTTTTCCGGCGGACTCTCCCCTCCGTCCTGACTACCCTTATGGTAGCCTTTACTCGGGGCAAACTTCATTTTATGCGTCAACGCATACTCATCCGCTAACTTAGCAGTTGCGGCTAACGTGGCTGCCTCTTTCTCATCGAGGTAGGGTCTTATACCCTCAGGGACACAACCTTTAAACTGCTCAATCAGAATCAGCTGCAGCAGTCTGTCATAATCCCCCTCTACCCCTTTCGAGGCGCACCAACGCTCACAATATGTTTGCATCTCACGAGCAAACTCCAAATACGTGCGGTCCCACCGCTTCCTCGCATTCCGAAACCTCTGCCGGTATGCCTCCGGGACCAACTCATAAATCCTGAGGATGGCCTCCTTCACCACCTCATACTTCTGGGCATCTTCCGCGGATAAAGCGGAGTAAGCTTGTTGGGCCTTCCCTTTCAGTACACTCTGAAGTAAAACAACCCACTTATCCCTCGGCCATTCCTGACTTATAGCCACCTTTTCGAAGTGGAGAAAGTACCGATCCACATCGGTATCGTCAAATGGGGGAACCAGCCTAACCTCCTGGGTCGCCCGGAACCCTCCACCTTGGTTCGGCACGAGCCCCTGCTCGGCCCTTATCTTTAACTTCTCCAGCTCAAATTCCCTTTCCCTCTGTTTCTCCTCTCTCTCCAACTGTCTGTCCCTCTCTCTCTCTTCTCTCTCCAACTGTCTTTCTCTCTCTTGCCTTTCTACCTCTTTCTCTCTCTCCCGCCTTTCTAACTCTCTCTCTTTCTCTTCGTGTTCTAACTGCCGTACCCGGAACTCGTGCTCGAGTCTCAGTTTTTCAAGCTGTACCTGTACTGCGTCTCCAGCAGGTTTTTCAACAGACACCTCCCCCAGCTCACCTTGGGGAAACACACCTTTAGATACATAGTGCTCTACAATAGCTCTGTGTATCTCCTCTCTCCTCATTGTCGACTTCACCTTAGCAAGATTCACCCGTTTGGCCACAGCTATCAATTCCGATTTCCTGGCATCCTCTAATGCCTCCAAGGTCGGCGCCTTTATAAATTCCTCAACCTCCATTTCTGCTGTTTGTCTTTTCTTTCTTTCGGGAATTTTAACCCAATCAATTTACTCCGTCCCAAATTTAGCGTTCAAAATCGCGGACGAGAACCCCACTTATGTTACGTACCCCGTAACTGGGTTGCCAAACCAGCAGAAATGGATCACTCAGTTGGAGTCTGGAGTACTAGAACTAAGAAAGTTTTATTAAAGAAACAAGCAACACAGTAATCGAAAGGATAATAAATGCAACAATTCAACAATGATAACCACACATGTGCACAGAATTAAGATATCAGCATCAATCAAGCTCTATCGTTGTCTAGGGGTAAATGACCAATTTCAAAATTACTCAAAGTTCAGTCCAGTTAGTAGTTCAGTTCGCAGTAATCGTTGCCATGGCGGTGGACAACGTGGGGGAAGAGACAGAGATAGAATAGGAACAACTGATCATTCAGAACGGCTTCACTCACAGACCAGCGGGATGGCTCACAAACAGCATTTGGGCGGGTCCTTGGTGATGTCACCTGAGGTCACCGACTGTGACCCCTCCTCCAGATGCGGTCGATCCTCTGCAGTGAACCCGGCACCCAGGCAAGGGCGGACACACACCGGGTTCCCGCCGATCGTACCTTTCCACCCTTGTCGTTGTCTGGTACTTCTCACCCACTCGTGAGAAGCGCACCGCTTCCAGGGTCTCGTTACCTCGGGTGGCGTGTGTGTCTGTCTTAGCGAACCTGTCCCTTTTTATCCCCCTGCTGGGGTATCGCCTGTCCATCACTTCAAACAGTTCAGGGTTCAAAGGGGGAGCCGCTCCAGACAGCTCCCTCTCCCACGTCCCTCCATTACACATCTCCAGACGCTGCTCCATTGTTCCTTATCTCTCCTTCCCCTGAGGGCAGGTGGCAGACCACTTGCTGATGTCACTGATGCTAGCCCAGGCCAGCAAACATCTTAATTTTATGTGTATTCTCGTAACACAACCAAACAGCTTGGTCCTCCATGGTGTTGGGCATGTTACAATTTGTTGGAGCTGCACTCATCCAGGCAAGACGGGAGAATTCCATTGAACTGCTGACCTGTGACTTGTCGATGGTGAGATATACCAATTTGATCAGATTTTCCTTCGTCTTACTGCATGAGGAACATGTCTGGAAGGTTTTCTCAGAACTTCATCAGTTAGTCCCTCCTGATAATTGGTAATGCTCTTCAACTGAAAGCAACCATGTGATGAATGAGAATAAAGTTTCAACACGCACAGATTTTTAAAGAGAGGCGGAGAGCTGGGACTAGTCTTTCAACCATCAGCCAAAGCATTGTGGAAAGTCACTAAAAAAAACAGTTTCAAGGTTGCAGTATTCAGAGACAGAATTTCCCTCAAGTCTTCCAGCTCTGTCTATTGTTCCCTTACTTTTTACTTGATTTCACTGAAGTGTTCCCAAAAGCTCAGGAGGTGTGTTTTAGTGTGACTTTGGGTGTGTGTACCATTTGAGAACCAACCATGTGACCAACTGCACTCTATGTAAGAGTTGTTAAAATGTTAATATTGAAAATGCTCAATCCAGTTTGCCTATCTCTCTCTCTCTTCTCCCCCATTCTCTCTCTCTCTCGTCTCTCTCATTCACTCTCCCCCTCCCTTCTGTTTCTCTCTCTGCCACTCTCTTAAGCAGTTCAGTAATCTGAGAATCAGAAAAGTTGCATTCCAATAGCTCAGACAGACGATTCAACACAGCAAAGGGGGAAAAAAAACTCAGCTATTCCTGCTTGTATGTACATGAACTGTATCATCAAGAATCTAAGTTAAAAGAAACAGTTAATGAACAGAGGCATAATATTCTAGGGCTTGAAAACAGCTACTGTAGCATGAAAGAAGTATTCATAACCCATGTAGTGACACAATTGCTAGTTGCAGTACAATAGGCCTATCAATCAAGTAGATCAGACAACACTGCCTCCCTGTCTTTCAATTCACACACCCATTCAATGAACTATAAAAGCAGCTAGAAATAATTTCTTTATCTGACATGTCAAATGCAAGTTTTTCAAAACTGAATCTGCAATGCAAAAGTCAGCTTGTGTTGAAATTACTGCACAAAAGGAACATTCTTCAAATAATCCAACCACAATGGTTCACATTTTATCAATCAAGAAATTTTGGTTCATTGTGCATTGAGATCTCTGGATCCCTTACAAGAGACATATATACATTATCCATCCTTCCAAAGAGAAATTGGAGTACTGTTCGAAAGGATTCAGGTAAACCTGTGCTTGTATCTGCAGGAAGCTGTTTTACTTATCCTCTGTCTGACCCATTCTCAAAAGGCCACATATCCATCACACAGAAATGATCATCCTTTTTATCATCTCCAGTTAATAGCAGCAGCAGTACACCCACAATCATTTATTGACATCTGTGCGTAACTCTCAGTTGGGCTAGCGGCTTAATATAGGGGATAATAATCCCCAGCCCAGCCAAACTTCAGAAATCTTGTTTGGTGGATGTTGCACGGTGTCCCCTGCTACAAATCAGTACCAATAAATAGCAAACAGTGCACAATATGAGATTAAACGATTGAGCTTTATCATTTTTAATTTGACTATATGGTTAGTAAAGAAACAAAGAGAAGAAAAGGGCCCATTCTCAGTAAAGGGCGCAAACGTTGGAGCTCGCTGATAAGGCCGTTCATCCACCATCGACCTCCTCCGATCGTCACTGACCTTTGGACCCTCGCTTCAAGTCCACTCTGTCCGGCGGTCTACCAACTCTCTCCATTCCCGTTTTCTCTCCCCATCTCTCCCCGGAAAAAGACCACGAAATCACTGCTCCCAGACACACAAGAAAGAACAACATCCTGCTCATTGGCTAACATACCCTGTTATCTCTAGTCATAACCCAAACATTGCTGCTGCAGAGAAAGCATTACCTTAGCAGTGAAACCTTACAGTGTGTTACATGAGAACCACCTCCTTGATAAATGCAGACCTTCCTCGTGATGCCAAAGGAACAAAGAAATAAATGCATTATTGGTAGTAGTCACGCTCACGAGTTGGATCCTTGTGCTTTAATTTCATGAAAACATCCTTTGGTTTTCCACTGATTTTTCATCTTTGCTGATACCCTCTTTGTATGTATAGACAATCCTCTCAAAACCTTTTGCGAGCTCTCTGTGTAATAAGGCATTTCCTGTCTCATGTTAACACATGAGAAGCTAAGGAAAGGAGTCTTTTCCTGTAGGTATTCCATGTTCTTAGTTACTGTGATAACCTCAGTATTCTTCCAATTTAAACAAAAATATGTGTCAAAGCAGCAACTTATCAAGTCTGTGGTGAATAGTAAGAGCAATTAGTTTCCTACCCTGCTGTACAGATTCCAAAGAAACAATGACACACCTCTCCTTTGGGGACAATAAGCCACGACTGAAGACTTGTAGTTATTATATACAACCGGTTGCTGGATTGAGATGTTGGATAACATATTAATAATGAAGAGATTTTGCATTTGACTAGGGCTGTGTTACTTCGGTTTAATTGGAAAGCAATAGGTAAATGGAAAACATGAATATATGAAATGTGCTTGTTCAATTAACTCTATCCTTTCTGAACTTATCACTTTAAGCTGACCCACAGTTTAGGAGGGGGTCTTGACAGGGTGAATATGGGGAAGTTGATTCTTCTAGTGGGGCAATCTGGAAATAAAAGGCCATGGTTTAAAAAATAAGGTGGCTGCCCATTGACATACAAGTAATGCAAAGTTCAGAGAGATAAAAGTCTTTGGAATTGTCTTCTTGAAAGGGCAGTGGAAGCAGAGTCTTTGAATATCTTTATGGCCAAGGTAGAGCCCAAATTGAAAGGTTATCATGGGTAGGTTGAAAGGTGGAGCCAGAGATCCCATTAGATCAGCTAAGGTTTTAAATGGTGGAGCAGGCCTGAGGAGCTGAATCGTCTATTCCTATTCCTAATTACGCTCATTATATTCACTTACTTGTGCTTATCCTAAGTCATTAAACCAGGGAAAGTATTGGGCACTAGTGAAGCAGATTACTGTGCAAATACCTTGGTGTTCATGTGCTAAGCACAACACCTTTGGCTTGAAATTACAATCTTGGAATTTGTCAGTTCACTTCACCAGAAGCTACCAGGATCTGGGAGACAAGAATAATAATAAGGTAGATTTTATATCATTTATTTACTTATTGAGATACAGGGTGCAACAGGCCCTTCTCGCCCTTTGAGCCGAGACAGACAGCAACCCTAGTCTAATCTTGGGAAGATCTACAATGGGCAATTAAGCTGCCAACCGGAACATCTTTGGACTGTGGGAGGAAACTGAATCACCCAGAGGAAACCCTCGTGATCATGGGGAGTATGTACAAACTCCTTACAGAGAGCAGTGGGAATTGAACCTCGGGTCACTGGTCCTGTAAAGCGTTGTGCTAACTACTACACTACTGCCTCGGAACTTCTAACATATAGTAATAAGGAATAGATTGATTTGTCACATGTACATCAAGACATTTAGTGAAATGCATCATTTGCATCAAATCAAATCAGTGAGGATTGTGCTGGGCAGGCTTCCACCGCCAACATAACGTGCCCAGAACTTATTATCGCTAACCGGTGTGTGAGGGGAAACAGGAGTACCCAGCGGAAACTCACATGGTCACAGGAAGATTGTACAGACTTCTTAAGGAGAGCGGCAGGAACTGAACTACAATCGCTGGCTCTGTACCATGCTGCTCTTTTTTCATATAGGATAATTGGGATAAAAAGAGCAAACAGTATGGATATTGAGACTGTGGAGAGGAAGGAAAACCAGGCAGAGGTGATAATGGTGAAGGTCAGTTTTTGTCATGGTCTCTGAGGACACAAAAAAAACTTGAGCTCCTACGGAAGAATGAAGAGTTAATCTCAAATTACTCATAATTTGATGCAAGTGCTGTAAACAGGCTCTTAGGAAAACAAAGGAGCAGGAGAGTGAAAACAAATTAAACATAAAATCAAGGAGAAATGGTAATCCACATTTTCTGCATTTAATTCAAAATGGGAAACGTTATTCAAAGGACTAGTTTGGGTTCAAGTGAGAGGGCTGATGGGGATGAGAATGTGGATGGTTGGTTTGGAAAGCTTCCAGATGACCAGCCTGTAATGACAAAAAGCCTGACGAACCAGTGGGAACTGTTATTTGGGTACTACGGTGAATGGCAGCCAGAGTACTGCAGGATAAGGGGGTATGATGTATGCTTAGCGATGCCTCAGGAAGGGGCAAAACTGGGGGGAGTTTGGAACTAAGGACAAGGTCCGTGATAAAACTACTTTGGGAAATGGTACGTATACGTGAAATAGGAATGTTTCATCAACTGTGTCAGGCACGGTGGTAACTACTTCCTGAAACAGAAGGAATTGTTTAATGGTGAAAACCTCAACAACATACACTTTGTGGCCACTTTATTAATAAACAGAGTGTATGTTACTTGTCTTCCCCACTTTTGTAGCCCATCCACTTCTAGGTTTGACATGTTCCGTGTTCAGAGGTGTGCTTCTGCACACCACTGTTGTAACACATGGTTAGTTGAACTCTGGCCATTCTCCGCTGATCTCAAATCATTAACAAAGCATTTTTGCCCACAGAACTGACACTCACAGGATGTTTTTTTGGTTTTTACCTTTGCCACATGGACAAAGACACCAGAGAGAAATCATGGTAGATATGAAGCAGTTTCTTTATTCGACAAAATGAGACAGAGCAGTCATCATATTGAGACCCCTTTCAGAGGAAAGATATTTGCTTGGCCCAACACTACACAACATTTTAGATGTTAAAGACCAAAAGACAATTCGGGGCAATTCCATATTTACAAACACAAGAATATCTGCAGATGCTGGAAATCAAGCAACATAGACAAAATGCTGGAGGAACTCAGCAGGCCAGACAGCATCTATGGAAAAAAGTAACAGTCAACTTTTCATTCCGAGACCCTTCATCATAGATGCTGTCTGGCCTGCTGTGTTCCTCCTCCATATTTACAATGCTTCCTTTGAGCTACATACCATCCTCACACCTTCCTCTTTGCACCCATACTACAGACACCCAAATTATGAACTTAAATCAGCATTGTCTGGTCTTCCAATTAACTGTGGTTCATGGTTCTTAGGGACACATTGTTCAGAGCTGCATTTCAGACTTAATCCACGGTTGATATTTGGATCTAAAGACTCATGAAGTCAGTTGCTGAAGTTGGTTGCTATGCGTGCTAACCCAAAAAACACTCTAACTTTACACCATTCTCAGTAAACTATAAAGACTGTCGTACATGAAAATTCCAGCAGATTAGCAGTTTTTGAGTTACTCAAGCTACCCCATATGGCACCAACAATCATTCCATGGTCAAAGTCACTTAGATCACATCTTTTCCCCATTCTGGTGTTGGGTTTGGACAACAACTGAGCCTCCTGACTATGTCTGCATGTTTTTATGCATTGAGATGCAGCCACATGATTGGCTGATCAGATATTTGCATTAATGAGCAGGTGTATAGGTATACCTAATAAAGTGGCCACTGAGTGTATGATCTCCTGCTGGATGAGTGCAAATTTGAATCAGAATCAGAATCAGGTTTAATATCACTGGCATATGTTGTGAAATTTGTTGTCTTTGAGGCAGCAGTACAATGCAGTACATAATAAATAATAGAGAAAAAATTGTGAATTACAGGAAGTATATATATTAAATAGTTAAATTAAGTAAGTAATGCAAAAATAAAGAATGGCACCTATATTACAATTGTTCTCTAATTCATTGTTCTGTGTAACAGGAGACTCTGTAGCTTAAAGTTGACAGCATTGTATTAGAGTGCATTAGTTATTTATTTAATTAGTGTAACTGCGCAGAGTAGGCCATTCTGGCCTCCTGAGTCATGCCGCCCCAGCAATCCCTGAAGACTCCGATGAACCCTAACCTAATTAGGGGACAATTTACCATGACCAATTAACCTACCCAGTGCATCTTTGGACTGAGGGAAGGAGCCAGAGGACCTGGGGAAAACACATGCATTCCGCGGGGAGGACATACAGAGACTCCTTACAGACAGCGCCAGAGGCGAAATCCGAACTCTGACACCCTGAGCTGTAATAGCGTCACGGTAACTGTTACACAACTGTGGCACCCATTAACATTGCATTGTACCAGATTATATGAGAACTTTATCTAACTGGAACAATGAAAGCATTGAATGAGTTGTTATCAGCTTTGAAATGAATAGATCTGTGCTGTTCCTGCTGTGAAGTTGATGGTTAGAGGCATTGTTCAGATTTCGCAATTTTGAATAGCTCTGACATGCACTTATCCATTCTGCTTCCTCTTCTGATTACAAAAACATCATGCAGTTCTTTGAAAAAGAGCAGCATGAATACACAACAACTTTCATCCAATTAACAGGAATGGTTTCTTAATAAACAACTTTTAGAGGGAGTAACTTTTTTGCCGGCCACAGCTTACTCCAGCCCCTATGCAATCTTGCATTACCTTCCTGATCACGTCCATTACCAGTAGTAATGCAATTGCTGGAGTCAAGTATCATCTTCTCCTAAGGGGTCTTCAAGTAGCTATAGAGGCCGATTTGGGATCCACATATTCTGGAGCAGTGTGGGCAAAAGTGGCCATACTTCTTCCATTTCGGTTGTCCTTCGTAAACCCAACATCTTTACTCCTAAACTCGTCCAGGCCTCACAATACTGCCCCCTTCACCACCCACTGATCGCCATGGGATTTAATCTGGGATGTTAGGGTGGATTCCCTTAATGGAGAACACTTGTGTGTGGCTTTGTTTAATAGAGGGAGGTTGAAACACGTGCAGCCATCACATGGTCCTTGACAGATTGGGGCCAGAGTCCAGTGGCATGGAGTGCAAGACCACTGTGGACCCTTCACTGGTGCAGCCTTCCTCTGCTTTCACTACCATTGTCATGATGAAGTGTCGCCTGGGAGGGGCAAACGTGAATCTGTCTGTTTGGGAGCCGGGGTTGGGCAGGAAGTGACATTGGAAATGTGACACAAGTCGTATTGTGGAATTCCACAACGGCATCCCCAAGGGTCGGTGCTGGCTCCAGCCTTGTTCAATCTGTACCTCAGTGACCTCCCTGAAACCAAATCTGCTACATTTGGATATGCTGATGATGGGCCATAGTCTTCAAATTGATCGATGTCAAATACACTGGAAAAAACCTTACCCAAAATACCAACTCCCGATCTATCTACTTCTCAAATATGAATGTCAACAAAACAGTAACTTCCATACTTCATCTGGACAACTGACCAATCAAATTTAAGATTAATATCAAACTGAATGACAAACGGCTACCCAACGATCCACACCCATAGTACTTAAGAGTCACACCAGATCGAACTCTCTCGTACAAGATCCACCTTCAAAATGTTGCAAAGAAACTAAAATCCAGAATGGCCATGATAAGGAAGATGGCAGGAACCAAATGGGGTGCTAACTAATCAGTCCTGTGAACATCCAGACTAGCAATATGTTTCTCAGTCACCAAATATTGCGCACCCACCTGTGAGAGAAGTGCTCACACAAATATCATCAATACACAGCTTCATACTTTATGAGAATCATTTCAGGAGCTCTAAAATCCACACTCGTCCAATGATTCCCAACAATGAGCAGAATAGCACCCTGGGAGATCTGTAGATGAGCAGCTACAGCAAAATTCTACAAGCATATCCAAAATATGTACAATAACATTCCAGTTCATAAACTCATTGAAAATTCTCCCCCAGCTTCCCAATTCAAATCCCAGAAACCTTTCTACAACTTGAAAAACCTCAACTCCTATGACGAACACAGTAAGTGGAACCAATACTGGCACACCAACATGACCCTGCCCCACCCCCACAGCGGAGATAAAATGGACGACCCCATCTCGCTCCTCCTAGGCTTTACTACTGTTACCAGAAATAGCTGGACAGCCGCAAATAGACTCAGAAGTCGACATGCCAAAACAGTGCAACTACTACACCGATGGGGCACCCGGCAAACCCCAGCTTGCCCCAGGTGTCCCCCAACCTAGGTTGTTCTCCACCTGGTCCAAACATGCCCTCTCACCAAGATCTGAGGCAGCTTTGCCACGGTCCATCGATGCGGCCACGAATTGGAGTAGGAGCTTGACAAAAAACAGTTTAGAAGTGTGAATGAAAAAACTGCTGCCATATGAAACAACAACAAGCTGCCATCGTGATGTGTCTTCACTTTTGGCCAGCTACACTCGAGGTCTTGATTGGATTGCTCTCTGTCTGGAAACTCTCCTTTGTCATTACCACCATGGGAGACCAACCAGGAGCTAGGTGCTCCTACCAAAAGCTAAACTCCTGAAGGCATGACTCTCAAGGTCTCAGGAACTCAAAAGCCTCTCCACCACAACAAAGTTGCGATCCTCAAAGAACTGCAGGGTCCTACTGACCATACACACTATCTGCAGTATACTTTGGAGACCACCCATCCCTATACCAATGGTCACCATCTCTGCACTATAGTGATCACTGCATTCATTCCATATGTTATTCTCATATGAATCACATCCATTCACTGCTCCCCTTGACTGGTCCCATTCCATGTACAACAGTCAGGACTAACACCAGCCATTCCTTGCATTAAATTCATGATAATTTCACCCAAGCAACTGCAGCATCTGCAGAGACCATGCATCATCGTAACTGCATCCATTCGTTACATGTTATTTGTGACTGCACCCGTTTGCTGCACTGGTAACAGCACCTTTCCTTGAAATGTTCGCCCAGCTGTACTCACCAGAGACAGAGAGAGAGGACAAGGGGTTAAGTCTAACACTGCCAATACCTAAATCAACCTGCTGGAGCACGACTTGAACCAAATACCTGGAAGCCCAAGTCAAGAATGCAATCAGCTAAGCAAAAAGACATGCTTGAAAGAGAGCAAAATATTGCAAACAAGGAAGGAAGGCATAAATAGAATAACAACCATTAACCCACTGTAACATCGGAAACTAATCAGTGAAAATAAATCTGTTTATCATGTATAAAATTATAAGGGGCATTGATAGAACCTTTTTATCAAGGGAGTCGAGAACTCGAGGGCACAGAGAGGGAGGAAAATTTAACAGGGATCTGAGGACATGTTTTTTTACACAGAGGTTGGTGGTTATCTGAAATGAGCTGCCCAGTGAAGTACTGGGGGCAGATAACACTAGTTAAGTGGCATTTAGACAAGAAATTGAATAGGAAAGGTGTAGATGAATATGGGCCTAATATGGACAAATGGAACTAATGTAGATACGCATCATGGTTGACGTGAACATGGAGAGTCATTGGGACCTCGACTGTGTTGTACATTTCGATAATTCAATTATTATTCAATCTTAGAATATTTTGCCTGCATTATCCATACTCAAAATCTTAAGGGCTCATCCAGCTGATCACTGCTATTCACACAAATTAATAAAATCATACTAATTCATGCAGTATAATATGACTATTGATTTTGTACTAACTACTGGTTTTTATTTTTATGCATTTTCTTTACGGATTTTCCTATTTGTAACTTTTTTGATGGTTTATGTCATCGTTAATTAAGGTACAGAGGATTCTAGTTAATTGGGACAACTCTTAAAGAACAAAAATGAATTGAGAAAAAAACCAGGATTCTCTACGTTTATTTGGGACACTCTGCTACAGGAGACTGTTGCTGAACAGTTTCTAACCAACAACACTCGTGTGCACTTGTGTGGCTGTTAGACACTATATAATGCCTGGGGTGAACAGTTTTTAAACAGCATCAGTTTGGTGTGTTTGTGTTCAAAAAGCTGGGACTTTTGTCACTGATATTTGGTGAGAAATAAGCAGTAAGACAATTCAGAACTGTTTTACTTGCTGCGGTTTCAAGTGTTCAGACTTGGAGATGCCAGAAATGACTGAGAGTGAAAATAGAACGATTTCTCTCATTCAGCGACTTAATTTACAGTCTATCAAAAGAACACAGTGTACACTGGATGAATTCCTCTATCAATAAATATTAGGAACAAGTACACAGCTCTATAATACTGTAGTAGCATTGACAGTGTTCTAATTTGTTCATTTAAATACATACTGTGTGTCTCATTTAAATGAGCTAGAATATACTCATCCTGATTTGTCCTAATTAATCCACTGTATTAGCAATGCCATGAACTTCCCAAGGCATTAAAAGATGGCTTTAAGAAATGTGAGGTTAAAGGAAATGATTGTCTGGAGAAGGGTTTTGTATACAACTTACACTTGGCTGTTCAATGATATAAAATAGCACATTCTCCATCTCCCAGACTTTGTTCACATCCAGACCAGACAATATGGTCAGAAGTTTTCTCCCTGTTCTGGCAGGAGAGTTCCTACATAATTGGATTTGGGCAGACTGAACATGAATTCTAATGGGTAGACAATCACAGAGAGAAGAAAAAACTTTATAAATTGGCAGTATCTTTGAAGAAGAAATAGAGAGGGCAGGGTTGTGAGAAATGGAAATGTAGCTATTCAGGTTAAGAACTCTGGTAAGATATGTGAAGACTCCTGCACTTGACTTGAGTGTACTGAATGTCACACCTAGATTTCAAAAGTAAGAATCTCAGTACCAACTCCAAACCAGGAATATATAAAGTCAGTCATGCCACAAGAGGTCACACATTGGAACGGCTTGTAGTGCTGCTGCCTCACAGTGCCAGGAACCCAGGTTCAACTCTGACCATGGGTGCTGTCTACACTTTCATCCTGTGACTGCATGGGTTTCACCTGGGGGTCCCAGTTTCCTCAACTATCCCAAAGACATGCAGGTGGATTGTTTAATTAGCTTTGTAGATCTCCTCCTGTGTGTGGCCAAGTGAGAGAAACTTGCAAGAGTCAATGGGAATGTGTAGAGAATAAACAAGGATTCATACATGATTAGTATACATGGGTGGTTGGTGGCCAGCATGGACTCATCAGGCCCAAGGGCTTGTTTCTATGCTGTATGACGCTGTGACTAGAACTAAAGATGAGGACATCACTAATGAATGAGGATGTTAAAGGTTATGTAACATGTGTGACATAGAGATGAAGCAAGTGGTGGGGAGGATGGGACAGAATAAAACCCAGGGATTTAAGCTTCACTTATTCCATATATTTCAGTAAAACGACCCGTTAAGCTCAATGTCACAATTCATAATCCACAGACATGCCAGTGTACACTATTTTCTGGTTAATCCCAGCAGGTATAAATCTTCAATTGCCTAATGTTCCAGAAAACTGATGAGCCTTTTCCTTAGATTATTCCACACAGATATTGGGGGAAAAGTAATTGTAACTAGATTCCAAGACAGAATTAGGGCTTATTATCACTGATATATCGAGAAATGTGTGGTTTTGTGTCATAAGGGAGGCGCTGGCGGCGGACCCAAATGCAAGACACAGACACTGAATTACTAGGAACAGGAAAGGACTAGAGACTAGAGTTAGGGACATGACTGGATGCAGACTAGGAGCTGGGACAAGAACACAGACTTGGGCTAGGACATTGGCTAGGCAAGTGGGACCAGGACAAGGAACTGGGAACTAGGAGCCTGGGTTTGGACTCCGAGCCAGAGACTGGTCAAGGACCCAGAACCTGGGTCTTGACTCGGGCTCCGACTCCAGAACTAGGTGAAGACATGACGTGGTCTTGGGAGACAGGACTAGGTGAGGCTACAGGACTGAATGAGAGAATCCTGGGCAAGACGAGGAAACTCCAGCACAGGACGAGAACACAAAGCCTTGACTTGGTACTCACGAACAGCCAAGCCTTGGATTTGGGATGACAGGAACCTCAGAACCTTGGACTTGGGATGACAAGAATATCAGAACCTTGGACTTGGGATGACAGGAACTTCAGAACACAGAGCCTTGGTCTTAGGGAGGACAGGAACACAGAGCCTTGGACTTGAGAGACAGGAACACAGGGACATGGAACACAGAGCCGGGACCCCACCTTGGGAACAGGACTTGGGACCAGGGCTCTACACAGAATGTTGAACACGACAAGATAGTTCACAACACTAGGTAGCGGCAAACAGCCAGACCTACCTAGCGAAGGCATGGATGCAGAGACGGTTCCCAACACTAGGTAGTGGCAAACAGTCGGACCTACCTAGCACGGGCGTGGACACAGAGATGCTTCCTAACACTAGGTAGTGGCAAATGGTCGGACCTACCTAGTGAAGGCTTGGATGCAGAGACAGTTCCCAACACTAGGCAGCAGCAAACAGCCGGACCTACCTAACAAAGGCGTGGACACAGAGATGGTTCCCAACACTAGGTAACGGCAAACAGCCAGACCTACCTAGCTAAGGCATGGACACAGAGACAGTTCCAACTCAATGATAGACTTTTCCTTATCTTGATGCAGCAAGGCTCTGGTCTCACTCCGGTGGTAGAACATGACAAGGTTGCAGGCAAGGCTCCAGACATAGGAAGGAAGGAGAAGGGAAGGGAACAGTTCAGACTCAGGGTAATGGCAAAGACGGCCTGGCTTACCCAACAGAGGCAAGGACAGGAAGGGACAGATCCAACCACAGGGTAACAGCAAAGACGGCCTGACTTAAACCACAGAGATGAGGATGGGATACTGACAAGACAAACCAGCAACCACACTCGAACCCAGGGCCACATATTCCCCTCCCCAAGATGAGCATCAGGTGCCTATGATTAAGCCCAACTGAAATAAGGGACAGCCGGAAGACCCGGAGTCCGGAGTCCATGGACCGGTCCATGAACCAGAATGCGAACTTCACGGACTGGATCATGACATTTTGTGGCAGTAATACAGTGAAAGACTGTTGTATTAGATTTTATAAAACATTGGATGAATGTCTGGAGGGTCAAAATGACAATTTAACTCTTTCTGTACTCTTAACATATGGGATTTGTAGAGTAAACAGTGTTAATGTCTGTAGCATGCTTGCTGATAGTAGCTGGATTCTTTCTTTGTCTTTGGCATCATTGAAATGTGAATGTCTGTCAATCGGTTTGACAGTTGGCTTGTCACTCATGTATATGGAAACATTAATGTACTTTTGTAAGTCCAAAGGAATGTTGTGTGCTGCGAGAAAAGAGGAGTGATCATTACAATGTCTAATTGATTTATAAGGGTATGCTGAACACTACGTTAATGGACACAGGATATGTTTGAAGAAAAGGCTGTGTTGAGACAAAAGATCGAAGAGTTTGGTCTGTCTGCCTTGTGAAGCTTGTGAATACATTATGCTGCTTTTCCTGACTTTGTTGGACTTCAACCAAGTGTGAGAAATCACTACCAGTGTCTAGGACCCAGGGGTAGTTTCACAAGCAAGTCACAATTTGGAATTCCTCTGACAACAGCAATAATCAGGTGGTAACTAAGAATCATGAGCCCTGAAATCTTTGTTCCTTGCAGAAATCTTTGTGACTTGCTACGTAGTATTTTGTGAGGTTTATTTGTGATTTCTGTTTTATGATAATAGAATAGGTTTAAGCGACTTCGTCAAGTCAAGTCAAGTCGCTTTTATTGTCATTTCAACCATAACTGCTGGTACAGTACACAGTTAAAAATGAAACAGCGTTCCTCCAGGACCATGGTGCTCCCTGAAACAACACAAAACTACACTAGATTATGTGAAGCAACGTAGTCTACACTTGTATGCTTGTTACCACATCTCCTGGACACTCAAATTGTTGGAACTGATTAATCCAGCCCATTATGTTTGGTGCAGTGAGCAGCGTCCAGGAAAATGTGAAGGTCGACAAGCAAGTCGAGCAAAATCATACCTGAGACTTACCAGGTCCCTGGATGGGTGAGGGTTTGGATCGTTGGCTAATGTTCTTAGTAAATAGAGTCTTCCCAAATGTTAGGAGACGTATGTGTTGCATTGTCTGACAATAAGCTTCCATCTCTAGTATCATAATGCCTAAGACAGATTCTCTGCCTCAAGAAGGGTGTATTTTTCTTTTATAACATCATGGTGGCAGTTGATATTGAAACAGCTGAGCTCTCTGAGGAAAATGAGCAACTACAGCGCAAGTTGGTCTCTTTGAGTTCTCAGAATACTATTTTAAGTGACACACTGTGGGCGGCAGGAGCACAATAAACACTTTGAGCCAAAAATGACTGCTGTGGCTGACAGGGATGATTGGTATGATGATGATTCAGACGGGGACAAAAACAATGTAACTGAGTCTTGCCCCCTCTCTCAAGTTAAAAAGAAACATGGAACTGATGAAAAAAAAATCAAGCTACAGCAGCTGTTCCTGTTACACAGAGACCACAATCCATAATTACACTACCACTGAGTTACAGGATTTAGCACAGAGGCTGTGTCAGCAGCTCTCCTGGCACACCCATCTATGGGATTCAGGAGCCTCCCAACTGCTTCTAGTTATGAATGAGTTAATTATGTCAGGAGGAGAAGATGGCGGCGCAACGCAGCTCGCAGCGGCCACTCCGGTGGTGATGTCTGTTATTTGTCAAGTAGGGTGCCGTGCATAATCCTGATTTGATGGAGACGGATGTGAGAGCACAGAGGAACATTTGATGAAACTTCTGAAATGCCTGCTTTGCTGCTGCTACTACTGTGTGGTCCAGAATCTCCGGAGGAGAAGGCTCCGAGTCCTCGGCTTTGCTTGTTGCCCGGCGGCCGGGCCGGGGTCAAAGTGCTCGACAGAGGATGGTGCTCGGAGAGGCTGTGTCGGCGGGGCTGGTCGGAGGCTCGAAGTTTTTGGATGGACTCAGAGTCCGCTGCGGTCGGGTGCTTCCAATGGTGCTGCATCGGCAAGTTTGCGGCGCTTGGAGGTTCATGGCAGGGAGAGTTTCTCCCTTCTACCGTCTGCGTGAGATGATCAGTCTATTGGGACTTTGAGACTTTTTCTTACCGTGCCCATGGTCTGCTCTTTATCAAATTAAGGTATTTCTTTGCACTGTTGTAACTATATGTTATAATTATGTGGTGTTATTAGTTTTAGTCTTGGTTTGTCCTGTGTTTTCTTGTGATATCATTCTGGAGGAACGTTGTATTATTTTTTTAACGCATGCATTTCTAAATGACAATAAACGAGGACTGAGTGTCCTCATAATCTAATCTAATCTAATTCAGTGAGGGTCATTAATGACAGACCCATTGGTCCTGGCTGGTCAGGTTGACAGAGCTGAACGCTCTCTGTGGGCAGTGGTGATGTGAGTTGTCCGTGCTCACGACCCTGCCCCTTTAAATTTAAACCTCCCTGCAGACTATTTCACTCCTCCATGATATGGCAAAACAATCTGCCATTTCTCATAATATGCCTTTAATGGCCATGAGACCATTCCCATTTCACTTGGTGTGCGCACCTGTGCGCTGAGGCTCTGACTGTTGAAGAGACAACAGTCTATTGGTCCAACATGAAGAGTCAGATGTAGATTGAGAATAGGTGCAGGTTAAGGCTGCTTTTAGATTCCAGCAGCAGGAACAATCCGAGCGCACGTTGACTGGAACTAGGAATGCCCAAAAACAGCCAATGACTGTGTCTTGGCAGCTGGTATCAAAGAGCCCCCCTTCCAGTCTTAGTAGAAAGGAAATGGTTCTGTCCCTGCAGAAGGTGGGACTGAACAAGGAAAAAAATTGATGGCATCCCTACTGTCATTCTTCATACGTTAGACCATGAGCATTGTAACCCAAGTGAGTTGCATTCTATAGTCCAGACAAAGGGGCCAGTCATCCTTTCAACCCCCATTCTGGAACGTAATGTTAATCATAAAAAACAGGCCAGTCCCCCATTGTATCCGGACTGGGATGAATTGGACTCTGGATGGCAGGTTACTCAGCTTGTCACTTGGAGTATGGCCAGAGCATGGGACAGCAACTTATATTACTGGTGTTCCAGAGGGAGACGTAAGGCCATACATGCCTATTACCATTTGGTGATCACATGGTAATAAGCAGCACTGAATCATCTTGATGGACACTGGGATTGAGGTTACCATATTACATGGGAATCCAGATCTATATACAGGGGATGAGTGTACATTCAGAGATATGGGGGGTCGGTTATGGATCCACATCTATATACAGGGGATGAGTGTGAATTCAGGGATATGAGGGGTCGGTTATGGATCCACATCTATATACAGGGGAGTGAATATGTATTCAGGGATATACTTTATACTTCATACTTTATACTTTATTGTTGCCAAACAATTGGTACTAGAACGTACAATCATCACAGTGATATTTGATTCTGCGCTTCACACTCCCTGGATTACAAATATTAAATATTAAAAAATATTTAAAATAGTCAAAATTAGTAAATATTAAAAATTTAAATTATAAATCATAAATAGAAAATAGAAAAATGGAAAGTAAGGTAGTGCAAAAAAACCGAGAGGCAGGTCTGGATATTTGGAAGGTACGGCCCAGAACGGGGTCAGGATTCGTTCAGCGGTCTTATCACAGTTGGAAAGAAGCTGTTCCCAAATCTGGCCGTACGAGTCTTCAAGCTCCTGAGCCCTCTCCCGGAGGGAAGAGGGACGAAAAGTGTGTTGGCTGGGTGGGTCGTGTCCTTGATTATCCTGGCAGCACTGCTCCAACAGTGTGCGGTGTAAAGTGAGTCCACGGACGGGAGATTGGTTTGTGTGATGTGCTGCGCCGTGTTCACGATCTTCTGCAGCTTCTTTCGGTCTTGGACAGGACAACTTCCATACCAGGTTGTGATGCACCCTAGAAGAATGCTTTCTACGGTGCATCTATAAAAGTTAGTGAGGGTTTTAGGGGACAGGCCAAATTTCCTTAGTTTTCTCGGAAGTAAGGGCACTGGTGGGCCTTCTTGGCAGTGAACTCTGCTTGGTTGGACCAAGTCAGGTCATTTGTGATATTGACCCCGAGGAACTTAAAGCTTTTGACCTGTTCCACTTGCGCACCACCGATGTAAGTTGGGTCCTGCAGTCCACTACTCCTTCTGAAGTCAACAACCAATTCCTTCGTCTTGCTGACGTTGAGGGATAGGTTATTGTCTTTGCACCATGCCACCAGGTTCTTAATTTCCTCTCTGTACTCAAACTCATCATTACCCGAGAAACGGCCTACAATTGTTGTGTCATCAGCAAACTTATATATTGAGTTTGATGGAAACTTGGCTACACAATCATGGGTGTACAGTGAGTACAGCAGGGGGCTGAGTACACAGCCTTGTGGGGCATCGGTGCTCAGAGTGATTGTAGAGGAGAGCTTGTCCCCTATTTTTACAGCCTGGGTCCTGTCTGTGAGGAAGTTGAAGATCCAGCTGCAGATCTGAGTGCTAAGGCCCAGGTTCCGGAGCTCAGGAATCAGTTTATTTGGAATGATGGTATTAAAGGCAGAGCTGTAGTCAATGAAAAGGAGCCTTACGTATGCGTCTTTATTCTCCAGGTGTTCTAAGGAGGAATGTAGGACCAGAGAGATGGCATCTGCCATTGACCTGTTGCTCCGGTAGGTGGATTGCAAAGCCTTATCCTCAGGCCCAATTTCCGAGGTCGGCGGCAGAGGCCTCACTTCCGGCAACTGTGGATGGCCACCAATGGGGAACAGACTTATCCTGTCTCCTTGTCAAAACAGCCTCCCCTTTGATCTGCAAGTTCCTGTTAAAGATGATGTGGCTGTCTGGAGCCTTCGGCAGAAGCATGGAGGAAGGAATATGTCTTTGTGTTTCTGGTCCCTAAAGCTTCCTGATGTTGCCACCAGACTCACTGCATTTGACGAACAACATCTTGTCCGATAGAGACTAAAATGCAGACGGGGAATTCCCTCGTCTGGACCTACCCTTACCTTTCCATTATAGAATGGGTGGTCTCTGACACGCTCAACCTTAAGGCAGGGCGTGCACTACCAAGTTCAATTGTCATGTTGAAGCGTTATATTTCTGAACCAGAATCAAAGGGACCAGACAGAATTAATATAGTGCATGAACTGGTTGCTGAGTCCCCTCAGGCTATGTCACCCATGCCTGAAGCTACTCCAGTTGAAGTCTCAACTGTTGCATGGGGTGTTCCCTTTGATCTTCTGACTCCTGCTCAGCATCAGCACTCCTGGTTCACTGACAGCTCTGCGATATGGAAGAATGGTTGTCATTGTGGGAAGACTGCTGCCTTTAACCTTCTCACCCCAACAAGGTCTGAAGAAGGAAGTCTCTGATAGGTTGAATCAATATGCAAAGCTCGTAGCATTGCATAATGTCATTATGTGTGAAAATGGAAAAAGCCCATATATATATATAATGACTCTTGGGCTGTTGTAAATGGTTTTGTTCTCTGGTTGCCCCTGTGGAAACAGCAGTCTTAAACAGTTATGGGGCGTCCCTTATGGGAAACGGAGTTACGGAAGGACATTTGGAGCCAATCATCGCATACTACCATCACAGTTTACCCTATCGGCACCCATTGGAAAGGTGATTTGCCGATGACAAGATTTAACAACATTGCTGACAAACTTGTTTAGGTTGACACGCTGACATCTAACCCAAGCCTCAAATACCATTATTGCCACTTGCTCAGCGGGCCCATGAGTCTTCAGGTCATTTGGGGGCACAGGGTACAGTGGAGTGGCCTAGGCAGCAGGGATTATCCCTTCCCACCAATATAGTTTATACAGCAGTAGAGAATTGTGGGTTATGTTTAGAAATTAAGGACCAACAGCTTTTAAAATGACACTTGACTGCCATTTGCCATAGGCATGCCACCGCTGAGACTTGGGAAACAGATTACGTCGTTCCACTTACTTTATAGAAGTAGTTCCAGTTCCTCCTCACTATGGTGAACACTTATTCTGGTCTTTTGATGACAATCTCTACTGTTAAAGCACATCAGGCTGGTAACCTTTGGGGATTAGAACCTTCAGTTTCCGCATACGCTGATCCCCTTGAAATCCAATCCTATAATGGTTCACACTTTTCTGTTTATAAGGCACCTTTGAACCTTTGAACAGGAGTGGGCTGTCTTGAATGGTGTACAATGGGTCTTTCATGTTCCCTATTATCTTCAGGCCAGAGGTCTGACTGAATGAATGAATGGCTTATTAGAAAAGCAAATTTGTTAGCTTACTGCTGCCTATGCCTTAGCTGCATGATTATTTGTTCTTCCCTATGCTTTGCATCATTTGAACAAACACCTTTGGAAAGGAGAAGATCCATTTTTGTTAATGAGAGGACTATATATTCCTTTTGTTCTTGATGGCACAACTGAACACACTGATAAAGAGCTAATTCAGTTCTGCAAGGGGGGCCTGGTAGTATAAAGTATTTGTGACATACCCATCTCTTCCTCTCCAATGGAGGGTGAAATTATAGCCGGTGGACAAAGAAATACATACTGGGTGATGGTACGAGGACAGACCTAAACTGTATGTGTGGATAAGGGTGAACTGACTCAGGTAAAATGAAAGCATTTTGAACTATCTCTTCACTTTGGTTATTAAAGGTTCCTGCCACAATGTTGCTTTGTTCTGTTTTAAAGCTTGCCTTATGCTTTGTTGGATGTCAAACTTCTGTTGAGATCCGACAAGCCACTGATAAGCTTCTGATTTGTGAAAATGATATGATGGTTTTGGGAGTTATCAAATGATTTATTTGATATGTATTAACTGGGGGCCCACAAGTGTGAGAAAATGTTGTAAACTAGGGTGACTGGCTTTATATGACATTTTTTCTGAGAGACTAATGAAGTGCGAAATTGATTGTAACTTGACTCTTGCATCCCTGGTCATAATGGAGTGTTTGTAAATCTTCGTCGACTGCACCTCTTCCTAGAGATGCTGCCTGGCCTTCTGCGTTCACCAGCAACTTTGATGTGTGTTGCTTGAATTTCCAGCATCTGCAGAATTCCTCGTGTTTGTGTTTGTAAATCCTACTCATTCTTTTGAATTGTCAACAACATGTCATTAACACTCCCTCTTCCTCCTTAGGGATGAGGACATACAGTATATTTTAATGTAAATGTTGAGGTTAATCCTTGGAGCTACATAATTTCTCATATTTCAACCATGATAATATTAGTTTTAATGATCCAAAGGATATTAATATGTAATCTTTGTTTTAAGCAGAAGGAAGATCTCTATATGTCTCTGGCCTAAACAGATATTCAAAGGGATGCATCAGGATGGCATGAACGTGGAGGGTCATTGGGACAGCTTCTAAATAGGTTCAGTCAAGTGCACTTTTGTGGCAGTTAGACAATGCACGGAACTTAGAGCAAACAGTTTTCAAATAGTCAGTTGAGTGTGCTTGTGTTCAAAAAGCAGTTATTTTTGTCACTGATAGTTGGTGAGAAATAAGCAGTAAGACAATTCAGAACTGTTTTGCTCACTGCGGTTTCAAGCATTCAGACTTGAAGATGCCAGAAATGACCAGAAGTGAAAATAAAACGATTTCACTACATCAACAAGTTATGTATGAAGCATGAAGAATTTGAAGGAATTGACAATCGTCTTGAATGTTACAATGAAAATATTTGGACGATGCAGTTGTTGAAAGCATTGTATGAAGGTAGTCCATTATCTGTCCTCAGAGTCTACTATATGCTGATTTTGTTCATTTACTGTCAATCACAAGAACACAGCAGTGTACACTGGATGAATTCTTCCATCAATAAATATTAGGAACTAATACACAGTTTTATAGTAGTGTAGTACTATTGGCAGTGTTCTAATTTGTTCTGTATTTCATTTACATACATACTGTGTTACTCAGTTAAATGGTAGTTTGACTTTTTAAATACCTTTTGAACTATTTCCATGAAAACTTAGCTAACTGGGACAGCCACTTAATTGAGCAAAAATGTACTGGTCCCAATGTGTCCCAATTAACCAGAATCCACTGTATTAGCAATGCCATGTACTGCCCAAGGCATTATGTGATGGATTTTAAAATGTGAGGTTAAAAGAAATTATTGTCTGTCTGGAGAAGGATTTTGTATACAACTTATGCTTGGCTGGTCAGTGATGTAAATTAGCACATTCTCCATTCTTGAGACCTCTGTTCACATCCAGACCATACAATAAGGCTAGAAGTTCTGGCAGCAGAGTATCTACATAATTGGATTTGGGCAGCCTGAACGTGAATTCTAATGGGTACACGTTCACAGGAAGAAAAACAATTATAAATTGGCAGTATCTTTACAGAAATAATAGAAAGAGCAGGGTTGTGAGAAATGGAAATGTAGCTATTCTGCTGAAGAACTCTGGTAAGATATGTGAAGGCTGTCGCACTTGATTTGAGGGTGCTGAATGTCACACCTAGATTTCAAAAGTAAGAGTCTGAGTACCAACACAAAACCAGGAGTATGTAAAGTAAGTCGTACCACAACGGAACAGCTTGTAGTGCTGCTGCCTCACAGTGCCAGGAACCCAGGTTCAATTCTGACCATGGGAATTGTTTGCATGGAAGCTACACATTCTCCCTGTGGCTGCACCTGGGTGCAAACAGGAAGAAGCTGTTCCTGAAACATTTAGTGTTGGACCTCAGGCTCCTGTACCTCATTACTACCATTGGCAAGGAGAAGAAGGCATGTCCCAAATGGTGAAGTCCCTTGAAGATGGACGCTGCTTTCTTGGGGCATTGCTTTTTGAGGATGTTGTCGATGGCAGAGAAATTTGTGTGTATGATAAAGCTGGTTGAGCCTAAAACCCTCTGCAGCTTCTTTCAATCCTGCACTTTGGTGTCTCCATACCAGGCGTGATGCAATTAGTCGGAATGCTCTCTATAGTAGAAATTTGTTAGAGTCTTTGGTATCATACCAAATCTCTCAAACTCCTATTGAAGTGGAGCCACTAGCATGCCTTCTTTGTGATTGCATCAATGTGTTGTGATCAGGCCAGATCCTCCAAAATTCCTGCAAATATCAGGCTGCATCAGTAGAGGGAGAAAAAATAATAATGATTCAGACTAAAGACCTTTCATCTGCTGTTGGGACTCTGTGTTGAAGCACAGTCAATCCGGGGCATCTTTTCCAATAACAAGCATACTTGTGGATTTTCTTTTTAGCCAGAGGACATCTCACCAGACACATAGTGCTGTCGTTGCCAGTGTAATGCCCTGCTTCATATTTTTTACTGTTATGCTGTATGTATTTCATTTTGTGCCGCTCTGTAAGAGCTGTTTGTTCTGCTTTCAGCCTGTTTGGGTTATTGCTGAAGATAACGAATGATGTAGAATGTGTGCCAGCCAACTAGCAGGAGGTTTTTCTTAGTGAGGGACAATAAGGTTGGTCTTGGGTTTTTGTTCGAGAGGAGATGAAGGGAGGAGATCCTGGGGAGAACTGGTCATAGCATATGATCCAGTGGGAGACCTGTTTGGTCGAGATGGATTGTGAGCGATGTTTGGAAGGTGGTGTGTGCTTTCACATTGACCGAGGACCCAGTGCATGAGTGACAGGGAAGTTCAAGATGAGCTCCAATGCGTGCACATTTGACTGTTTAATTAGAATGGGCCTTTTTTTTTGTTATTCTTCACCTACCCTTCAGTTAAGATTCATAAATATAATTCCTTTAATTGTATACAGTGTACTGCCTGTTATTCTGTGGCATTAATTTGTAACAGGGCAGCAAATGACACAACATCCACACAAAGTGAGGTTTGTGGTGGGATCCAGTGCACCTCAATCTCTAAAGTTTGACAGGGTTGGAGGTTGTCTTCCCTAGACTTACGCAGCTGAGGAGACCAGGATGTTTCATCAGTCTTCTGAAAGTTGAAAGAAATTAAACATGCAAAGAGCATGCAGAAATTGTCCTTTTAGCCTCGCAACTGTGCAAGCTCATGGCCAATCTCCCACTTCAATGCTGCTTTTTTCTTTACTCTTCGATCTCTTAATTCCATCAACATGCAAACAGAAAACTATAAAATACAGTTCTGAACCTCCACAGCCCTCAGGGTAGCCAAAGATCCATCACCTTCCTCATTGCAGTCTCAGATAGCCCACTCCTTATTCTGAGACTCCAACACTTTGTTCTTCTCGGTCAAGAGAAACACCCTCCTTGCATCTATTGCACTGAGTCCGCCAAGAATTTCATGCATCTTCTGCTGGAGGGAGGGCCATCACCATGGTAATAATTTAATCAGATCATTCCCAGGCAATTTGTCATGTTGCTACAATGGTGCACATTGTTTCTCATAAGGGTGCATGCTGTGTTTCTAGCTCCTACTGATTACTGTACCCTGATGTGAAGAAATTGCAAGTGACATTTAATGCTGCAATAGATAAGTGAATGCAAACCATGAGAATAATAACAAGATAAAAAACATTGATTAAAGACTGAAGGGATCTTTTGGTTAAATAGACAAATCTGCCAATTCAAATTACATATCTGTGCATTTAAACAGCGAATTTAAATGAGACTGATTTTTCTTAATATAATCATCAGATTATTTCATAACTAGCCACAGGACATTTTGAGACTATGCTGATATTGATGAAAATTCCAAAATTGCATGCTCTTTCCAATTCTTGGATTGAACAGTGTCCTTCAAGGACAGGGTATCATTGAAGTGCTAGATTCAAATGCATTTATTTTTCACATGAATGTCCCTTGAACTCCGGATTCTCCAATAACCAGAACCCCAAACTCTAGGCCTCAAACTCTCAACTTGCCAGCTCACATACTGTACTTGGGGGATCACTGGCCTTCGTGCTCTTTCCTGCACGGAACTCAGATCCCAGAAACCTTCGAGGACTCATTGGCTCAGGGTGGAGGAGGTAACCTGTAGCCCTCGTCCTGGGTGGTCTGCCAGCCCAACGTAATCTTAATTAGTAGAAAGCATCTCTAAATTACTTCCCTTCCCGGGACAGGGAAGGAGAAGAGGAAGAAGCTTGCTGTTATGTATTAAGTCTTCTTTTACCCCATACCTTCTACAGGAAATGCAGAAAACCCCATCTCTATTCTCCTGGAGATTTTATCTCAGTTTCTTGGTCAATGACCCGACACAGCTGTGACACTCCCCACTTTATGACTCTTGGTCTTCAAATGGCTAGACTTATAAATAACCTCCTGACCTCTTCATCCCAGTGAGGCAGAGGTTTCTGTAATTGAAGAGAGTGAAGGATGTGTGTGTGTGTGTGGAGGAATGGGGATGTGGTGTGGACAGTGAAGAGAGTGGGGGGGGTGGGTGTGGGGATTGAAAAAGGAGGAAGATGTGGGTGAGGGGGAGTAAAGAGAGGGAGGTATAAACAAGCAGAATATGCTTACTTAAAGGAGGTTGTCCGTCAACATGAACACATGATACAGAAGCAACAGGAAACCACTGACCATCTGCTCACCACTCTCATTACAGCAACCCCATGCCAGTCAACCTCCTCCCTCAGAGTCCCAACTTCCAGTGCTCGAACACGTCAACAGATCTTCAACCCAATGTCGCAACTTCCTCTCCCTGTGCGTCTTCCATTTCAATCTCCAGACATCTTTGCATGTTACAGATGGAGCCAAGGTTGCTTTTGTCATTTCTTTCTTGATTGGGGAAGCTCTGATGTGGGCTGCAGCTAACTGGGAGAATAATACCCTGATTTCCAACCAATATGAAGATATCACCACTGAGATGTACCTGGTTTTCAATCCACCACCGTGGATTGGATGCTTCGCCTGCACTGAGGATCACGCTCAGCGCTGGATTACACCCTGGAATTTAGGACCCTCACAGTGAAGTGCAGACGGAAGGTGGAAGCACTGCTGGTCCATTATCATCACAGACTCTCAGAGAACTTGAAAGGTGAGCTGCCTACCAAGGAGATGCCCACAAACCTCAATTGCCTCATCACACTGGCCTTCCGAATTGACAAGCAACTTATAAAACGAAACTTGAGATCATCAGTCAGAATCCCAGTTCTGTTCCCAGAACCACTTCAAGTTGCGAGACCCTCAGTCACTGCCTCCAGAACTCAGGTAGCTAGGGAATTCTTCCTTAAGCCTGAACATTTGTGGAGAGACAACTGTTGCGCTTACTGTGGGCCCTCTGATCACCCACACGTTAAATACCCACTGTGTCAGGATGCTCTCAATTGTGCTCCTATAGAAAGTTCTTAGGATCTGGGGGCCCATACCAAACTTCTTCAACCGTCTGAGGTGGAAGAGGCGCTGTTGTGGTTTTTACACCACACAGCTTGGTATGTACAGACCACGTGAGATCCTCGGTGATGTTTATGCCAAGGAACTTAAAGCTGTTCACTGTCTCGACCCTAGATCCATTGATGATAATAGGGGCTAGCCTGTCTTCATTCCTCTTGTAGTCCACAACCAGCTTCTTTGTTTATCCAACATTGAGGAAGAGGTTGTTTTCTTGACAGCATTGCAACTGTACAGGGTACTGGTGAGGCCGCACCTGGAGTGCAGTTCTGGTCTCTGTACTTGAGGAAGGATATACTGGCTTTGGAGGCAGTGCAGAGAAGGTTCACTAGGTTGATTCCAGGGATGAGGGGGGTTAGACTCTGAGGAGAGATTAAGTTGCCTGGGACTATACTTGCTGGAATTCAGAAGAATGAGGTGAGATCTTATAGAAGCATATAATATTATGAATGGGATAGATAAGATAGAGGCAGGAAAGTTGTTTCCAATGATAGGTGAGACTAGAACTAGGGGACATGGTCTGAAGATTCAGGAGAGTAGATTTAGGATGGAGATGAGGAGGAACTGCTTTTCCCAGAGACTGGTGAATCTATGGAATTCTCTGCCCAATGAAGCAGTGGAGGTTACCTCAGTAAATATATTTACGACAAGGATGGATAGATTTTTGGGGAAAAGGTGGGTAGGTGGAGATGAGTCCATGGCTAGGTCAGCCATGATCTTATTGAATGGTGGAGCAGGCTCAACAGGCCAGATAGCCTACTCCTGCTCCCATTTCTTATGTTCTTATGGGTTTGTCTACCTCAATGACACCCTCACTTTCTCCAAGGGCCCAAAGGCCATGCCTGTCATGTCCATTCAGTCCTTCAGTATCTCCTTGAAAAAACAACTGTGCTGCAAGTTAGAGAAATGCTAGTTCCTCACCATCGTTATCTCCTTTGTGCATTGCATCCTTTCATCCAAAGGTATAAACATGGGCCCAGAGAAAATGTTCACTGTCATTGAGTGGGCCCGAACGCACTCTCTCAAATGGCTACTGTGCTTCTAGGGCTTCTCCAACTTCTACAGCCATCTCATCAGGAACTACAGCCAAATCGTTGCTCCTCTCACCTCACTCGACAAGCCACCTACCTCACAGTTTACCTTGCCTGCTGCCACAAACCACGCTTTAAAGAAGCTTAAGAGATGATTACTTCTATTCTCTACCATCCAAACCTTCTACCTTTTGTGGTGGAGGTAGACAGCAGAGCCATCCTTTCCCAGCAAGGACGAGACAGGAAGACACACTCTTGCATTTTTTACTCTAACCAGTTCAACTCTACCCAGCACCATTAAGGAGTAGGACACAGGAAGCTACTCTCCATCAAATGGGCCTTGAAGGAATGGAAATTCTGAGCCCTTCTTGATCTAGACTGATCACTAGAATATCATATCCATACAACAGACCCATCAACTCAACCCATGTCAGGCTCGCTGGGCCCTCTTCTTTGAGCAATTCAACTTCACCATGTCCTAGTGACACAGCTCCGAGAACACTAAGGCGACTGCCCTATCAAGATAGTTAGATCCAGCTGAAATGGAGATCAACCATCAGCCCATCATCCCATCCTCCCAGATCCTCACCCTGATCTTCGGGGACCTTGAGAACCAAATACACCAGGCCCCACAGCACAAGCCTGCTCCTGCCAGCACTCCTGTCAACCACATATACGTCCTGGGGGCTATGCACTCTAAAGCACTCCAGTGGGCCCACTCCTCATCCCCTTCCAGCCATCTAGGTGCATAATGGACTCTGGATTTTCTGCGACACTGGTTCTGGTGGTCCAACATGATCAAAGATGTACAACAGTTCATTGCTGCCTACCCTCAATGTGCCAAGCCCATCTCCTCCAACCAGTGGCCCTCTGGGCTCCTGTGGCTTCCGTTGGTCCCTCAGTGCACATGGTCCCTCATTGCCATGGACTTCTTCCTGGATTTGCCACCTTCTGATGGGGCTGCAGTGAGCATAACAGTTGTGGCCTAGTTCTCCAAGGTGGCCCACTTCATTGCTCTCCCCAAATCTACATTAGATGTTGAGATGGTAGACCTGGTTCTCCAATATGTAATTTGCCTCCATAGCTTCCCCTAGGACACTGAGTCAGAATGAGACCCACAATTCAGCTTCCACTACTGCCAAGTTTCCTGCTCTCTCCTCCGCACCCCAGTGAGTTTATCCTTTGGGTATCATCTGCAGACCAATGAACAGTTGGAAAGAGCCAACCGGCAAGTATAGAAGTTTCTGCAATGCTTCACCGTCTCTAACTCCTCCATGTGGAAGGAGGATCTGCTCTGAGCTGAGCTGTCCGGCAATCTACACACCTCCTCCGCTGCAGGTATGTCACCCTTTGAAGTGCTTCTGCTACCAACCTGTTGTTCCCTGTAGAGGAGCTAGTGGTGGAGGTCCCACATACCAGGACCTTGGTTTGCCAATGCCCTCCAGAGGGTATGGAGGGCCATCTGAGCTGCCAGCCATGCCTACTGCTGCCAGGCTAATCACTGGAGTCCAGCTGGACTACCCTGGCCAGGGGACCATGTCTGGTTTTCCACCCAAGATCTACCCCTGTGCATCAACTCCCACAAACTCTCACCCCGGTTCATTGGTCCCCCTAAGATTACCTATTGCATCAATCCAGTCATTTACCATTTCCTGACACCAACAGCCCTCAGGATCACACTTGAACTACCTCAAGCCTGTTGTCCATGGGCCACTCAACCTATCTGCACCTGCACCTCCAGAAATCTGGAAGGTGGAAGGTGGTCCAGTGTACACCAGTTGATGGATTCACGTCATCGTGGACAAGCTCCCCAGTATTTTGTCGACTGGGAAGGGTACAGCCTAGAGGAGAGCTCTTGGGTGCTGTCCAGTTACATCATGGATCCATCACTTATCAAGCGGTTCCGCAGACCTATTTGGATCATCCTGGGCTAGTGGGAGATGGCTGTAAGAGGGTGTCTTTTCAGACCTACAGATGCAGGCTCCCATCTCATCCAGCTAATAGGAGTCACCTATCACTTGTTTCCAACTCATCACCTGCAGCCTATTTAAACCCAGCTGGCTTCCATTGTCCTTATTCACTCATTCAAACTAGCCAGCCTCAATCAGTTACTCCTAGTCTTCAGTTACCTTATTGCCTTGTCATGTTAGGTATCTGCTCTGCCTTGTTTTATGGCCCCTCATGGCTTGTTATTTTGCAGTTTGTTAGTAAATTATTACTCACCGCTAAGTTGCCCGCATTGCTCTGCATTTAGGTCAAGTTCCCTCTACATTTCCTGACAAGACAAGTCTGCAATTCCTTTGACCATACCAGTCATTAGGAAAGGAATGTCGCATCCGGAGTTTCTCCGGTTAGCGGACGATTTCCCTCCACGTCTCTGAGGGACGTAGTGGGGATTTGCATACGAGGCAAGTTACAGCAGTGGTTTGCTATTGCCTTCTGCTAGGTGAGCTTCCAAAGAGATCACCAGCTCATAACCCAGCACGTGGAAAGCGTGCAGGGGAGCTGGCTGGCTGGATTCGAACTCGGGACCTTTCATCCCGAAGTCCAACGCTATGCCACTACGCCACCAGCTGGGTCCACACACCAGTCATTACCAAATCAATAAAAGGTTAGCCATCCTCAAAGCTGAAGAACTGCCTGAGAAGAAGTTGTTATCTTAAGAGAGAGAACAAACTTATCTGTCTTCATTGGGCTATCAGTTTCTAGATGTAGCTTGTGTCAAAGGGCAGAAAGCAGGTAGCTATACATTTACACAGAACTAAACTCTGGAAGGAGTTTGTCTGAAATACGGAGGTATTGAATGACATATTCACTGAAATAGACCCATGAATTGCTGATGTCCAAATTGTGTCGAACAAGACATATGACATGAAAATTTTTAAACTGGAAAGAGAGCATTGGAACTCAATGGAATTGAACAATTTGGATGTTCAGTTGAAGTTGACTGAGCACTAATAAAAAGGGAACAATCCAGGTTACCAAAGACAAGGAATTGGACGCATTGTTTGTTAAGATCATTCTGTACAAGGTAACACCAGATGGCTCATAGAAATCATTAAAAAAGCTTTCTGCATCACACTTCCTGAATTCTGTGATATTTCCGGAACACGAGGAATTGTGTATGCTGAATTTGAAAGCAAAGCGTCTGCAGAAACAGCATTGAAATAGAAATGGGTCTCTGAGGTCAAGGGTCAACACATTGTTGTTGGTTTTTCTGGAAAGAAAAGTCCATTCAATCGAAAATGAGAACCAAGAGTCCAATACATTATTATTAAACACTGTCACAGTCAGGTACAGACAATTATTTCTTTAATATTTATGGAAAGGTGTGAATAAAATTGATATGAAACTGCAGCTAACACAACGGAATAAAAATTGAGACACAAAAAGTTCTTTAGATGCTGGAAATCTTGAGCAACACACACACACACACACACACACCTACACCTTGAGGAACTCAGCAACTCAGGCATCACCAATAGAGAGGAATAAGGGCCAAGACCCTTCATGAGGACAAATCATTAGGAGTTGTCAACCTTCAGTCAGCTAAGTAGGACAAAGGAACATCACAACGATTTTCAAATCAGCAGAAAAAGGAGGATGGAAATCATTGGTTGATTATAAAGAAATGGTGATGGACCCAAAGAGACAGGATTCCCTCCTCGTCAACTGAGTAATTTGTGCAGCTTTGTGATTGTGGAACCCTTTTAAAAGACCTGGGGCTCAGTGCAGTATGACTGTTTATTACAATAGTTCTCCATGATTGGTTTAACAGTTGCTGAGACCCAAAGCAGCCAATCAAGTGATTATTTACATAATGAGGTAGTACCTTTATTAGCCACAGCCCTCTTTGAACATCCTGTTCCAAATACCGTTTGTACTACAGCAGCTTGAAGATCCACAATTAATTAAAAATTTTGGTCCCTCAGATATAATCATTATGCGGAAGGCTGTGAGGAAAAGGGCTGGAAAACAAACACCGAGAATCAGTTACAGCTTTACTGAAAGTCTAAGCAGAATTGAGGAGCTAAGTGACAACATGCTGCTCTTTCCCTGCTGTTCTTAAAACGACTGTGTTAGTTGGAGGCCAGTTTACTGTCAGCTGAACATTACAAAGGAGGAAATGTTGGCAGAGGCCAACAAAGCTGCTGCAAATATTCCCTCGGTCTCCTTCTTCCCTACTAATCTCCCTCCTGGCACATACCCCTGCAACTGACAAAAATGCTACACCTGCCCATTCACCTCCACCCTTACCTCCTTTCGGGGCCCCAGACAGTCATTTCACGTGAGGCAGCACTTCACCTGTGAATCTGTTGTGGTCGTTTATTTTATCCGGTGCTTCCAATGCAGCTTGGTGAGATCTGATGTAAGTTGGGGGACCACTTTATTGAACACCTCCACTCTGTCCACCAAAAGCAGAATTTCCCAATATGCAACCATTTAAAATCCTATCCCTATTTCTGTTCCGACATTTCGGTCCATGGCCTCCTCTTTTGCCGTGATGAGGTCACTCTCAGGGTGGAGGAGCCATGCCTCCTATTCCATCTAGATGCATGAGCATCGATTTCTCTTTCTGGTAATATTCTGCTTTTTCCCCTCCCCCCTTTCCTCTTCTATTCCTCACTCTCACCTCTTACCTCATCTCCTCACCTGCCTATCACCTCCCCTTGGTGCCCCACTTACTTCCTTTTCTTCCAGGGTCCACTCTCCTCTTCAATCGGACTCCTTCTCCAGCCCTTTACCTTTCCCATCTACCCATCTTCACCTATCACGTTGTAGCTAGTCCTCCTCCAGCACTACCTTTTTATTCTTGCAACTTCCCACTTCCTTTCTGTCCTGAAAAAGGTTTTTGAACCTTCAACCAAACATCAACATTATTCATTTCCATAGACGCTGCCTGACCTGCTCAGTTCCTCTAGTATTTTATGTGTTTCCCACAGTTCAGCCTAAAACAATAAATGTTTTTTTTTCTCCACAGGTGTTGTGCCGGTTGTTTGTTTTCATTTCAGATTATCAGCATTTGTATATCTTCTGATTTTTCGTTTACTGCCAGAAATAATCTTCTTTTACTTTAATCGGTTGGTTCTCATTTATTCATTGCAGAATTGTAGAGAATATCAAATTAGGACACAAAGACGGAATACCCTTCCCTAACAACATGACAGAACTATCAATTTGACTTTCAAATATTTCTGCGGCCGAAAGAAAGCTTCCAATCCTTTCAGTTGGGTAAAGCCTCCTCAAAGTTGACTACTTGTCTCAAAATATTTTAACGATAATCTGGGCTGCTCAGTGAATAGGAACTGAATGCAGCTTGGAATGCCAGACAATAGAAATTTCCCTTATTGTGGATGGCATAATATGCTTATTGTATTCTCATGATAATTTGCTGGCAGAACTCATGTTTTTTTTAAATCAACCTCCAGCCTGTACCAAAATAAACTAATAAGGTCAAATGTCAATTAGTAAACAACGGATGGAATTCCTGGTGAACTTCTGAAACTTGGTGGAGAAGAGCTTCTGATACAGTGACAGACTCATCACTCATATGTGGAAAAAGAGGAAAATATGTCAGGGGACCATGGGGATGTCATCATTGTGACCACATTCAAGAAAAGAAACAAATCTGACTCTGGTAAACACAGAGGGTTCTCCCTGTTGGGAAAAACAATGCAAAGGTTATTCTGAACAGCCTCTCACTGGTCGAGTCAGGATGCAAAATCTGCCCAAATAGAGCATACAACTGTCCATTCACGCTAAATTTCAGCATAAGCATCAAGCAAGATATGTGACCTTTCAGGATATTGCAAAGCCTTTAAATCTGTCAATTGATTTGGGAAATCTTTCTCAAATATGACTGCTCTTAGAAATTCATCTCCATTCTAAATTTGCTGTATGATAATATGCAAGCTGTAATCATAAAATAGATACAATCCAAGTCCCAAAGGGGATCAGACAATGGATCACGTCATCTTATTCTTCCTGATGGAAGATCCCACTCCACCTCCAACAAGAATGGAGCTAAATTATAGCAAATGGGAAGCTCTCTACCACCTTCATTCCAGAACAATGATCACTCTAATTTTTGTCATCAATATGCATTCCACAGATGATACTTGTTCTTCAGTTACATGGGGCATTGATGAGATGTCACCAGGATTGTTCCTCAGTGCTGGTCTCTTTATTTAGGGAAATGTGTTAACAGACTAGAAACAGTACAGAGAAGCTCTAGTAGACCAACATCTGGACTGGGTGGGTTGTCCTATAAGAAGGTTGACAGATTTGATTTTTATCTTGATGTAAAATACTAACAGCTCCTCTTTCCATAGGTGTTACTGTTGTACAGAGTGACTCAGGAGAGTCCAAGTGCAGGACACAGGTACGGAGGCAGATTTGGACATGACTTGGACTCGGACTCAGAGCCTGGACCTGGACTGAACTCAAAGCCTTGACCTGGAACACAGAGACGACAACACCAAAAAGACAGACGATTCATATCTTGGCTCGGAGGAGCAGCAAATGGCCAGCAATCCTCAGCTAGACACGAAGAGACAAAATTCCCAACTCAGAGTAGCAGCAAAAGGCCAGACCTGCTCAGCTGGGAATGAGACGACTAAACCAACCAACGACTGGCAATACGAACCTTGACACGGAATAGCTCATGAAGTGGCAAATGGCCTGCAATCACTTAGCTGGAAATGAGGAAACAGAATCCCCAACTCGGAGTAGTGGCAAACAGCCAGACCTACTCAGCTGGAAACGAGACAACAGAAGCCAAGCAATGACAGGCCATTTCTATCTAGACACGGAGAAGCTCATGAAGATGGTCCCTTATTCTTGCTGGCTCAGAAGATGGTCCCTTATTCTTGGCGGCTCGGAAGATGGTCCCTTATTCTTGGCGGCTCACAGTGGCGGCAATCAGCCAGCAGATCTCAGCCAAACATGAAAATGACAGAATTCGCATCTTAACTTGGAGTAGCAGCAAAACGGCCAGCAACTCAGCTGGACGTGAAAATGACCGAATTCACTAAACAGCCACAGGCACCGAAGCAACTTAGAGTCCACGATTCTCGGCTGCCCTGGGATGAGTATAGCCACACTGGCTATGGTGATGAACCAGCAGCGAGTTAATGTAAGCCGGAGTTTTATGCTGCCAGTTTGAATGAGGATCAGGTGCCCTAATCAAGGAGCCCAGTGGACAACGGGGAAAAGGAAATTAAAGGGAAATGAGTAATCAATGGACCAAACCATGACAGTTACCTGACCAACCCTGTTGAGTGTTTCCAACATTTTGTAACTAAAGCAGCAGTTGCTGTCTAATCGTTATTGCGCAATTGCAATTTTATTACTAAACTCCCTATGCAAATCCTATTATACAACACCTTTAGATGTGTCTCCATTCTCCCCCTCTCTTTCCCACCCCGACCCTCTTCCCTCACCCTCACCACAGCTCCTTGCTCCCCTTCTGCACCCATCACTCCTCAATCCCCTCCTGTACGAATCATCCCAGCTAAAATGTTTTTGTTTCCTTCCGTGACACTGCTCTGCCTTTGTGCTGAACAGCATCCCACTCACCCTCCTGCCCTGCTGTCACTTCCCAGACCGCACTGTGCCCATTCTCCAAGCTGCATTGCTCCCTACATACTGATGCATTGCTCCCACTCTTTCTACTGCATTGCTCCCTCCCTGCCTGCCTCAGTGCAGGTGACTGAAAACTCCATCTCTCCCTACTGAAGTGCATTTTCTCATGTTATTACACAACTCCCTCTGCAATGCACCTACTGGGGCATTGCTCCCTTGATGAAATAATTATCCTTTCCCCCTGCTGAACTACTCTGTCCTTCCCTGCTTATCCCTCTCTCCCAGCACCCTGCTCATTTATTAATTCTGTCACTGGAGGTATTAACCTCAGCATAATACCTTTATCCCCAGCACAAGCTTTCCAATAAGACCAGGAATGTCAGCATAACCTCTCCTCTATAAATCAGTCTGACTGCCCTGTTGAGATTGCCCTGCCACATTAACTTTTTCATATTGTTTCCAGATACTGTAAGTTTTTCTTTCTCCTGTAATACATTCAAACTTAAAATGGTGAATCTTAGGAGGTGTCAATTTCAATTTCCCAGCAATGTTTCCAAGGAGATATTATATCACATGCCTCTGAGCTATTCCTGTATAAATGTAATTCATCTCACAAAATCATTCTCCTGGTGTCAGAGACAGGCTTAATTCTACTTATGACTTCATTTCCTTCTACCTTGACTCTTCTGCTTCCTCTGTGCAATTACATAAGTAAGGTGGTGATGGGATTCAGGAGGCGACATCCAGTGCCCCAGCTTCAACCCCTGACTCTGCCTCTACAATCATTGATTAGCAACCTCAACCATCCAAAATTCGGCCTGTGGCCCCTGCCCTCTTTCCTGTAGTAAACATTTTCTCTCACCCCATTGAATCACTTGTCCCACACACTGGTATGCAGAGAAAATGCAGTCACTGGCTATTCCCCGCACCGTGACTCAGAAACAGGAAACATTTCTAAAAGTAGGATGAGGGGATAATGGGTCCTGATGAAGAGTCTTGGCCTGTCACAACAACTGTTTATTCCTCTCCAAAGATGCTGCCTGACCTATTGAGATCCTTCAGGAATTTGTGTGTTACTCTGTATTTCCATCATCTGTAGAATCTTGTGTTAATGGGGGAGACAATGTTGACTTTTCCTTTCTTCGCTCTGGATGGACAAAGTTTACTTGATCAAAGTCAAAACAGTTTATTTCTATATTCATAACTCTATGTATGCACAGGTGCAAATAAAAATTACGTGCAGCAGCATCACAGACACATAACATCAAATAGACAACATTCACAAGATAAACATAAATTATACACAATTCTTACAAGAAAGAACACAGGGAAAACAAAAATGTCCATTGTAATAGAAAATGGTCAAAGTGGACATAATGTTCCTGTACTGAAGTTATGATTCGTGTTGTGCAGATCGTTCAAGAGCTGAATGGTTGAAGGGACTTTCTTCAAACAGATTTTGTGGGACTTCAAGCTTCTGTGCCTCTTATCTTACGGTAGCTGTGAGAAGAATGCATGACCTGGATGGTGGGATCTTTGATGATGGAGCCTTAGGTCCCACACCATCAGGTTCAGGAACAGTTATTACTCTTCAACCATCAGGCTGCTGAATTAGTGCAAATAACTTCACTCACCTCAACACTGAACTGATTCCCCACCCTATGGAATCACTTTCAAGGACTCTACTACTGAGGTTCTCAGTTTTTATTTATTTACTTACTTATTTGTTTGTGTGTTTGTTAATTTATTTATTGTTACTTGTTTTTTTGTACTTGCATAGTTACCCAAAAGTACATGACATTTTATAATCTTAAAATAAAAGGTACAGCAGGTGATTCAATACAATTTCAATAGTTACAATGCCATCATTCACTTTAGTATTCTGGGTTGATAATACTTTCTTTGAATTACATGTCTACAGTGGAAGACACCTCTGAATCTTCAAACTCCTTTGTCTCGAAATAATTAACACAGATATTCTAAAACTTTTTGATGACAGAGTCGGACATTCAAAATTAATGTTGTCAGAGCTGCATCTGAATACACCAATACACAAAAAAACTATTCATTGCCTCGACCTGTGACCATATTTGATATGCTAAGTGACAAAATCAGTCTGGTCTGCCAGCTGGAACTCAAGTCACAATGGGTAAATAACTTAGCCCGTGTTGCCTGGTTTGATGTATGCCAATTAACACACCCCCATTGTCTCAAAGCCTAGCTGATGCATATGCAAATATCTCACGGTCACCATTTCACAAACCATATCTCTAAGCCTGAGGGCCAACCTGTTTATTTGCAAAAGTGTGCTTTTAACTTTAATTTACTGCCTGCAATTTACAATCCACATAAAGAACTGAAGACTGATTCTTGTTTGAATTAGTATTCACATAATTCCAGAAGGCTCCCTAACAGTCTTCTTTTGCACATTGGTTGCTTGGCAGTCATTGTTTGTGCATAATTTTTCATTGCTTTTAATTCTATCTCTTTGATCTTCTGTGAATGTCTACAATAAAATGGATCTCAGGGTAGTATACGATGATATATACATATTTCAATAATAAATTTACTTGTATTTTTGACCTTGCCCTTCTTGAGGCTGCGCCTCATACAGATGCTACTGATGATGAGGAAGGATGCCCTCTGTGGATGCTCATTTGTCAGAACTGGTAATGAAGTGACTCCCACTGGCCCTCAAACCCAGCCTCACTTGACGGTAGTGCAAAAAGGTATGGAGAGATACAGCGTGCAAGCAAGTCTTCGCACACAGACCACTAAATATGCATTTGCAATAACCCTACACTAATCCTATTTTTAATGATCATGTGGACAACAAAAGAGCTCTGAGGTGGTTTTTGATTAACAGCAGCCCAATAGGTTTGTCCCAGTGTCTAGAGAAAAGAGTGATAGATACTCAGGATAAAGAAGAATAATCAAGGAAAAGGATCAAAGGAGCAAAGGTTCAAAGGTTCATTTTATTTTCAAAGTATGTATGCAGAATCCAACACTGAGATTCACCTTCTCCAGATAGCCATGAAATACAGAAAAACCATGAAAGTCATTTAAAGACAAGACATCAACTTCCCTCCTGCATGAATAAGAAAAAGAAACAGAACTCGCAAACCCCAAATCCTCAACCACTCCTTCACACATAAGCTAACAGAGCAGTTGCTTGTGACCCTCTCCTGGAAGGGACTCCAGATAAAATTATTTTCATATTCCCTTCAAACTCATTGGGAGGATCAAAGTGTCATACCGAAAGTAAGCAGGCCATTCATCCCACCATGTGTATGTCAACATGGTACATATCCATATTAATGTCATCTTCCAGCAGTTGTCCAATACCTTTCCATGCCTCAGTGATTCAAGTGTCCTTCTTAAATGCTGTCAGTAACTCTGCTTCCACCACTCTGTAGACGCTTGCTTTCCCTTGGTTAAACAACAGAGGGGATTTAGAGGGGATTTGATCTCTTGATTAAATCCTCTCTAAACCTCTTATTCCATACCCCAAGCTCTCTTGTTTTATTCACTGCAGTGTAGGATACCTGCAGTCTATCCTATCTATACCTCTCATTATTTTATGTACCTCAAATATGTCTCCTCTTAACCTACTCTGTTTTCTGTTTCTTGTGGTGGTGGTGGGGGAATAACATAGCTTCTCTAATCTCTGATCGTAACTAAAACAGTCCATCCCAGACAACATCCTGATATATCACAGCCACACCCTCTCCAGCATCATCACACCCTGGCCACTGTATGGTAAACAGAGCTACAGGTGGTACTCCAGCTGATGTCTGATCAAGGTTTCACTTCATAGTGTTAGTGATAACAAAACTGATTCTGATTTTATAATTTAGAGCATAATGTCCCTGCTCTTGTTTTCAGTGCCTCATCTAATAGTCATAGTCATACTTTATTGATCCCGGGGGAAATTGGTATCAGTCGCACCATAAATAAATAGTAATAGAACCATAAATAGTTAAATAGTAATATGGAAATTATGCCAGTAAATTATGAAATAAGTCCAGGACCAGCCTATTGGCTCAGGGTGTCTGACCCTCCAAGGGAGGAGTTGTAAAGTTTGATGGCCACAGGCAGGAATGACTTCCTATGACGCTCTGTGCTAATGTGGCATTCTATATCTGTTCTTAACCACGTTATCCACCTGTGTTGCCACCTTTAAGGATCTTTGCACTTATACACCAAGGTCTCTCTGTTCCTTAATCTAAGACTATGATTCCTTTCGAGGAAGGGTGTTAATAGGCAATGAGGAATACCTGCAGCTCTCTTGGAGCGTCTGTCATCAGGGACTCCCACCATTCAGGACATGCTGTCTCTCACTCCTACCAGCAGGCAGGAAGTATGGGAGTTTTAGGTCCCACGTCACCAGGTTCAGGGATAGTTATTACCCTATTGTCATCAGGCTCCTGAATCAGAGTGGATAACTTCACTCACTTCAACTCTGAACTGATTCTACAACCACCAGAGCCACTTACAAGGACTCCACCACTCATGTTCTCTGTATTGTGCAAATTAAAAATAATATAACATAAACAACAGGAATTCTGCAGATGCTGGAAATTCAAGCAACATACATCAAAGTTGCTGGTGAACGCAGCAGGCCAAGCAGCATCTATAGGAAGAGGTACAGTCAATGTTTCAGGCTGAGACCCTTCGTCAGGACTAACTGAAGGAAGAGTGAGTAAGGGATTTGAAAGCTGGAGGGGGAGGGAGAGATGCAAAATGATAGGAGAAGACAGGAGGGGGAGGGATAGAGCCGAGAGCTGGACAGGTGATAGGCAAAAGGGGATACGAGAGGATCATGGGACAGGAGGTCCGGGAAGAAAGACAAGGGGGGGGTGACCCAGAGGATGGGCAAGAGGTATATTCAGAGGGACAGAGGGAGAAAAAGGAGAGTGAGAGAAAGAATGTGTGCATAAAAATGAGTAACAGATGGGGTACGAGGGGGAGGTGGGGCCTTAGCGGAAGTTAGAGAAGTCGATGTTCATGCCATCAGGTTGGAGGCTACCCAGACGGAATATAAAGTGTTGTTCCTCCAACCTGAGTGTGGCTTCATCTTTACAGTAGAGGAGGCCGTGGATAGACATGTCAGAATGGGAATGGGATGTGGAATTAAAATGTGTGGCCACTGGGAGATCCTGCTTTCTCTGGCGGACAGAGCGTAGATGTTCAGCAAAGCGGTCTCCCAGTCTGCGTCGGGTCTCACCAATATATAAAAGGCTACATCGGGAGCACCGGACGCAGTATATCACCCCAACAGACTCACAGGTGAAGTGATGCCTCACCTGGAAGGACTGTTTGGGGCCCTGAATGGTGGTAAGGGAGGAAGTGTAAGGGCATGTGTAGCACTTGTTCCGCTTCCACGGATAAGTGCCAGGAGGGAGATCAGTGGGGAGGGATGGGGGGGACGAATGGACAAGGGAGTTGTGTAGGGAGCGATCCCTGCGGAATGCAGGGGGGGGGAGGGAAAGATGTGCTTAGTGGTGGGATCCCGTTGGAGGTGGCGGAAGTTACGGAGAATAATATGTTGGACCCGGAGGCTGGTGGGGTGGTAGGTGAGGACCAGGGGAACCCTATTCCTAGTGGGGTGGTGGGAGGATGGAGTGAGAGCAGATGTACGTGAAATGGGGGAGATGCGTTTAAGAGCAGAGTTGATAGTGGAGGAAGGGAAGCCCCTTTCTTTAAAAAATGAAGACATCTCCCTCGTCCTAGAATGAAAAGCCTCATCCTGAGAGCAGATGCGGCGGAGACGGGGGAATTGCGAGAAGGGGATGGCGTTTTTGCAAGAGACAGGGTGAGAAGAGGAATAGTCCAGATAGCTGTGAGAGTCAGTAGGCTTATAGTAGACATCAGTGGATAAGCTGTCTCCAGAGACAGAGACAGAAAGATCTAGAAAGGGGAGGGAGGTGTCAGAAATGGACCAGGTAAACTTGAGGGCAGGGTGAAAGTTGGAGGCAAAGTTAATAAAGTCAACGAGTTCTGCATGCGTGCAGGAAGCAGCGCCAATGCAGTTGTCGATGTAGCGAAGGAAAAGTGGGGGACAGACACCAGAATAGGCACGGAACATAGATTATTCCACAAAGCCAACAAAAAGGCAGGCATAGCTAGGACCCATACGGGTGCCCATAGCTACATGTTTAGTTTGGAGGAAATGGGAGGAGCCAAAAGAGAAATTATTAAGAGTAAGGACTAATTCCGCTAGATGGAGCAGAGTGGTGGTAGAGGGGAACTGATTAGGTCTGGAATCCAAAAAGAAGCGTAGAGCTTTGAGACCTTCCTGATGGGGGATGGAAGTATATAAGGACTGGATATCCATGGTGAAAATAAAGCGGTGGGGGCCAGGGAACTTAAAATCATCGAAAAGTTTAAGAGCGTGAGAAGTGTCACGAACATAGGTCGAAAGGATATAACATTCTTTTTTTGCACTTAATCATTTGTCAGTCTTTATGTATAGTTTTTCATAAATTCTATTGTATTTCTTTACCTTCCTGCAAATGGCTGCAAGAAAATTAATCTGAATACAATTAATCTCATCATATATGTACTTTGATAGTAACTTTGACCTTGACCTTGGAAAGCGAGGAGCATCCTGAACAATTTTAACTTCATAACACTGCTGTATGTAAGTGGAAGGAGAGCTGTGCCAGTTATTTGAGGAGAACTCCGCAGTTTCACTGTGGACTGGGAACTGTTTACATACAGGCTCACTATAATGGAGGCAGTCCAGTATCCATTGCACACCATTGATAGCTTTCTGCTGCTGACGTCACTTCTCTTCTCACTATCCAAGTCCTAATATACACTCAGTGACCACTTTATTAGGGACACCTGCTCATTAATGCACATATCTAATCAGCCAATCATACAGCAGAAAATCAATGCATAACAGTACGCAGACAAGATCAAGAGAATCAGTTGTTGTTCAGACTGAACATCAGAAAGGGAAAGAAATGCAACCTAAGTGACGTTGGCCATGAAATGATAGTTGGCGCCAGATGAGGTGGTTTGAGTATCTCAGAAACTGATTTCCTGGTATTTTCGAGCACAGCATTCTGCAGAGTTTATAGGGAATGGTGTGAAGAACAAAAAAAACATCCATTGAGTTGCAGTTTTGTGGGCAAAATGCCTTGTTGATGAGAGAGCTCAGAGGAAAATGGCCCAACTCATTCAAGCTAAAAGGAAGGCATCAATAAATCAAATAACCACGTTTCAACAGTGGTATGCAAAAGAGTACCCTCTGAATGCGCAACATGTCAAACATTGAAGTGGGTGGGCTAAAGCAGCAGAGACCACACTTGGTTTCATTCCTGTACCTAATAAAGTGGCCTCTAGGTATATGTCTCAGTGCAATCAATGGTCGAATGCAACAAAGCGTATATTCATTAGCAAACATGAGGGAAGTAATAAAAAGGGGGAAGTCACGCAGATCAACAGAAACTAAATTCAAGATTCAAGGCTCAAGATTGCTTATTGTCATTCCTCGGTACAAAAGTGTAAAGGAGAACGAAATGATTGCTACTCCAGATCCGATGCAGCATTAAAAAAACACACAATAAGCGTAAAGAACATAATAAAAAACAAAACAAAAATCAATAAATATAAATATAATAGCAATCCTATAAAATAATGTACAAGTTCCTATTAGATACACAGATTGATTTTATGTACATCAAGTGACCTTAGGTGATGTGAATGTCGTGGTGGTGGTGGATGTTGAGTGAAATCAATCTCCCCATTTAATAAGTTAACATAAAATTCCTCAGTGTGATACACGACATCAAATCACTGCACGACAAACATGTTGAAGTGTTTTGTGAAGGAGAATTTTAATCACTGGACAAGTTCCAGGAGTGACTGAAACTCTTTGAATGGACAAAGACCACACAGACCCATAGGGATGGGTCCAATAAACTTGCAGTGTTACACAGACAAAATGCTGCAGGAACTCAACGGGCCAGGCAGCATCCACGGAAAAGAGCAGTCGATGTTTCAGGCTGAGGCCCTTCATCAGGACTGGAAAGAAAGGGAAGAGGATGGAGTAAGAAGTGGAGGGAGGAGCGGATGAAGTACAGGTGGTAGGTGATAGGTGAAACTAGGAGAGGGAGAGGGGGGTGAAGTAAATTGGAAGTTGATTGGTGAAAGAGGTGAAGGACTAGAGGAGGGGGAATCTGAAAGGAAAAGAGAGAAGACCATGGAAGAAAGGGAAAGGGAAGGGAGGTGATGGGCAGGTAAGGAGATAAAGGGAAACAGGAATGGGGGAATGCTGACAGAGGGAGGATCAGCAGATTTTCTTATGTTTGTGAAATTTTTATTGCTGCAGTGATCCACAAGAGATTGCCTGTGAGGGTTTTCTCAAGGACAGTTTAGCTGAGTAAACATGTCCCATGCATTCCTTTCATTTTCCCCGAGCTACAAGCTGTGCACCAGTGGGCGGACATAATTATGGGAGTCTCCAGAGTGACGCCTCGCCCTGACTGCTTCCTGCTGAGTGCACAAAACAAAGGTCCAACCCCAAGTGTTATCTCCTCGTTATTAGATATTGCTTTTTACTCTCCATAATCAGGGACATGAATCATTTTCTCCTCATAAAGATATTTACTTTATACTATAGATTATGAAGACACGTAGTCCTCTTTTATTGTCATTTAGTAATGCATGCATTAAGAAATGATACAATGTTTCCTCTGGTGTGATATCACAAAACACAGGAGAGACCAAGACTGAAAAAACTAACAAAACCACATAATTATAACATATAGTTACAACAGTGCAACAATACCATAACTTGATGAAGAAGTCCATGAGCACAGTAAAAAGTTCAAAGTCTCTCAAATGTCCCACATCTCACGCAGACGGGAGAAGGAAGAAAAACTCTCCCTGCCATGCCCGACCATAGACCGACTCTGAGTCATCTGAAAACTTCAAGCTCTGATCAGCTCTCCGACACCGAGTACTGAATGCCATCTGTCCGAACAATTCAGCCTCAACTTCAGTCGCCAACGGCAGGCAAAGCCAGGGATTTTGAGGCCTACCCTCCGAAAGATTCCCGACCACACAGTAACGACAGCAGCGAACGAGCATTTCAGAAATTTCTCCAGATGTTCCTCTGATTTCACGTCCATTCTCCATCAAATCAGAATTGTCCACAGCCCCTATTTAACAGATACGATGTCATTTTTCACCGGAGGGCTGCGCACGCGCTGGCGCGCTGCTCTCTCTCCTCCCACCTATAGTTCATACTTTATTGTCGCCAAACAATTGATACTAGAATGTACAATCATCATAGCGATATTTGATTCTGCGCTTTCTGCTCCCTGAATTACAAATCGCTAGTAAATATTAAAAATTTAAATTTAAATTTAAAATTTAAATTTGTCACACGTACATCGAAATATCAAACGATACAGTGAAATGTGTCATTGCGGCAATGATCGACACAGTTCAAGAATGGGCTGGGGTCAGCTGGCAAGTGCCACCATGTCTCAGGTGCTAAGGTGGCACCCCCAAAACTTACTAGCCCTAACTCGTGCACCTTTGGAATGTGGGTGAAAACCAGAGCGCTCAGAGGAAACCCGTTCAATCACAGGGAGAACATGCAGACTCCACAGTTATACTCAGAGACCAGGATAGAACTGGGGTCTCCAGATTTGTGAGGCAGCAGCTCTACCAGCTGTGCCTGTGCCAATAGTTCCTCACCATCTTAAAGTTAGTTGCATTGCTTTGAGAAGTCCGTTTACCCTCTCAAGGGATATTAAGAGTGGACAATCAAAGTTGACATTGCAGCCACATCCATGTTCAGCATATGAATTTAAAATGTACATACAATCTTCCATAAATATATATTCCATTTATTATGATGCAGTGCCTAATGAGTTATACCATAGTTTTAAAATTATTGATGCTGTGCCTCAGTGAGGAGTAATACTGATTCCCTCACTGAAATTACACTAAAGCAAATTATGTATAATTCACGCTAAATCAAGTTTATGTTAACTGATTATAAACCTGCACACATGGGGCAAGGCAGAGTCATCTGCGTGCCCACTGTGCTCCAAGCGAGGAACCCTGGAGCACATCCTCAGCGGCTGCACAAGGGCACTTGGTGAGGGACGGTACAGGTGGAGGCATGATCAGGTCCTGAAGACCATTGCTGAAGCTGTCAGCGCAGGAGTTGAGTGGGCGAAGTGGTCCCGACCCTCCAAGCAGACCATTGCCTTTGTCAGAGCTGGGGAGCAGCCAATACCTGCCAAAAGGACATCTGCAGGCATTCTGACCTCTGCAAGGGACTGGCAGCTGTTGGTGGACCTCGAAGGGCAGCTGAAGTTCCCCAACCATATCGCAGCCACCACCCTGCGACCAGACTATGTCCTAGTGTCTGAATCTACTAAGCAAGTGGTCTTGCTGGAGCTGACAGTCCCATGGGAAGATAGCTTGGAGGAGGCCTTTGAAAGGAAACTCTCCAAGTACGCAGGACTGGTCAGCAACTGTCAGCAGGCTGGATGGAGAGCGAGGTGTCTCCCAGTGGAGGTTGGTTGTAGAGGATTCATAGCCCATTCTTTAGTTAGAGCCTTCAACATTTTGGGCATCGAGGGAGAGAGGAAGAGGAGAGCCATCCGCAGTGCCACCGATGCGGCAGAGAGGGCCTCAAGATGGCTGTGGCTCAAAAGAGGGGACCCATGGAGTCTTAAGTAGCTAGCCACCTGAACACAAGTTGGGGACTGATCAGCCCCGGCTGGGTCACTTGGAGGAGGTTGTATGATGTTGAAAGACCTGAAACACCCGATGATTCCAGGAACATCACTGAAGATGTGTCCAGAAGCATCAATAGATGTATGTACACAGCATGTTAGTCACGTTTACAATGTACTGTATTGTTGTTGCCAAAAGCTAACTTTCATGGCACTTATGCTCTGGGCATGCATGCCCATGACAATAAACTTGAACATCAGACTTGAATTATGCTGTCCTGTCCTTGAGCATATTTGCCGTGGACATTTTCACATCCTCTGTCAGCCAGCTGCCCAGTACAAATTCTTCCGGAAGCTTTGAGTAAAATTCAGCATGTGGCTGGCCACAGATCTTGCAGCATCAGCCTAATTGTCCATCGTGACTGCATAGGATTTTGTGAGTGAGTGAGTACATCTATATGCTTGTTTGTGCTTAGGTGTACTTGTGTTCACGTGTATTCAAGTGTGTGTTTGTACCTGTGTGTGAATAGACACAAGTGCATAAAGTATGCATGCATTTTGTGGATATCTGTGCATGAATGTGGAAAGCAAACCCATCTGCCATTCATTCTGACCCACTCCTTTGTCTATATTAACCATAGCTGGCCCAGTTGGAACCCCTACGATGGCTGCTGGATATATCCAGACAGTGCTTGGGAAGGACCAGATCATAAGACCTAAGAGCAGAATTAAGTGATTCGGCCCCTTGAGTCTGCTCCACCATTCCATCATGGCTGATTTATTATCCCTCTCAACCCTATTCTCCTGCCTTCTTCCCTAATCTTTGACATCCCAACTAACCAAGAACCCATCAATATCTGTTTTAAATATATCCAATGACTTAGCCTCCACAGCCATCTATGTCAATGAATTCCAAAATTCCCTACCATCTGGGTAAATAATTCTTCCCCCCCACCCCCATCTCTGCTTTAAATAGATATCCCTCTATTCTAAGGCTGCATCCACTGGTCCCAGATTCCCTAACTATAGGAAATATTCTCTCCACATCACCTCTCTCTAGGCCTTTCAATATTCAAAAGGTTTCACTGAATTCCCTCCCTCTTCTTGGTAAATTCCAGCGAGTACTAGCACAGAGCCAACAAACACTTATCATACGTTAACACTGTCATTGACGGAATCTTTCTCGTGAACTTCTTCTAGACCATCTCAATGCTGGAACAGGAAATGTTTTCTTAGATAAGGGACCCAAAACCACTCACAATACTCAAAGTTTGGTCTAATCGATGCCTAATAAAGCCACAGCATTATATCCTTGTTTTTATACTCCAGTAACTTCGCAATGAATGCTAACATTGCATTTGCCTTCCTTGCCACTGACTCACCCTGTAAGTTAACTATAGGGATTCCTGCAAAAGGACTCTCAAGTCCCTTTCTAACTCTGAATTTAGAAAGTAGTTTATGTCTTTATTATTTCTACCAATGTCCATGACCATACACCTCCCTACACTATATTCCATCTGCCACTTCATTGCCCTTTCCCCCAAACTGCCTAAACTCTTCTGCAGACTACCTGCTTCCTTAACACCGCCTCCCCCGACACCTATCCTCGTATCATCCGCAAACACGGCCACAAAGTCATCAATTCTGTCTTCCAAATCATTAACATATAACATGAAAGGAAGTGACTTCAAACCCAACCCCTGCGTAACACCACTAAGGCACCAGCAGCCAACCAGACAAGACACACTTTATTCCCACCCTCTGTCTCATGCCAGTCAGCTAATTCTATCCATGCCAGTATCGTTCCTGAAACACCATGGGCTCTTATCTTGCTAAGCAGCCTCATGTGTGGCACCTTGTCAAAGGCCTTCTGAAATTCCAAGTAAACAACACCCATTGACCACTTACCCTTCTTATTTCTTCAAAGAATTCCTACAGATTTGCCGGGCAAGATTTCCCCTTAAGAAAACCATACTGAGTATTGTCCATTTTGTCATGTGCCTCCAAGTACCCTGAAACCTCATCTTTAATAACGGACAAATTCCATCGACTGAATTCCATCAGACTAACTGGCCTATCATTTCTTTACTTTTGCCTCCCTCCCTTCTTAAAGAGGGGAGTGATATTTGCAATTCTCCAGTCCACCAGAACCATTCCAGAATCCAATGATTCCAGAAAGATCATTACTAATGCTTTCACAATCTTCCCAAGCACCTTCTCCTTAGTAATAGCAACTACACTCACTTCTACTCCCAGACTCTCTTGAATTTCAGGCATATCGTTCGCGTCTTTCCAGTGAAGACTGACACAAAATGTTTATTAAGTTCATCTGCTATTTCTTTATCCTTCACTACTACCTCTCCAGCGTTATTTTCTTGCAATCAGATATCGATACTTGCCTCTCTTTTACTCTTTATATATCGTAAGCAAAACTTCTGGTGTCTTTTTTTTTATAATTGGCTAGCATACCTCCATATTTCATCTTTTCTCTCCTTATGGTTTTTTTTTGTTCCCTTCTGTTGGTTTTTAAAAGCTTCCCAGTCCTCTAGCTTCCCACTAATTTTTGCTGGGTTACAAGTCAAAGGTTAGTGCCTTTGACAAGCATTGGATATGAGCACTAGGTCCAACAGTCTGAGGCCCTACTATTGGCAGACTGCAGGTGTATGCAGTCACCTGAATTCTACCTCATTCCTGAGCTCCCAACACAATAGTATTTCAAATGTATCAAGGAAGTTGCTTTCTTTGTAAATCCTGTGTTATGAATGGTGATCTACGCCATATGTCTATTGAATTATCCTTGTCAATCTGTGTTATCTAATCGATGTACATTATAAAAGGGATCCTTGTATGTGAACACAATTGCATGATCTCTGAAATTTGTGTAATGACAGCATGTCACTTTTTAAGAAAATAGACTGACTGTGAGCTTCACTCTCTTCTTTACTGAATATATTTAGAAAAAACTGTGAAACAGCTGTAATGTTTATAATTTAAGCCTGCCAGATGTTGGAATCACTTTCTCAATGAATCATGTCTGTGCATAAGCTAGAAGCCTTGTTAAAACTCCCAGCTGCCACAATCCACACCCTCCCCCCCCCACCTTCCTGCATCCCAGCACTACGTGCAGCAGGCTACCAGTCATTTCCCAACATCTGGTTCGATGTCTTCGCTGTTGAGTCAACGAGGGAAGTGAAAGGGAGGGCAGTCCCACGTCAAAGACAGGAAACTGTGATCAGGCATTCCTGAGCTAAATGAAGGAAACAGGATTTCCGGATTCTTGGAGCAAGGGCTCCAATTGTACCGATTAAAGAAACTATGTTTTTGCAAAGCGATCATGGGCATTTACAACCTATTTCAGTTTTGCATTTTGTAAAACATTTTAAGAATAGCTACTTCCCTTCCCTCCATCAGACTTCTGAACAGACAATGAACCCATGAACACTACCCCACTATTTTTTCTTTCTTTTTGTATTAGTTATTTGTGTGTGTATATATACTGTATATATTACTGTAATTTATAGCATATTTTATATATTGCATTGTACCACTGCTGCAAAACAACAAATTTCGTGACATACATCAGTGATTCTTTTTTAACATTTAAGAATAAATTGGACCAATACATGGATGGGAGGTGTATGGAGGGATATGGTCCGTGTGCAGGTCAGTGGGACCAGACAGAAAATGGTTTGGCACAGTCAAGAAGGGCCAAAAGGCCTGTTTCTGTGCTGCAGTTTTTCTATGGTTTCTATGGATAATAAACCCAATTCTAACCATGTGATTAACATAAAAGAGCTCACCAAGTGAGTTAATGAGGGCTAAAGGAAAGGCAATTGGATGTTAAAGAACAGAAAGAAATATCAGATGGTGTATTTAAATCTTCTTCAATGGGCCCAGTTTAGGGCTGTGGAAGGAATAGAGAAGAATGAAGATTTAAGGGAAATTTCAGGAACGCAAAGTTTAGTAGGCAAAAACAGGGGCCTTGAAGCTCCTTCACATGACTCTAAACAAAATGGTACTGTGCAGTTAAAAAATAAGTTTACGTTGGAGAAGAGCAATATTGCACAGATTTTCTAACAGGTAATGTCCATCAGAAAAATCAGTCTATGCAGTGACAGAGAATATACGAACTCTACATAGACAGTACTGGAGATCGGAATTCCATCCAGGTCATTGGAGCCTTAAGGCAATGCCTCTCTCCACCTGTTGCTCCACTATCCTGCTCCCTCTGTCATCACATTAAAAGTTCCACTCTGTGTTGCAAGCCTTTGTTTAAACAACCTACATTATTCCTCTTTAAGTACCTTCTATGTTTGACCCTTTAGACAAGCAACCAAGTCCATTGTCAGTAGCAGAGATGAGTAGAACATAAAACATAAAAAGCAGTGGGGGCTCCCTCAGTAAATATATTTAAGACAAGGTTGGATAGATTTATGCATAGTAGGGGGAATTAAGGGTTTTGGGGGAAAGGCAGGTAGGTGGAGATGAGTCTATGACCAGATCAGCCACGATCTTATCAAATGGTGGAGCAGACTCGATGGGCCAGATGGACTACTCTGCTTCTATTTCTTATGTTCTTATACACAATAGCATTTTGTATATTGGTTCTTTAGTTTTATTGTTGTCACATGTACAGTGAAAAACTTTGAAGTGCATGCCATCATTTCATCACATCTGTGTATTACGTGAGTAGAAGGAAAAGCAATAACAGAATGCAGACTGAAGTGCTACAGTTACCGAGCAAGTAGAGACAGGCAATGAGATGCACAGGGTAGACTACGACGTCCAAAGTAAATTTCATCATACAAGGAAACTTTTCAATAGTTTTATCAGCAGGATAGAAGGTGTTCTTCAGCCAGGTAACACGTGCTTTCAGTCTTTTGCATCTTCTGCTCAGTGGGAGTGGGGAGGATAGAGAATGTTTGGGGTGGGTTGGGTCTTTGATTATATTGTAATTATATTGTCCATGTTTACCCACATTTTATTCCATCCCATGCACAAACCAGTCTACAATGCCGATTTTTCTTAATTGACAGAAGCAGAGTGTTTAAATGAAAGTACTTCAGTAAATTTTCCAGTGTTTTTCCAAAACAAAACACCACCTTAATTTGTATTCTATGAACAAGTTCTTGAATGTAATCTAAATTTATATTTGAAAATAAGTATTTTAAAGGACTCAATTCCTTGTAGATTATAAATGCATTTCATTTTTTGATTTTTTTTTGCATTGGTGTAGAAGAAAATCCTTTAATCTAAACACAATTAATTTCAGACACAATTCAATTGTTTACCCACTCATGTGCACAGTCTGAAGAGTATGGTGTTTTTTCTGTGTTTAAATTTACTCTATTTAATTTTGTTGAAGTAAGTTTTTAAGACACACAAACAATACTTTCAAGAATCAGAAAATCAGTTAACAGTGAGTAACACTGAGGGTGATATTGTAAAAGCAAATATTCTTGCTTAAAAATGTTTAAAAATATTCCTCTACTACTATGACGAGCATAAACTCAGGTTGGAGCATCAACACCTCATATTCCTGCACATCTGCCCTTAATCCTGTCACAATGGGGTCACTGGTAGCAGACCCAAATGCAAGACACAAACACTGAAGTACTAGGAACAGGACAAGGATGCAGGACCTGGGCTAGGACATGGACAAGAAACAGAGAAACCAGACAAGGAACTAAGAACTAGGAGCCCGGGCTTGAAACCTGAGCCAGAGACTGGACAAGCACCCAGAACCTGGGTCTTGCCTCAGGCTTGGGCCCCAGAACCAGGCAAGGACATGACATGACTGCAGGACTGGAGGCTGGGGTCTTGAGACTTGAGGCTTGGAGACAGGCTTGGGGGTCTTGAGGCTTGGAGACAGGCTTGGGGGTCTTGAGGCTAGGAGACAGGCTTGGGGGTCTTGAGGCTAGGAGACAGGCTTGGGGGTCTTGGGTCTTGGAATGCAGAGGCTGATAACTCGGAGGCTGGAGCTTGGAGACAGACTGGGAACTGTACATCAACATATAGCCGGGACTTATCCTTCAAAAAGCTGGGACTCAGCTTCATCTCCACACCAAGGTGGGACAGGACCATCCATCGAGTAATGGCAGAACAGCTGGACTTACCCAACAGAGGCATAGACAAGACAAGACAGGCCCCCCTGCAGGGCAATGGCAGAACAGCCTGAGTTACCCCACAGAGGTGAGGACAAGACAAGACAAGACAGATCCTCCTGCAGGGCAACGGCAGAACAGCCTGACTTACCCCACCAAGGCACGGACAAAACAGATCCCCCTGCAGGGCAACGGCAGAACAGCCTGATTTACCCCACAGAGGCAAGGACAAGACAAGGCAGATGTCCCCGCAGGGCAACAGCAGAATGGCCTGATTTACCCCACAGAGGCAAGGACAAGAAGAGACAAACACCAAAGAACAACAGACAGTTCCATCTCTGCATTGGCAATTGAACTCATCAGTGGTGCCAGTGAAGTATCCAGGCAGTGAGTCTGGCAAGGAGGGAAACAGGACAGTCCAGCAGGGAATCCCTGGTTTGCAGAGGTATTTATGTCTCAGCCCCAAAACGAGAAACATGTGCCTACATCAGAAACTGGGGAAAACCAGAAACCCTGGAATAAGGAACTATAGACCGGACCATGAACCGGAATACAGACTTTACGGACCGGACCATCACAAATCCATCCTCCTGCTCCCATAACAGGGGTAGGGTTCTCCTTGTCCTTATTTATCAACCCACACCTCCAAATCCAGTGCACCATTCTCTACAACTTGCACCATATAAAATGGGATCCTACCACTAAGCACATCTTTCTCTCCCTCTCTCTGCTTTCCATAGGGATCACTCTTGATGTCACTGATGCCCCTCCTGGCACTTATCCCTGCAAGCTTGGTAAGTGCTGCACCTACCCCTGCACCTCTTCCTCATCACTACTCAGGATCACAACCAGACTTTACAGCAACACTTCACAGTGCATCTTTCGGGTCAGCCATTATAACCGGTACTCCCAGTGCAGCCTGCTCTACGTCAGACTCAACACAGATTGGAGAACTACTTTGCTGAGCACCTTTGTCCTACCCATTTCAATATGACGTTCCATTACTATGGAAGTTTAGTGGGATAACAGCAGCTGTTCCCTGTGTTGTTTTGTTCTCTATATTTACACAGAAATATAATTAGCTTTGGCACAGTACAATATTAATTGATTCCTTCATGAAAATGGAGAGGAGTAAGCCTCCTGGTCCTTTAAGCCTGCTCTACCAAGCAACATAAGATGGTTACTTTTTAACTTCGGGTTACAAAATTATCATCTGCCTCGATTCCCTTAAAATCCAGTAATCTATCAATCTTCAGCTGGAGTGAACTCAAAAAGTGAGTTTCCACAGCAATCCACTGCAGTGAATTCCAAAGCCTCACTGCCATGTGAAAGTGGAAACGTTTTCCCATTTCAACTAACCTACTTCTATTACTGGGACTGTGGACCCTGGTTCCAGATGTTTCAGTCAAGGAAGACCTCTTCCTTACCTTCACCTGTGAGGTAAACCCTCTTTCCTCTAAGTTGTCAAGTTGACTCCTTCCTCTAAATTCATATCCCACTGTTATAAGACTATTGAACAGTTCCCAAGTACAATAAGATGGACTCTTGACCTCTCAATCTACCTCATTATGACTTTCTGCCTTATTGTCTACCTGCACAGCACTCTCTCTAATTGTAACAGTTTACCCTGCACTCTATTTTGATTTTATTTTGTACTATCTTAATGCACTGTTCTAATTAACTGATCTATATAAATGGTGCGCAAGACAAGATTTTGACTGTACCTTGGTAAATGTGACATTAATAAACCAATTTAGCAATTTATCTATTGTTGGGAATAGAATTCCAGTCTGTTCAATCTCAACTTGGATGAAAAAGTTGAATAACATTGGTCTGTACTCAAGAGAATTCAGAAGATTCAGAGGTATCTTGCAAAATTCTGCAAAAATCTGACAGAACACAAGCTAAGATGCTGTATAAAACCGAGAAGGGTAAAATCTGGGAGCATTGTCTGAAAAATGTGATCAGCTAGTCAGAAATAGGAAGAGGAAAGGAATGGCCATTCATCTTTGGAATTCTCAAACCCAAGGACAGTGGATGTTCAGACACTAAGTGTTTGTGTGAGGTTGTGTAGAATTCAATGGATATGGAGAACAAGAGTGGGGAAAGAAAATTAGACCATGGTTTCAGTGAATAGCTTTTTGCCTTCATCGCACACAGAGTAATTTCCAGACACAATCACACTCACACAAACTTTTAAAAACATGCTTAATCCAGAAGCAAGTAAAGTGGCCCCAATCAAAGAGGCACAGTGAACACTATGAAACATTCCTCCACATCAGGGGATCTCTCTGTATTCAGACTGAACACCAACACAATGATGAGAAGTTGGAGGAGAGCCCATTTGTTTACACAGGAAAGGGAGAACAAAGTGAATTCATTTGAAAAGACCACATAGTTTATTGCCCTTGTTTTTAAAACTGCACTCATTGCTGGGAACTGGAAGCAAGCATGAAATTCAATGGAGGCTAAATTTGATTTTGAAAATGATACAGCATTTGCAATAGTATTAACCCCACCCAGGATTTGAAATGATATTAATCCCACACAGTGATCACAATCGTATTAACCCCAGCACTGACTATTAATCTGGACAGGGATTACAATGTAAACGGAACTCACACAGGGATTGTATTGCTATTAATCTGTTTAGGGATGGAAACATATTCACCTGGACCAAGGATTGCAATGATGTTCAAAGTTCAAAAGTACAAAGTAAACTTATTGTCAAGTACATACATGTCACTATAAACAATTCTGAGATTCATTTTCTTGAGGGCATACTCAATAAATCAATAAAACAATAACCATAACAGAACCAGTAAAAGTCTGCACCCACTAGTAGCATTCAACCAGTGTGCAAAAGACAACAGACTTGTAAATACAAAAAGAAATAAATAATAATAATAAATAAATAAGCAATAAGTATCGACGACATGAAATGAAGAATCTTTGAAAGTGACTGAATAGGCTGTGAGAACATTTCAAGGACAGGGGAAGTGAAGTTATTCCTGTTGGTTCAAGAGCTTGATGGTTGAGGAGGTAATAACTGTTCCTGAATTTGGTGGTGTGAGTACTAAGGCTCCTGTACCTTCTTCCTGATGGCAGCAACAAGAAGAGAGCATGACCTGGGTGAGGGGGATCCCTGATGAAGGATGTTGCATTCCTGCAACAGTGTTTTGTGTAGATGTGCTCAATGAAGGGGAGGACTTCACCCATGATGGACAGGATGATATTCACTACATTCTGTCGGATTTTTCATTTAAGAGTATTCCATTCAAGAAATATGCCTATTTCATCTGGATAAGGACAGAAATGTATTATCCCTATATGGGAATTGCAATAATGTTAATCCATGACTTCAGATATCAGTCATCACCAGGTCTGCTGTTGATTGCAATTTATCAAAAGCGGTAGACTGAGTTTTGTAAGTAGTCTACTATAAGCCTACTGACTCTCACAGCTATCTGGACTATTCCTCTTCTCACCCTGTCTCTTGCAAAAATGCCATCCCCTTCTCACAATTCCTCCGTCTCCGCCACATCTGCTCTCAGGATGAGGCTTCTCATTCCAGGACGAAGGAGATGTCCTCCTTTTTTAAAGAATGGGGCTTCCCTTCTTCCACCATCAACTCTGCTCTCAAACGCATCTCCCCCATTTCACGCACATCTGCTCTCACTCCATCCTCCCGCCACCCCACTAGGAATAGGGTCCCCCTTGTCCTCACCTACCACCCCACCAGCACCCGGGTCCAACATATAATTCTCCGTAACTTCCGCCACCTCCAACGGGATCCCACCACTAAGCACATCTTTCCCTCCCTCCTGCCCCCCCAGCTTTCCGCAGGGATCACTCCCTAAGCGACTCCCTTCTCCATTCGTCCCCCCCATCCCTCCCCACTGATCTCCCTCCTGGCTCTTATCCTTGTAAGTAGAACAAATGCTACACATGCCCTTACACTTCCTCCCTCACCACCATTCAGGGCCCCAGACAGTCCTTCCAGGTGAGGTGATACTTCACCTGTGAGTCTGTTGGGGTGATAAACTGCGTCCGGTGCTCCCGATGTGGCCTTCTATATATGGGCGAGACCCAACGCAGACTGGGAGATCATTTCACTGAACACCTACGCTCTGTCCACCAGAGAAAGCAGGATCTTCCAGTGGCCACACATTTTAATTCCACGTCCCACTCCCATTCTGATATGTCTATCCATGGCCTCCTCTGCTGTAAAGATGAAGCCACACTCGTTCCTTCAACACCTTATATTCCATCTGGGTAGCCTTCAACCTGATGGCATGAACATTGACTTCTCAAACTTCCGCTAATGCCCCACCTCCTCCTCGTACCCCATCTGTTATTTATATACACACATTCTTTTTCTCTCTCTCTTTTTTCTCCCTCTGTCCCTCTCACTATACCCCTTGCCCATTCTCCGGGCTTCCCCCTCCCCTTTTCTTTCTCCCTAGGCCTCCTGTCCCATGATCCTCTCATATCCCTTTTGCCAATCACCTGTCCAGCTCTTGACTCCATCCCTCTCCCTCCTGTCTTCTCCTATCATTTTGGATCTCCCCCTCCCCCTCCAACTTTCAAATCTCTTACTAGCTCTTCCTTCAGTTAGTCCCGACAAAGGGTCTCGGCCCGAAACGTCGACTGTACCTCTTCCTAGAGATGCTGCCTGGCCTGCAGCGTTCACCAACAACTTTTATGTGTGTTGTTTTATAAGTGTGTACTATGTTTATAGTATATATGCTCTATGCTATATACAGCATATAGGAGGGAGATTAAAAATCTGGCTGAGTGCTGCCACAACAACCACCTCTCACTCAATGTCAGCAAGACCAATGCATTGACTAATTAATACAGGAGGAGGACAACAGAGTCCATGCGCCAGTTCTCATCAGGGGATCAAAGATAGAGAGGGTCAGCAACTTTAAATTCCTCGGTCTTGTTATTTTGGAGGATCTGTCCTCAGCCCAGCACATAGGTGCAATTACAAAGAAAGCACAGCAATGCCTCTGCTTCCTTAGGAGTTTGTGAAGATTTGGCATGGCATCTAAAACTTTGACAAACTTCAAAAGATGTGTAGTGGAGAGTATATTGACTGACTGCATCACAGCCTGGTATGGAAACACCAATGGCCTTGAACGGAAAATCCTACTAAACACAGTGGATACAGTCCTGTCAATCATGGGTAAATCCCCCCCTCCACTATCGAGAACATCTATATGAAGCGTTGTTCCAGGAAAGCAACATCCATTACCAGGGATCCCCTCTACTCGGACATACTCTCTAATCGCTACTGCCATCAGGAAGGTGGTACAGGAGCCTCAGGACTCACACCACCAGGTTCAGGAACAATTATTACAACTCAACCACCAGGCTCTTGAAGTAAAAGGGTTAACTTCACTCCACTTGCCCCATCATTGAAATATTCCCACAACCTACGAATTCACTTTCAAGAACTTTTCATCTCATGTTCTCAATATTTATTGCCTTCTTTTTCATTGTTGTATTTGCACAGTTTATTGTCTTTTGAACACTGGTTGAATGCCCATGTTGATGTAGTCTTTCATTGATTCTATTATGGGTATTATTCTATAAGGAATTATTGAGTACGCCTGCAAGAAAATGAATCTCAGGTTGAATATGGTGACTTGTATGTACTTTGACCTTTTGAACTCTATGTGAACCTACGTTTTTTAAGGAAACTGTGCACCAGATCCTATTTTAAAGAGACAGTGTAACAGATGATGGTGGTCACTGTGGAGATTGTTGCTATCTCTCAGCGGTCAGAAGGCAGTGTGGGAAGGAGCAGCTCCACGATATAAGAATTCTGCTCTGCAAGTTCTGGGGGATTAGGGACAGAGAGAAGCAGATGTCCTTTTTACTAAAATTGACCAAGTGCAGAAATATTGGTGAACGTATAGCAATGGAAATTAATGCTAGCAGCAGGAAGTCATTAGCTTGATATGCATGGTCAAGATCATTGAGGATATTGCCAAATGTTGCATCCAAGGGTGAAAGTCACCAGCCTCCCCACTCTAGACTTTGCCTGTGCTTCTTGCTACCTCAGTAAAGAGCCAGTATAATCAAAGATCCCACCCACCATGGGTATTTTCTCTTCCCCCTTCTACCATTAGGTACAAAAGACAGAAAGCATGTGCAACCAGTCTCAAGGACAGCTTCTATCCTGCTGTTATAAGACTATTGAATGCTTCCTTAGTACAAAGAATGAACTCTTAACCTCACAATCTACCCCATTTTCATCTTGCAGCTTATTGTTTACCTGGATTGCTTGGTTATACTGTACTATGAATTGTTATTGTTTTACCTTGTTCTACCTCAATGCACTGTATAATAATCTGATCTTTAAAAACAGTAAACAAGTCAAGCTTTTCACAGTATCTCGGTACATGTGACCATAATAAACTAATTCTAATTCCAAAAGTAACAAACTTCTGACTACTCCAATCACAGCAGCGAACATTATCTATCTTATACACCCCCCACCCCTGATGGAGGCTTGGCCACCTCCACACTGTCCTGTAATGACTCACTCTCAACCGACTTGCAGCACCAGCCTTAGACTCTACTGAGAGCAGCACACCCCTTACCTACAGCCATCCTACCCTCCACACCTCTCACCCTCCCCCTACATCTCTCACCCACAAATATCCCACCCATCACCCCCCCCACCAATCTCCACACACCTCACCCACCACTCATACTGCTCACCTGCCTCCCAACATTCCTTATCCCATGTTACTAGGAGCTAACATTCATACACTACGTTGTGCCATCACATAGTTAGCCTCTGCAAGCCTAACATCCGAACCTCACAGGTAACCCTCTGTGCTAGCTATTCAACCACAGGTTAGTACTCGCCAACAAACTGGTTTATATTTGGGAGAACAAGATGGCACATTGGTGTCACTTTACCTGTGTCAGCTGTGAATGGACTAATGAGTTAAGCCAATTCTTCAATAGGTTTGACAATTACCCTCCTGTTCACACCCCTCTTAGCACACAAGTCTGGGTGCCATGGCACCCAATGCTCCCTTAACACCAACACCTCCCCTCCTCCCCACTCCAGTTCAACATGAAAGTCTTGAATGATGACCGTCCAGTGGCCCTGACCTCACACATCATGAAAACCCTAGAGAGGCTGGTCCTGGCTCACTTCTGAACTCAGGTCAGATCAGGTCTTGATCCCTTGCAGTTTGCCTATCAGCAACACATTGGAGTTGACAATGCTGTCGTCTACCTGCTGAACAGAGCCTTGGATAAGCAGGGAGGCACTGTGAGAATCATGTTTTTTGCTTTCTTGAGTGTTTTCAAAATCATGTAGCCCTCATTGCTAGGGTGAAAGCTCGGCTCGATGCAGGTTGGCACTTCCATCATATCCCGGATAATGGACTACCTGAACGGCAGACCACAGTTTGTGTGGCTTCAGAAATGTGTGTTAGACATGTCCATAAGCAGCACTGGGACCCCACAGGGGATTGTGTTGACTGCTTTCCTGTTTACTCTTCATACTTCAGATTTTAGATACAACACTGAGTCATGTCATCTGCAGAATTTCTCTGATGACTCAGTGATAGTTGAGTGTATAAGGGGAGGACAGGAGGATGTATACAGGGCCCTGGTGGAGGACTTTGTCAAATGGTGCATCTCAACATCAGTAAAACAAGGGAGATGGTGATGGACTTTAGGAAGACGAAGCCTGCACTGCTCCCTGTGACTATTGATGGTGAGGTCGTGGATATGATGAGGACCTACAAATACCTGGGGGTGACTTGAGTGGAGCACCATCACAGAGGCTGTGTATAAGAAGTGCCAGAGTTGCCTTTACTTCTTGAAGAGACTGAGGTCATTTGGAGTATGTAGGCCTCTCCTTCACATGTTCTACCGGTCTGTTGTCACCAGTGCCATCTTCTGTGCAATGGTATGCTGGGGTAAAGGCATCAACACGGATGATGCTAGCAGGCTCAATAAACTGATTAGAAAGGCTGGCAAAATTCCAGTGATAATAATTTGCCTATAAAATAGATAGATTGAAGTGGAGTGACTCCTGCTACAGAAAAACAGAGAAGCTCTAGAAAAGGACAGGAGCAACTGTACCATAATTACTGAAAACTTCACTGAACCATTACACATATGCAGTTGATTATACAACAAAAACAAGTAAATATAGGAACCTCCAAGAAAAGGAACAATTCTACACCCTAATCCAACAGGAGACATGAAATGGATTTTTTTCTGGACTCATTCTGCAATGTTGTGGGAGTAAATGGCAACGTAAAATGTAACCAATGAAAACAATTCCATCTTAAGACAACTCCGCATGGTCCCACATCACCAACTCAAGCTTGATACACAAACTCCCCCCTCCTCCAACCTCCCCAACCCCAACCCACCCTTACCCCCTCCATACAATCACATTTTCATCATCTAATTGCTCTCTAAGGTCCTCTTGCTTCCCTTGAAATGATCCCAGCCCCTTAATATCTAGTGCCACTCTCTGCTGCCTCACAAACCATGCTGAGCTTCCCTGCAACATCTCCATTAACAGAACTCCCACTGAGTCACTCTCCCTACTTCTTGCAGGACGAGCTGCTGTGTCAGACGTCAAGAAAGGTACTCACATCAGCTGCTGGGGTTTACTTCCAGTTGCCTGTTTTTTCTCCGGATTTTCTTTCTTCTGAAATACAGGGTGGAAGAAGTTGGAGCAATCAATTAACGCTTTGAGATGCAGTAAGCCTATCTGATGCACCAGGGAACTGAAGAATGGCACAGTTGAGTAGCGGTTGGTGTAACACTATTACAGCGCCAGTGACCTGGGTTCAATTCTGCCACTGTCTGTAAGGAATTTGTACGTTCTTCCATGGCCATGTGGGTTTCTTCTAGGTGCTCCAGTATATTCCTAAATTCAAAAGACACACAGGTTAATTCGTCTTAAAAGTGTAATTGGGTGGTGCGGGCTCGCTCAGCTGGAAGGACCTGTTACCATGCTGTATCTCAAAGTTCAAAGTTCAAGCAGAGAAAAATGGTGCTTCCTGGATTACAACACAGAGGACATTAAGCACTTTGAAGCCATGTCAGCTCTATACAGAGCAACCAGACCCTCCTCCTCATTTCCCCTTAGTCCTGCAGTCCCTACACTCTCACTTGTCCGTCAAGACCCTTTGAGTTCTTGAGTACTCATCGCGCATGTGCACACGCACACACACACACACACACACACACACACACACACACACAGAGTGAAGGGGAGATCATGCAAACTTCTCACAGTAGCGGAGAATCAAAGATGGAGAAGCATAGATTGGGCAGATAGAATTGCTTCCCCATGCAGAAGACCGGCGGGGATGGGTATAAGGGGAAGAGTAGCAGGCTTAGTAGGGACCCGAGGAGAAATGTTATCCCCCATAGGGAGGGTGAAATCTGGAACACACTGCCAGAGGGGTTGACGGAGGCAGAATCTTTCACAATATTTAAGTAATATCTGGACAAGCACTTGAATTATCAAGGTACAGTAGATTATGTACCAAGTTCTGTTAAATGGGATTGGAGTAGATGATCAGTATGAACATGGTGGTTTGAAAGGTTTGATTGAATAGTGTATTGCTCTGTCATTGTATATATAATATGTCAATGCTAAATTGTTGATTTCATGAGTTAATGCACTGATTTTCAGTCCTGCCTCCCAAATAACTGGGTCATTAATGACTCTCTGATGATGGCGAAGGTAATGAATTGGACTACCCTGTTTATGCTGGCAATTTGATAACCTCAATGAGCTGGAAATGGACAGAAAATAATGTCCAGGCCTCTAAGCCTGTGCCAGAAAAAGCCACTCCTGAGTGTTCTTCAAGTCGTATAGTATGAGAACACGCCCACCAACTGACTATTAAGCACCCATTTTCACTGATCTCACTTGGCCCCACGTTCCTATCAACTTCCCCAGATCTTTCAACCTAGCACACTTTGAATAGCTGATTATCCCACCAATCCGCATGTCTTTAGGATCTGAAGGAAAACCACAGCATCTGTGAAGGGCAGTCCCACGTGGTCCCGATGAGACCATGCAAATTCCACACACATAGCATCAGAGATCATAATGAAACCAGGGACAGTGGAGCTTATGAAGCAACAACTATACTTGCTGAGCTGTGGGGCTGTGCATGGCCAAAGCTCTTTACTGATGTCTCCATTGGAATTTGCCAGTACTTGATAATTTGATCCATTACTAACTTTCACACACATCTACAAAATATTATGAAATTACCCCAGAGGACCATTGGAACAGTGCCATGGCTGTCCACACTCTGAAAGGTGGCTGACAGGGAGACGTACACGTTCACTAAGGGATTTGCAGTGATCCATCACAGTGCCAATTCCTTGTCAAGCTTCATGTGGAAGTTAGTTATCCCTCCAGGAAGCTACAGAGAAACTGCACTGGAAGCTACCGTAGAGGTGAGAAATAATACGAGAAAGGGAGAAATAGTGAGCAGCCATTGTAATGTGCTCAGACACTGAAACATGCACTCAAAATATTTCACACAGATGGATTTCCTGGTGACGTGCCGGGTTCATTAATACCAGTTGGTCTCGGGAGTAGTCATATTCCCTTTGTGACAGAGTTGATCCACACAGCCGAAAAGCTGTGACAGTTTGAACAAATCAATTGGATGTGATAACCAACTGGATATTGCACCTTTTACATGTTTCGGTGCTTTATGAAGGAAGTTTGAGGAAGCGTTGGAGATGAGCCACTGAGTATTTTCATTTCAATAGCTATAACTTGATTCATTTACTTCTAATAATGCTGCCTGTTTATATAATGATATTAGAATGAAGAGTGCTATACACTTTCCCCGATCAATGCGTTACGTATATTGTCTGACCTCAACTAACACTCATATATAAAAAACTTAAGAGATTCTGCAGATGCCGAAAATCCAGAGCAAAACACACAAAATGATGGAGGAACTCTGCAGGTCAGGTAGCATCTATGGAGGGGAATAAACAGTCCTAGTCCTGATGAAGGGTCTCAGCCAGAAACATCGACTGTTTATTTCTCTGCATTGATGCAGACCTGCTGAGTTCCTCCAACATTTTGTATGTGCTACCTATATATGAAAGGGTGCAGCTCTTGGTTCTAAGACACATCAGAATCCAGTTTGCATCTCACCACTCCAAAAGGAACACTGCCTTATTAAATACCCATGCAATGGCTGGGAGCACACACACATCAGTTCAGTGGATATGAAGTGTTTACAGAATGCTAAGGCTGATTAATAAATTACTTATGCCTCCTAAAAATTGATGAGATAATCCAACTGTAACTCAGCAATCATTTTAACCATATTTAATTTTGATTAATTTTTATATAATTGGAATAAAAAGCTGACTTAAAACCCCAGCCTTTTACTGGGTATAGCTTTTCAACAATCTATTACTTGGAAAGGTGGTAAACATGTGGCAATAATATTAATGCAGTGTAACAGCTCTGCGGGCAACTGTAACTGTATTTTTACATTAATATTTTTTTCAGGATAAAACCTTGAGGTAGGGGTTTCCAATCTTTTTTATGCCCTGGACCAACACCATTAAGCAAGGATTCCACGGATCCCAGGTTGTGCACCCCTGCCTTAAAGGCGAATATTGCAAATGAAAGTGGGCAAGGGAGGAAAGAACTACATTCAAAGCAATTGGTGCAGAAGAGCACAAGGGAAGGATGCTAGTTTTAAGTTTATACTGATTATAATTTGCTATGATTAATCAAAATACCCATTTCAGTGAGGGCTGCTTCAACCTGAACTTTTTACTGTGCTATTATAAGCTTCACTTACCACCTCTTAATATATTCTAAGTCTTGAAAAGGTAGAGTTCAGACAAGTGGCAAGGTGGTACAACGATTAAGCAACTAACTAGCAGAGTTCTGGACCACTGATCCAGAGATATGTGTTTAAATCCCACTAGGGTAGCTGGAATATTTAAATTCAAGCAACTTAGTAAAGAAAGTCTAGTCAAAAGTTCAGGAGTTGCAAATTGACTCGATTAAATTGTGAAACACATCTGGCTCAGTAATATAAAAACAAGAGATTCTACAGATGCTGGAAGTCCAAAGCAACATAAAGAAAATGCTGGAAGAGCTCAACAGGTCAGGCAACCTACATTGAGATGAACAAACATTGACGTTTTGGACTGGACCCTTCTTCAGGACTGGAGAGGAAGGGAGGAAATACCCGAATAAAATGTGGGAGATGAGAAGAAGGATAGCTCGAAGGTGAGAGGTGAAGCCAGGTGGCTGGAAAAGGTAAAGGGCCGGAGAGGAAAGAATCAAGTAGGGGGGGAGAGTGGACCATAGGAGAATGGGGAGGAGGAGGGGACACAGGGGAAGGTGAGAGGCAGGTGAGAAGAGGTAAGAGGTCAAAGTTGGGAATACAAGAAGAGTGGAGAGGGAGGGAGTCTTTTTTACTCGAAGGAGAAATCGACATTCATGCCACCAGGTTGGAGGTTACCCAGAAAGAATATGAAGTGCTGCTCCTCCACCCTGAGGGTGGCCTCATTGTGGCACAAGAGGAAGCCAAGACCAAAATGTTGGAATGGGAATGGGAATTGGAATTAAAATTTTGGGACAACAAGAAGTTGCCGCAAAGCGGTACCCCAATTTACGATTAATCTCACTAATGTAGAAGAGTCCACTTCAGAAGCACTGGATGACCATGGCAGATTCACAGGTGAAGGGTGCCTCACCTAGAAAACTTGTTTGGGGCTCTGAATGGAGGTGAGGGATGGGGTGAATGGACAGGTGTATCACTCTGGCTGTTTGCAGGGTTAAGTGCCTGGAGGAAGATTAGTGGGGAGAGACGAATGAACAAGGGAATCGCAGAGAGAGAAATCCTTATAGTAAGCAGAGAGCAGGGAAGAGGTAAAGATGTGTTCGGTGGTAGGATCCCATTGAAGTTGGCGGATCTTGCTGAGTATGATATGTTGGATGCACAGGCTCATGGGATGTTAGGTGAGAGCAAGAGGAATTCTATCCATGTAAGGCAGTAGGAAGAAGGGATGAGCACTACTGTCTGGGAAACAGAGGTGTGGGTGAGGTCAGCATCAATGGTGGGAAAAGGAAAACCCTATTCTTTGAAGAAGGAAAACATCTCTGATGTCCTGGAAAGGAAAGTCTCATTCTGGGAACAGAAAATGGTGGCTCAGTAATGCCTTCAGACAGCCCATCTGACAAGTTTGACCTAGATCTACGTCAAAACCATGAACAGGCAATGAATGCCAAACTAGAATGGATTTGTTAAGTAACACACCTAATTACCGACGAGGCCAACATTTTTATACACATTGTATTCAAACATTATCCAAAAAGGTTTTGGAATTACATTTACTTAAGCACAGCAGGTAAGCCATAGTTGAGTATATTCACATGAAGGGTAAATTCATTTTCAAGGATCTGGTCATCAATAACACAGCCAATTTTTATTGCACATCCCTAATTCTCCTCATGAGTTCTATTTTTGAAACACAGCAACATTAGAGATATAGACTTAAACAGTATGGAAATTGGCCTTCAGCCCAATTATCAATGCCAACCAAGGTGCCCATCTAAGTTAGTCCCATTTGCCCACATTTGTTTCATACCCACTGTCACTCACTAGATGTTTTTTGTTTCTTGCACTATTCTCTGTAAACGCTGGAGACAGTTGTGCGTGAAAACCCCAGGAGATCAGCAGTTTCTGAGAATCTCAAACCATCCCGTCTGGCACCAACAAACAGTCCACGGTCAGCCACTTAGATCACATTTCTTCCCCATTCTGATGTTTGATCTGAACAACAACTGAGCCCCTTGGCTGAACTGCTATTTTATTACCAGTGACGCAGCAGGGGGAGACCTAATGAGTTCTGATTCTGCTGGTGGTCTGTACCGTGCTAGTGAGTGTCAATCATACGTTATTCAGAAGATAGAGAGTGGAAATTAACCTTTTGTATCCTCTAATTCCTTATTGCATGCAGCCAACTAACCAAGTCTGCCTGCTCAGAGAGTTTACTGTTGCATTCATCATCACTATCTATATCCACACCCTCTCCCCCTTCCCTCCCTCCCCTTAGCGCTAACACCAAGGTCGCGCTGGGAGAGCTTTACGAATATCTGGACAGTCTCTTCATAATTGCAGGAGACTTCAATCGTGCTATTGTGCTTTTTGTTTTTTATATTAAGTTCTTTACGCCTATTGTTTTTTTTTGCACATTGGATCCAGAGTAACAATCATTCTGTTTTCCTTCACACTTGTGTACTGAAGAATGACAATAAACAATCGTGAATCTTAAAATTTACATCTGGGGGTTCCCAACCCTGGAACTCACTAATATCCCAGATGATCTGGGAAATAACCAAATGGTATAGGCACCTAAGGATGGTTGTGATCTGTGGAACTGTACTCAGATTGAGCAAACACCTTCAATTACTTCAGTGTAAAATTTCACTTCAACATTTCCTTTCTTTAAATAATGGAACTCCAGGAATGATCAGCACCAATACCTCTCCGTCAGCACTGTGCCCTTCTGCTGAACTCAGAATTCCTTGAGTTTACATTAGACATTCTTTAGCCTTGTAGTCATTGCTTCTGAACCATCTGAAGCACTCTCTCAAGACCACCTTGCTTCATTTATCAACATTCCATGTCTTCATAGCAACCGTTTATTTTTGACTCCCCAACACTGCATCTTCAACACTGGGATCCTTCATGATAGGTTGCTGTTGCCAAATAATCTTGGCTGTAAAGTCCAGTTCAGTGAAAGAAGGATATGCTGTTCTTTACTTTAATTATAATCAGGAAGAATTTAGTCCTTTTGTTTTTTTCTCCCTTTGGGAAGAGATAAGTGAACTTTGCATTGATAAGGTGCAACAATTTCCACTATCCAGTAACTTTAGAGCAAATTCCAACCTGTCAGAGCACTCACCAGTACAGAAAGCATAGTGTCGAAGACAGGTTCAGTGGCAAAGAAGCAGAAAGCTAAAGATGGAATTTTTGAAGACTTCGGAAAATGGGAAAGAAAGATGGATTTTGGAGAAGATTCCAGGGGCCTTTGGTAAGGGATATTTGAGTATCAGGTTGTTCTTTGCTCATTTAGGCTTGACTATTCCATGAGTCTGATCACACTGTAGATTAAAACTCTTTTCGAATGAAAGATGAGAAGCTACCTATTTTTCTTTATAATAAGTCACTAGCAAAGATTTTCAGAGACAATGAGATGTGCACTGCCAGAAACAGAAGAAAATTGGGGCAGGAGTAAGCCACTTGGCCCCTCATATCTGCCCTACCATTTAATTGATCACGGCTTATTTGCCTCAGATCTCCACTCCTTCTCTCAGCCAGTTTCCTATAGCTCCTAATTCCCCTAATCTTTCCACTCAGGGCAGGAGCCAGAATCCAGGTTGGAGTACTCCACGATAAAAGCCAGTGACCCATGTGGATTGATGCTGAACTGTGGATTCTCGTGTGGATGTTGGGAGTGGAATATGAGGAAAGTGCCCTGCCCTGCTCTCTCTCAGCTTTAGATTCAGATTCATTTATTTATTATATGCACATCAAAATGTGCAAAGAAATGCAACATTTACATTAACAACCAGCACTTCCTAAGGATGTGCTGTGGCAGACCCCAAGTGTCACCACACATTCCGGCGCCAACATAGCACGCCCACAATGTTCAGCAGAACAACACAAGCAACAAACACATGACAACAGCAACAAAAAAAAAGGCAAACAAGACCCATTTCTCCCTCCTACCCACGCACCCACTCACACACACAGGCAGGCTTCCAGCCCCAGGACCAGCCACCTGTAAGTCTCCAACCTTCCAGACTCTGACCCGGACCTGCAGACATCGGACCTCCAACTTTCAGACACATTGACCCAGGGATTTCAAGCCTCGGGCCTAGACTTCCGGATTCCCCAACTTTGGTCTTTGTCCCACGGGCTTCAGCCTTCGGATTTGGCCCAAACACTTACCAATCACAGGGCCTTCAACTCCAGGCTTTGAAATTCAGAATCACATGGACATCTGAAGCAGGAACTCACTGTGCTCACATGCCCTCATGCCTCCTGCCCGCATAGACTTCCAATCCCTGAACTCACCAACCTAGGAGAACTCACCACCAGCCCTCATCCACAGGGATCACTGGCCTACATCTCAGCGCCCGTCAAACCAACATCTGTTCACAGGGATCACTGGCCTTCAATCATAGAGCTTACCAACCAGGACTCTGGCTCCTGCCTTGACTTTTTATTTACTTCCCCTAACCTTCAACTCCCCTCATTCCTGTTCCTGAACACTAAACTGCCCCTAACTCCCCACACAGCCCCAAAAACCATCCTTAAAAACCTAAAAAATAGCTTAGTGTGAGCCACAATTTTGACAGACGTCACAGCTGGGCATCATCGCGACCACTACCACCCCACCCCACCCCACCATCTGGCTCTGCTTATAGAGAGGTGGCCAGAAACTTAATCAAATGGTTAGGCTATACAGAGAGTCCTAAAAGAGAAATTGAGGTAGGTAAAGGTGTAACTAAGAGATGAAATTCCAAAGCACATAAAATCCAGTAACTAAACTGAGGTGGAGAAGCAGAAAGCCATTGTTTAATAATAAACTTCTAGGTGGATACTTTAAACAGTGAGTGTTTCCTATAAACCGGCTCATAAGACCTTTATTGTTAATATATCACCAAAAATTAATTTATCTACCTTATGCTATCTGCTTATGCCATCATTAACACAAAGCCACTTTCAACGAAGGAAACATTAGAGTGCACATGAAAAATTCCTTAGAGGAAAGAAGGGGTGAGTGGCTCATGATGCTGTCCCTTTTTAAGCAATCATATTCTCAACTTCTCGCTTCTTACCACATTCCACATTTCCATCTGCACAAGAATTAGTCATAGAGTCGTAGAAAATTACAGCACAGATACTGGCCCTTCAGCCTATCTAGTCCGTGTTGAACCATTTAAGCTGCCTAGTTCCATTGACCTGCATCCAGAACATAGCCTTTCATACCTATCAAACATCTCATGAATGTTGAAATTGAGCTCATATGCATCACTTGCGCTGGCAACTTGTTCCACACTCTCACAATTCTCTGAGTGAAGAAGTTTCTCCTCATGTTCCTCTTAAAAATTTCGCCTTTCAGCCTGAACCCATGACCTCTACTTGTAGTCCCACAAAACCTCAGTGGAAAAAGCCTGCTTGCATTTACCCTATCTATACCCCTCATAATTTTCTATACCTCAGTCATCTACCATCCAAGGAATAAAGTCTTAACCTATTTAAATCTTTTCTTATAACTCAGGTCTCCCAGTCCCAGCAACATCCTTGTAAATTTTCTCTCTACTCTCTCAACCTTATTTACACTTTCCTGTAGATAGGTGACCAGAACTGCACACAATACTCCAAATTTGGCCTCACCAACATCTTACACAACTTCAATATAACATCCCATCTTTTGTACTCAATACTTTGATTTATGAAGGTCAAGTCAATATGCCAAAAAACTTCCTTTACTACCCTATCTAACATTCCCATGACTGATGTCAGGCTCATGGCCTATAATTTCCTGGTTTATTTTTAGAGCCTTTCTTAAACAGTTGAACAACATTTGCTATCCTACAATCCTCCTGCACCTCTCCTGTTGCTAATGATAATTTAAGTATCTCTACTCAGGTTCTTGAAATTTTTGCACTTGCCTCTCACAGGGTCCAAGGAAACACCTGGTCAGGCACTGGGAATTTATCCACCCTAATTTTCCTCAAGACAGCAAACACCTCCTCCTCTGTAACTAATTATGGTCCATTATCTCGCTGCTACTTTGCCTCACTTCTATAGACTCTGTGACCATCTCCCAAGTAAATACAGATGCAAAAAATCTATTTACGATCTCTCCCCTCTCTTTTAGCTCCATGCATGGATTATCATTCTGATCATTCAAAGGGCCAATTTTGTCCTTTGCAATCCTTTTGCTCTTAACTTATCTATAGAACCCCTTAAGATTCTCCTTCACCTTATCTGCTAGGGCAACCTCCTTCTTTTAGCCCTCCTGATTTCTTTCTTAAATGTTTTCTTACAGTTCTTATACTCCATAGGCACCTCCGCTGTTCCTACCTGCCTATACCTGCTACGTACCTCCTTTTTTTCCTAACCAGGACCTCACTATTTCTTGAAAACCAGGGTACCATAAATCTGTTCTCTTTACATTTTATTCTGACAGGAACATACTAGCTTTGTACTCTAAAAATTTCACTTTCGAAGATCTCCCCCTTACCAAGTACACCTTTGCCAGAAAACTGTCTGTCCTAACCCACTCTTGCCAGAACCTTTCTGATACCATCAAAATTGGCTTTTCCCCAATTTAGAATCTCAACCCGCAGACCAGACCTATCTTTTTCCATATTTACTTTGAAACTAACGGTATTATGATCACTAGATGCAAAGTGTTCCCCTCCACAGACTTTTATCACCTGCCCTGTTACTCATTCCCCAATAGGAGATCAGGTATCACACGCTCTCTTGTTGGGACTTCTATGTACAGATTAAGGAAACTTTCCTGAACACATTTAACAAACTCTATCCCACTTAGTCATCATATCTATTTGAAGGTTCTTCCTTGGTAACATACCACAAGTGAAATTACCCAGCGGAAAATGTTCTGCCTGGCACCCCTCCTTAAACTGATCTTTGATCAACTGCAGTAGGGAAAGCATTTGGATCTATATTATCCATTCACTCCATTTCAATCATCTTGTTAGCTCTTTGAGTCTTCGAAAGGCTCACAATTTTTCCTTCAGGACACTGCCGGGTAATACTGTTTACAATAAGGAGAAAAATTCATGATGTTTTTTTAGAAATCCCTTAGCGCATCTCTTTTGCTGCTCCAGCCCAGCTAATGGGTTTTGAAATCTTATCATTGTTCGTCTACAGCTCACTTAAAACTACTAATGCAGCAATTCCCATTTTTTTTACTATCTGTGACTCCTTACCCTTAACACAAAAGTAATTGGAAGATTTCTGAACATTTTAATGCACACATAATGATTTAGCTCAGCCCAAGGTGTTAATTACCTCATCAAAGGTCCAGTAAATTCCTTAAGCTTGACCACTTTTGTGGAACCAGGCTGATAGAGGATATCATAAAGCTCATACACGCAATTCAATTCAAGGCAAAGTAAAAGAATTGCGAGTTGCTTCAACAAGCTGGATCTCTTTTTTCAAATTTGGTAGACATTTCAGGGAACAGTTAATAAAGATTATTTGAAAGATTAGCTTTATTTGTCACAGGTACTTAGAAATACACAGAAAAATGCATCATATGCATCAAATCAAATCAGCGAGGATTGTGCTGGGCTTCCAGTACCAAATAGCATGCCCACAACTTACTTACCTTAGCCCGCACATTTTTGGAATATGGGAGGAAAGTGGAGCACCCAGAGCAAACCAGGTGCCACGTGGTCATGGGAAGAACCTACCAACACCTTACAGACAGCAGCAGGAATTGAATCTGATCCGATGTCTGGCATTGTGATAGAATTACACTAACCACTATGCCATTTCACAATAAATCATTCTAAAATAGTTAATCAAATTACCTAAAGGAGGAAGAGAAGATGGCAGCATGCACGGCCTCTCCGGTGGATGATATCTGTAATCTGTCAAGTAGGGTACCGTGCACAATTCTGATTTGATGGAGACAGACGTGAGAGTACGGAGGAACATCTGGAGAAACTTTCGAAATACCTGCTTCACTGCAGCTGCTACTGTGTGGTAACCGGAATCTCCGGAGCAGAAGGCCCCGAATCCTTGGTTTTGCTTGTATCAGCGGCCGAGGCGAGGTCGAAGACACTGGGCAAGAGGATGGCGCTCAGGAGGCTGATATCGGAGGGGCTGGTCGGAGGCTCAAAGTTTTCGGATGGACGGACTCAGTGTCGGCTGTGGTCGGCTGCTTCCAAGGCATCGGCAAATTGACGGTGCCTGGAGGTTTATGGCAGGGATTTTCTCCCTTTTGCTGCCTGCTATCAGGGACTCAGGTGTCGATCGACTTGGGGACTTTGAGACTTTTTTTTACCGTGCCCATGGTTTGTTCTTCATCAAATTATGGTATTGCTTTGCACTGCTGTAACTATATGTTGTGATTATGTCATGTTAGTCTTTGGTTTGCCCTGTTTTTCTGTGATATCATTCTGGAGAAACATTGTATCATTTCTTAATGCATGTATGCATTTCTAAATGACAATAAAAGAGGACTGAGTGTTCTCATAATCTAAATCTAATTCAATCAAATGGTGGATTTGCTGTATAAAGAGAGATTGAATTGACTGAGACAGTGTCATAGGCAGAGCAGGAGGAGATTTGATTGAAACTTACTGAATTTTTATGGGGCTCAACAGGTTTGGTGCTTTCCTCTGGTTGGCAAGCCTAAACCGCGGACGAGACCTGGGAATAAGGACTAATACTTACAGGAGGAGAAATCTCTTCATTCAGAGGGAGGTGAGTCTTTGAAATGCTCTTCCTTGGAAGGCAATGGGTCTCAAATCATTGGAAACTGATAGGTAGATAATAGCAAGTGAATTGAGCTGTCTCACTGACTATCATCTGTTAACACTCACATCTACTGTGATAAAGTGCTTGAGAGGTTGGTCATGTCTCGAATTAACTCCTGTCTGAGCAAGGACCTGGGTCTGCAGCAATTTGCCTTTTGTCACACCAGGTCTACAGCAGATAGAATCTCACTGGCACTCCTCTGACTTCAGCACCCACCATGAATTTGCTGACGATCCAACTGTTGTTGGCAGAATTTCACGTGGTGATGAGGAGACGGTCAGGAGTGAAATAGATCAGCTGGTTGAGTGTGTCAACAAGACCAAAGAATTGACTGTGGACTTCAGAAAGGGTAAGACGATGGAACACACACCAGTCCTCATCAAGGGATCAGTAGTGGAAAGGGCGAGCAATTTCAAGTTCCTGAGTGTCATCATCCCTGAAGACCTATCCAGGGCCCAGCATATCAATGCAGTTACAAAGAAATCATGAGAGTGGCTATACTTCAGTTGGAGACTGAGGAGATTTGGTTTGTCACCAAAGACACTCACAAATTTCTATAGATGTACCATAGACAGCATTCTATTTGGCTGCATCACTGTCTGGTATGGGCGGGGGGCACTGCAGAGGATCGAAAAAAGCTGCAGAAAGTTGTAAACTCAGTCAGCTCCATCATGGGCACTAACCTCCCCATCACCCAGGGCATTTTCAAGGAGCAATGGCTGAAAAAGGTGGCATCCATCTTTAAGGCTGTCATCACCCAGGACATGCCCTCTTCTCATCGCTACCACCAAGAAGGAGGGACAGGACCCTAAAGGCACATAGTCAGCCAATTCGGGAATAGCTTCTCTTCCTCTGCCTTCAGATTTCCAAATGGGCATTGAACCTAAGAATATTACCTCACTACTTTTTTTTCTCTTTTTGTACTATTTATTTAACTTAACTTTAAAATTATATACATATATACATTTACTGTAATTAATAGTTTTTTTATTATTATGCATTGTGACATACTGCTGTGGCATAACAACAAATTTCATATGCCAGTGATACTAAACCTGATTCTGATTCTGATTCTGATTCTAAGCACATTCATCATCTGGGACATGCCCTCTTCTCATTACTATCGTTAGGGAGGAGGTACAGGAACCTGAACATCTATACTCTATGCTTTGGGAACTGTTTCTTCCCCTCTGCCATTAGATTTCAGGACAGCCCATGAACTCACATTACATTCATTCATTCAGTCATTCATTTATTTATTACTCTTACTTATTTACTTATTTTTATTGTATGTTACATCTGCACTGTACCACTGCCACAAAACAACAGTGAAAATAAACCTGATTCTGATTTCGATTTTGATGCTACTGGAGAATAACACTGAGACAGGAGTTCAGCCCTTGTCTGAATGAATGACACAGTAGGCTACAGGGGCAAATTCATATGTTGTTATGTTTCCTAGTCGAGGACGTCAGCCGGTTTCCCTCACGAAGAGAAAACAGTGGTCCTTCAGAACATTCCAAACTAAGTTGCAGTTTATGTTGAAACAAAAGCTACATTTTGAGATTTTAAAAATCTGAATTGCAATTTTCAGCTGGCCATAGTGAGATTATTATTCCAAAAATGCATGAAGAAGATACACCAGCTGCTCTGCTACGCTAGAAATTTGAGATAATTTGGTAGGTCACCAAAGACTCTTAGAAATTAATGTAGATGTACAGTGGAGCCCATTCTGACTGGGTACATCACAGCCCAGTATGGAGGCTCCACTGCACATCACAAGTGGTTACAGAGAGTTGTTCTGCATCACAGGCACAGCCCTCCCTTACCATTAAGAACACCTTCAAGAGGCGGTACCTCAAGAAAGTGGCATCCAACACTCAGGACCCTCACCATCCAGGACATGTCCCATTCTCATTACCATCGGGGGGAGGTACAGGAGCCTGAAGAGCCACGTTCAGTGATTATAGAAACAGATCTTCCCCCCCGCCATCAGATTTCTGAATGCTTCATGAACCCATGATCTCTGCCTCTTTATTGCTTTTATTGCACTATTGATTTATTTCTGTAATTTATAATAATTTTATGTCTTTGCACTGCACTGCTATCACAAAATGACAAATTTCATATCATCTAAGTCAGTAATGAAAAGATTTGATTCTAATTCTGATTCTGATTCTGAAAATAAATATCACAGTACCATATCCATTATAGACTCTGGCCAGTTTTCTTCTCTGTCAATGCTGATTTATACTTGTGCATCAAATGTACGCCGTAGGTATCGCCTACCCTATGCCATACCCTACGCTGTAGGGTGATGCGCACCTCCCCAAAAATGTACCTCACGCGTCGCGGTGACGCAGACTGCAACAACTGTCATTGGTCCGCTTGGTACCATTGCATTTCTGGTTGCTTTTCTCTGCCATGTCCGTACACTGATGCGAAATAAATGGTTGGAGACGATGAACCAAATTGTCAAATCTACCTGCCTACATCCAAAAATATTTGAAATGCATTTCCTCGTCCATGTCTCTCACGAAGAAACTCAACAGAGTGGCATAGAAACCCCACCGCCAACTAGCATTTTGGCAGTGAATTGCAGAGCGACGCAGACACAACTATGCGTGCTCGCTACGGAGTAGGACTACACAAAGGTATAAATCAGGCCTACGGCGTAGCCCTTATGCACAAGTATAAATCAGCCTTCATCCTGCTGTACGTGGCTCTGGTGCGAATTACCAGTCATGCCCTGAGGCACTGATCCACCCAAATTTCTTGACGTGGGTCTGGCTCAAGCTGTCAGTTCACACAACGCAATAGGTAGAAGGCCTGGTACAGGAACTGCACCAACATTGATCGCTGGGTAGAGAGTGGTTCGGTCAGCTCAGCACGTCTGTATTTGTGAACTTCCTTCCATTGAGGATATTTATAGCAGCAGGTGCAGAAAGCAGGCCTGGAAGATCATCAGGGACACTAGTCATCCGAACCATAAACAGTTTCAGTTGCTTCCGTCTGACAAGTAGTACCACAGCATTAAAGCCAGGACCAATAGACTACAGGGCAGCTTCTTTCTACAGGCATCAAAGGGAGTTCCTTTGCTCTTTTTTTAAATAACTGGAGAGGGACCTTTAACATTCATAGTGGAGAACAGGCGGAGCTTTAATGTAATGCCTCATCCAAATCTCAGGGAACAGTACTTCCTGACTGCTGTACTGATGAGCAAGCTGAGATGTTTGTGTTCAGGTTTCAGGAGTCAAACCTGAAATTGCAAACCTTGACAGTGTTCTACCTGTCCACTTACCCTGACCAGAGATATTACATCATTTCCTCCTCACCCGTTTAAGATGGCACAGGTGAATCTCAGCAACTTCTGGCTGGTGGTTAGCGAAACAAGGAAAACATCTGAATACTTTGTTAATCACACTTTTTCTGGCAAACCATCATCGCAAGCAATAGTCTGGAACTTCCCTTTGGACCCAGAGGGAATTCGCAGAACCAAGGCGGGGCAAAGCAGCAGGCCCGTCACTGATTTAAGCTTCATGCCAAATCGAGGCAGCGAGGCCCAGGCCCCAGAGCGTATCGAGGCGATTGAACTTGATGCTTCGACATTGATCTAGGCTCCAGGCCAAATTGAAAAACTCAAGGTGTTGGGGCGTGAGGCGAGGGACAGGCCAGTTCAGGTTGCTGCTCCACGACGTTTATTCGACTCTGAGCTGAACTACGGGCATCGGACCGTGTCTGTGGACTTCAGTTCGGAACGCTATTTGCTTGTGGTTATTGTTTGCATGATTTGTTTTTCTCCCTCTCTGCACATTAACTGCTCGGCAGTCTGTTTTTGAATGGGTTCTTTTGGGTTTCTTTGATTTGCAGCTGCCTGTTAGGAGACAAGTCTCAAAATTGTTTAATGTATACATACTTTGATAATAAATATATTTTGAACTTTGAATTCACCCGTGAACTTTATTTCAAAACATGTACTTTATGCATCATGTGCACAGTAACTACAGTTGTGCATGATTTTTTTTCTCTACCTTCATTTTGCCATTAGTTCACAACATTCTCCAACAAAGCATCAGAAAATCTCATGTTTTCTTCTTAAACAAAGCACATACAAAGTGTTTGAGAGGCTGTTACACAGGACTCAGCCTCACAGTACCCAGTTGCAGTCAGTCTCTTGACCATGGTCCTTTCTTGCACTGGCTACACAGGTTTTAGTGCATCCCTTAACATTGATGGGGGTATTTGCAGATCATTTTAACTTCCCCCTACTACAACTGGAGGCTCCTACCTGTTTCAAGATGACCACTTTCAACCATAGTAAAATAAAATAATGCACTTTAATGACAACTACTTGGCGGTTCTGACATCCACCATTAGGAATTGCTTTGAGAGGCTGTTCATGAAGCACATCCTCTCCAGCCTGCCAGATATTCTTGACCCACTGCAACTCACCTACCAACAAAGCATCTCCCCGTGTTCATCTCTGGAGCATCTGTACAGTAATGAGTACAGCTCCCCCTTCAATACTATTATTCCAAGCAAACTGATCTCCAAACTCCTAGACCTGGGACTCAACACCTCCCCTTGAAAATGGATCCTTGACTTGCTGACCACCAGACTTCAATCAGTAAGGATAGGCAGCAACACTGATGCCCACAAGTCCCTCTCCTCACCACTTCTGCTCCCTATATACTCATGACTATGTGGACACATAATTCTCTCACTCATCTACAAGTTTACAGATGATACCCCTTTATTAAGCTGAGTCTCAAATATCGATGAGCTGGAGTACAAGAAAGTTATGTACAGCCTATGGCATGGTGTCATTGTTACTAACTTTCCCTCAGTGCTATGTCAACGAAACAAAAGAGCTGGTCATTGACTTCAGGAAGTGGGGGGCAGTGCACACACTCCTGTTCACAACAATGGTGCTAAGGTCGAGCGTGTTTAAGCTTCAAATTTCCAGCCTGCTCTAGTCTAATCATATTGACCCTATGACCAAGAAAATGCCCAAGTGCCTCTTCTTCCTCAAGACACTAAAGAGATTTGGCTTGTCCCCTTTGACCATTGCTAATTTTTATCAGTGCACCATGGAGAACATCCTAACTTGATGCATTATGGTTCGGTATCACAACTCCTCTATGCAAAACTTCAAATAACTACAGAGTTGTAGACACACCTTCACATATCAAGGAAACCAAATGGACTCTATCTATTCTTCTTGCTACCTCAGTAAAAAGTCAGCATAATCAAAGAGCTCACCCATCCCAGACATTCTCTCTTCTCCCTCTCCACGCCATTGGTCAGAAGATACAAAAGCCCAAAACACATATCACCAAGAACAACTTCTATCCCATGGTCAGAAGTGTCCCCTGATACAATAAGATAAATTATCACTGCAAACAATAAAGAGGTGAGAGAGGGAAAGCAAATTCAAGAGAAGTGCCCCGTGGGTGCACTGCAAAATCAATGCAATTGAAGTTGGAGCGGTCTTGGTTAGAGTGGACGATTCAGAGGGGAGACGACGGGATGAAGGAGTTCCGATGCCCATCCAAGTTACCCGAGTGTGAGGGTGGATCACTGTAAGTGCGAAGCCGATTTGGAGAGGTTGAGAACGGCTTCCTCAGCAGCGAAATCCAGGTCGTAATCAAATTGCTGGGTGGCATGTTCTAGGCCCAAAGCAATTCACCGTGGCAAGGCCTGGGTCCTAATGCGAGGTACAATACACTGTTTGGACAATTTAAACACCAGCCCAGATAGACTGGAAAGACAAGATGTCAAGAGTCAGGCGAGGCTGGTCACTCTAAGCACCAAGCCGATTTGGTGAGGTTGAGAACAGCTTCTCTGGCAGCGGAAACTAGGCCCAGAGTAATTCTCCATGGCGGGACCCATTTCCTGGAGTGAGGTTCAGACAATTTAAGCGCCAACCCAGATAGTCTGGGGGCTCCTCTCTCTGCAATGTTAAGGCTGTGTGACTGCCCCTGGCTGCTGTGTTTTGTGTCTGCAAACTCTGCAGCGACTTGCCCCACCAATATGATGAACTGAATACCGAGGCCTTGGGCCTACTCCAAGCTGCTCTGGGGATTTGGATCTAAGGACTCAGTTTGGTTCGGAATGCTGTTGTTGTTGTTTGCTTCTGTTGCTTGCATGATTTGTTTTTTTTTCTCTTTCTCTGTGGGCATGAGAGTTGGTTTTACTTTTTTAAATTGGTTCTTTCAGGGCCCTTGCTTTGTGCTTACCAATTAAGCAAACAAATCTCAAGGTTGTATAATTTATACATTTGTTGACAATAAATGCATTTTGAACGTTTGAATCTTTGTATCTGGACCTCCAATCTACTTTGTTTTGCCCTTGCACCTTGTTGCCTACCTCCATTGCACTTTCTCAATAACACTTTATTCTCCACTCTGTTAGTGTTTTCCCTCATACATACTCAGTACACTATTGTAATGAAATGATCTGTATGGATTACATGAAAAGCGAAAAAAACTGCAGATGTTTGAATACTGACACTGAAAAAAGAAACAATTACTGCAAACACAGGTAAGTTATCTACAATGTTTAACTTGGTTTCCCAGTTCCTTCATAGTCAGAAATAGGAAGATTTAACTCTAAAACTACCCAGGGCTCTTGCATGGAAACAACCTCCAAGTATAAATTAAAATGGTGGCAAAATACAAACAACTATGCGTCAGATGACATATCAACTTAACATATAACAAGCGTGGGATCAACAAAGGGATTGTTTTGCTTAAACAGCAAATGCCGAAAATACTCAGCTGGTCAGGCAGCTGTGAAGCAGAAAGGTTAGAGGACTAGAACATTCAGAATTAGGAGAGAGGATCACCACAAATAGTGACACATTACTGAGGATTATCGTGACTGGTGAACACATTACTGAGGGTCTCTGGAACTGGAGAAAACATTACTGAAGGACACCATACATAGTATTATACAACAAAGCCTCAAGGACTCACCCTCATTTAGTAAATGCATTAACGAGGGACACTAGGGCTAGTGAACACATTACTAAGAGGCACCTGAAATATGTGGGGACCCCTTCACCATTATTGTGAAACACTCTGAGGCCCCCCTTGGAAATTCTCGGCATGAGTTTCATTCCTCAGATCCCATTGCTGCACAAATATTGACAAATACCTTGAGATGTTCATCAATCTAGATCCTGTCTAGAGTTATAAGGATGCACCTGGGGATCCGCTAAAAATATTGATCTATGCCTGGATTGTTGCTGTCCAGTCAAATTGAGTCCAACTCTTCATGAGCTCATGGACCATTTTCATGGCAAGCTACAGAAGTAGATTGCTAGGCCTTTCTTCCACACAGATACTGCTGCTGCCCAGGTTGGGACCCGGCTGGGTTTGAACTCACAACCATCTGCCTTGAAGTCCAGTGCTGATGCCACTACACCATCATGAATACTAGTCATCAACTTCTAGAAGTGATTAGTTTATGAACTGATAAACTCTTAGGGAGGCCAGGCTGAATCTAGCACAGTCACTGGAAAAAGATCACTAACTTTTGTCCCCTAAATGAAATTACCAGAGAGAGTTACTGGTAGATACAGAGCAGCTTCTTTCTTCGGCAAAACAAGGTTCAGCAGGCATCATTCAGAGATGCTTTTGGTGGAAAGGTCTGCTGGCCCAACGTGGAGCTTGATATTTATTTGCTAAATGCAAAGGGCAATCCGTATTTACAAAGTATAGACAATGCTTTCTTTTGAAGCTGCATACAAACTTCACGCCTTCTGAATCCATTCATCCCACCGGCTCCAGCAGCGTCTGGACTGGGGTTCACAGCTTTTAGGAAAAGCATTGTTCCAAATTAAATCCACAATACATTATCAGGGAACAGAAGACTGGTAGCCAAAGCCATTTGCTAAATGTAAATGACCTAAACCCAAAATTCACTCTAACACCCTCCGTCTTCTACCATATTGTACCAGCTATTTACACCAGTCACGCAGTTTATTTTCAGTGCATGGAACATCATAGCTTTCCTTTGATATTGAATGCATTTGCCATAGGTGGGTGCTGCCTGCTGTGAAGGACCCATCCCAGGACAGTTGAGAAAAAAGTTGTTATTCTGGGTAGGAAATGGGCCGAGTTAAGGTGGTGTCAATTGGCTAGCTCTTCGAGCCCACCTGTGGAAGCAGCTTAAACTCCTCTCTTTAATGTCTCTTTCTTTCCTTTTCAAGGTGGCTGGGGTCTTGTTCAGCTGCCTGATCTGCAACAGTACTCAAACACTGCAGTTTTTCACACCAGACCAGTTCCCGCTCCTGCAGCTCACCGGCTGGCCATTTTCCTCCACTCTCCAGGCACAGCTTAGAAGATGGCGCCTCCAGGGTGTGGTCCTGCATGGCCCTGTGGACAAACGGTTCCAGGTTGGTGTTGCCGGGGAAGGAACGTCAGAATTTTGCTGCGTTGGATGTGTGGATGGAGGTCTCTGTAGTCAAGCAATCACACTTTATTTCTCTCTCTCTCTCTCTCTCTCTCTCTCTCTCTCTCTCTCTCTCTCTTTCTCTCTCTCTCCCCCCCCCCCTCATCTTTCTCTCGATGGTGGGGAGAGTTCGCTGCCAATTCTCGAGTTGGAGAATCTTGGAATAAAAAGCGATGTGGCAGACTGACACCGTAACAGCGACTGTTAATCTCCCCTTTTGCTGCGAAATGGATGACACCTCTCTGCCCCTTTCTAGTGAGAGGGAGAGCCTGTGGCATGTCGAACTGTCGGGTAAACAATAGTTTTTGTTGACTGCAGATCATGGTGTCTCTTTGGGTGCTTTGCTGTTGCTTGATGGGTGTTGGGTGCTGATGAATTTTACTGAAATGAGTGGAGAGGAGGGCGAGATTGATACGTTGACGCTTGCTGCGTCTTGCTCGGAGGAGGAGGAAGAGGGGGCTTTGGGGTTCTAATGTTTTTCTGTCATTCATCCTTTTGTGGTTCTTCTGTTTTCATGGACATCTGCGAAGATTAAGTGTTTCAGGTTGTATATGATATACATTCTCTGATAAAAAAAATGGAACCATTTGAACCATTTAAGATTACATTTCCAAGTCCAAAGCATTTTAGTCAAAAGGAGCTTGCCTTTGGTGTTGAGAAATGAGTATAAGATCAGAATCAGACTTAGTATCCCTGGTAACAGCACAGAGCAACACCTAAAATGTGCTATAATTACAAAAATAAGTATAAATAGACAGTGCAAAGAGAGAGCAAAAATAGTGAGGTAGTGTTCATGGGTTGATGAACATTCAGAAATCTGATGGCTGAGGGGAAGAAGTTGTTCCTAAAGCATTGAGTATGTGTCTTCAGTAATGAGTAGAAGGCCTGACTTGGATGGTGGGTGTCCTGAATGATGGATGCCACCTTTTTGAGTCTGTGCCTGGAGACATAGCAGTGTTTTAATTATTTTAATTACTAGAGTCTGCACAGGCTCATTATCATGTTTGTGCCCACATGTCCTTTGGCACCACGTTGAAGAAGAGCTCTTCTGGCCAGTATTTAGTACTTGAATATTTAAGTGTAGGTGCTGCAATAAGGCGGTGTAATTGTTCCACCACACATCCTCTGTGTGCTCCTGAGACATGGATTCAAGGCTCTCCATCCCGTCTCAAGTTCAAGTTCATTGTCATTCAACCATGCACATGTATACTGGCAAACGAAACAATGTTCCTCCGGACCAAGGTGCACGACAGTACATATAACTCTCACACAGCACATAAGGTAATATTACCAAGAATAAATTAACAAATAATAAGATGCATTTATGACGCAATTCAAAAAATAAACAGCATCTGCTACTCATAAACAGGAGAAAGTCTGCAGACGCTGGAAGTCCAGAGCAACACACACACAATGCTGGAGGAACTCAGCAGATCAGACAGCATCTATGGAAATGAATAGACAGTCAACAGTTCGAGATGAGACTCCTCTTCAGTACTGAAATGGAAGGGGGAAGACCATTCCTCCGCCAGTATATGCTACTGGTGCTTCATATGTGATCAGACCCGGATGGTGGCAGGGAGTCCAGTGTTCTCACAGCCCGGGGGAAGAAGCTGTTTCCCATCCTAACAGTTCTTGTCCTAATGCTACCATACAGCCTGCCTCCTTCTCCCCACAGGGTGGTCATGGGCTAAGGATTCCCAGAAATTGTTGGGGAATCAGAATCAGGTTTATTATCAAGTGTCATGAAATTTGGTATTTTATACAGTAATACAATGAGAGATATTGAAAACTTACAATTAAGAATTACTATATAAATTACAATTGAAATTACTGTAAGAATTAAATAATATAATAGTACAGAACTGAATTAGTGAGGTATTGTCCGTGGATTCATGGACCTTCCAGAAACCAGACTGTGGAGGGTAAAATGCTGTTTCTAAGACATTAATTGTGTGTCTTTAGGCTCTCATACCACTTCCCTGATAGTAATAATGAGAAGAGGGTATGTCCCAGATGGTGAGGGTCCTTAATGATGAGAGACACCTTCTTCAGGCACCACCATTTTTAAAGGTGTCCTCAATGGTGTGTTGTCTTGTGCATGAGGGAGCTGGTTGAGTCTACTACCTGCTGCATCTCCTTTGATCCTGAGCATTGAAGCCTCCATATCAGGCAGTGATGCAACTGGTCAGAATGCTCTCCACCGAACAGCTGTAGAAATTTGCTGGAATCATTGGTGACTTTCCAAATCTCCTTAAACTACTGATGAAGTATAGCCATTGCAGTTCTTCAGCACCTGAGAGGTGGCTTTCCCTGTGGTTACCATAATCAGACTACTCTTCCTTTCCACACTTCCCCCCAGGTCACCATTAGGGCATTTCTGAGGTTCCCGGTGTTTCCTCCTCTTTCCAGGTGTGAACAACGGGGTCGTGGATCTGTCACTGAACCTCTTCATCACCAAGGTTTAGAATTTCGCCATCTGTGCCCAATTAGGATATGTCTTTCTCCACTTCATGTCATTTCGTGATGGCAGTAAAGCTGGTCTGGATGGGTCCCTGTGGGACGGAGGCAAGGACACTCATGTCCAGGACAGTCACGACCCAGGAGATCTCTGAGGTTCTTTCTAGTGAGCGCTGACAGCCTGTCTGTCCCTTTCCTGGCTCTCAGTGGGATCAGGCCTTCGTTGCCTGGGTCATCGGTGACTCCCACAGCACTGGAAGAAACCGCAGATGTCACAGCAGCTGGTGAGGAGCTGAGCATCTTGTGGTCTCTCTCTCACTGACTGTTCATTCAGTTACTAAATTGTTTAAACTCTAGCAAGGTGAAAACTCAAAACCACAAAAAATCAGGTCATGTGTTATAGTTCTAACCTACCTCGTTATGGTTAGTGCCAGCTCTGTTTTCGCAGATGAGAATGCTGCAGTCTTTTATAACTCCAGCACAAACTACACATGGATCTTGATGATCAACTCCAGTGTTGGGATAAGCATTGATGGTGAATCAGAGCCCATCACCTTTTCAAGAGACCAGTAAGTGAAAAAGCCCAGACCTGTGATTTGATCAACGGGGAACATATTCTTTCAGAAAATCCTTTCCCATTAGCGCTCATTTAATTGAGACAGTGCCTAATGAGGCAGAACTTTATATGAGGTAATTCTTACCCTCGGCCATTAGGCTCTAAAATGAATCAACCTATAGCCGAGGAAGTGATGACCTCTTCCTGTTAGGCTGTTTGAGGTAATTAATTTTTTATTCTTTCTTACTTCTCATCTAATATTTGTCTATCTGTGCACCTGTAATGCTACTGTGACAGTGTAATTTCCTTTGGGATCAGTAAAGTATCTATCTATCTAATAAATCAGGCCAGGGGTTAGCAGAGCCTATTTGAATAGTTTTTGAACTACAGACTTATAACTGAGATATTGATAGCTGAGCTATAATTAGGTAGTGTGTTCCTAAACTCACTTCTAGCATGCTCTTCCCTCTCTCCACAACTTCCCCCAATCTTGTTGGATCTCAATATTTCTCTGGTTCTGGCTTTGAGCATCCCTGCCTTTTATCGCTTTACCAGACCCATCAACACTAAAGTTCTGTCATGCAGAGAACTCTCCTTCCTCTCCTCTTCACTCACACTTCCTACAGGCCACTTCTTAAATAATTTTTTATATCTAGTACAGATCACTATCAAATTTTGAATGCTTATATTCAGGGAAAGTGCCTTGGGGTATTGTGCTACATTAACGTCATTGTCTAAATATATTGTGGTTGAACTTATACAATAGATCATGACAATAGTTCACAAGGAGAGGAGAACGTCCACCTGTGAATCTTTCTCTAGTTGAATCGCTTGACAAAAAGCGGAGTTAATGCCTTCAGGATGTGCAAAAGTATAGAGGAAGAAACAGTTGTTGACATTTGTTTAAAGGGAATAAAGAATGTACTCTTACACAACACAAGGGTCTACAAAGAATTGCTTATTTCAGCTGCTGAAGAATGAAATTGTTTTATTGCAGGTTTTACATCTCAGTGGTGAAGATAGCCAAGTAGGTGTCTCTTTATATTATTCTCAACTAATGCAGTCTTCTTGCCAATGCACAATGTATCATATGTTGAAAAATGTGGCTTAGTAAGGAACAAGTTTGAAATACACCAATCTAGGTGTGACCGGATTTAAATATTAGAGCAATACAGACCCTAAAAGGGGTAACTATTTTTAAAAGATTAGTATTAAATATTAAAGTTGAGGTCTTCCTCCTATTTGGTTTCACTCTTCTTGGCTGCTCTCTATGATATAGGCAATATAATATCAATGAGCACAATCTATGTTATTAACAATAGTACTCATATAAATGGCTGCCCTACTAATGAAAACAAAATTAATTTTGTGCCCTATATCAAATACCAGTGGCTGCACTATTTTGTATTATACAAGGAAAATTAGTTTGGGTGGCAGCCAAAATGTTTACAACAGCCTGAACTGAATTGATTGCATGTAGTTAGAAGGTAAAATTTTCACAGTCATCTTCAGTCACAAGGGACTGCCTAAGAGAAGAAGACTATCATCAAACAGATGAAACAAAAGCATCTATTTTGATACAAAACATTACAACGATATATTATTATCCACAAATTTTCTCCTTCAGGGATTATATCTTCAATAAATTTTTTCAATCTTCTTCAACACTTGGAGATAAATAATTCTCAATTTTCTCAGACTTTTCCAATTGCCAGTGGGTTGACTTTCCCCTGACATTTCAAATTCTAAGTCTTTGCCAGCTGGATTGACAACTGGGCCCATTCCTTAGCTTCACCAGCATAAATCCTATGCAAGCCCCCTCTTCTTAATCCATAATAGTTTTTAACATTAGTTACTAATCTCACTTTCTAATCCTCCCTCAAATTTCTTTTGCAATATTTAAGAAGCAGTGGAATGAACACTTTGATCGGCAAGTGTTGGTAAACAGGTTGGTTCTGTAAAGTTGTTTTAGCCGGGGCTGGTAGTGGGGATGAGCTCCCACTACCTATAAAATGCTCCCAGTTGTGTGCATCTGAAATAATCTCTGACAGCCAAGTCCAGCTCCCGGCATTCACATGTGGCTTAGCTACCAAGCCCATCGGAACCATTTCTACTGACAGGAAAAGGGGTACAAGCGGTTTATTGGTGCCTTAAAAACAGTCGCTTTGGCCAGATGAGGCTCATCAGCCATGGTTGACAGCTCATCTAGGAGAATGAAAAGTCTGATCCCAAACCTCCACTGCCTTGCAGCTATACCCAGTCATCGATAAGGCTTCGGGAGTAAATCGAGGATAAATCTGGAGCTGGGGTCTCTAAGCAGTTCAACACTGACTGGCAACTCCTAAGACACAGCTGGTGCCAAACTGTATCAGTCTCTGCCATTCCTTTGGCAGTGTGCAGAGGGGGATCCTGCTACATGGGCAACAGCTTGCTCTCCATATCGTACTGCCCTGGCTTGCGTATCACATAGACAGCTGGGACGCAACCTCTATAGTCAGCATTGGCACGGTGGAGCGAAGGGCCTTTTTCTGTGCTGCATAACTCTATGACTCTTTTCATGCCTTATAAATTCCTGCTAACTCAGAATGAACTATCAAACTTCATTCAATTCCCAGCATTTAATCCATTGTCTTGCAGGTTAGCACTAGAATTGTGTTAATCCTGGAAGTACAATGGGATGAATATACTCAGACATGCTTCAGTGAAAATGCATTGCTTAACTGGGGTTGTCAATAATTGCTGCATTCAGATCTATTGTCGACATCATAACAAAATGCTGCTCTTTATACAGCATTTTCCTCTGATCGAGATAGATGAAGAATAAATGGATATTGACAGCACCAGATACAGATCTAGTGGTTGAATGAAGGCTAATCACAACGTCTATATTTCATTTGAACATACAAAGCTGATACTCTATTTACTTGAAGGACAGTTATCAGACAACTGCAAATGAAACACGCTAATTTATCTATATCCTTATCAACCAAAACTCTTAGAGCTACCCTCAGGCACTCAATAAATTTCACATAGCATTAATGGATGAGCATTTGAACTATTAGATTAGGAAAAACTTTCACTGTTTATTTATGTAGAGATACAGCAGGGAACAGGTCTTTCCAGCCCAATGAGCCACATCGCCCAGCAACCCAACACTACCCTAATCACAAGATAATTCACAGTGACTAACCTACTAACCAGTACATCTTTGGACTGTGGGAGGAAACTGGAGTGCCCATAGGAAACCCACTCAGTCACAAGAAGAACGTAGAAACTCCTTTCAAATGGCACTGGAGTTACACTCCGAACTCCAGAATGGCTCAAGCTGCAATAGCATCATACTATCTGCTACATTACCATATTAACACAGATTGTCATGGGTAACCAATGTAAGTTTGTGAGCAGCAGAACTCTTGATCTTCTTATAATTGTTATTCCCATCACTGACATCTTTAGGTTCACTAGTAACAGCCATGTTGCTTTGGTCCACGTTCTTCATTGCATATTTTGATTGTGCTGGAGACTTCAGCATAATTATCCAGTTACTTTTTGTTCAAGGAGCAGTCATGTCTAGCAGTATGAAAAGGATGGTAGGAGTATTCTCACTGTTTGGGACTAGCTCAGGGGGTAGATAGGTATGGCACTGTAAGGACACTGATAAAGAGGAATGTATACAGTTAATGCCAGAGCCCTTAATGGCATTAATATACAGAAAGATCTTGGGGTTCAAATCCATTGCTCCTGATTGTAACACAGGTTTAAGTTAGGACTGGATTCATCTTCATCTGGATTCAAGTAGTTTGTATTTTTGCTATAGAATCCAACATCCACAGTCTCTAGTATCTCCATTTTACCTGAATTTTATTTGGTTCAGGACACTTTGCAGTTGGATCTGCACATTTCAATACAAGATCTCTCTGTCCTTTCTCTTTTTATTTTTGTTTGTGGATCCAAATTTTCAGGTCTATGCCCTCTGTGTAAGCCCTCGGCAGGGTTAACGGATTTGCTCATCTCAAGTGTACACTGAGTCAAGCATGGGGTGAAGATTGGAATTAGATTTAGGACCAGGGATTGGAATTGCGATACGATTTAGGGGTGCATTTAGGATTTAGAATGAGGGCTGTAATTAGATGTTAAATTATAGGCTTATGTACCGTATAACCTATATTATAATAAGGGATTACTTTATGCTTTAGTAACACATCGTTGCATGTGCTATTAGGTGCATATTGATCTGTACGTGTGTGCCGAGTTCGGTTTCTGCCAGTAAAGAACCATGAACCTTAGCTCCCATCTCCAGCATTTTTATTAATAGCATTGTTGTGTAACCGTACCACATAGACAACAAATTGGCGACGAGATGAATGAACCTACATTGTGTCAGAAAGCTGTGTTTTAATTGATAACGACACTCGGAAGAAGAGCACAAGGAACGAGCCAAGGAGCAGGAGAAGGAGGCAGAGCGAGGCCGCGAGTCTGAAAGGAAGCGGGAGCACAGCCGGGGTCGGGAATGTCGGGAGACCAAGAGACACAGTCGGAGCTGCAGCACGTCCAACCGAAACCACAGCTGGCGCTGACCCCCAGGGGCTGAGTGTCTGCCTGCCCCAGAAGGGAGGTAAAAAGGAGCAACACACACACATCTAGACGAAATGCGCTCATGGCGCTAGCAAAAAGGACACGTGAGTCAAAAAAGAAAATAAGGGGAGAACAGGGCTGAATTAACATAACAAAGATGGCAATGATTGGAACCATTACAGCATTCGATAGTGGCATTGAAGACTGGGCAAATTACACTGAAAGAGTCGAGTTATATTGTGAGTCTAATGGTGTTAAGGGTGAAAAGAAAGCCAACGTCTTACTCAGCATTATGGAAGCAAAAACATACGGGCTGCTACGGAGATTGTTAACCCCTGAAAAGCCAGCTAACAAAACATTCAAGCAAATAGTAGACACTCTCCAACAACATTTAAACCCCAAACCACTGGTCATTGCTGAAAGATTTAAAATTCACAATCGGAATCAGAGCAAAAATGAAATCATTTCTGAGTATTGTGCTGAATTGTGCAAATTATCAGAACATTGTCAATTTGGAGCTGGTCTATCGGACGCATTGAGGGACAGGTTAGTGTGTGGCATGCACTGTGAAACCACACAGAAGAAGCTCCTGTGTGAAAGAGACCTTACACTCGAGGAAGCGCTAAACATTGCAATATCAACGGAAACAGCAGCACGGAGTGCTTCTGAGATACAACAAAAATCTCTGGAATATGCCACAAATAAAATTTCACTGAACAGGAATGAAGAAAAGAAATGTTACCATTGTGGGAACAGGTCACATGACCTGGGTGACTGTTTGTTTAAAGACAAAGAATGCAGAAACTATGGCAAACAGGGCCACACTGGCAGAGTATGCAAAGCTAGTAAACAGCAGAAAAAGGACAAAATACAGAGAAACAAGAAACCCCAGAAAGGAAAACACAACAATGTACACAAAATGGAAGAAAGCAGTTCTGATGAAAACGACTCAGATGAAAGTGAATTGTCTTGTCTGCAACTTCACAGCATAAAAGAGACAGATGATCGAAGAGTAGTAAGGACCATTCCACAAGTGGCAGGCGTGAGACTGAAAATGGAGTTGGACACAGGCTCAGCTTTAACAGTGATCTCTGTACACGACTACAAATGACTGTTTTCTCACATACCTCTGAAATGAACTAAACTACTACTAAAGACTTACACAGGACAGAAAGTGTATCCCAAAGGTAAAATTAAAGTGACAGTGACCTACAGAGACAAAACACAGCAGCTGAACCTCTATGTATGGAAAAATGGAGGACCACTGTTGCTGGGACGTGAATGGTTCAGGAAAATGCAGTTTGATTGGCATCCCATCAAGGCACTAGACATGTCAACAAAGAAGGGAAGCTCAGTGGGGAAGATGTCTTCAGCTCTCCTCTCACCCATTGTCAAATATTACAAAGACGAGGAGGAGCTAGACAGTGTCAACAATGAGGACAAACGCAGTATCCCCAATAAGCAGGATGATGAAGACTACCTGGAAGTAAAAGAGCAGATGTACCAGGAGAAATTGACATCTCTCAAAAGACAGCTACAACAGTTACAGGAAGGCACTTTGCAGGAGTATCAGAAAAGGGTGAAGAAACTAGATCAACAATGCAAGGAAAAAATACAAAATGCAGAGCTTTTTCTGCAACTGGAGACAGAACAAGTGGAAAGGAATTATATTAAAGAGAAGAAAGCAGCAGTGAAGGAATTTGAAGATAAAAAGATTGAGTTAGTAGAAAAGAAAAAGATGATTGAGAATGAGAGGCTAACAATGGAACTCACAAGAGATTCTATGGAGGTAAAGCCAATAATGACTAGAAAACTAAGGAGGAGACCCTGTTCCATTTACAGACAAAAGACAAAAACCTGCACCTGTGCAGTTAAATTACTTGTTAACAGAGGAACAGACAATGGAAGATCTGCAAACTCTCAATAAGCTTAAATCTCCGAAAAGACCAGCATCTCCGTCTTCTCCTGAGCATCTTCCCGGCACTCCTGCTGAATCACCAGCACAAAGATATGAAGCACAAATAAAAGGTGGAAAGTTATATTACGATAAGAGATGGTATCATAAAGGTCAGGCTAGCTATTTGGAATCTAAGGAGAATACGAAGATTGGCTGTGTAATTAGCTCAGTTGGAACAAATGAGATATGGGTAAGGAAGACAAGTGATAGTACAAAGATGCGTATATATCCCTAGGACAGCTGCACAGATGAGTCTTCATTATACGGAGGAGAACTGCTGGCTAGAACTCTTAGCAAGTTGGAGGCGCACATATTCTTAACTCCCTATGCTCAGAGGTCAACTGTTCATGACTTTTATATGGAAATCTGTATTAAAACAAACAAGTTTATTGACAGACTGAAGAACACACTATTTGAAGACACTTTACAAGGCCATCTTAGTTTTGATGATTGTACATATCTTTTAAGAATAACATTCACTTTTTCACGGATTTCACTTTGCTTTCTTCATCTTTGCAAGATGGAGGTGACTACTCTTTATGGCTGGAACCTGCCAATTTGTGGATTGTTCAGTTTATCCCAAACAATAGAGTGAAGACCTATTTGCTTCAGTGCCGGACAATCTAGAGAAGACCCTTCTCCCCCTCCTCCCCAGAGACTTGAGTTATAAATGGATCTTAGACCAAAAGTTAAAAAATGGCTTGTTATAATTTGATATTATTATGTTACTTTGTTATAGTTTGATATTATTAAGTTACTAAGTAAACAAATGGTAGGCATTTGTATGTTAAGGGTAAACATATTTGTTTAGCATAATGCCCCAGTTAAAAAAACAGTTGATACACTATTCAAATAAAAGGGGAGGAGTGTACCATATAGCCAACATCAGGGTTCCCCCAATTAGTTTTCCACAAGGGCCAAATTATGTCAAGCATGCCAAGCCAAGGGCCAAAACATCCAGGTTTTTTTTTCATTGCACCAGTAAGTTGTTTTATGGGCAGATGTTGTTATTGCTGCTATTATCATTATTATTATTATTATTATTATTATTATTAGCAGTAGTAGTAGTAGTGGTAGTAGTGGTAGTAGTAATAATTTAGGCCTGGGATTCTCAAAGCCTGTGTTGTGGGTCACATAAGAAAAAAAATGCACTCTTGAAACAAAATAAGTCCAAAACCAACCATTTAATTATGACTCTAGCTATCACAACTGTCAGCTGTCACATTGAGAACTCAACTGGGACTTAAAATACATGTGCACACACACACACACACACTCACACACACACACACACACATACACAGAGTAAACGTGGTAGTCTTCACCACTTCTCTTCCACACAAAGAACACTTCTCTTTTACACAAAGAGTTTTTGTAATACTGCCTTTTCCACTGGTTCTGTTCTCTCATTTAATCTATTTGTTCTTTTTAATTAAGTTATGTAGCATTTGAAGTATGAAGTGTAGCTATAAATGAAATTATCAGTACTATTGTTGTAATATTATTATACTACAATAAGATTGACAAATGGACAAAAATAAATTGATTCACTCACCAATCAGTAAGAGAAGTGACAGCGATGGGATGAAGCAATCTTTCTGATGTCGGGCCTGTATTCTGTTGTGGCAATCCTGAGGCACTGGCCAATTTGTCCATTGGAGAGTCTGTTTCTGTCCTGGTTCTTGATAGAGTTCATTGAAGAAAATGATGACTCTCATATGTACGTGGAGGGGAACAGTGTGAGTAGGAGCACTGCAATAGCTCTCGTGTTTTTAAATTGAGCTTGGGGAACCACATTGATCCAAAAGTCACTCACCTCAACATCCTTGTGTTGTGCTTTGAGCAAATCAGATGTTCCCATTTCCAAGACCTCCATCTGAAGAGTTGCCTCATCTATGGAAGGCACCAGCCTTTTGGCCTCTGCAGTCCACCAGCCGTCAGCTGAAACAGAGAATGGCTGTCTCAGGAAGAGGAGGATGCCACCTGAGAGTTTAGGGGAGCTTTCAAATCATTCCCTGAAGTTTTCTGCCAGGTTCGTCAGGAAATCCTTCATCACTGGATCCTCCTGCATTTCGTTCTTCTTGCAATGTTCCCGCAGACGTGAAAAGTGCAACTTTCTCCCGTGAATGTCTCTCTCCAAAAGGTTCAGCTTTGACCAGAAAGCTTCATTCGCCTTGTACATGGCCGCAACAGCATGGTTGTTGCCTTGTAATTGCAGATTAAGTTGAGTTAGATGAGGCATGATGTCACACAAAAAAGAACATGTGCCATCACCTCGTTGTCACTTAAAAACCTCTTAAATCCTTGGGCTTTTTGAATCTGCAGGCTGGATAAAAATGACACAAGCTCATCGCGCAGGTCACATACCCTCTCCAACACATGGCCTTTGCTCAGCCAGCGAACATCATTATGCAGCAAAAGATCTTTGTATTCCACTGACATTTCCTCCAGCAATGCTCTGAAAAGGCGATGTTGCAGACTAGAACTCTCACAAACGAAATTTACCAGTCTCGTCACCGTATCCATCGCCTCTTTCATTTCCCCACACAGTTTAGTGCACAACATTGATTTGTGAACAATGCAATGAAATGCCAAGAGTGCTGGGTTAACAGCGGCAAACCTGCTTACCAAGCCTTTGTGCTGTCCCACCATCGACGGAGCCCCATCAGCGACAAGGATCACAATTTTGCTCACAACCAAGCCATTCCTCTCAAAGAACTGTGTCAATTTGTTAAAAATTATTTCCCCAGTTTTGCACCCAGGCAGAGGAAGCAAACAAAGTAGCTCTTCCGGAAACGTCTTCCCATCAAAAAATCTTGCGAACACAGATAACTCTTCCATATCAGTTCGGTCACATATCACTAGTCTATGGCTAGTGATACAGTCATAGTCATAGTCATACTTTATTGATCCCGGGGGAAACTGGTTTTCGTTACAGTTGCACCATAAATAATAAATAGTAATAAAACCATAAGTAGTTAAATAGTAATATGTAAATTATGCCAGGAAATAAGTCCAGGACCAACCTATTGGCTCAGGCTGACTGACCCTCCTAGGGAGGAGTTGTAAAGTTTGATGGCCACAGGCAGGAATGACTTCCTATGACGCTCTGTGTTGCATCTCGGTGGAATGAGTCTCTGGCTGAATGTACTCCTGTGCCCACCCAGTACATTATGTAGTGGATGGGAGACATTGTCCAAGATGGCATGCAACTTGGACAGCATCCTCTTTTCAGACATCATCATGAGAGAGTCCAGTTCCATCCCCACAACATCACTGGCCTTACGAATGAGTTTGTTGATTCTGCTGGTGTCTGCTACCCTCAGCCTGCTGCCCCAGCACACAACAGCAAACATGATAGCATCAGCCACCACAGACTTGTAGAACATCTTCAGCATCGTCCGGCAGCAGTATGGCTTCTGCTTTCTCCAAACTGGTGAGTAGATTGGAAAAACACTCCTCTGCTAAAACTTCTACTCTTCTTCTTGCTGTGTTAGCCGACAATGGCACCGTCTTTAATATCTCCACAACCGTTTTCTTGGTTTTCTCATCATGACTTAAAACTTCGCCAACCATATCAATTGCACACGTTTTAATCAACTTGGCATCGCGTGCTCTATGGAGGCGTAGGTCAAGTGTACGGTGTGGGATGAGATTAAAATAAATTAGAGCAGCGCGCACATTATTTACACGTCATGACAGGTGCGTTCACATAACTGCCAATGGGTCGGCGTGGTCCAGACATTTGGTTCTCGCGGTCCGGACCTGTCCTGTGGTCCACCTATTGGGGTTGTCTGGTCTACATTATAATAAGGGACTACTTTATGTTTTAGTAACACGTCGTTGCATGTAGTATTAGGCACGTATTGAGCATGCACTATTAGGCGCGTATAGATCTGTACGTGTGTGCCGAGTTTGGCTTCTGCCGGTAAAGAACCATGAACCTTAGCTCCCATCTCCAGCATTTTTATTAATGGCATTGTTGTGCAACCAGACCACATACACAACAGCTTGGATTATAACAAAGTTGCAGGTTGGGGTTGGATTAAAGTCAGATTTGCAGTTGGGTTTAGGGTTTAAATTAAGATTAGGTTTTGTGACATGGATTTGGAGTGAGGATGAATGGTTAAGATTAGGGCTGAATTACACACTGGGGTTATATTTGACTTACAATCGGGTTTCAGTGTTGGGATTCAGATTTGTGTTAAAATGAAGAATTGTGGCTTGTGTTAGTATTAAGATTAGGTATTAGAAATTGGTTTTGGAGCAGGGTATGATAAAATTGGAGTTTCGTTGTAGGATTAAGATAAATTAATCCTTATGAAGGGTCTCAGGCTGAAACATCAACAATTTATTCCTCTCCATAGGTACTGCCTGACCTGCTGAATATCTCCAGTACTTTGTGTGCATTCCTCTAGAGTTTCAGTATCTGCAGAATCTCTTGTGTTTAAGATAAGTACTGATGGCTTGGTTTAGGGGGCTACAGAAATGTAGAAATGCCTACCTGTACAAAAGTCTGAGCACATATATATTGCTAAGACTTATACACAATACTCTAAGCTATTTTTATGTCATTTCCTGTGTGTGTTAATTTTTATTTGATTTGAAGCACATAGTGGAAAGACATCCATCTTCATCCACTCTTTATTTGCCCTCGAAACAGCAATATCTGAGAGTTGCTGATATTGGTTAACATTTAGTAGATACAGTATTGTGCAAAAGTCTTAGGCACACTAACTACTATATATATGTGCGTAAGACTTTTGCACGGTGCTGTATATTCCACTGCAGGAACAAAATACTTCTGGGTTCAATTCCCAATATATGGTTCTCCTGAGTTCTACCCCATTTTACAATATTAAATTATTTCCTGGATTTTTTTACACCACCAATTTGGTGCAAATAGTGCAAGAGTTCACTTCATATGTCAGTTGCAGATATGCGCAAAGAAATGACAGATGGTGCTTAACCCAAACAAGTGCGAGCTGCTGCACTTTAAGAGGACTAATAGAGAGGAAAGTGTAAAATTAATGGCAGGGCCCTTAGCAGCATTAATGTACAGAGGGACCTTGGTGTCTAAACCATTGGCGTCCTGAAAGTGGCCACACAAGGAGATATGGTGGCAAGGAAGGCACATGGCATGCTTAAAAGTTCAATGCTCAAAGTAAATTTGCAATCAAAGTACATATATGTCACCATAAACAACTCTGAGATTCGTTTCCTTACCAGTATTCATATTAAATACAAGAAATGCAATTGAATCAATGAAAGACAGGATAGACAAACAATCAATCTGCAACAGACAACAAGCAGTGTAAATATATATTTTAAAAAGTAATAATAAATAAATAAACAATAACGTGAATATCGAGAACATGAAATGAAGAGTCCTTAAATATAAGTCCGTAGGTTGTGGGAAGAGTTCAGTGATGGGGCAAGTGAAATTATCCCCACTGATTCAAGAGCCTGACGGTTGAGGGGTAATAACTGTTCCTGAAACTGGTGCTGTGAGTCCTGAAACTCTCAATGGAAGCGGTGAGAAGAGAATGTGTCCTGGATGGTGGGGTCCTTGATGATGGATGCTGCTTTCTTGTGACACTCAGGAGACAACCTGACAATTTATAAGCTTATGAGAGGCATTGGAAGGGTAGACTAGCAGAATCTTTTACCCAGAGTACAAATGTCAATGACATGCATTTAAGGTGAGAGGAGGAATGTTTAAAACAAATGTGCAGGATAAGTTTAATACACAATGAATGGTGGATGCTGGGAGGAGTGCTGGAAGCAGAGAGTTTAGTGGTGTTCATGAGGCTACTAGTAGACACATAGGCATGCAGGGAATTGAGGAATATGGATCATGTACAGCCAGAAGAACATTCATTCAGTTTGACATTATGTTTGGTGTAGACATTGTGGGCTGAAGTGCTTGTTCCTGTACTATTCTGCATTCAATGGGATGTATGTCCAGACCAAATTGTAACTTTGGTTGTCCTCCATAAGCACCTTGTTCTAGAGATCACTGAAGAGTGGAAGCTAAGCAAACTCGTCCTAGTCCAGAACCACAACTGAGTCGGGCTGCTTTGATTTCTGTAGTGTGTTGATACATGAAAGGGTTTCAATTATACCTCTGGAATGAGAGTCTGAATAAGTGAAATTCCTGAGAGCCCCAATTCCCTCCCCAACAACCCACGGCTCTGAGGGCAGAAGAAGTAAGACCTTCCTGGGCTTTAACCCATTTCCAATTGACCCACGTGATACAGGTAGGACACGGAAAACCGGCAGCAAGGAAGAAAGACTTAACAGTGACAGACTTTGTCAACTGTTTGGTGAACAATTCACTCAATCATTTGCTGAGTGTTTACTCTGTGATGTTAATCTATTACATTTGGTAAGAAAGGGCAGCTCAAAATGAACACAAACAGCACACAGAAGCTGCATTCAAAGCCACAGATCAAATTGTTCTCCTGCATCCTGTTGTTACTGATTTTACAGCTAACAGTAACTGGAAAAGCATTGAGACATTCTCAATAGTTTATAGCATTCTGGAATTTTTCCACTTAGGTCACACGAAACAATAATTTATGTCCTGTATTCCAGTGGGCATTCTGTGATTCTTTCAGAATGAATTCAGCTGCTCATTACATTAGTAAAATGAGCCTCCTGATGATGATAAACAAAAGAAGTCACATTTCAGCCCCTTGGCCTGGGTGAGTTAGTGGATAGCAGTAAGAGGAGAGAGGAGGTGAGGAGTGTTAGGAACGATAGTAAGCCTAGCTGCTCCTGAAGAGAACCAAGCAGTCTCCCAGCTCCAAGTCACCATTCCTATTCAGAAATATCCATGAGTAGAACAGAAATATAGATAAGAATTAACTTGCATTGATATAGCACCTATCGCTGCCAGAGCACTTTACAGCCAATAAATTACTTCTGAAATACAGTCACTCTTGTAAAGTAAACAAACATGCAGCCAATCACAAACAAGAGAGAATCTGCAGATGATGGAAATCCGAGCCACACACGCAAAATGCTGGAAGAACTCAGCAGGCCAGGCAGCATCTATGGAAAAGAGTACAGTCAGCGTATTGGGCCTAGACCTTTCTGCACAACCAGAGGAAAAAAAGATGAAGAGTAGGTTTAAAAGGTGGGGGGAGGGGAGGGGAAATACAAGGTGATAGGTGAAACCAGGAGGAGGAGGGGTGAAGTAAAGAACTGGGAAATTGATTGGTGAAAGAGATACAGGACTGGAGAAGGGGGGATCCAATAGGATTAGATTCTACCCTCATCTACTGTCACGATGAGGCCACACTCAGGTTGGAGGAACAAAACCTTATATTCCATCTGGGTAGCCTCCAACCTGATGGGATGAACATCGATTTTTCGAACTTCTGGTAATACCCACCACCGCCCCTTCACCATTCCCCATCCCCTTTTCCCTCTCTCAGCTTATCTCCTTGCCTGCCCATTGTGTCTCTCTCTGGTGCTTCTCCCCCCTATTTTTTCCTCCATGGCCTTCTGTCCTGTCCTATTAGATTCCCCCTTCTCCAGCCCTGTATGTCTTTCACCAATCAACTTCCCAGGTCTTTACTTCACCTAACCCCCTCCCAGTTTCACCTATCATCTTGTGTTTTCCTCTCCCCTCCCCCCCACCTTTTAAATCTGCTCCACATCTTCTTTTTCCCAGTCCTGCTGATGGGTCTTCGCCCAAAACATTGACTGTACTGTTTTCCATAGATGCTGCCTGGCCTGCTGAGCTCCTCCAGCATTTTGTGTGTGAAATACGCAGCCAGCTTGTGCATAGCAAGATTCCACAAACCAGCTGTGATGTAACTGACAAGATAATCTAGTTCAGTGTCTTCAGTTGAAGAATAAATATTGTCTTCGTCACTCTTCTTCAGAAAACTCACCCAGTGTGCAGACAGTTGACTTGTATGGCACTAATATAGCACCTTGGATTATATGCACAATTGAGTAAGTTCTGAAAAAATGTCTTTAAAAAGGGAGGGGAGATAGTTAATTTTAGTGAAGGAATTTCAGAATGTGCATATTTGACAGCTGATTGCACAATGATTAAAATGGGCAAGTTACAGAAATTCCAACTGCAGGACCTCAGATATTTTGGGAGACACTATATGAAACTTATAAAAAGTAGTGGTGGTAAGGTCGTGTGGAATCCAAAAGCATAAATGAGTGTCTATGCTTCACTGGAAACCAGTATAGATGCCTAAGCATGAGGATCTGAGACTCTAGGTATATCTAGTATTACCTCACTAGACTCATTGCAGTGGTGAAATATTTACAGCATTTGAAGTCTATGAAGGGCATCTGGAGGAGTAAGGTCAATTTTGTAGCAGAGGTGGTGCATACTTTGATAAGAAAATAGAACATTTATGTATTTCTTTGAATTTTGAAAAAAAATAATTTTGTGTTAAAAAAAGTTATTAAAAATTAAAATAATACTATAAATTTCAGTTCACAATTAGTCCTTGTACCATTGGACAAAATTTACCAAAGAATTTAGAAAGTAAGGGAGATATAAATATTTAGTGAATAGTTGAGTGGTACAATGGTGCTGTTGATAGAGCCGCTACCTTGCAACTCCAACAAGCTGGCTTCATTCCTGATCTCCAGTGCTGTCTGTGTGGAGTTTGCATGCTCTCTCTGACCATGTTGTTTTTCCCCAGGCGCTCCAGTTTCTTTTGTTTTTATTTCTTAATTAAAGATGCAGCATACTCAAAGGCCCTTCCAGCCCAATGAGCCCGCAAAGCCCAATTACAGCCAAGTGACCAATTAATCCACTAATTCAAACATCTTTGGAATGTGAGAGGAGACCAGAGTGCCAGGAGGAAACCATGGGGAGAACATACAGACTCCATACAGACAGGTTGAAGCACTGAAGTAGTGACACCACGTTAAACATTATGCTACCGTGTGGCCTCCAACATCTGACATCTCAAATACACGTGGGTTGATTGGTTAGCTGGTGACTATAAACTGCCCCTAATGTGACTATGTGGATATGGGGAAGTGGGTGGCAGAACCCGGGAGGAATTTGGAGGAAATAGGTCAGAGGTTACCTGAGTGGAAGAAAGTTGTTCAATCAGCAGGTGTAAACTTGATGGCCAAATGGTTTCCTTCAGTTTCTTAAGGAAATATAGAAATGCGTAAAATTAGAATAACTTAATTCCATATTCCACGCTGAACCTAATAGGATTTGCTTGTCAGATATAGTGAATGTAATAGATTCATGACTGTCATTACCAGAACTACTTCATGAAAAATGAGCCTTTGGTGAAGATGCTGGCTGGTTTCAACTGAAGTTGACTGCTAAAACACTGCAATGCTTTGGAGAGAACAAAGGAAAAACAATGGTTAAAGAAATACGTGCACACCTAATTTTTAACTTCACATTTTTAAAACTGACGTAGGTTTGCTGCTGTGCATATCTCTGGCATTTTGGATTTATATGTTGTCTGCCACCTCTGACCTTAACTATGACTTTCTGGCCTGGAAATAAAATTTTCAGATTCCAGACAAGTTATGTTATCAAGCCCAGCCGGGTCCTGAGGCAGGGTTTCAGACTGAAAAGCTGGTCGTTCTTTTCCCCCTCACAAATGCTGCTTGGCCCTTTGAATTCTTCCAGCAGGCTGTTTGTAGCTCCACATGCCTTGCCCACTCCAGTTCCCCTTGAAGTGTCACTGTGCCATAAAGTGATTTTAATGTGAATTTTATGCTGCACACAGAACTACTTTGACACAGATTCTGAAGGAAATATATTGGATCACCAACAAGCATTGTAGTTATACAGTAACTTTAAATAAAGTAAAATGACCCAAGGCACTTTGTAGGAGTGAATACTAACATGTCTTACACTAGGTAAAAATCGTTACAGTCAAAAGGTTGGTCGTAGGTTTAAAGGAAGAGAAAGAATCTGAGGGGTTTAATGAGGGAATTCCAGAGCTTAGAACCTTGACAGCTTAAGGCATAGTTCCCAAAGTTAAACAATAGACTGGTCTAGTCTATTTAAAGCAGCCAGGATTGGTAAAATAAACACAGAATTTAAAGAAGACCGAATATGGACAGAAACTTACAAAAAAGAAGCTGGTTGAATGATTGAAGTTGGTCCAATGAGAGGACTGAGGTGGCATAAAACAGAGCCTACTTAGAACTCCACTGTTTCTTAAATGGCATTGGGAATGCAGCCTTGCTTGATCAGTTGAGCAGTGCCCTAAACCTTAGTTCCCTCAGCTCCAGGAAAAACATGCATTTTTCAAATGCAGTGGGAATTACAGACATTAGCTAATTAGTTAACCACTACTAGTCCCACAACAAAACTGGGAGAAAAAAACAGGCTACAAATTATAACTGGTTCAATGCAGTGCTAGTTTATTTGAAACGGAGGGAGAATTTTCAGAGACCCAATCTCCATTTGTTGCTATTCTGCCAAAATGTACTTCAACACACAGCAACATGCATAGTCATTAATTAGTGTCAGTAATTTTAATACTTGTGCAACCGTGGCAGCTTTGTATTACCTAGATGACATCAGTAATCTCCCACACACTCTTTATACTTGGAATGTTTAATATCAACCAGACCTATACACATGTTCCCTGTTGCTGATGCATTTTGTGACCCTAGAATGCCATATAAAACACGACTGTTAGTGCTATCATAGTCTGAGATTGATGATTTCTATGACTAAAAAAGTCTGCACAGCCCTTTAAAGTTTAAGCAAATGGAGCAGTCTTTGTTTTAAAGAGCAGCATTCATCAAAAAAGATGTTTTACCTGAAGGTGAACTGGACTGGTCTATTTAAAGTGGGATTGCCCGCATTACATTTTGCTATGAATTTAAACAGGAATGTGTCGTTATCAGTTAACATTTCACTACAGATAGGATATTCTTAGCAGCAGGAAGCTTTGGTGCACTGGTTTTCCTCAATTTGAAAAGGATTGTCAACTACATAGCAAGTTGAAGGGTTTTTTCCTATGCCATGCTCTTCTATGTTCTGTATAGTTGGTACTGAGCACACATCACTAAATCTCTAGCAGTGTGTGACGATTTTCCTGATATAGAAGAAAGCACATCAAGGCAAGACAATCTGCCATGCTTGCATAGGTATTAAAATAACCTGAGCCAATAAACTGGGATGAGATTTATGGATCTCAAACCAAATCCAAAGTGCTCTTAAAATTGAAGGTTTATTCCTTCAGCCCAATCAGTCTCTGCTGACCATGATGCCCACATCCCTCTAAGCCCTGGGCTTCCATGTACCCATCCAACTAATTCTTAAATGATATTTTCATACCTGTCTCAACCTGCCACTCACTTCCAATTTATCATCTGCAGCCAAATTAAACCCAGCTCTGATCAACAGGGCTTTGTCCATCCATTGAACCAGTCCGCCTCAACCAGCTGCTCCTAGCCTTCAGTTACCTTGTAGTGTTAAGCATCCACTCTCTCTTGCTTTGTTGCTCCTCGTGGCTTATTATTTTGCAGTTGATTATTAAAGAGATCACTCACTGTAAAATCATCTCCACTGCTCAGATTTTGGGTCAAGCCTCCTCCATATTTCTTGACAGGCCTGGCCAATCTCTCCCTACAACTCAGGCCCTCTAGTCCTGGCAACATCCTCATAATTATTTTCTGCACTCTTTTCAGTTTAACCATGCCTTTCTTATTAACAAGGTGTCAAACCTATCACAGTACTCCAAGTGTGGCCTCACTAATGACTTGCACAACTGCAGCATGATGTCCCATCCCCTATACTCAGTGCCCTGACTAATGAAAGCAAACATGTTAAACACTCTTTTCACCACCATATCTACCTGTGATACCACATTCAATGAACTATGCATTTGTACCCCTTGGTCTCTTTATTCCATTATACTCCCTTGTTCCCTACCATTCAAAGTACAAGTCCTGCACAGGTTAAACTTTACAAAATGTATTATCTCACACTTACCTATATTGATATCCATTTTTTACTCTTTGGTCTATTTTCCTAGCTTATCAAGATTCCCCTGCAATCAATAACTTTTTCCACTGCCAACATCACCTCCTAACCGTGTTTTCACATAATGAATAACAAGGTTCCCAGCGCCAGCTCCTGTAGTACGATGCTAGTCACTGGCCTTCATTCCCAGTGACAACCTTCACCCACCACTTTTGCTACCTACCTTCGAGTCAATTTTGAATCAGCTTACACACATCAAAGTTGCTGGTGAACGCAGCAGGCCAAGCAGCATCTATAGGAAGAGGCGCAGTCGACGTTTCAGGCCGAGACCCTTTGTCAGGACTAACTGAAGGAAGAGTGAGTAAGGGATTTGAAAGCTGGAGGGGGAGGGGGAGATGCAAAATGATAGGAGAAGACAGGAGGGGGAGGGATAGAGCCGAGAGCTGGACAGGTGATAGGCAAAAGGGGATACGAGAGGATCATGGGACAGGAGGTCCGGGAAGAAAGACGGGAGGGGGGGGTGACCCAGAGGATGGGCAAGAGGTATATTCAGAGGGACAGAGGGAGAAAAAGGAGAGGGAGAGAAAGAATGTGTGCATAAAAATGAGTAACAGATGGGGTACGAGGGGGAGGTGGGGCCTAGCGGAAGTTAGAGAAGTCAATGTTCATGCCATCAGGTTGGAGGCTACCCAGACGGAATATAAGGTGTTGTTCCTCCAACCTGAGTGTGGCTTCATCTTTACAGTAGAGGAGGCCGTGGATAGACATGTCAGAATGGGAATGGGATGTGGAATTAAAATGTGTGGCCACTGGGAGATCCTGCTTTCTCTGGCGGACAGAGCGTAGATGTTCAGCAAAGCGGTCTCCCAGTCTGCGTCGGGTCTCACCAATATATAAAAGGCCACATCGGGAGCACCGGACGCAGTATATCACCCCAGTCGACTCACAGGTGAAGTGATGCCTCACCTGGAAGGACTGTTTGGGGCCCTGAATGGTGGTAAGGGAGGAAGTGTAAGGGCATGTGTAGCACTTGTTCCACTTACACGGATAAGTGCCAGGAGGGAGATCAGTGGGGAGGGATGGGGGGGACGAATGGACAAGGGAGTTGTGTAGGGAGCGATCCCTGCGGAATGCAGAGAGAGGTGGGGAGGGAAAGATGTGCTTAGTGGTGGGATCCCGTTGGAGGTGGCGGAAGTTACGGAGAATAATATGTTGGACCCGGAGGCTGGTGGGGTGGTAGGTGAGGACCAGGGGAACCCTATTCCTAGTGGGGTGGTGGGAGGATGGAGTGAGAGCAGATGTACGTGAAATGGGGGAGATGCGTTTAAGAGCAGAGTTGATAGTGGAGGAAGGGAAGCCCCTTTCTTTAAAAAATGAAGACATCTCCCTCGTCCTAGAATGAAAAGCCTCATCCTGAGAGCAGATGCGGCGGAGACGGAGGAATTGCGAGAAGGGGATGGCGTTTTTGCAAGAGACAGGGTGAGAAGAGGAATAGTCCAGATAGCTGTGAGAGTCAGTAGGCTTATAGTAGACGTCAGTGGATAAGCTGTCTCCTGAGACAGAGACAGAAAGATCTAGAAAGGGGAGGGAGGTGTCGGAAATGGACCAGGTAAACTTGAGGGCAGGGTGAAAGTTGGAGGCAAAGTTAATAAAGCCCACCAGCCTCCGGGTCCAACATATTATTCTCCGTAACTTCCGCCACCTCCAACGGGATCCCACCACTAAGCACATCTTTCCCTCCCCACCTCTCTCTGCATTCCGCAGGGATCGCTCCCTACACAACTCCCTTGTCCATTCGTCCCCCCCATCCCTCCCCACTGATCTCCCTCCTGGTACTTATCCGTGTAAGCGGAACAAGTGCTACACATGCCCTTACACTTCCTCCCTTACCACCATTCAGGGCCCCAAACAGTCCTTCCAGGTGAGGCATCACTTCACCTGTGAGTCGACTGGGGTGATATACTGCGTCCGGTGCTCCCGATGTGGCCTTTTATATATTGGTGAGACCCGACGCAGACTGGGAGACCGCTTTGCTGAACATCTACGCTCTGTCCGCCAGAGAAAGCAGGATCTCCCAGTGGCCACACATTTTAATTCCACATCCCATTCCCATTCTGACATGTCTATCCATGGCCTCCTCTACTGTAAAGATGAAGCCACACTCAGGTTGGAGGAACAACACCTTATATTCCGTCTGGGTAGCCTCCAACCTGATGGCATGAACATTGACTTCTCTAACTTCCGCTAGGCCCCACCTCCCCCTCGTACCCCATCTGTTACTCATTTTTATGCACACATTCTTTCTCTCTCTCTCCTTTTTCTCCCTTTGTCCCTCTGAATATACCTCTTGCCCATCCTCTGGGTCACCCCCCCCCCGTCTTTCTTCCCGGACCTCCTGTCCCATGATCCTCTCGTATCCCCTTTTGCCTATCACCTGTCCAGCTCTCGGCTCTATCCCTCCCCCTCCTGTCTTCTCCTATCATTTTGCATCTCCCCCTCCCCCTCCAGCTTTCAAATCCCTTACTCACTCTTCTTTCAGTTAGTCCTGACGAAGGGTCTCGGCCTGAAACGTCGACTGCGCCTCTTCCTATAGATGCTGCTTGGCCTGCTGCGTTCACCAGCAACTTTGATGTGTGTTGCTTGAATTTCCAGCATCTGCAGAATTCCTGTTGTTTGAATCAGCTTAACTGGCACTTTCTGAATTCCATGGGAGCCAACCTTCCAGACCAGCCTAGCACGCAGGACCTTTTCAAAGGCCTTGCTAATCTCCAAATAGACAACATCCACTGTTCTACCCTCGTCTACCTTTTTGGTTTCATCTTCAAAGAGTTGTATAAGGTTCATTAGGCATGACTTTCCACACACAAAACCATTCTAACTCCTAATCAGACTTTCTGCACCCAAATACTGGTAGTATTAGACCAATCTGACATCAGATAATTTTTGGCTTAATTGTGTATTACCCATTTTATTTCAGTATTCCTGCCACTGGGTTGGAATGTTGTGAGCTCAAGTTGCACTCCGGAAATCTGAGTCAAATTTCTAGTGCAGCACTGAAGAAGAACTGCACAGTTATGTGTCACCCTTCTTTCACCATGATCCCTGGGCTCTCTGTCCTACACTGGCCTCTACTCTGACAATGTCAAAGTTTTACCTGTGGCACCACAGAAAGCATCTACTGTATCCAGATGCAACAAGATTGGTATGGTGGGTGGTCTGCCCAAGACCTCAACAAATTGAAGAGCGTTGTGGACATAGCTTATCCATCAAGAAAGCCAGCCTTCCATCCATGGACCCTGTCCGTACCTCTCACTGCTTCAGGAAAGCAGTCAATATAATCAAAGACCTCTCCCACACTGGATATTCTCTCATCTTCCCCCAATCATTGCACAGAAGATATAAAAGCTTGAAAAAAATGCACACTGGGCTCACTAGTAGCTTCTATCCCGCTGTTATAAGACCATTGAATGGACATTTTATATGTGATAAAGATGAACTGATCTCACAATCTACCTCATCATGGAACTTGTACCTTACTATTGATCTGCACTGCACTTTCTCTGTAACTGTAACACTATATCCTACATTGTGTGAGTGGTTTTCTCTTTGTACTACCTCGGTGTTGTGAAATGATTTGTTGCATGGCATGTAAAGCAAAGTTTTTCATTATATCTCAGTACACATGCCAAAAATCTCTTTCTTGTTTTCAAATGTCTCCAAAGCCTTGGCATTCCCTTGCATCAAGGATTATTGAGAGAGTGCTGGAAATACGCACTCAGGCAGAAGACCTCAATGAATGTTGGGCAGGGTTGAATGGACAAATGGTCTACTCCAGCTCCTATTTCTTGTTCCGACATTCACTACCCTTAAAGTTCTCCCCCCAGCATTCCCATGCCCCCCAGATATCTGCCTTCTCCTACCCTGGCCCTCTGTGCACACCTGATTATTTCACCACCAGCTGTGATGACTTCAACCAAATGCCAGCAGCTTTGGAACTTCCTTTCAATTCTTTATGTGCTTTCAGATGGTCCTTAAATCAAGCATCAGTTCCTAAGCCACCTTTCAGTTTGTGCAAGCTGCCTATGGAGAGCAAGCCAGGTTTCCTGAGATTATACTGCTGAGTTTTGCTAGAAATGTGGCTCTCAAGTTTCCTACTTAATTCTCCCTCCAATCACAATTCATACACATAAGACTATGCATTCAAAGTGTATGCAAATCAAGCAAATTAGTTCTTTTGTCTTTGTTTAAGTATAATTTTGTTTTGGTCAATTTTTTATAATGTTTCTGTGAAGCATCTCAAAATGCTAGGCAAAGCTAATGATGTCATTAACAAAGTGTTGTCACACTTCAGTTAGTTGTAAGGAAGCCAACCTTACCAGCGATGGAAAGAAAAGTTTCTTCAAATATTCAGAAAAATAACACGGGATATTGTCATCAATAATAATATTTGATAAAATAAAATCTTCTATTATCTTTCCTCTTCAAATACTGCCTAACATTGTTCTGCAGCTCTGAAATTAGCTACTTGGAAATTTGAGTCAACCATCTGAAAGATACAAATCAACATTTAGACTCATTTTCCTCTGCTTTGCATCAGGGCACACCCCGTCGGCCAGAAAAACAGAGGAATGAACTACTTTGCTGGACCATGTGTACTTTTGATGCCACATGTGGTTCTAAGGAATCCCAGTTGGAGAGAGGCTTGATACCTGAAGTTGTGAGCCATGATCCCAGCAGACCCCAATGGCGTAACCTCAGGAAACTTGCAGAAGAGTTTGTCTAGTTCTCCACCTACCAGTAGTTTACAATGAACTGACAAGTAGCTTAGGAAACAAGAGACAATCTGCAGATGCTGGAAATCAGAGCAACACACACAAAATGCAGGCCAGGCAGCATCTATGGAAAAGAGTATAGTCGACATTCTGGGCCAAGACTCTTCGGCAAAGCTGGAGAAAAAAGCTGAGAAGTAGATTTAAAAGGTGGGGAGGAGGGGAGAGAAACACAAGGTGATAGGTGAAATCTGAATGGGGAGGGATGAAGTAAAGATCTGGTAAGTTGATTGGTGAAAGAGATACAGGCCTGGAGAAGGGGGAGCATGGTAGAAGAGGATGGAATGCCATGGAAGAAAGAACATGGAGGAGGAGCACTGGAGGGAGGTGATGGGCGGGCAAAGAAATAAGGTGAGAGAGGGAAAAGGGGATGGAGAATGGTGATGGACAGGTGGGAGCTTAGGAAAGTTTGCTTGGTCCTCTCAGTCTGAAGGGTCTGAAAAAAGACATTCAACCTGTCCCTCTACACCTTCGAACAGACTTCTTTTTTGAGTCAGGAAATTAAGTGCTCAGCACCCTTCATTCCCTTTGTCCTGGCACCTCTAAGTCTTTGACCTCTGATTCTGGTTTGGTGATGGTCACAACTGCAGCCCTCAAAGTTTTACACTCCGGAAACATCTTTCAAATGTTCTGTGCCTTTCAACTTTCTACCCTGTTCTGCAACTCCTTAAAACAGATCTCTTCATGTGCTAAATCTTTACTGAGTGTCTGAGAATGTATCATTAACTGAGTCGTGTGTTGATCATGGGCAGCAGGGCGCAGAGGTACAAGATTAAGATCACAAGATCACAAAACAAAGGAGCAGAAGTAGGCCATTCGGCCCTTCGAGTCTGCTCTGCCACTCCACCAAGAGCTAAACTATTCTCCCATCTAGTTCCAGTTTCTGGCTTTTTCCCCATATCCCTTGATACCCTGACTAATTAGATACCTATCAATCTCCTTCTTAAACACCCTCAATGATCGGGCCTCCACAGCTGTATGTGTCAATGAATTCCATAAATCCACGACCCTCTGGCTGAAAAAAATTATCCTCATCTCTGTTTTAAGTGGATACCCTCTAATTCTAAGACTGTGGCCTCTTGTCCTGGACTCACCCACCAAGGGAAACAGCCTTTCCACATCTACTCTGTCCAACCCTTTCAACATTCGAAATGTTTCTATGAGATCCCCTCTCATTCTTCAGTACTCTAATGAATACAGTCCAAGAGCCGACAAACGCTCCTCATATGTTAGCCCCTGCATTCCAGGAATCATCCTCGTAAATCTTCTCTGAACTCTCTCCAACATCAGTACATCCCTTCTAAGATAGGGGGCCCAAAACTGCACACAGTATTCCAAATGAGGTCTTACCAGTGCCCCATAGAGCCTCATCAACACCTCCTTACTCTTATACACTATTCCTCATGAAATGAATGCCAACATAGCATTTGCTTTCCTTACTGCCGACCCAACCTGGTGGTTAACCTTTATGGTATCCTGCACGAGGACCCCCAAGTCCCTTTGCACTTCCAATTTTTGAATTTTCTTTCCATCTAAATAATAATCTGCCCGATTATTTCTTCTTCCAAAATGTACAACTGTACATTTTGGTTTATTAAGGCTCGTAAGACAGATGGATTCGTGTTCAGAAGAGTTTGGATGCAATCTACGAGCTGCAGGAGCAACTCTGCTCATCAAGCAGCATCTGTGGAGGCTGAGGGAATGTAAATGTTTCATCTGGACTACCTGCAATTTGTTTGCTCTGGTTTATTGTCTCGCTGGTCACTGGGGTGGATAACTGGTCTTGATGCAAGATCTCCACCTGAAATCTTCCTTTGTCTTCATAGATGTTGTCTGATCAGCTATGTTTTTCCTGCAGTTGTTTTTTTGCTCCAGATTCCAGTATCTTTAGTCTCCCGTGGAATCTCTCTAGAGTTCCTCCAGCAGCCTGTTTCCGGCAGGCTCTTCAGAGAGCATTTGTATGCAATTTGCATCAGTGGAATTTAATCCAGACTCATTCTCCTGAAAGGGTGGGTTACTTCACAGCCCCGATGGAGAGGGAAACTTTACTTATGACACAGGGCTACCGCTTGGTACTGACGGATTTCAGTCGGGAGACGGAACACCACAGTCTGCAGTTCACTTCTCCACCGGGGGACGGCGCGCGCTCCAGCCGACGGAACTCGCCTCGTGCCCGTGCACAGTCATTCCTCGGGAACGCTGCGGGTGGCGGGGGCGCGCTTTGTGGCAGAGCAGGGGAGCTGGTCATTGTGCGGAGAGAGAGCCGTCGGTTCGGTGCGCGCGTTTGGAGGCTCCGATGCATTGTGAGTCTGTGGTCCCCGTTATGGCGGCGTCGGGTGGGACAGGAGTGGACGAGAGTGGGGGTGGGGGGTGAAGAGGAGAAAGGGAAAGAGAAGAAGAAGGAGAGAAAGAAGGCGAAAGTAAAAGTGTGAGGTTGGAGGAAGGGAGGGAGGGAGAGTTGGAAGCGGAGAAGAAGGTGTGAGTGTGAAACAGAAGTGAGAGGGAGAGAGAACAGGAGAGAGGGAAGGAAGGGGATTGAGGCACGGAGGAGTGGAGAAGGGGAGGGCTGAAGTGGGGGAGAAAGGAGAAAGAAGAAGAGCAGCGAATGGGTTGGGGAGGAAAGGGGGAAGGGAGGGTGTCGGATATAAGGAGGAAGAGAAAGGAGGGATGGAGGGAAAAGGGTGGTTGGAGAGAGGGGGAGGAGGGAAGGAAGGAGGAAGAGTACTGAAAGGGGCTCCTTGTGGCCCTTAGAGGGTAGCCTCCAGCATTAGGAACCGCACCAGGAGCTGAGATGCTTCTGGTGGAGTCTGTGTGGGATGAGGAGGTGGAGAGATACTACTAAAAAGGCAATTGAAGGATGGGGGGGGGTGGCAGGGTGTAGTGTGTTGTTTTGGGTTGCAGTGAGTTTGTACTTTCAGAGAGAAGGGTTGTGGTTTAGTTTGAGGGTTGGGGTTGATAAGAAAGAGAGCATGAAGAAGAAGAGTGGGTGTTTGGGAATGGTTGGATTGAAGGAGCAGGAGAAAGCATGTGTGAGGGGAGTTGAGAGATTGGTAGAGAATGAGATAGGGCTGGAGACAAGGCTTCAGAATGAGATGGTTGGAGATGTGAGTCAGAGAGCAAGGAAGATCTTCAGTCGGTGGGATTAGAAGATGGGGAGGAAGTAGGAAAGGGAAGTTGGTCTAGGAGACGATAGGACAGAAGCAGAGAGAACAAAGACTGGGAGAGAGGATTGGGTGACAGGGAAGGGAAGATTGGGAGGGATGGAGAAAGTGAGATGTTGTTGTGGACCTGGAATCAGGAGACAAGGTGGCATCTGCCTTGTAATGTGCTGACCCTGATGATGTCATTAGGTGTGACCCCACCTTCTTTACTCCAAAGAAGGGTAGACACTCTCCTCAACAGTCGTCAGTGAAAATAGCAGGCACCAATAACAAGTCATGAGCCCTGGCTGCCAACCTTCACTGCCCCAGACTCTATGATGGCATGCTGAACACAGAACACATTGTTTAATTCCCATCTCTAATGTATATATACAGGCTTCCTTATCATCCAGGGTTTATATTTGCCTTCTCCTTATTTGTTTAGAAAAGCTGTCATCAATTAAAATCAGTCAATTTTTAGTATATTAATTTTATTTCATTAACATTAATACTGTAACAGAGATGTATGTTTATATTTAATGCATGGGGTTGTTTCAGCTGTCCTGAGAAAATTCTACAGTTTAGTGGCTCACCAGCTTAATGTTCCAAATGAATTATTTTTATAACAGAGAAGCCCTAGAATATGATTTAAATCCGCTTTGGAGTTTGTTGTCATAAATCACTTTTGATGATCAGATGTGACTGTTATGTGCTGTACTGACACATTTATTCCTGGCCAGGCTGCTGTTCCAGTGTGCCTAATTGGCAGTTAACTGATAAATAATGGAGACTGACAGCGTACCTTGTACTTAAAGAGAGACCTGCCTGCTACTGTATGCTGCGATTGCTAAACTTAATTTAGTCTCAATTGTTACACATAATTAGCATTGCTATGTTGCAACACTTCCAATCAGTTTTGAATGTTTAGTGTAGATCGATCTCACTTCCCCTGTATTGACCCTCTGATTGCAAACCAAGTAAAAACAACTGCTTATACCGCTTCAATGCCCACCATAACTGAAACCCAGCTTATTACAGTGTAGCCAGGTGCTGCATGCCGTAAATATTCCTCAAATCTCCAAGTTTACTAGTGTTGACGATATCAAAGTGTTGTTTGCAGACTTTTAATCTGCTACCTTGGTTGGCATTCTAAAATCTGCAGTGTGTAATATGGTTGGTGTACACCAAAGACTCTTGGATATAACATATAATTGGCTCCAATAAAAGCACAGTATAAATTTCCTGTTGATCCAGTGTTCTTTGCAAGGCTTACCTGCTGTTGTAGTGAAGATGTGCATCTTTGCTGTGACAACAGAAAAGCAGGATGCTTTTAATGTGTGCACATCAGTCCCACCTGCCCTGAGCATTGGCTGTTGTCCATTCCATCACTAAAGTGTTAATTGGCATACCAGTACCATAGCTTGATTTTAGAAAATCTTTGGTCCTATTCAGCAAATGCTATCTTGGTGATATCGATCTGTGCATGAAGTTTCATCATTGAGTGTGTATTTATAGTTCCAGTTTGGACTCTGCAATAATTCATTCCCAGGAATCCTTTTGCTAAAAAACTGTGCAATCTAAATTTTAAAGTGAATGCAAAAGCCAGAATCTTTCAGAGTCAACCAGTATTGATTGAAGAAACCAAAATAAGGCAGTGGATATTTTGGAATCTGGAAGGTTTGTTGTGGTGTTTTCTTCTTGTTTTGCAGAAATTGCTGTATTTTCTCTGGCTCAGTTCCATGAGTGTGCGTTTGAATGTTTTATGTGTGTGTTTTGGCAAAGAATTTTAACCAAGGGAACACCTCAGATGTACCTGAAGTGCCATGTGAAAGAAGCTTGCCACTTTCAAGTGGAAGTCTTGTCGTTATGCCTTTCCCAGTTAAAAATAAATATTTCTTCAGGATAAATATTTTGCTTGTTTTTCCTCCACATTCCCTAACTACCTCACTGGCACCTGACTTAAGATGCAAAAGAGTAAAGACACTTGGTCTCAATTTCATCTTCAGTCATTTGCAGAACTTTTCTAAATGGTCATTCTCCCACAGTGGTTGAAATCACTTCCGAGAGTTTTAATTTCCAAGTACAATTGGATGTAGGAATATGGGCCATTTAGTAACCTGAGTCTGTTCACTGTTCAATAAAACTCATGCTAGCTCTGACTTAATTCCATGTGAAGTTGTTACCCTTAAAATGTGCACCTTTGATTGTCAAAAATTTTGTCACCCTCATTTAAAATTATAGCTGGACATACATTTCTGCTGTGGGAAAACTCATGATGAGGGCTTTGAATAAATAACAATAGATTGAAATTCAATTGTTCTATGGTGAGCCATCATGATGTTAGGAAGTTAATATAACAATTGACACCTAAAATATCCCTCCCTGTAAATGTCATAGTTTACATGTACCGTCGTCCCTCAGTATCCCCGGGGGATTGGTTCCAGGACCCCCCGCGGATACCAAAATCCGCAGATGCTCAAGTCCCTTGTATAAAATGGCGTAGTATTTGCATATAACCTACGCACATCCTCCCATATACTTTAAATCATCTCTAGATTACTTATAATATCTAATACAATGTAAATGCTATGTGAATAGTTGTTATACTGTATTGTTTAGGGAATAATGACAAGAAAAAAAGTCTGTACATGTTCAGTAAAGACGCAAACATCGTAGCTCTTCTGGGAACGCTGATGCTGCCTCGGCATCAGCCAATGCCGATTCTCCCGTGATCTTTAAGTTCTTGAGGCTGTAGAGCTTTACATAGCCAGCCAGCCATCCCTTACTAGCCTTAAACTCTTTCCTCTCGCTCACAACACAAGCAGCGAACGAACGAGACGCGAGGCAAACAATGCTCAAACAACGAGTGCTGGAGAGAGACTGAGGATCTGTGAAATGGCGGGAGGCTACAGCAGGGTATGTCTACACATCACTTCATTCGCGTGAATTCAGCGTAGTGCTCGGCGCACGGCAAATTCAAGTTTTGCTTTTTGGAACTTTCTGTCCTCTCCCATCAGATTCCTATTTGGGCCGTTTTCCTCTTCCATCTTGGCTTCTCACATCATTCTCTTTTCCCATTCCCCACTCTCCTGCCTTTCTCCTCATCTGGACTGCCAGCTTGCGCTCTTCCCTCTCCCCCTACCCTTTTATTGTGACTTCTGCCCTCTTTTTTTCCAGTCCTGAAGTAGCGTCTTGACCCAAAATGTCCTCTTCATTTCCTTCCACAGATGCTGCTGAGGTCCTCCAGCATCTTCAGTGTGTTTCCAGACCTTTATCTTTGGAGTTGCATATTCTAGTAGAGTGCATTGCAGACTCTGCAAGTGTATGAAATAGACATTGCATGTGTGAGAAATAAACTATACATTTAACTGAAAAAGACTATGTGAGAGAGACAGACTCTGTGTTTGCGAATGAGCGAGAGAAAGACAAAGAGATTGTGTGGACTAATAAAGGATATAAAATGTTGCGCACCTGCTCAATGTTCATGCACGTGGTTTCTCTGCACTGCTTTTGTTTATTTACACAACTGAAATGCTCTGAGAGCTCTTTTACTCAGCAATTCTGGGCTATTTGGAGCCTGGATCAGCATTATTGACGGTGAATAAGGCAGGAAAGATGGAAAAAAAGTCGCAGTAGTGTTGTCTGGACCGGAAGGTTTGAGTTATAAACAGAGACTGGATACACTAGAGTGTTTTCCCTGGAGTGAAGGTAGCTGAATCACATAGATAGGGTAATAAGCGGAGTTTTCCCAGGAAGGGGAGTTTGAAGCTAGATGACATTTATTTAAGGTGAGGGGGGAAGAGGGTGGTGGGTCTTTAGGTATGTGGGTGGAAGAGGTCTTTCCCACTCCCATTCCAACATGTCGGTCTATGGTCCATCGCAGTCTTCCTGCTGTTATTCCTCCACAACCAGTGTTCCCGCAGCCAGTGGACTCACTTTCATGGACTCTTCATCTAATGTTCTGGGAATTTATTATTTATTTATTAGTCCTTCCTTTTTTTGTATTTGCAGTTTGTTGTCGCTGTGCTTTGGTGGAAAGCCCTAGTTGGGTGGTCTTTCACTGATTCAGTTATGGTTATTATTCTATAGATTTATTGAGTATGTCCACAAGACATACAGTCTCAGGATTGTATGTGGTGACATGTTTGGACTGCGATAAAATTTACTTTGTAGTTTGAATTTTGAACAAATCAAGAAAGCTTCTCTTGTCAAAAAGCTTAGCTTTCATTGGAGATATACTTGTTAAGCTGAGTGACAAATGGTCCATCAGATTCTTAACTTGTGCCATGCCAGTGGTGGAAGGAAGGGCTTTAGAGAAGAGTCACTCACGGCAGGATACTGGTCTCTGAGCTGCTTTTGTGGCCACAGGCTTACATGATGAGTCAAACTGACCCTCAGCTCTCCATAAGGGTTAGTTTTATTTGTTGCATACTCATAAAAATATACAGTGAAATGTGCAGGTTGCATCAAATCAAATCAGCATGGTTTGTGCTGGGCAGCCTCAAGCTTCCGGCAAGCTTCAGGGACCCCATGATGTTGACAGTGGGAAATCAAATGATGTAATGCTTTTGAATGGCAAGCATTGGGTTTTCCAGTGATGCAGTACTATTGATTTCAAAAATATGTGGATAGGATCTCCCCTATTGCAGGTTGACATTTCCTGGATTGTTTGTGGGTAAGCCCGTACTTAATCAATCTTTGTACATGGATGTATGGGCTGCTTTGTTGCTGAGACTGGAAGTAGACTTGAATATCATGTGGTTACTCATGCATGTTATCACCTCTGTCCTCCGGATGGAGGGAAGCTCATCAATGAAGCGGTTGAAGATGGTTCTAGAACACTGCCCTGAAGAATTCCTGCACTTGTAGTGATAATCTTAGTCAGGCACAGGTATCATTCTGTAAGTCAGTGAGGCTTTGTTTTCAAGCCCATTTATCTTTGAGATGACACAAATTCAGAGTGGTTTAATTTAACCAGGGTTTTGCATATCTGTCCTATGATTTCTGCCCCCTTGGTTGTGCAATGTTGGTTTTGTAATATTTGTCTGTTGTTTGTAATGTGTGGTTCTGTTTGCCTAACTATAGAAAGGTTGTCATATAGAAAGTTTGGGAGGGGGCTGAAAAGCTTCACGAGGCTGCTCCTGGGACTTGAGTTATAAGCAGAGGTAAGATGCACTGGTACTTTTTGATCTGGACATCAGGAGGCTGAGAGATGATCTTGTAGAAGTATCAATAAGGTCACTGTCTTTTTCTTAGGGAAGACTAATTTTCTTGAGAAGTCTAAAACTAGAGAGCAAGATTAAGGGTGAGAAGGCAAAGATGCAAAAAAGACCTGAACAACCTTCCAGAGGAAGATGTACATTACGATGTTTCAAAGGCCTTTGGGCAGTGACATGGATATAGAAGGTTTAAAGGGATAGGGAACAAATGCAGGAATGTGGGACTAGATAGGATAGACATCCTGATCAAGATGGATAAGTTAGGCCTAAGGGTTTGTTTCCATTCTTTATGAATCTATGATCTGTAAACATTAGTGTTTTGATTATTTTCTGTAGCTGTTTGTGATATTTTAACAATCCATAAGCCTCCTTGAACCTTCAGTTTTTCCATATGTATTATCGTTCAGAATTTTTTTGGTACAATAAAATCTCTCTTGCTTATATTTAGGTCATAGTATTTCCCCTTAGTAAATTACTATCTGTTTCTTTCCTGTTATATTTGACATTGTTTAGAATAGAAATAACCATAAATCTAACTGTACAATCTGCCTCTGGTTAAAATCAATGCTTAAGATGTTTACAGAGGAAGGTTGCTGTACCTGTTCTCAGCCCTAAGTCACTTTGTTGGCTAGGGAGGATTATAGTGATTGGGAAACTCTGTCGAGAAGGCTTTAGTTAGCATTCTCAAGTGGGTAGAACTAAAATATGTGATGACAGTTGTAGCTGGCAGTAGTAACCCATGATAATCTTATTAACAGGGAATGGATGTTTGAAATATTTTCAGAGGCAGTCCCACTTAATATTTGTCTTGCATTATTTTAAATACTTTTGACTTAGATTCAGATTTATTTATCGCTTGTACAGTTCTGTGTGCTCGCGTGCGTGTACACACACACACACACACACACACAATACACACACACGTTTGTGAACCCTATAGAATTTTCTCTGTTTCTACATATATAACCTAAAATGTGATCAGATCTTTGCATGACCTAAAACGAGATAAAGAGAACCCAATTAAATAAATAACACAAAAAATTATACTTGTTCATCTATTTACTGTGAAAAATGATCCAATATTGCACATATGTGTTGGAAGAAGTATGTGAACCTTTGCTTTCAGCAACTAGTGTGACCCCCCCCCCCGTACAGCAATAACATCAACCAGACATTTCTGGTAACTGCTGATCAGTCCTGCACATCAGCTTGGAGGAGTTTAAGGCTGTTCCTTCTTACAAAAATGCTTCAATTCTGGGATGTTGTCCCAGAAGCATTGTAGAACTTCCAGATTGTCTTTTGTAAACTTGAGATGTGCAGCAATTATTTTTGTTTTGGAGAGCAGTCCACAATGTTGTGCCAACCATGTAATCTACTCTAGAAGCTGCCTAGAATTTCCCTACTGCATAGCGCTCTATTTTTCTAAGCTCCATGTACTTAAAGAGTCTCTTAAAAGACCGTATTGTATCTGCCTCTACCACCTTTGCTGGCAGTGCATTCCACACACCCACCACTCTCTGTGTGAAAAGCTTACCTCTGACATCCCCCTTGTACCTACTTCCAAGCACCTTAAAACTATGGCCCCTTGTGTTAGCCATTTCAGCCCTGGGGCAAAGCCTTTGGCTATCCACATAATCAATGCCTCTCATCATCTTATACACTTATATCAGGTCGCCTCTTGTCCTCCATCGCTCCAAGGAGAAAAGGTCAATTTCACTCAATCTATTCTCATAAGGCATGCTCTCCAAACCAGACAACATCCTTGTAAACCATCCTTGTTACCCTTGGGTTCTTTTTCACCTCCTTCAGCATTGCACGTTGTGCTCTTGATGTGTTCTTTGCAGGATGCCCGCTCCGTAGGGAGAGTAGCAACAATACTGATTTTTTGTCTATTTGTAGACAATTTCTCTTACTGTGGACTAATGAAGACTTGGGACTTTAGAAATGCTTTTGAAGCCTTTTCCAACTTCTTGCATTCCTACAATTCTTCTCGGGTCCTCTGAAAGTTGCTTTGATTGAGGCACAGTGCACATACACAGATCATTCTTGAGAAGAACAGGCTCGTCAGTAACCTGACTTTGTGCGTCTTTTTTACAGAGCAGGGCATGTCTACAACCCATTCCTCCAATCTCATCTCATTAGGTGGAACACCTGACTCTAAATAGCTTGTGTAGAAGGCAATACCCCAGAGGTTTACATATGTTTTCCAACATATACATGTAATTTTGGGTCATTTTTCTCAATAAATAAAAGAACAAGTATAATGTCCCTGTGTTATTTATTTAATTGGGTTCTCTTCATCTAGTTTTAGGAGTTGCATGAAGATCTGATCACACTTTAAGTCATATTTATGCAGAAACAGAAAATTTTACAGGATTCGCAAACTTTCTGGCATCGCTATAACTAGGGTGCCTAAGACTATTGTAAAGTACTATAGTAATTTTATGTACTGCTACCATGGGAAAAAAACATCATGACAAGTGAATGATGATAAACCTGATTCTGATATGGATCTGTGTTATGTACTTGTATCTGTTTATTTCATGCTTGTTATTTATTGCTATTTATTTATATTTGCATTTGCACAGTTTGTTGTTCATTGATCCTGTTTACAGTTACTGTTCTAAAGATTTGCTGAATATGCCCACAGGAAGAAGAGCCTCAGTATTGTGTGTTGTGACATGTATGCAGGCTGATAATACATTTTACTTTGAACTTCTGAGAGCGGGAAGGGGGAAGGGAGAGGGGAATTATCATTGGGGGGAAAAAAAAGGGAGAGGAGAGAGAACCGGAAGTACCGTAGAAGTACAGGTCAACCTTCACTAATCCAACTACCTGTGAACTGGTTCCTTCGATAATCCGGCACTGATCATGCTTAATGTGATCCTGCTGTAATTCGGCATTTTCACTAATCCGGCACTCCTCAGGTCCCAATGGTGCCGGGTTAGTGAAGGTCGACCTGTACCATAGTACCATTGTTTGGAACCAAATGACCCTGCCTGGTGTCTCAGGGCTAAGTGTTTCTGCACCCGTGCCAATCCCCCCCCCACCCCCCCACCACCACCCCGGCAGTCCTTTGCCACTTGCCCCACACCCCTCACACTGTGCTCCACCCTTATCACTCCCAGCATCCTTTGCTCCCGATAGATTTACAAACTTGCTCTCTGCTCCACTTTGACAAGTACAGTACTGTGCAAAAGTCTTAGGCATCCTAGCTATATATATGTGCCTAAGACAGTACTGTACGTCGAAACATTCAGTCTTCAGAGCAGAGATAAAGAAGAATTTCTTTAGTCTGAGTGTGGTGAATCTATGGACAGTTATGGAGGCCAAATCATTGGATATATTTAAAGCTGAGATTGATAGGTTCTTGATTCATAAGAACATCAAAGGTTATGGGGAAAAGGCAGGAGAGTGGGGTTGAGAGGGTTAGTAAATCAGACATGATGGAATGGCAGAGAAGACTCAATGGATTGAATGTCCTAATTCTGCTCCTATGTCTTATGGAAATAAGTTGTTTGCGTTAACAACAAACACACTCAAGTGTGCACTGGGGACAGCCGGCAAGTGTCACCGCATATCCTGGTGTCAATGTAATATCCCCAAGATGTTCCATAGAGCAACTCAAGTAGCATTTTGAGGTATTAAGTAGAATTTACCAACGGGTTCACATAAAGAGGTTTTGAATTTGTTTATTCATTGTTGGACTATGGGTGCAAGGAAGATCCCAAGTTCAATACCAGGTCTACTGAGGAGGAAGAAATTGGCCTTTCCTGGTTTAGGCAAAGGAAATTTATGGATTATTTTCTGCTCCTCAGTGCTGTGTTGCATGGAAGGCACACTCAATCAGTGTGTTACAGGCAAAGAGCACAATAAACAGAAATAGATTCCCACACCCATCTTCTCTTGAAAACTCTGGACCTGCTAACAAGGCAAGAGCGCAATGCTGCTGACAATACCACAGCCAAGACAGGACCTGCCCTCATCAGGCCCCCACCCATTTATCACAGAATGACTGTGGTTTATCCTTTCCCTGTGCTCAGGATCAATAGGTGGGAAAGTTCAGCAAGCGCTGCCAGCATAGAGAGCTGAGAGTCTGATAATGGTGGAATTAGAGTTTGAGGTAAAAAAAATAAGAGAAGGCAAAATAATGTATTGGTTAAGCCTCAGTAATACCGAGGTGTAAAAATGATGCATGGTTGAGAAAAATACATCCTGATGCTTTTGTTGCTGTGTATCTCAGTGGATTGGAGGATGGGGTGGTTTGTGCTGGATAAAATTTAGGTGACAACCAAGGATTATGATTAGGCACAGGAAAGGCAGCCATGTCTTGCAGTATACATTTTCCCTCAAAAAATTCATTTTTTTTCCTCCTCCTGTTCTTGCTGGTCTTCCCCACCTATTGAACCTGAGCTAAAGAAAAGAAGAAACCTTAGCCATTCTGAGATGATAGGGTGGGTGCCTTCTCAGGGCAAGCCTTGTCTTGGTGTGTGTCTCCAGCAGTGTAATCTTCTCACCACATTAGCAGGCACACAGTTTTCGAGAGAAGATGGGTGTGAGATTAAAAGCCATCTATTTCTGCTGAATTTGCTATTTGCTTGCAACACATTGCTTGAGCATGCCTCCCATGCAACATCAGCAGCAGAGCAGCAATTTATTGCCACCGAACTTTTGCTGCCCTGGAATTGCTTGCTTAGCCTATAGGCTATTGGGTTTATGCCAGCATGGCCCCAGGTAACCTTTTCCACTGAGAGACTGACTTCCAGCTCTTCTTGTCAAGGAGGTATTGGCTGCTCTGTCCCTGCTGAGGCCTAGCCCTTTTCACTCAGCCCTTCTGCAGGGTTTCTACCTGAAATATTGACCATTCCTTTTGCCCCACAGCTGCTACTTGCCCCACTGAGTTCCTCCAGCAAATCCCAGTATCTGCAATCTCACCCGTTTCTCCATTGATTACTAATGTGATCATTAGTAATTTGAGAAGGGGTGAGAAAAGAGAAAGTCATGGAAAGAAGGTCTGAAGGAGGAAAGAGATTTAGATAGCAAGGTGAGGGGGGCGATGCCACGTAGTTCCTGGTCATGCTCTGGCCTGATGTATTTGCATAGGTGCCAACAGCAGTGGTATTTGAGTTGCTCCTTCTCTGTGTCTTCCTATATCCCCAGAGTATTAGAAAGTGTTTTTAATTCCTCTCGGGTGAAAGGCAATGACTTTCTGTTACTTTACTTGAGCACTTTGTATGACCAGCTCTTGTAATCTTCATCCTGTCCTAAAGTATCAGTTCAGATAGGATTCAGTGAAGCCCAAGTTGTTTGGGTCTGAACAAAGATGTGAGAGATGCCTGTCTGCATGGCTTAATCCAAATAGATTTGCATTTCTTGAGGAAATATTGGTCTTGCTATTTCTGTTCAAACAATTATCACTTCTCCTTCCCTCAGTTTCCTTCCACCACCATGGACACCTCAATTGTTTTTTGCTGTGATATGCTTTTGTAGGCAGCCAATTTTATCAAGGGGTGGTCAATCAGTTTTGCGTGTGTGTGTGCGCACATGTGATAAATCTGCAGGACAGTGTTTAGGTCTCTGGTCTTCATAGACTTCCCTGCCAGTACATCCAACCTTATTTGCTCAACACAAAAATTCAAGTCCCTGCATCTTCTGCTCCTCAATTTGAGTGGAAGTAAATCATCTTCAATGCTGAAGAATTGCTGAAGTCTATGTTAGGAAGCAACAAGAGGATCTCTGCTGATATTTTTCTTATCCTTTTTAAAGAGTGCTGTTCTTGACAAGACCAAGACTTTATTTTCTGCAAATCTTGACTACCAGTTGAGCTCTGCACAAATATTTCATGCATTGTCATGAGATGCACATTAAAGCTTCGAGCAAAGCCCACTTTCTCCAGAATGCAATGTTAGCTTAGGTAGTAATGACAAATGCTGCAGGTGTATCCAAGGCAGGTTGGTTGTCTAGAAATGGGAGAACCATTGAACTAGAGAACATATGTTTGCACATTGTTCACACTTGATCTCTGGGTTTGTGGTAACCCACACACTGTTATTTCTGGTCAGCCCCTTACATTGCTGCCTTCTGGCCAAGCTAATTTAAAGAATGAGACACATATTTCTTAGACGTGAAAATCAGGTTGGAATCCTTTGATCAGTTAATAAAAATCTAAATATTACTAAAACTCATGCTCTGTCTGTCTGTTTGTGACCTCCAATTAGCGCAAACAGTGCATTACAGTGGCACTTCTTTTGGCTAAATCAAATTAAAATCCGCTAACTTACAGAATGTAGGCAAAGTTCAGTGTTATATATTCGTATAAAATTGCTCATTTGCAAAAATCAACAGGCTCCCTTTTAACCCAAGAGATGATTCGCCATCATGGAAATCGGGACACGACAGCCCGACGCATGTGCACAGCTAGCCTCAGCCACGACACCTGCTGGAGCAAAAGGGCAGGGCAGCTCTATCTCGAGGGGTCACATTCTGCTGATTACTATCAGCATGTGCAGGATTGGGACAGATCTAACTGCAACCCATCAATAAGAGATAATTAAATCTTATTGTAATAATGTACTTCGAGACACCCACAAAACCCTTTGCTGCAAAGGACAGCGGTGACTAAATCACATCCATTTAGGGGAGCACCAACCACATCATCAAGAATAATCAGCATCCTTTGGTGTTACTGCATCGTATCTTCTATCCCACATTAGGGTCAGAACAAACTGGTCATGCTAATTATGCTGCGCGGAAAGGGAAGGGGGACATTATGGTCAAGAGATGACGCCAAACGTCGTCGAGAAGCGGCAAGGAGAGGGAGAGAACAAGAATCGGATGAGGCCAGGGCCACATGACTCCGGGATCAAAGAGTCAGGACAAAAAAAGATGAGAGAAGAAGAGACAGAGGAGGAGAGGCATGCACGTCTCCAGGATCAGAGACAAAGAGCAAACAGCAGAAGAGATGAAGAGGCGGGGGATGAAAGGACTGCACGTCTCCAGAATGACAACAAGAGGCACAAGGATGGCAGATAAACCAGAAATGATGCCATCAAAAGTGTCCTTCATTAAACAAGGAGGAGCTATATTTGCTTTGCTACGCGTCGTTCTTCTTTAATAGACTGAGGTTTCCTACTTCAGTTTCCAAAGCAAAGCGATATCAATGGCATTCAGGAAAATTTAATGTTCATTCTGGTCACATCAGACTGCACTACCCTTCTCTCAAAGGGTGCCCCAACAGGTCACCCTGTTGTCTAGTATTTTAATAAAACATGTATTTGGACTAAGCTTCAAGATACTGATATGACTGAAGTAGGGCTAATAATAACATACCGCAAACATTTCAGGATCTATTAGCTGATTGTAATTCCATTGCAATGTAACAATAACAGACTGCATGGTCCTGTTAAATAGATTGATTTTAGCTAAGGATTAATTAGGGTGTCTCGGTTACCACGTCAGCTTGGACTAATCAAAGGGGAACCATCAAAGATCCAGACATCTTTGTGAATTGCCATAACACCAGCATTATAGATATCCAGAGGGACAATGTCTGTTTTTTTTGACAATAATTCCCTTAAGTTTTATTTATTTGCTCAAGTTAGTGAACGTGAGTGGCAGAAATGCAATTTGACATTGTTCCCTAATTTCTCCTGAGGAGACAGTTATAAGTCCACCACATTAGTGGATCATGTATCACATGTGGGTCAGATTGGGTAGGAAGAGAAACTTCGTTTTGCAATAGTCCAAAAGTTTCTTTTGCAAAGACAACATTTTTGTTTAAGTTTCAGATTTCTTTCTTCACTTTACTTGCATTTAGATTCCTCAGTCTCCAACTGGACTTGGGTCTGCTGCTAATTAGAGCACAGAATGGTAAAGCACAGGATCGGGCCTCTTTGGCCCACAATACCTGTGTTAAACATGATGCCGAATTAAGCAAATTCTCTTCTGTCTGCACATGTTCCATATCCCTCCAGACCTTGCTTGCTCATGTGTCTAACAGCCTCTTAAATATTATCCTCCCAGTAGCCCATTCCAGGCACCTATTACTCTGTTTTTTAATTTTTCCTCTTCTCACCTCAAATACATGTCCTCTAGCACCTGACATTTCTACCCTAAAGAATCCAGATTTCTGGTCTGCTCAACCATTAGATTATTCTGCGATGCGAATGGTATATTTTGTAGAATCAGCATGAATTGGCATGTTTAAGAGAAAAATTTTGGAAGTGAGAGTCAGTGAATTTGCTGATTTGTGATGTTGAATCTGTTTTATTGAACCATTACCATACAATGGCAAAGAAAAAATTTCCCCCTATAATGCAGCCTTTTATACGTGTTTTGCCACATTAAATTAATCGAAGTGCAGTGAATACATTTGATGCCAGTAATTTCAGATTTATATTTATCTTGGAGTGTTAATAGTTTTAATTTCATCATTTCCATGTTGAAAGCATGAAATTCTGGCCAGTTGAGTGATATTATTTGATCTGCTCTCTCTATTGACCAATTTCCCTCGGGATCAATAAAGTATGACTATGACTATGACTATACCCTCATCCACTCCTATTCTGAACCTAATTATTCGGGATCATAACACAGAGCAGCTTTTTAAAAAATGGTGTTCCCTATGTTGGATCCTGAGAGCAGACGTGGAACTCTATGATATCATTAGGCCTATTTCCATGCTGTTTTACTCTGGACTCCATGGCACCTGGTTTGCAATGATCAATCACCTCTAGAATTAACCAAGCCATAAGAAGAGAGTAATGCATTAGAAGAGAAGAATTGTACAACATTGGAAAAAGGTGCGAAATATTGGAAAAATTGCAACCTGTGAGTTTCAAAGCACTAGTTCAGTCTTGAAGTTCAGTGGATATTTTCAAGCTCCTTCCTTGGTTCCTTCTGTTTTGGATGTATGCTAACCAGTCCAAGAGATATCTGAGCTCGTTGTTGAATCTTGTGTCTTTGAAAACAAAGACAGGTGGCTTTTTCTAAATATAAACCCCTTAGCCAGCTGTTTCTATGGCGGATGGTAGTAGAGCTAAACTTTTCAATGAACGTGTTATTTGAAGAACCTTGCGTTTCTATTGCATCTTTCATGACCCGAGGATATCCTTTGCAGCTGCAATACCAACTTAGTTCCAGTGAGCCTTAGGTAATTCTTTGCAGTCTCGGAGTCAGTGGAATAGTTCTGGAATGTAATCACTGTTAAATCATACACAGAACAATTTTCCTGCAGTGGGTCAAGTGACAATCATCAGATAATCTGTTCTGGTGACGTTATTATTTGAGTGATAAATGCTTGCCAGGATACTAGGCAGTAATTACTCTGCACTTCAAGATAGTGCCGTTTAAATCCATCCAGGAGAGCACTGGGTTTAACATTTCTTTTTCACCACTGCTTCTTAAACTACAGGCAGCAGTGCTCTGGAGTGCCTGCGTTTTTTTTGTGTGTAAGACTCAGGAATGGAGCATGAGCTCATATTACCTCACGCAGGCACGAATAAACCTGGCTAAGGCAGGGAATGGTTTTTGTGTACTGTCGAGTCTGCCTTGCTATAACTTCAAAATGTGATGCAGAACAAATATTTAAAACAGATGAATAAGGTATTTATTCAATATTTTACTGCTCATAAATGTAGTTTTGTGGGGGATAGCAAATTGCTAGTTTACAAGCTTGATACTCTGACTGATACAGCAGTTTCATCCAAATCCCCATCACTGTTTCCTTGTTTTAAAGGAACTTGTTAAACCGTGTAGAATCGGACATTTTGTCTGTGGGATGGAGGGTGTGGGGAAGAGAGGAGCCACTCCAAGATACAGTACTGCGATCAAATGGCTGGTAAACAGACTGCACTGGAAATAATTGAACCTTTCCAAAATGACATGTGCAGATCAGATGTTTTGTTTTACAACTCTGCTTCCTGTTTAGATCACCATTGGCTCACACTGAATCAATCAGTCCTTGGTCAACGGGTTTTGTCAGTTATTCAGCAGAGTACTGGAAGCTCATTTTCAAAGTGCAATTCCAGTGTTAACCTTTCATTGGTGAAATCAAATGTACACAGTAACGACGTTTGCAGTGAAGGCCATGCAGGAAATAACTGATTTGACTTCCATAGCCTGAAATGTTTTTATACTGCTGATGTTTCCACTTCAGTTGTATCGTTATGTTCCCTAAAACAGTTGTTAAGACTTTTACATAATTCATTGTAGAGAGAGATGCTGAGAGCAGTCCCAGGGCACTGTAATTTAAAATGCACTTTTGAAAGTAATTAATTTTAAATCCTTCTTTTCATATGTTTGGAAAAAAAACAAGGGGAGTGAAGAACATACCACTGATAAATTTTGAAACAATACTTGAGTGCAAAATTCACATTGATTCTCAGTTGACTGAGATAAATAAAATCCAATTTAGGTTGCTTCAGGGATTTGCACAGTGTGGGTTCAAGGTATTTTGTGTCCGATTTCTGTGAGCTATTTAGAAGGTAATTATTTAAATAGTGAACTTTTGAAGGGCAGGATGGAAGGGTTTTAGAGCTACTCACCAGAAACATGTTTTCTGCTGAGTATCAGTCTGAATAATGAGCATTTCTACATGTCAAGGAATTCCGGGGATGTTGGGTTAGAATAAGGAAGTTTGACAGTTCTGTTTAATATCAGAGATTGTATACAATACATGACCTGAAATTCTTACTCTCTGCAGACATCCTCAAAACAGAAGAAAAGAACCCCGAAGGTCACTATCCCCAAGCAGCATTAACCTTCCCCCCCCGACTTATTCTAGCATAACGCAACAGCATTTCCAATGCCCACTATGCCAGCAACAGGAAAGCCCGCAGAGATAGACCGTAGTCCACAGAACATCAAGAATTAACTGTTTACTCCAACGTTTTCCATATCCCACAGGCCCTCTCTCTCACTAATAAGCGAGAGACAGATATCGCTCCTTCCACAGCGAGAGGGGAGACAACAGTTACTATTTCAATGTTACAGTCAGACTGAAGTGTTGCTTTTCTACTTTGAGTTCCCCAACTCGGTTATTGTGTGCAGCGCCCTCCAATAGCCACTCCCACTGTCTTCGAAGTTCCGACTCCTGCTACAGTGCGTGACGCCGGTGAGAATTAGTGACGCACAGACCCCGAAGTCACCCGACGTCGGGCTGAATCTGGATGTTCCAAAACGCAACCAATCAGTGAGTTCCAAGAATCTGCCATTGTGCAGAATGCAGTTTTTGAGTGTCACTGCAGATCAAGATCCCTTTCGGACCCCAGCCACCCTGGAAAGGAAAATATAGACACTAGAATAGGAAGAATTTAACTATTTCAGTGATGAGCTGGGTGAAGTCGCTTGCTGGCGCCATCTTTAACTCCGCCCGCAAAGTGGTGCTGAACTAAGAGGTCAATTATCTTATTGAAGCTTGAGAGTCAAACAGCCTACTCCCGCTTTTGATGAAGGGTCTCTGCCCGAAACGTCGACTGTACCTGTTCCTAGAGATGCTGCCTGGCCTGCTGCATTCACCAGCAACTTTTATGTGTGTTAGTCCCGCCTTTGTTCTTATTTTGGTCTATGTTCTGTTGTGGTAGTTGAGCTCAGGTGCTGAATGACATCTGCACTTGCATTCACCAGTGTGGTGTAATTGAGCTTTTTATATCTGAGTGTGGAAATAGGTTTCCATTCTCATCCACACAGACTGGTTTGTCGATGTCATTCTTTGCCCCTGCCTGCAATCATAAAATGTAGTGTAAACCTTTTGTTTTCAAATCTAGAAAATGCACTCATTGATTGACCCACCAGTGAAGAGCCCTATCATTGGTAATATTAAATGTTGAATAGACATGAAGTGAGTATGAGGAGCTGGAATCTTTTTTCCACCTTGTTTTGTTCACCAGGTTGGACTAGACTTGTAGTCTTGCTTCTTTTTACAGTACTATCCTGGAATTTGTCCAGAAACAATTCTGCAAGACATTTGGTCTGATTTATGCTTGATTACTCTTATCTCATTATTCTGTGAGCTTATTACTAATATAAAAGGACGTACATCAGCGGCAGCAACAGAGCTTTACCAAGAGGGATTTCTCGCAGGTTGGCAGTCGTTCTTTAGAAAGGGAGCTTTGAGAGCATTTGTCCATTGTACGTGGCCTATCAGCGGCTATAACTGGAGCACCAGTCATGAGGTAGATAACAGGGAAGGTTCAGGCATAAAAGGGAGACACTGCCTAGCGGAGCGGTCATCGATGGAGTGATCTGAGGCAGAGTGGTAGGACTTTGGCTCATTTGGGCTTCGGCGATAACGGGTTGAGACGAGGTAAGTTACCTGTGAGGAATAGAAACAGGAAGTATGTATGTGAGGCTGGTGTTCTGTATTCGGTGTCAGATGTGGGATGTCCGGGAGACTCCCAGCCTCCTGGACAGCCACATCTGCACCAGGTGCATCGAGCTGCAGCCCCTTAGGGACCGCGTTAGGGAACTGGAGATGCAGCTCGATGACCTTTGTCTGGTCAGGGAAAGTGAGGCGGTGATAAAGAGGAGCTATAGGCAAGTAGTCACACTAGGACCTCGGGAGACAAGTAAGTGAGTAACAGTCAGGAGAGGGAAGAGCAAGAGTCAGATACTAGAGAGTACCCCTGTGGCTGTCTCCCTCAACAATAAATACCCCTGTTTGAGTACTGTTGGGAGGGGACACCTATCTGGGGGAAGCAACTGTGGCTGCGCCTCTGGCACAGAGTCTGGCCCTGTGGCTCAGAAGGGTAGGGAAAGGAAGAAGGCAGCAGTAATAGAGGACTCTATAATTAGGGGGTCAGACAGGCGATTCTGTGGGTGCAGGAAAGAAGCACGAATGGTAGTTTGCCTCCCAGGTGCCAGGGTTCGGGATGTTTCTGATCGCATCCACGATCCTGAAGTGGGACGGTGAACAGTCAGAGATTGTGGTACATATTGGTACTAACGATATAGGTAGGAAAGGGGAGGAGGTCCTGAAAGCAAACTGCAGGGAGTTAGGAAGGAAGTTGAGAAGCAGGACCACAAAGGGAGTAATCTTGGGATTCCTGCCTGTGCCATGTGACGGTGAGTATAGGAATAGAGTGAGGTGGAGGATAAATATGAGGCTGAGGGATTGGAGCAGGGGACAGGGATTCAGATTTCTGGATCCTTAGAACCTCTTTTGGGAAAAGCGTGACCTGTACAAAAAGGATGGGTTGGACTTGAATCCAAGGGAGACCAATATCCTGGCGGGGAGGTTTGCTAAGGCTGCTGGGGAGAGTTTAAACTAGAATTGCTGGGGAGTGGTAACCGAACTGAAGAGACAGAGGAAGGGGTGGTTGGCTCACAAATAGAGAAAGCTTGGAAACAGTGTGTGAGGGAGGATAGGCAGGTGATAGACAAGGGATACGCTGAAATCGATGATTTGCTGCTGCTTATGAGTGGGAGGGGGAGTTGGGGGTTGCTTTTGGGGTTCTAACATTTAACTGTCATTCATTCTTTGGTGGCACTGCTCTGTTTTTGTGGACTTTTGCAAAGTAAAATAATTTCAGGATGTATATTATATGCATTTTTCTGATACTAAATGTACCTATTGAAACATGGAGAGGATGTTTCCAATAGCGAGAGAGTCTAGGACCAGAGGGTACAGCCTCAAGATACAAAGACATCCCTTTAGAACAGAGATGAGGAGGAATTTCTTTAGCCAGAGGGTGGTGAATCTGGAATTCATTGTCATAGACTGCTGCAGAGAGCAAGGCATTGTGTATATTTAAAGTGGAGGTTGATAGGTTCTTGATTAGTAAAAGCATTGAAAGTTGTGGAGAGAAGACAGGAGATTGGCATTGAGACAACTAATATATCAGCCATGACAGAATGGCAGATCAGACTCCACAGGCTGACTGGTCTAATTCTGCTCCTATGTCTTATGGTCTATCTTTCCTGTTAATACCACTCATAATTTTATAGTTTGCTGTGAAGTCACCCCCTTAGCCTACTACATTTCAGTGAGAATAACCCCAGCCTATCCAATTACTCCTTCCTTTTACTGTTCTCCATTCCTGGCAAATACTGATGAATCTCTTCTGCACATGCTCTTTGACTACCACATCCAGTCGTTAGGCAAACCAGAACTGTAGATGGTACTCCAAATGTCTTAGTAAAGTTTTGTACACTTGCAACAAGACAAAAATATGCTCCATTTTCCCACAGCCCCTCCCTCACCACCACTTTCTTCATTGCCTCTGCTCTTTGAAATATAAAATTGAGAGTATTTGCTGGCAATGCTGCATTTGGAGACGTGGAAGCAAGGTAGACAGACTGTAGTGCAAAGTCACACAAATGTCTGTCACGGCAGAGGAGTAGGAAGCTACAGCAACTTCACTCATTAAAAACAAAATGGTCATTTTACTAGAAAAATCTCTAGGCCATAGGATAGTTTTTAAAAATATAAATTTTACTTAAAACAATGTGATCTTCCTTATTATTGTCACTGTCACCAGCGCCCCATTCCTCTGGAAATATATTGAATGTCGTGTTTTCTCCCTTTGTGCTCAGACAAGCGGCAACTCTCCATCAACACCTCAACAGTGAAATTCCCCGTAGCGGCGTTACAAGTTACATCATCTGAGGTATATTTCCCTTGACACCCTCTGTGTACATACATCTATTGATGCTTCTGGACACATCTTCAGTGATGTTCCTGGAATCATCGGGTGTTTCAGGTCTTTCAACATCATACGACCTCCAGGTGACCCAGCCGGGGCTGATCAGACCCCAGCTTGTGTTCAGGTGGCTAGCTACTTATGACTTCATGGCTCCCCTCTTTTGAGCCACAGCCATCTTGAGGCCATCTCTGCCGCATCGGTGGTACTGCGGATGGCTCTCCTCTTCCTGGTTTGCTTGCCCAAGGCATCCTCTCTGCCACCTTCCAGTCAAGTTATATAAAAGTAACCAAAAACATGTAAATGAACTGAAACAATTCAAATCAGATGTATAGTTAACAGAAGCTTCCTTCAAAGTGAATAGAAACAAAGGGGGTATTGTGGGAATGTCACACTTGGCTGCGGCATCTCAATGGATGCACATAGGGAAGTCCCATGATCAGCTGAGAACTAAGTTTGGGGCTTCAGCATTTGCAATTAATCCTTAAATTGTTAACCAGTTACCCAGAGAACAGCCTGTTGCTGCCAGTATTTTACCATTGTTTAAATTCATGATGGTTTGTCAGAACTGGGCATTGCCCACCCTCTCAGCTGTTGTGCAATCCTGACCAATTACTGACCTGAAATATTAATCCTTCCCACAAATGCTGCTTGATCTGCTGAATATTTCTCCCATCCTTTTCATTTCAGATTTACAGCATTACTTTTACTTTAGACTTTATTGTCACCAAACAATTGATACTAGAGCGTACAATCATCACAGCGATATTTGATTTTGCGCTTCGTGCAGAATTTACACACTATTTGCTTAAAATGACCGAGCAACACGATCAGGACATGAGCCGTGCAATAAAGTTTGAGAAGGACATAACGGCGACTAAAGTAAAAGTAATATTTGAAAAAAAAATTCTGAAAATGGGGATGGGAGGACTTGAAATTGACACTAATAGCTGGAGCAGAATGGGGAGATATTAGTGACATTAAAGCCAATAATGATGTGTATTCTAATTTTAAAAACTAGACCAATGCTGAATGGGAAGAAATGAAATTTTCTTGTTTTTTTGTGTCTATTTCACCAGTTAAAATTAGAGAACCGCTCACTGTGTGGCACAGTAGTGTCGCGGTTAGTGAGGCAGCAGTGACACAATTACTTCACAATGCCAGCGATCTCTGTTTTGGGTTTGTACATTCTCCCCTTGACTGCAGGGCTTCCTCCCACAGTCCAAAGACATTTGTCAGGGTTAGTGAGTTATAGGCATGCATGTGCTGTGTGGCGACACTTATAAGCCGCCCCAGCACAATCTGCAGACTGTTTTGGTCATTGACACAAAATGACGTTTTTCACAATGTTTCGATGTGCATGTGACAAATGAAGCTGATAACAGAGCATTGAAGTAACAAGTACACATGAATAGTGGCAGTAGAAGTAGTTCTGTGATCTCTTGAACTGATATGAGAAGAAATACTGCACTGAAAGTCTTTTCTCACCCTGTAAATGACCCTGGATGAAGAGGTAGAAGGGTGGGTTAGTAAGTTTGCTGATGACACAAGGTTGGGCGTGTTGTGGATAGTCTGGAGGGTTCTCAGAGGTTACAGCAGGACATCGATAGGATGCAGAACTGGTCTGAGAAGTGGCAGGTGGACTTCTACCCAGATAAGTTTGAAGTGGTTTATTTTGGTAGATCGAATTTGGAGACAGAATATAATATTAGTGATAAGACTCTTGGCAGTGTGGAGGATCTAAGAGATCTTGGGGTCCGTGTCCACAGGACACTCAAGGCTGCTGCGCAGGTTGACAGTGTTGTTAAGAAGGTGTATGGTGTTTTGTCATTCATCAACCATGGGATTGAGTTCAAGAGCCGTGAGGTAATGTTACAGCTATATAAGATCTTGGTTAGACCCCATTTGGAATACTGTGTTCAGTTCTGGTCACTTCACTACAGGAAGGATGTGGATGCTATAGAGAGAGTGTAGGGGAGATTTACAAGGATGTTGTCGGGATTGGAGAGCATGCCTTATGAGAAGGAATGAACTTGGCCTTTTCTCCTTGGAGCAATGGAGGATGAGAAGTGACCTGATAGAGGAGTATAAGATGATAAGAGGCATTGTTCATGTGGATAACCTCAGGCTTTTTCTCAGGGTGGAAATGGCTGTCACAAGGGGGCATAGTTTTAAGGTGCTTGGAAACAGGTACTGAGAGGATATCAGGGATAAGATTTCCACACAGAGAATGGTAGGTGCGTGGAATGTGGTGGCGGTGGGAGAAGCGGATACAATAGGGTCTTTTGAGAGCCTCTTAGGTAGTAACATGGAGCTTAGACAAATAGAGGGCTATGAGCTAAGGAAATTCTACATAGTTTCTACAGTAGGTTCCATGGTCAGCACAACATTGTGGGCCAAATGGCCTGTAATGTGCTGTAGACTTCTATGTTCTAATTGTACTGTTCATGAATTTTTTTAAACAATATTCTCAGTACACTCTCCTGTGTAATCACTGTTTTCCATAACTATACACAATGCTCCAGCTGTGGCCCATCCAATGTTTTATAAAGTGGTACTGTAAATCTGCCAACTAACTCCTCTGCTTCAGAAAGGTGATGTTTATAGAAATTGAGTTTATTCAAAGTTTGAGTTTGATATCTTTTTGGCCTCTTTAAATGAAAGCTATGTGGATGTTGAGCACTTCATCTCTATCTGCAAAGTGGAATTACTGGGTGGCCAACTGTTTCAGTTCCTCTCCCTGTGCCTGTTCCAACATACTGGCCCATGGCCTTCTCTTCTGACATGATGAGGTAGGCCACTCTCAGGTCGGAGGAGCAGCTCCTCGTATTTCATCTATGTAGCCTCCAACCTGATGGCATGAACATAGATTTCTGCAACTTCTGGTATTGTTTCTTCTTCCCCCTTCCCTCCTTTTCATTTCCCTACTCTGACCTTTTAGCTCTTCTCCTCACCTGCCTATCACCCCCCCCGTGCCCTTCCTCCTTCCCTTTCTCCCATGATCCACTCTTCTCTCCTGTCATATTCCTTCTTCTCCAGTCTTTTGCCTTTTCTACTTATTATCTCCCGGCTTCTTACTTAATCTATGCCCCCTCCCCCACCACCTGGTTTCACCTATCACCTTCTAGCTTGTCCTCCTCACTCTCTCCCCCCCCCCCACCTTCTTATTCTGGCTACTTCCCCTCTTCCTTTCTAGTCCCAAAGAAGGGTCTTGGCCTGAAGCATCGACTATTTATTCATTTCCATAGATGCTGCTTGACCTGCTGAATTCCACCAGTATTTTGTGTGCTGCTCTGGGTTAAACAGAACAGACACAGGAATAGCTGTGAGTTTGTGGATGAACAGGTTCGCTGAGATTTATTAACTGCAGCTCTTACTTGTGTGAGATTTGCCACCACCACACTCCCCCCCACCAAATTTTCTGACTAGGGTAAGGGAGCCGTTAATTTGAGCTAGAGACAAATTAGAATGGAAGACCATGACAGCCTTTGGCTGTAGAAGCAGATCATTCTCTGCAAATAAGTTACTTCTGACATGACTTAGTAAAACTGTAGTTTGGCATAATAGATGGAAGTTCCAAAGTTCCTAATCACAAGTATAAATATTAAGTTGCATTGTGCAAACGGTCAAGTTACTGAATTGGGCATCTGGCTCCATCTGAAAGGTTACAAACAGCGTGTTTATGGGATTCCAACCAGCTTGTAATTCTGTAGTTGTTGAAGTTGAATACAACAAAATGCAAATTAGCAGGATGTAAACCCAAATTTGAAAGCTTTTGGTACAATTCTTATAGAACATAGAATAGTACAGCACAGTACAGGCCCTTTGGCCCACAATGTTATACCGACCCTTAAACCCTGCCTCTCATATAACCCCCCACCTTAAATTCCTCCATATACCTATCTAGTAGCCTCTTAAATTTCACTAGTGTATCTGCCTCCACCACTGACTCAGGCAGTGCATTCCAGGCACCAATCACTCTCTCAGTAAAAAAAACCTTCCTCCAATATCCCCCTTGCACTTCCCGTCCCTTACCCTAAAGCCATGTCCTCTTGTATTGAACAGTGGTGCCCTGGGGAAGAGGTGCTGGCTGTTCCCTCTATCTATTCCTCTTAATATCTTGTATACCTCTATCATGTCTCCTCTCATCCTCCTCCTCTCCGAAGAGTAAAGCCCTAGCTCCCTTAATCTCTGATCATAATGCATAATCTCTAAACCAGGCAGCATCCTGGTAAATCTCCTCTGTACCCTTTCCAATGCTTCCACATCCTTCCTATAGTGAGGTGACCAGAACCGGACACAGTACTCCAAGTGTGACTTAACCAGAGTTTTATAGAGCTGCATCATTACCTCGCGACTCTTAAGCTCTATCCCTCAACTTATGAAAGCTAACACCCCATAAGCTTTCTTAGCTACCCTATCTACCTGTGAGGCAACTTTCAGGGATCTGTGGACATGTACCCCCAGATCCCTCTGCTCCTCCACACTACCAAGTATCCCGCTATTGCATTGGCTTCTGGTCTTTTTGGAGTTCTTTCAAGAAAGCTTTGAAGTTGCTGCTCCTAGTTTCATAGAGCACAGAAACAAGCCCTTTGACCCAACTGGTCCATACCACAACATTTACCCTTATTTATGTGGTGTTACAGGAGCACAATCAAATGAAAAGCCACCAAGATAAGTAACTTAAATGCCAATTTAAAGGGAGGCAGAAGACTGCAGGTGCTGGAATTTGGAGTCAAAAAATGCTCGAGGAACTTAACAGGACAGCAGTATCTGTAGAGGGAAATTGACAGTCAGTGTTTTGGGTCAAGATTCTTCATAAGATTTGGGAGCAGAATTAGGCCATTTGGCCCGTCGAGTATACTCTTTCATTTCATCATGTCTGATCCAATTTTCCTGTCAGCCCCAATCTCCTGCCTTCTCCCTGTATCCCTTCATGCCATGACCAATCAAGAACTGAAGATAGCTGATAACGGAGCTTATTCGGTGCGGCAAACATCAAACGGACAAAATTTAGTGAAAATAGCGAAAAAAAAATGCCACGACTTACAAAAAGATAACTCTCAGGAAAAGACAGTAACAGCTTCATGATTTGTCCACTGTGAATTATTGGCAGCTCGGGCTCCCTCCCTCTGAATTGCCCTGTTTCTAGGCACCAGGACATACCAGGCAATGATACATCGCAGTGCATGACTCCCCTGCCAGTAGAGTACTGGAACAGAGGTGTTGTTGATAGGTTTCTGCCGAGATATTGGATTTAGCCAGATGCATTCCTTCAGATCAGCATAGTTTTTGGACCTTTCTTCATCTATAAAATGCTGGAGGAAGTCAGCAGGCCAGGCAACATCTATGGGAAAAAAAGTACAGTTGATGTTTTGGCAGGACTGGAGAAAAAAGGCTGAGCAGTAGGTTTGAAAGGTGGGGGAAGGGGAGAGAGAAACGCCAGGCGATAGGTGAAGCTTGGTGGGTTGGGATGAAGCAAAGAGCTAGGAAGTTGATTGGTGAAAGAGACAGAAGGCCATGGAAGAAAGAGAAAAAAGGGGGAGGGGAGCAGCACCAGAAGGAGGCAACGGGCAGGCAAGGAGATAACATGAGAGGGAGACAGGGGATGGGAAATGGTGAAGCGGGAGGTGGGGTGGGGTGGTGGAGGCATTGCTGGAAGTTTGAGAAACTGATGTTCATGCCATCAGATTGGCGGCTACCCAAACAGAATATAAGGTGTTGTTCCTCCAATCTAAGTGGGGCTTTATCCCAACAGTGGAGGAGGCCATGGATGGACATATCGGAATGGGAAATGGAATTAAAATGAGTGGCCACTGGGAGATTCCACTTGTTCAGGCGAACAGAGCATAGATGCTCGGCGAAGCAATCTCCTAATCTATGTCTGGTCTCAATGATATACAAGAGGCCACACCAGGAGATCCGAGTAACACATACACAAAATGCTGGAGGAACTCAGCAGCAGGGTTTTGGCCTGAAATGTCGACTATAAAGGGTTTTGGCCCGAAACGTCAACTGTATTTTGTTCCATAGATGCTGCCTGGCCTGCCAAGTTCCTCCAGCATTTTATGTGTGTTGCTCAGATTTCCAGCATCTGCAGATTTTCTCTTGTTTGTTCTCTCTTCATCCATTGCAGGTTAGGTTTCGAGAGCTTTACCTGTCAGTAGTGGCACTAGCTGGCAGGCCCAGTCCTCCTCTGGCCATTGCCGTGTCCAGGCCATCCTCTCGAATCTGAGGAGAGATTTCCCAGTATTCTCACTTTGTTGATTAAAAGGCATCTTGGACCCTTCCACAGGTTTGAAGTTCATTTCTAAACAGCATCATCTCTCCTCTGCTGGACAGACAAAAAGATTCTGAAAAGATTTTCCAGGGAGGGTTCCGAGGTGGTGCCACTTTGAAGGCCCTTCTGCTTCTGGCCTGAATTTGGCCCTGGGCTGAAGTTCTTCCTCCTGTGAGGTCTATGCTGTTTCCCAGGTATCTGCTTCATTGTTAGTTTCAGCAGGTTTCCTGACTGTCCCTGAGTTGAATGCACCCCTTTGCGAATGGTCATCCCACCACTGCCACCACATGTTAGATATGTGGGTTATGACGAAAGAAAAAAATAGCTGGAGCCACTTTTGTGCAAATGTGTTTATTAGGTGCATCAAAAATTACCGAAAATAGTAACAAGGAAATGCCAATATTTACAAAATGATAGCTACAAGAAAACACAATAATAGCTCCATATGGATTCTTGTCCAGTGTGAACTCCTGGCAGCCTCTATCTCTCATTCTTAAGGTGATGAGCCCATTTCTTAGGCACTAGGACATACCATCTTTAATTACCCACATATTTAACTTAAGACTACACAGGAATTAGAATATGAAGCACCCCACAATGTCATTACAATCATATTCTCTTCCCACAGGATGATGATGGTTCCTTTCAGTCAGTTAGTGGGGTGGTACCCCATTCCTCAGAAAGGAACAGTGTGTGCATGAGTGGATTTTAGGTGAGTAGGGGGTTGCACAGGTCCAGACCCACCCTCTCGACACCCCCTCCCGGATACGGTGGCATGGAGGGGGCCAAGACTGCCGGGGGAAGTTGCAGTGAATGGCCAGACCGAGCTTCAATGCAAGGGATGCCCTTTCCATGCTTCACGGCACGTGTTTGCTAGATGGCTGTTTACCCTACGAGAAGGTTCATCCGCCCTTTGACAGGTCTTGTTTTTTTTTGTCCTGCGGGTGTCTAGTCACCCTCCTCACCAGGCAAGCCTGGTGGGGGAGCCGGTTTAGTCGCCGACCACCTGACCATGCAACAGGTAGTACTGGGTTACATGGCACCAGTAGCACTCAGACGAGTAACCTGACCAAAACAATATACAAAATCATATTACAAAATAAACAGAAGTATCTGCCTTAAGTACAATATATACACATCAGTTACTCATCCCCAGTACTAAAGAAATGGAATATTCTACCGTGTATAGTAGGAAAGGCACCATAAGGACAACCCATTATAAGAATATACCGGGCAGAGAAGACATTGAAGTGTGCACACTTAGACACGACAGCAGAATGACAAGGCAATGTTTGTGTGTGTGCACAGAGTGCGTTTACCAAGCACTTTCCGTCCACGTCCACAGGTCCCTCAAAGTTGCTGTGCAAGTTGATAGAGTGGTTAAGAAGGCGTATGGTACTGCCCTTCGATAGTCGAGGGAGGGGGGATTGAATTTAAGAACCATGAGGTAATGTTGCAACTCTATAAAACTCTGCTTCTGTGAACGCGATAGAGACAACCGGATGGTATGTTGCGTCCCAAGTGCCAGGGTCAGGGCTTGGATTAGGTCCACACATTCTAAGGGAGAGAGAGCAACCAGATGTTTTTGTATATGTTGGCACCAATGACATAGGTAAGAAAAGTGATGAGTTCTTGAAGAGAGAATTTAGGGAGCTAGGTAGAAAGCTGAAAAGCAGGACCTTCAGGGTAGTCATCTCTGCATGTGCTATGTGCCATTGAGTGTTAAAATAGGATGATTTGGCAGATGAATGTGTGGCTGAGAAGCTGGGCGCGGGAGTTCAGATTTGTAGATCATTGGGATCTCTTCTATGGAAAGTATGACCTGTACAAAAAGTACAGGTTACAGTGAACCTGAGGGGAAGCAATATCTTTGTGGGCAGATTTGCTAGAGCGGTACAAGAGGACTTAAACTAATTTGGCACAGGGATGGGAACCGGAGTGATAGGGCTGTTGATTTACAAACAGAGACGGTGTGTACTGAGACTGTCAGGAAGGACAGGCAGATGATAGGGCAAAATTACAGTCAGTGGGATCAGTTTCAGTGTAGAAGGAGGGAAATATTGAAAAGGGTGATGAAAAATGATGCTAGAGAGGTAATAATTGGGGGACAAGGAAATAGCGGATGAACTGAATCAGTATTTTGCATTGAAGATGCTAGTAATATGCCAGAGATTTGAAAGTATCAGGGCAGAAGTGAGTGCATTTGCTATTACTAGGGAGAAAGTGCTTGTGAAGTTGAAAGGCCTGAAAGTGGACAAGTCACTTGGACCAGATGGACTATACCTTAGTTCTGAAAGAGGTAGCTGAAGAGATTGTGGAGGCATTATTAATGATCTTTCAAGAATCACTTGATTCTGGAATGGTAAATGGTAAATTGCAAATTCCACTCTTCAAGTAGGAGAGATGCAGAAGAAAGGAAATTATAGACCAGTTAACGTGACCTCAATAGTTGGGAAGACACTGGAGTCAATTGTTAAGGATGTGGTTTCAGGATATTTGAAGGCACATGGTAAAACAGGCGAAAGTCAGCATGGTTTCCTGAAGGGAAAATCTTGCCTGACAAATCTGTTAAAATTCTTTGAGGAAATAACAAACTGGATAGACAAAGGAGAATCGGTGGAAGTTGTGTAATTGCATTTTCAGAAGGTCTTTGACAAGCTGCCGCACATGAGGTTGCTTAACAAGATAAGAGTCCATCAGCGTACCCTCTAAAGTGTGCACGTGTGTGTGCACACACACATCTTTTGCTACTAGCACACAAAGGAATTTGCACTGCGCACAAAAGGATGTCATCCTCTACCTCGTTGGCATGTTAAGTATATTTCTCGACCATACACAATTACATTTCCTTTTTCAGTTTCTGACAGACGGTGTTGACAATGTGGAGTTTGCGATGATTTGTCTGTAGATTTTAGAACTGGCTTTTTTATATATTTATTGAAGAAATTATTGATTTTTATGTAGAATCTCAGAGTGTGATGCATAAAAGAACTGCTAGTTTATTTAAAGCAGAATGACTTAATGAAACAATAGGATCTGCTACACTGAAAGCTCGTGTCAGGACTGTGCAGCTATGAGAAATATTTACGTACAATAGAGAAACTGGTGTTATCTGGGTGTATTGTTGCGATGCGAGTGTAGCTGAACAGTTTGCAAGTGGGAAGAAGTGGAGTGATAATTGAAAACTTGACTTTAAAAGGTCACTAAGCAAGCAAATCACATATGGATGATGTACAAAAGCTTGGGCGAGAAAAACCTTCATCACCAGTATATACAGTGGCATACCAAAGTTTGGGCACCCCTGGTCAAAATTTCTGTTACTGTGAATAGTTAAGTGAGTAGATGATGAACTAATCTCCAAAAGTCATAAAGTTAAAGATGAAACATTCTTTTCAACATTTTAAGCAAGATTAGTGTATTATTTTTGTTTTATACAATTTTAGAGCGGAAAACAAGGAAAGGAGCACCATGCAAAAGTGTGGGCACCCCAAGAGATTTGAGCTCTCAGAAAACTTTTACCAAAGTCTCAGACCTTAAATAGCTTGTTAGGGCTATGGCTTGTTCACAGTCATCGTTAGGAAAGGCCAGGTGATGCAAATTTCAAAGCTTTATAAATACCCTGACTCCTCAAACCTTGTCACAGCAATCAGCAGCCATGGGCTCCTCTAAGCAGCTGCCTAGCACTCTGAAAATTAAAATAAATGATGCCCACAAAGCAGGAGAAGGCTACAAGAAGATAGCAAAGCATTTTCAGGCAGCCGTTTCCTCAGTTCATAATGTAATTAAGAAATAGCAGTTAACAGGAACGGTGGAGGTCAAGTTGAAGTCTCGAAGACCAAGAAAACTTTCTGAGAGAACTGCTCGTAGGATTGCTAGCAAGGCAAACCAAAACCCCCATTTGACTGCAAAAGACTTTCGGGAAGATTTAGCAGACCCTGGAGTGGTGGTGCACTGTTCTACTGTGCAGCAACAGCTGTGCAAATTTGACCTTCATGGAAGAGTCATCAGAAGAAAACCTTTCCTATGTCCTCACCACAAAATTCAGCGTCAGAAGTTTGTAAAGGAACAAGCCTGATGCATTTTGGAAACAAGTCCTGTGGACTGATGAAGTTAAAATAGAAATTTTTGGCCGCAATGGGCAAAGGTGTGTTTGGAGAAAAAAGGGTGCAGAATTTCATGAAAAGAATACCTCTCTAACTGTTAAGCATTGGGGTGGATCGATCATGCTTTGGGCTTGTGTTGCAGCCAGTGACATGGGGAACATTTCACTGGTAGAGGGAAGAATGAATTCAATTAAATACCAGCAAATTCTGGAAGCAAACATCACACCGTCTGTAAAAAAGCTGAAGATGAAAAGAGGATGGCTTCTACAACAGGATAGTGATCCTAAACACACCCCAAAATCCACAATGGCCTACCTCAAGAGACACAAGCTGAAGGTTTTGCCATGGCCCTCACAGTCCCCCCGACCTAAACATCATCGAGAACCTGTGGATAGACTTCGAAAGGGCAGTGCATGCAAGACGGCCCAAGAATCTCACAGAACTAGAAGCCTTTTGCAAGGAAGAATGGGCGCAAATCCCCCAAACAAGAATTGAAAGACTCTTAGCTTGCTGCAGAAAGCGGTTACAAGCTGTGATACTTGCCAAAGGGGGTGTTACTAAGTACTGACCATGCAGGGTGCCCAAACATTTGCTTCGGACCCTTTTCCTTTTTTGTTACTTTGAAACTGTAAAAGATGGAAATAAAAAAAGTAATCTGCTTAAAATTTTAAAGAAATGTGTCATCTTTAACTTCATGCCTTTTGGAAATCAGGTCATCTTTTACTCGCTTAGCTATTCACGGTAACAGAAATTTTGACCAGGGGTGCTCAAACTTTTGCATGCAACTGTATTTCAGTGCCACTGAGCAAAACATTGCACAGCACAAGATTTTTGTGCACTCTGATCATTACAAATTAGAACATTGGAGCTCATGGTATGACAAGGCTCTAGCATGGATAGAGCACAGGCTGATTGTCAGGAGGCAAAGAGTGGGAATAAAGGAAGCCTTTTCTGATCGGCTGCCTGTAACTAGTGGTGTTCCACGGAGGTGATGTTGGGACTGCTTTTTACATTGAATGTCAATAATTTGGATGATGGAATTGATGGCTTTGTGGCCAAGTTTGCGGACAAAACGAAGATAGGTGGAGGGTCAGGTAGTGTTGAGGAAGAATGGAGGCTACAGAAGGATTTGAACAGATTAGGAGTATGGGGAAAATAGTGGCAAATGGAATACAGTGTCGGGAAATGTATAGTCCTGCACTTTGGTAGAAGGAATAAAAGCATAGATTATTTTCTAAACGTGGAGAAAATTGAAAAATCCAAGGTGCAAAGGGACTTGAGAGTCCTTTGTGTGAGATTCCTGAAAAGTTAATTTGCAGGTTGAGTCGGTGGTAAGGAAGGCATATGCAATGTTAGCATTCATTTCAAGAGGACTAGAATATAAAAGCAAGGATGTAATGCTGAGGCTTTCTAAGGCACAGGTGAGGCTTCACTTGAGTATTGAGAGCAGTTTTGGGTCCCTTATTTAAGAAAGGATGTGCTGGCATTGGAGAGGGTTCAGAGTGTTCACAAAAATGATTCTGAGAATGAAAGGATTATCGTATAAGGATTTTACTCACTGAAATTCAGAAGAATGCGGAGAGATCTCATTGAAACCTATCAAATGTTGAAAGGCCTAGATAGAGTGGATGTGGAGAGCATCTTTCTTATGGTGGGGAGTTTAGGATCAGAGAGCACAGCCTCAGAATAGAGGGACGTTGCTTTAGGACAGAGATGAGGAATTTTTTTAGCTAGAGGGTGGTGAATCTGTGGAATTAATTGCCACAGGTGGCTGTGGAGGCCAAATCATTGGGTATCTAAGGTGGAGGTTGTTAGGTTCTTGATTAGCCAGGGTGTGAAAGGTTACCAGGAGAAGGCAGGAGCTAAGAGGGAAATGGATCAGCCACGATGAAATGACAGAGCAGACTCGATGGAATGAATGGCCTAATTCTGCACCTCTGTTGCGCGATCTTATGGTTTTAGACCATATTTAAGAGTGCTATATTCTGTTGTTATAGGAAGGACATGGAAGCTTTGGAGAGTTACCTGAATCCTGCCTGGATTAGAGAAGATCTCTTTTGAGGGAAGGTTGAACGAGCTAGGGCTTTTCTCTTTAGAGTGAAGTAGGATGAGAGGCGACTTGATAGAGGTGTACAGTACAAGATTATGAGAGGTGTTGATAGAGCGGACAGCAGGTGCCTTGTGCTCAGAGTGGTTGTGGCCAACACCAGAGGATGTCCATTTGAGGTGATTGGAGGAAACGCTGGTGAGGGGAGGGGATGTTAGAGGTGGTTCACTTACACGGAGAATGGTGTGTGGCTCAATCTCACTGCTAGAGGCAGTGGTAGAGGCTGCTCCAATAAGGGCAATAAAAGACTCTTAGGTAGGCACTTGGATGCATGATTATGGGCTTTGTAGGAGGGAAGGGTTAGATTGATCGTGAAGGAGGTTTATTTGGTTCACATAATAACATGGGTTGAAGAGCACTGTCTGCTCAATGTTTATCATTAGGAGACATAGTCTTGTGAAGTTACAGCTCGCCTTGCAGTTACAATGCATGTAGAAATGGGAAAAGTTTGGTGTTCCATTTCTGGGACGAGTGCACACGTTCCTGCAGGTAGCTTGCCTTCCAGGGCACATGGGTGCTCATCAGTTGCCGCAGACGGTGGATTGATTTCCAGAACCCCGGATGTGACCTCCAGGTCACCTGACAGGATCTAAGTAATTCACTCAACTACAGAATGCATCAATCTCATGAAGCAGGTCAGGGTGACACGTCAGAGTCCCTGGGCAAGATTTATTTAGCAGTCTGTCACAACAGTTCCAAGGAAATAATTAAAGCAGATGGGGACATTTCATGAAGTCTTTAGTTTCACAAAGAGCAACAAGAAATTGGGATTGGCAATAAGATTTATGTCGTCGTGCTCTGTTATGCTGGCCAGTGTGGTTGCAGTCATTGGTCTTTTGAGAGCTCAGCAGCAGTAAGTCTGAGAGCTTATCAAGGGAATATTTTGAAAAAGGAGCAGTGCTTGGATGTGAGACCAACTTCCTTGCAGGCTGGTTTTCTAGAGCTGCCAGGGAGGGTTTAAATTAACTTGTCAGGGGGATGGGAACTAGTGATAAGGATGAGAATGGGACAGCTGGTATACAAGTTGATGCAGTGTGTAGTGAAACTGTCAGGAAGGACAGGCAGATAATGGGGCAAAACTGCAGTCAGTGGGATGAGTTGAAGTGTAACATGGGAGCAAAATCAAGAAACCGGTGATGAATACAGGACAGAAGGTGTTATATTTGAATGTTATGTTTATATTTGAATGCATGCAGTATACAGACTGAGGTAAATGATCTTGTAGCACAGTTAGAGATTGACAGCTATGATGTTGTGGGGATCACTGAGTCAAGGCTGAAAGAAAATCATAGTTGGGAGCTTAACATCCAAGTATAAACATTGTATCGAAAGGATTGGTAGCTACCAGAGGGGGTTGGTAAAAAATCAAATCAAATCCTTAGAAAGAGGTGACATAGGATCAGAAGATGTAGAATTCTTGTGATTAGAGTTCAGAAATTGTAAGACCCTGATGGGAGTTATATTAAGGCTTCAGAACAGTAGCCAGGATGTGGGATATAAATTACAATAGGAGATGGAAAAGCTATGTAAAAAGGGCAATGTTACGATAGTGAAGTGGGATTTCAATATGCAAGTAGACTGGGAAAATCAGTTCCCAATCTGTGATTGCAGTCACAGATGTTTACAGCACCAGCATAGTGTCGCTAACACTGAAGATTGCGGGTTGCCTTCAAGAAGGTTGTCTAAAAGTAGTGGACAATTATTAATGGAGGTAAATGAATAAACTCAAGTTTGCGAAGGGAGTGGAAAACAGCCAGAAGACCTTTGCTTGGTCAAGTATGGAACTAATGTTTCCAGAGCAGCAGATGTAGTGGGTCTCAGTGGAGTCAGCTGACATTATGGGGGTGGAGGTAGACACACTGACCAGAATCACATCACACTGGAAATGGGAACTTGAAAAACAATCTGGCTATTAGTCATGGAAGGATGGAGTCCATCAAAAGTTCAATGTGGTAAGCACAGGCACACTTTCAAACCAGTCATGGTCTGTTCAATTTTGCAGCGCTGAGTTCTGTATCTTTTTTACTAACCTGTTTAAAAATCACTTTGGGCTCTTGTTGACCATAATTTAAATTGGTTTTGGCAACTTGTGTGCAATTATTGATATTCATTTGGACTTTTCATTTCTGAAATCTCTTGACATTATTGAAGGAGTTTATGTCATATCAGCCTTATTTAAAGCTGTATATTGCATCTCTGGTATTTAATTCTAATGGTGAGAGCTGTTTTACTACTCTCACTCCTACCACCCATTTTCAGCATAAACATCAAACACCGCTTCAATTATGGCTTGGTGCCATTGAATGTCATTTCATCGTTTCTATTATTATGGAAATTAGAGCCTTCTGAGGCCTGGTGACGCTTCAGAATTTTACTTGTTTTCAAGGCAACAGAAACTGGAGCCATTAATGTGAAGTGCATTATTTTGAAGAAAAGGCACAGATCTGATTACTTTACTGTGCGTCAGTGGGTCTTCTGTTTCAGAGTCTGCACTCATTTACTTTTGGTAATGTGGCAGAGCAGCCTAATGTCAGAGTCTGTGCAGAAGACTGAGGAGAGATTTCTCTCTTCTCCCCTCCTCCATCTAAGATACAAAAGCCTGAAAGCACATACCATCAGTTCCAAGGATAGCTTCTACCTAGCTGCTATGAGACTATGAGAGAGCACCTAGTATGACAAGTTGAACTCTTGACCTGTTAACTTTATTCTACATTGTTTAGTTCTACCTCAGGGGTCCCCAACCTTGTTTGCACCGCGGACCGACCGACGGCGGCGGGGGGGGGGGCGGTGTTCAAGTAGGGTTGCCAACTTCCTCACTCCCAAATAAGGGACAAAAGTAGCAGTCAAATACGGGATACTTGTGTTTACCCCAAGAAAGACTACCATGACCATGAAGCCTTGTGCGGGCACCTGTGTGCGCATGCGTGACGTGCGCGTGCGTGTATATGCCGATTTTTTTCCTACAAATCGGTTTTAGCTTAATCTTCCTGATTCTGTTAAGCGAAACTACACTGTACATACATTATTTCTACTTTATATAGGCTGTGTATTTATCATATCATTCCTGCTTTTACTAAATGTTAGTGTTATTTTAGGTTTTATGTGTTATTTGGTAGGTTATTTCAAGTTCAACAGGACGTGACAGGGAATGAGGAAAGGTGCAGCTGACTCGTATCGTTTCATATCGCCAAATCATATCGTTTCCTCGCAGCCCGGTGGTTGGGAACCACTGTTCTACCTCAATGCAGTGTGTTTTGATCCTAGATTTAGAGAGTTGCAGTATGGTAACAGGCCCTTCTGGCCCAATGAGCCACACCATCCAGTTATGCCCATGTGACTAATTAACTTACTCATCCGTACGCATTTGGTATGTGGAAGGAAAATGGGGCACCCAGGAAAAGCCAAATATCACTTGAGAGAACGCGCAGATTCTTCACAGGCAGCAGGAGGAGTTGAAACCAGGCACTGTAATAGTGTTACCTTAATTGTTACATTGCAGATTCCATGTGATCTGATCTGTATGAACAGTATGCAAGGCAAGCTTTTCGTTGCATCTCGGGGCATGTGACAATAATTTCAAATCCTTTTTTATCTCATTGTTGGTCAATCGTATATCTTGCTCAGGTCTTAGCCCATTTTAAGAAAAAAATAAACACATTAATAGTTTACATACACCTATTGAGGAGAGTTCTACAGATCAGGGTGTCATTGCAATGTAACTGAGGTATTACTACTTACTGCACTCCCTTCCAAATCCCTTGAGCTGGTACTAACACTGACCAAGATTCAAACCGTGTAATATCCCATCTGATCTCAGGACAACACTGAGGGCAGTACAGTTGGTTTCAAGAGGTTAAGATCTGACAGAGCAAAATCTTTGATTTTACAACATTGTTTCACGCAATAATCTTTTATGTGGCCGATGGCCTTGTATGGTCTATTGGCCTCGTGTTTCACAGCCTTGTACAAAGAAGTCAGTTGGAGAATGTGCTTCTGGACCTTTGCTATATACTACTAGCCGTTAGGTTGTGGAAATGATAGCGATTTCTTCATTCCTTTCTTGTAGAGCTTATACTACTAAAACCTGTAGCTTGTAACCTATTGTAATTGAATGCAGACTTTATTCAGTACAAAGGCCAAAGGATCTTTCGTCTATCTATTAGCTGATTTTTGCCATTCTTTCTTTGGCTGAAATGATTAATGCTGAGGTGTTTTCTGTTGCATCCAAAAGTTCGGTGACCCAAGCTAATGCATTACATAAAGCATCTTGGCAAGAACAAATGAAAGCCAAATTTACTTTTATGTAAATTTGGGCCTCTGTCACATCCCATTAGGACTTCCATTTGTGTGCTTGTTTACCACCGGAATTGACTTGTTGTTCAGACTATGTGATATAGTGATGGTTTGTATTTGTCCATAAATTTTGATACATTTTTAGGGACTAATTTGTTTTGTGATTTAATTCTTGCAGATGGTCTGATCACAGAAGGAAGTATAGTAATTGTTGAGCTGGTTTCCAGCCTTTGAAACTGGCTACCAATGAACCACAGTTTGATGTGCACCTTTGAGGTCTGAACTGAGGTAACTATGGCAGCTCAAAGGATTCGCTCCACCAATACAGGTGGACTTCCCCGATGTAAATCCGAAGGCACGTTAATCGATGTTGGTGACTGCTTCTCTGAGCTCAATTTCAGTGAGGTCAAAGGTGAGTGTTTGTATTAGTTTATTAACAAGAACGGAATGAATATGTTTCTGTGATTGATTTGTTAAATTGTGACCCTTTTATTTGAAAAAAGATCATTTCTGTTTGAAAATTTATAACTTGGTGTCTGGATTAGTCATGAGCTCCTAAGCAATTCAGTTTGACGTCAAAAATAAATTGTTAAATTGGTTTATTTTAGTCATGGTCGCTGAGGTACAGTGAAAAACTTTGTTTTGCACACTATCTATACAGATCATTTCATCACATTAAGCCATTGAGATAGTACAAGGGAAAACAATAACAGAATACAGAATAAAGTGTTAACAGTTACAGAGAAAGTGGAGTGCAGGCAGACACTAAGGTGCTAGTCCATAACAAAGCAGATTGTGAGGTCAAGAGCCCATCTCTTGTATTAGGGGACCATTTGATAATCTTATGACAGCAGGCAGAAACTGTTCTTCAGCCTGATGGTAGCTGCTTTTTAGGCTTTTGTAATTTCTGCTGGATATGAGGGGGCAGAAAAGAGAATGAAATGAGTGGGTTCATTGATGATGATGGTGGTTGCTTTGCTGAGGCCCCAAGAAGTATAAACAGAGCCTAAGGATGGGAGGCTGGTTTCTTAGCGTAGATGTGACCACAGCTCTTTGCAGTGTCTTGCGATGTCATGCAAAGCAGTCGCCATCCAGAGCTGTGATGCACCCAGATATAAAGCAAGGTATCAATTAGCAACTGAGGTTGAAATATTATTGCACCTTTTTTCCGGAGCATCATGACCTGCTTTTTTGATTGGATGTAATTCAAATTATTTCAGTTAACACTTCACCTCAAAAGGAATGATTCCAAGGGAGGGCAGTTATGTCAATTGTCACAAACTTTAACTTAAATAGACCCTACTAAAGACACTGCTGAGAAGTTGAATTTTAGGTACTGCCAGTTGTTAAGTACTCTTAAAATGATTACTAATCATCCTAGTATTTAACCCAATGACATGGAAGGTTTCAATGCAGTCTAGTGATAAACCATACTAAGGCATCATAACACATGTCGGCAGCTAAAGGTGTCTGGAGCCATGATTGGCAAAAATGTAGCAATTAAAATCAGGGTTAATGCAGGAGATCAGAATTGGTGGATTGTAAATTTCTTGAAGATCTGGAGGAAGTTACAAAGGTAGTGAGAGTAAAGGTTACAAAGAGATGTAAAAGAAGGTCATGGAAGATTTAATACCAACACAGCTTAGCAAGCAACACATGGTGTCCATTAAGTGTTTTGTAGGCACTTGTGGCCAAAACTCTCCATTTGTTGTTTAAGTAGCACAGTGCTACGGTGGGTAGGGACGTTGCCTCACAGCGCTGGAGACCTGGGGATCAACCTATCCTTGGGTCTTGTCTGTGCAGAGTTCAAACATCCTCTCTGTTTCCTCCAGGACCTTTATTTTTCCCCCCAATCCAAAACTCTTGCAGATTTGTAGGCTAATAGGCCTAGACATAGTCATAGTCATACTTTATTGATCCCAGGGGAAATTGGTTTTCATTACAGTTGCACCATAAATAATTAAATCGTAATAAAACCATAAGTAATTAAATAGTAATATGTAAATTATGCCAGGAAATAAGTCCAGGACCTGCCTATTGGCTCAGGGTGTCTGACCCTCCAAGGGAGGAGTTGTAAAGTTTGACGGCCACAGGCAGGAATGACTTCCTATGACGCTCTGTGTTGCATCTCGGTGGAATGAGTCTCTGGCTGAATGTACTCCTGTACCCAACCAGTACATTATGTAGTGGATGGGAGACATTGTCCAAGATGGCATGTAACTTGGACAGCATCCTCTTTTCAGACACCACCGTCAGAGAGTCCAGTTCCATCCCCACAACATCACTGGCCTTACGAATGAGTTTGTTGATTCTGTTGGTGTCTGCTACCCTCGTAGAACATCCTCAGCATCGTCCGACAGATGTTAAAGGACCTCAGTCTCCTCAGGAAATAAAGACGGCTCTGACCCTTCTTGTAGACAGCCTCAGTGTTCTTTGACCAGTCCAGTTTATTGTCAATTCGTATCCCCAGGTATTTGTAATCCCCACACTGACCCCCTGGATGGAAACAGGGGTCACCGGTGCCTTAGCTCTCCTCAGGTCTACCACCAGCTGCTTAGTCTTTTTCACATTAAGCTGCAGATAATTCTGCTCACACCATGTGACAAAGTTTCCTACCGTAGCCCTGTATTCAGCCTCATCTCCCTTGCTGATGCATCCAACAATGGCAGAGTCATCAGAAAACTTCTGAAGATGACAAGGCCTGTGTAAATTGCTCCTCATGTACAGATGTGTGTGATCTTGGGGGTTGAGGGAGGAGTGGTGTAAATGGTGGCACGGCACGGTGAGCTCAGAGGCCAGTTCCTATGCTGAATGAGTATCATTCACTGACTCTGTGAATCAGGGTCACTGAATGGCTAACATGTACAGAAATGTTCTTCAGTCTTTTCTGGACAGAAAGTTGAAGAGTTGCAAAAAAAAAGTTTCAATGATTCGAATATTACGTTGTTAAATTCATGCTGAGGACAGTCAGGAGACTTGAGTGCAGCACTTCTTAGAGTAAAATGTCAAGGGAGCTGAAATAGTTCATAACTTGATATAAATGCATCACCAATCACCTGGAGGTATTTAGAAAGCATTCAGCTGAATATTTAACCAGCATAGTTAATGTGGTTCCTCTAAGCCATTGTGCTAATTTAAGCTGATGGAGGGCTGTAGCCTGTTCTGTCTTGCTCCAGCCTGTTAATAAAATAACAAACTGCAGAAATCAGGAAAACTCCCATTAAGTAAATGGGAAGAATGAATTCCCTTCAGGTCAACTTGCGTGCAAAGAAACAGCAATTGCTCAAGTAACTTTTGCAACAGTGCAAGCTGAACACCCGGATTCTTAATATATGTCTTGGAGCTCCATTGGTTTACCAATTTTAGTGTCAGAACTTAATTTAAATCCAAAAGTGCTGCTATTTTTGGTTAAGCTGATTGTTCATGCTCTTGTTATGTGAGTGGATGGTAAGTGCAGAACTTGTTTTAAAAATTATAAAACAAAAGGTCATGGATAGGGACATATTTCTGAAAAGAAAAATTTGCTTTGTTAAGAAATTTACATTTCCAGTACATGTCATTCGAATTGTCTCTTTGGGGTATCTTTGTTTGTTCAACTCCCACAGGAGAATGCTGATTTTTTTTTTGCATTAGGCTAGATTTTTAACCAGGGATCTGTGTTGTTTGTGATGGAACATACATTACTGTGCAAAAGTCTTGGGCACCCTAGATATATATCTCAAACGTTGCACAGTACTGTAGTAATTTTATGTATTGCACTGTACTGCTGCAAAAAAAGAACAAATTTCATGATGTATATGAGTGATGATAGACCTGATTCTGACATAGGTCTCCATTGTGGACTGAGAGTGGGAAGGGGCCAGAGAGAGGGGAATAATGGTTCGGAACAGGGGAAGGAAGGGAGGAGGGAGTGCCAGAGAAACCTTCTGTAATGAGTAATAAACCAATTGTTTGGAATCAAGTGACCTTGCCTGGTGTCTCAAGGGCTGGGTGTTTTTATTTTTTAAATTATGGAGATACAGCACAGATAGGCCTTTCTTGCCCATCAAACCGCGCCACCCAGCAACCCTGCGGAATCACGGGACAATTTACATTGACTAAGGAACCTACCAACTGGTAGGTTTTTCAACTGTGGGAGGAAACTGGAGCACCCAGAGGAAACCCACGTGGTCAGGGGGAGAACATGCAAAATCCTTATAAACAGTGGTGCGAATTGAACCTGGGTCGTTGGTACTGTAAAGTATTGTTCTAAACACTACACTACCCTACACCCCCCACCCCCCACTCCTGGCATTCCAACTCTGCCACCTCTCCCACACCCATCCTGTGATGTTCCATCCTCACCATTTCCAACATTCTTTGCTCCTGCCAAATTTACAAACTCGCTGTCCACTCTACATTGACAAATACAGTACTGTGCAAAAATCTTGGGCACCGTAGCTATGTGTGTGACACACACCTTAGACTTTTGCATAGTACAGTACTGTATAACAATAATTAAGCTAATAACACCTAATCCTTTCAGTCTGCACTTCATCCACTTCTCTCCATTCCCTGCTTATCCACGTGCCTACCTTAAACCAGCTCTGTCATATTTGCTTCCCACCACCACCTCTGATAGCACATTTCAAGCACTCTCCACCCTCTGTGTATATGTAAAAAAAAATTGCCCTGTACATCTTTTTTGAACTTATCCCCTCTCACCTTAAATATGTGCCCTGTGATATTAGGTATTTCAACCCTGGGAAAAAGATGCTGGCTGATTACTCTGTCTATGCATCTCAGCCTTATAAACCTCTATCAGGTTTCCTCTCAGCCTCCAAAGAAAACAGCCCAAAGTATAAAATGCTGGAGGATCTCAACAGGCCAGGCAGCAGCTAAGGATTAGAAAACAACCCAAGTTTGTCCAACCTTTACTTCTAGCACAGGCCTATTAATTCAGAAAGCAATAAAATGTGAGTACCTGGGATCCTCAGAAGGTCCTAATTCTGAAAGCAGTCTGGTAAAACTCTTCTGCACCCACAGTTTCCACAAGCTTCCTATAATGTGGTGCTCTACCTGCAGCCTAACCAGAGTTTTATAAAGCTGCACGTTACCTTTTGACTTGAATATGGGCTGATTAGTGAGTTTACAGTTGACACAAGGGTTTGAGTTGTGAACAGGGAATAAGACTGTGAAAGAATACAATAGAATATAGATCAGTGGGCAGTGACATGGCTGACAGTTTAATCCGGCTGAGTGTGAAGAGTTGCACTTTGAGAGGTCAAATGTCAAGGAAAAGTGCACAGCGAGATCATGGTGTCCAAGTCGACAGCTCCCGGAAAATTGCGAAGCTAGTAGATAGGGTGGTACAGAAGGCATACAGTATGCTTTCCTTCATTGGTTAGGCTTCGAGTATGAAAGTCAAGAAGTTGTGTTGTAGCTGTATAAAACTTTATTTAGGCCACATTAGGAGTACCCCTGTTCTGTCCTGGTCATCCCCATTATAGGAAGGATATGGAGGGCTTTTGAGAGAGTGCAGAAAGGATATACCAGGATGCTGTCTGGATTAGAGAGTATTACATATCAACAGAGGTTGGACAAACTTGCATTGTTTTATCTGGAGTTTTGGGCATTAAGGGGAAACCTTATAGAGGTTAATAAAACTATAAGAGGTAGAGATAAGGTAGATGAATTATTTTTCTGGGGTAGACTTATTAACTACTAGAGTACATAGCTTGATGAGAGGGAGGAAATTTAAAGGGTATGTTTTTATACACCAATAGTGTTTTTTTTAAGCGTGTCGTACCATTCAGCCATTCTTGTCTGGCACGTGGTGTCAGGATTAACCGGGTCACATTATGAACATTCCTGACTCGACCCTTTTTTTTTATGAGGCCGAGTGGCTAGCTCGACACTCAACCCGGCATGGATGGAAAGCGTGCTCGGGGGTAGCCCGACCTGGATTCGAAGTCGGGAACCTTCGCTTCGGAGTCCGGCGCTGATCTCACTGGAACACGTGGCCAGGAGCAGTGGTAGTAGACAACACCATAGTGGTGTTTAAGATACATTCAGACAGACACAGAACATGCAGAGAATGGAGGGATATTGATCATGTGCACAGAGATTTAGTTTAATTTAGCTTTATTGTTGGCACAGGCAATGTCGCCTGAAACTGTTCAATGTTCTAATGCAACTGAAGATTGGATCTTGCATGATATGGCTTTCTGTTGTCCTTCCCAGTTAATGGGATGTGTTCTCAGAGCAAGTCACTCTGAAAATGACATCAGACTTGGCCTGAGCAAGAGGATCCATTTGAAATGACTCAGAACAATCACCAGCTCCTTTGTGTTGATGCTATCATAGCTATGACCTTAAGGAAGTCGTATTCATTCCAGAAATTAAGGACTAGCATTTACAATTCTGCAACTCTTTCACCACCCCCCCCCATGTTATTGTACCATTCAGCTGGATTATGACTAAACTATTTCCATCAAACCAGCCTGATCCTAATGTCTTTAACAACCTTTGCCAAAAATATAATGATATCCTGCAATTTTTACTAACTTGCCTCTCTCCCCCATCTTCCCAACTATGATAAGCTTTTCTCCATCAAGTAGGATTCGCTTAATAATCTGAAATGAGGAAGGGGGATCACTGTTAAATCCTCCTCACTCAAGGTATGCATAAGCTACTCTCATGAGGGGTCTCGGCCAAAATGTTGATTCTTTATTCCTCTCCATAGATGCTGCTGAGTTCCTTCAGTATTTTGTGTGTTTTACTCTAGTTTTCCAGCATATGCAAAATCGCTTGTGTTTGTAAACTATTCTAAATTTTCATGTACAAGATGTGAAACTTCCTACTATATTCTGTAGGGTAAGTTCAGGAGGAAGCTTTATGTGTCTTCCTTTAAAAAGATAGTATAGCAGTGAAGTGTCACTTTTTAAACTGGCCTTTAGTGGGTGCAGGCACTAAGCCAAAAGATGCCATCCTTGATATTTGCAGTGTTAGCAGACATCAACGTTACTGTGGCTCTCACAGAAGTAAGTTTCAACACATCGTTTCCTTCTGGGGATGAAGGAAGATGTAGGACATTGGATGTTGTGGCCTGGGGGCTTGGCAAAGATAACAGCTGTTCACACAGTACACCTATCTCCTTGGCAATTACATAATAAATGATGATAGATTGTAGCAATCAGGAAACCTTAGGTTTGTGAATAGATATATTTTCAAACTAAATTTTCTGAATTCCAGCTCCATTCTACCCGGGGAATAATCTATTGAAAAACTGGATCCTTTCCTGAGTTTAACTACTTGTGGAATTAAATAAACAGAAATGTAACATTATTGCTGTAGAGATCACACTGTTTCTGTTTTTATACAGGAGAATCCACAGAAAATATGAACAAAATGTGTACAGGTTACAAAACAATGTACAGCAGGGTTTGATTGCGGCATTCAAAGTGCCCCTGAATGTGCTGTCTATTTTAAGTGCAATGCTTGGGTTCTCACAGTGCTAGCTGAATGCTTTCTCTGTGCATTATCGTTAACGTAGACTGGAAGGTCTCCTTTTGGGCTGTATTGTTTATTGGAGCACTTTATGCTGCATGTCAAAAACTTTCAAAGAATTTGGATGATGTGACACACACAAAATGTTGGAGGAACTCAGCAGGCCAGGCGGCTTCTGTGGAAAAGAGTACATATGACACTTCGGGCTGAGACTTCATCAGGACAAATGAAGGGTCTTGGCCTGAAAAATCTACAGTTTATTCTTTTCCATTGATGCTGCCTGGCCTGCTGAGTTGCTCTGGCAGTTTGTGTGTGTTGCTTGGATTTCCAGCATCTGCAGATTTCCTCTTGTTTGTGATTGGATGTCTGCGATGTGTTTATCAAACTTCCACTGTAATTAAATTTGCTTTACCTCAATGAGCAAGTATGATTGAAATGGTTGATGTATTCCTAATATGAAGACGTAAACTTGATGTTTAAATACATTTATATCTTCCTGTAAGCTAATACTCCTCCTTTTAACCTTTACAGTGCCTTCTCCTAGTACGCTACGATTAAACGCATCTACATCTTTTGGGGACGCGCGAGAGGTTGTGGCTATTAAGGATTACTGCCCTACTAATTTCACCACACTCAAATTTAACAAAGGAGACGTTCTATACGTCTTGGATACTTCTGGCCCTGAATGGTGGTATGCCCACAACAATACAGAAATGGGATACATTCCTGCTTCTTACGTACGGCCTGTCGACAAAAGCTCCTCTCTTCGAGATAGTGGCATGGTAGATAACATTGGTGATAGTTCTGATGAAGGAGTCAAAGAGATGGATTTACTTGGCGATTGGGGAGACGTCTTTGACAAAATGACCTCAAATACCAAACAGAACAATCCGTTTGTGAATGGCTTTACGTCGTCCAACCCGTTTCTCAATGGAAATGCACAGAGCCCCAGTTCCAAAAGTGATCAGGCACCTAAATCAGAGGTGGATCTACTGTTGTTTGATCCATTAGCACCACCTCTTGATAGTTCAAAAATATTAACACCAAACAGTGAAAGTAATAATGTCATTGATATAGACCCACTGATCAGCTCAAAAGCGGAGTTTGATCCGATCCTGAGTCGGAACAATCCTTTCTTCAGAAGCAAGCGATCGTACAGTATGTCTGAGCTGTCAGTCCTGCAAGCCAAGTCTGCAGGGCCTCCTCCCACTAGTTTCTTCAGCAATATGCAGTCTCCAGAACCCGAACAGTTCAGGAGCAGGGAGGACTTTCGAACAGCATGGCTTAACCACAGGAAACTGGCACGTTCCTGTCACGATCTAGACTCCCTTGGGCAAAGCCCTGGCTGGGGTCAGACTCAGCCTGTTGAGACAAATATTGTTTGTAAGCTGGACAGCACTGGTGGAGCAGTTCAGCTTCTGGACACCAATATTAGTATTCATGTTCCAGAAGGACACATCTCCCCAGGAGAAACACAGCAAATTTCCATGAAAGCCCTGTTGGATCCCCCAGTAGAGTTGAACAATGACAAATGTACAACTATCAGCCCTGTCGTCGAGATCAAATTAAGCAACATGGAAGTTAAAACATTCCTCACCTTGGAGATGAAGATCTCTGCTGAGTTGAAAGATAATGTGTCAAGCAAGAAGGACGCCTGTATAACCTGCTTGAGCAGTGACAGTAAAGATGGGCCCTTCTTGCCAATGTCTCAGGTGTATCACTACGGTGACACGGTGCAGGTCCAGCTGGAGAGTCTGGAGCCTTGTATGTACGTTGTTGTGGTGTCTCAGGCCAAGATGTTGCAGTACCCTGCTACAGTGTGGGAATACATTAACAAAAAAATCACGGTTGGTGTGTATGGTCCCAAGCACATTCATCCTTCGTTCAAGATGGTGGTGGCTATCTTTGGGCATGATAGCACGCCCAAGTCCTTGCTAGTAAATGAAGTGAGCCGAGAGCTTGTGAGTGCGCCACCTGTTGCTCTGCAGCTATGGGGCAAGCACCAGTTTGTGTTGGAAAAGCCCCAGGACCTGAGGATCAGCATACACCCCAACATCTCCAACTACGAGGTCAAGCCTTCCGACCAGGTTAAGGTTGTCCGCGGGTTCCAGGTGAAGCTGAGCAAGGTCAGCCGCCTGATCTTCCCTGTTCACTCACGCGTCCCTGACGAGATCTCCGATTTCACCCTGAGGGTCCAGGTCAAAAATGATCATGAGGTAATAATCACACAGTTCTGCGTGAGGACACCGCAGCCGCCTCCAAAGTCCGGGGTCCGAAGTAGCGGGCAGAGGAGGTTTCTGAAGAAGAAGGAAGTTGGCAAGATTGTTCTTTCCCCTTTGGCCATCACAAGTAAATACCCCATATTTCAGGACCGCCAAGTAAACCATCTGAAATACGGGAAGCTGCTGAAGACTGTCGTGAGGCAGTGCAAAAACTACTATCTGTTGGAGTACAAAAAGGGAGATGTGATTGCATTACTAAGTGAAGAGAAGATTAAGTTGAAAGGTCATCTCCGAACAAAAGAGTGGTACACTGGGTTCTACCAAGGGAAGATAGGGCTGGTGCATGCTAAAAATGTGTTAGTAGTTGGGAAAATGAAGCCCAGCTACTTTCAGGGACCTGATCTCACTACCTCTATGCTCTTGGAGCAGATCCTACGCCCCAGCAAGTTTCTCACTTACATCTATGCTTCTGTAAGGATGACGCTCATGGAGAATATCAGTAGCTGGAGAGCATTTGCAGATGCTCTGGGTTACAAAAACGTGCCTCTTGTGCACTTCTGCCGGACAGAGATTGACAGTGAGCCGGAGCGAGTGGCATCAGTACTGGAAAAGCTAAAGGAGGACTGCAATGATACAGAGAACAAGGAGAAGAAGTCCTTTCAGAAAGAGCTGATGTCTGTGAGTATACAATATATTGTGTTATATCTGCTGTTTCTTAGATGGCCATGTTATGCTTTTGCCTTTGCTGGATAATTTCCAGTCGAGCCATTCTTCATTATAAGCTATACAGTGCAGTGTGAGACAGGATGACTGTGGAACAAAGAAATTTGCTTTGTGTTAAGGTTTTCATGATCCTGATGATAGGTCATTGAACCTGATCGTTCAGCAGGGTTGGCCTGTAAACTTCAGCAACTGTTCTGGGGTAGAAGAATGGGCCTGGGTATCTTGCCACAAGTTTTCTTCCATCTCCTGGAGCTTGGTGCTCAGTCTGTACAATACAGAGCAGGTGCCAAACTAAGGTCACACAGGCAGCATCTCTGATCCTCAACGTTTCAGGTCAAAGCTCTTCATTTGAGTCCAGATGGAGAACCTCGAATTGAAACTTTGTCTGTCCTTTTCCCAATGAAGATGCTACCTGACCCACTGAGTTCCTCAGCTCTTTGTGTGTTCAAGAAGAGAAGAAAAGCTTATGAAAGGAGTTTTAAGAGATTTGGCATGTCAACAAGTACACTCAAAAATTTTCAGATTAGATTAGATTCAACATTATTGTCATTGTGCTGAGTACAGATACAAAGCCAATGAAATGCATTTAGCATCTGACCAGAAATGCAAAGAATAGTGTTACTTACAAAATAACTGTGAATAATAAAAGTGCTACAGCATACAAATATAAAAGTACTGAGACAGTACAATACGGATGCAATACTGCTTAGCGCTGTGTATAGTTGTACTGTGGAGAGCGTTCTGACAGGCTGCATTACTGTCTGGTATGGGGGGGGGGTGTTTGCAGATGTTGTTCCCTTATTCAAGAAAGGGAGTATGGATAACCCAGGAAATTATAGACCAGTGAGTCTTACTTCAGTGGTTGGTAAGTTGACGGAAAAGATCTTCAGAGGCAGGATTTATGTACATTTGGAGAGGCATAATATGGTTAGGAATAGTCATCATGGCTTTGTCAAAGGTAGGTCGTGCCTTAGAAGCCTGATTGAATTTTTTGAGGATGTAACTAAGCATGTCGATGAAGGTAGAGTAGTAGATGTAGCGTATATGGATTTCAGCAAGGCATTTGATAAGGTACCCCAAGCAAGGCTTATCGAGAAAGAAAGGAGGCATGGGATTCATGGGGATCTTGCTTTGTGGGTCCAGAATTGGCTTGCCCACAGAAGGCAAAGAGTGGTTGTAGATGGGTCATTTTCTGCATGGAGCTCAGTGACCAGTGGTGTGCCTCAGGGATCTGTTCTGGGACCCCTTCTCTTCATGATTTTTATAAATGACCTGGATGAGGAAGTGGAGGGATGGGTTAGTAAATTTGCTGATGACACAAAGGTTGGAAGTGTTGTGGATAGTGTGGAGGGTTGTCAGAGGTGACAGTGGGACATTGATAGGATGTAAAACTGGGCTGAGAAGTGGTAGATGGAGTTCAACCCAGATAAGTGTGAGGTGGTTCATTTTGGTAGGTCAAATATGATGGCAGAATATAGTATTAATGGTAAGACTCTTGGCAGTATGGAGAATCAGAGGGATCTTGGGGTCCAGTCCATAGGACACTCAAACCTGCTGCACAGATTGACTGTGTGGGTTAACAAGGCTTACAGTTGGCCTTCATCAACTGTGGGATTGAGTTTAAGAGCTGAGAGGTAATGTTACAGCTGTACAGGACCCTGGTCAGACCCCACTTGGAGTACTGTGCTCAGTTCTGGTCACCTCACTACAGTAAGGATGTGGAAACTATAGAAAGGGTGCAGAGGAGAGTTACAAGGATGTTGCCTGGATTGGGAAGCATGCCTTATGGGAATAGGTTGAGTGAACTCGGCCTTTTCTCCTTGGAGCGACGAAGGATGAGAGGTGACCTGATAGAGGTATATTAGATGATGAGAGGCATTGATCATGTGGATAGTCGGAGGCTTTTTCACAGGGCTGAAATGGCTAACATGAGAGGGCACAGTTTTAAGGTGCTTGGAAGTAGGTACAGAGGAGATATCAGGGGTAAGTTTTTTATGCAGAGAGTGGTGAGTGTGTGGAATAAGCTGGCAGCGACAATGGTGGAGGAAGACACCATACGGTATTTTTAGAGACTCCTGGATAGACACATGGAGCTTAGAAAAATAGAGGGCTATGGGTAACCCGAGGTAATTTGTAAAGTAAGTACATGTTCGGTACAGTGGCTTGTATTGTGCTGTAGGTTTTCTGTTTTTCTATGTTTCCTTCTGATTCTATCATTTGCACTCTCTTGTGTGCCAAGCTATGCTCTGTAACTTCTGGTTGAACATTGAGTTCTCCAATTTCTGGTAATATTTCCCCACTTGGCCCTTCCTCTTACCTTTTCTCTTCTCCTCTCCTACCTATCACCTCCCTCCAGAGGTGATAGAGGGAGGTGATAGGCTCCTCCTTCCCTTTTTCCCATGGTCCATATCAGATACTTTCTTCTCTAACCCCTTACCTTTTCCACCCATCACATCTGAGCTTCCTACTTCATTCCTCCCCTCTCCACCCATCTGGCTTCACCTATCACCTTCTGACTTGTACACCTTGCCCTCCCCACACCACCTTATTCTGGCTTCTTCCCTCTTCCTTTCCAATCCAGATGAAGGATCTTGTTCCAAAATGTTGTTTATTCGTTTCCATAGATGCTACCTGACCTGCTGAGTTCCTCCAGCAATTGTGAGTGTTAGCTCAGAAGGCTGTGGCAGAACCATTCTTGCTGAGATATTGCAACAGTCAATCTATGGAGGTGAAAGGACTTAATCTAATGATTCTTTTCCTTATTTAATGCAAATAAAAATCAATTACTATTGAATGCCAATGCCTGTGACCATGTTTGATATGCTAAATAGGGCCTGGTTTGATGCAAACCAATTACCACAAGCCTATTGTCTTAATGTTTGGCTCTTGCATATTTAATTTACCCTGTGGAGCAGGCTGTGCTTTTAACTCAATTTACTGCTTGCAATTACAGAAAAAATGAGGGCTAATTGCAAGTTTCCTGAACTTGGTTACATTGGCAATAAGAACTGAAACCTGTTTTTTTGTCTGAGTTAATATCTGCTGTATTCACATAACTCCAGAATACACCATAACGTACCCTCCTCTTGGCCCCAGGAAGGCCAAACTTTAAGGAGGGTCTGATTAAATGGGGCAGTGAAAATTGCCCTTCTCTTTGGATCCTTTCCCCAATTGCTAACCTATGTGTACCTACATCTACAGAATCTAAAATCTTTAATTGGCTATTTACAACAGAGGTCCCCAACCTTTTTTGCACTGCGGACCGGTTTAATATTGACAATATTCTTGCGGACCGGCCGACTGGGGGGGGGGTAGGGGCGGGCGGGTAGGGTTGCCAACGGACAAGAGTAACAGTCAAATGCATTGTTTACCCAAAAGACTACAATGACCATGAAGCCTTGCGTGGGCACCAATGCGCATGCACGTCGTGACCTGCCGATCCCCCCCGGCCCAAGGAAATCCTTTTTGGCGATTCTGTTCGTGGGGGTGAGTGTTAATCACTACCAGAATATAGGTGATAAGTGGGTAATACACTCAATTTTGTTTCTAAAAGGGTTTATCTAACGAATTTAATATTAAACACAGAGCGCATATTTTCCTCGCATGAATATAATGATAAATCAATTATCAGGGGAGCTTGAAGTAAGTGTTGAACGAACTTCCAGTAGAAGTGGCAGAAGCAGGTTCGATATTATCATTTAAAGAAAAATTGGATAGGTATATGGACAGGAAAGGAATGGAAGGTTATGGGCTGAGTGCAGGTCGGTGGGACTAGGTGAGAGTAGCGTTCGGCATGGACTAGAAGGGCCGAGATGGCCTGTTTCCATGCTGTAATTGTTATATGGTTATATAGGTCACTTATAAGTCAATAGTATCATAACATTTTAAGTAACATTTGGATATTAAACGCACAGCACATATTTTCCCCGTATGAATATATAAAATCATTGCAACACACCAATATTGCTGAATCAGTGGGAGCCCTGGGCTTGTTTCCCTGCAACAACACGGTCCTATCGAGGGGTGATGGGAGACAGCGATACTTGAAGGGGGTTCCTTATGTCCAGTCTATTCCGCAGTTTAGTTTTTATTGTATTCATTGCAGAAAAATGTTGGAAATGGAAGCAATGTTTTCAGTGCTTTCATGGCTATCTCAGGATATTTAGCCTTGACTTTGATCCAAAATGCCGACACAGATGTTACGTCAAACATACTTTTCAGCCCGTTGTCATTTGCAAGCTCGAGGAGTTGATCTCCTTCCCGCGCTGACATGGATGACGCGCGGGTCATGACCTCACATGTGTAATGGCTGATCAGTGGCTGTGACAGGGAATGAGGAAAGGTGCAACTGACTCATATCGCTTCTTCGCGGCGCGGTAGTGCATACTGTGCGGCCCGGTGGTTGGGGACCGCTGATCTACAAGACTGCACAGAGATGGCAATAAAACAATCCAGAAATGTGATCACCCTTCAAGCTCTGACAGCTAAAACCATCAGTTGTGGCTGTCTGTAGTAAACCTGTGGGCAGGCTCACAGCAAGGTAACTTTGTTTCCGGTTCACCGACAGCAGTTCACATTCCATGCTACAGCAGGAGATTATCAGAATGATCTTGACAATCAGTCTTATTGATCGATCTACATGAGAGTTTGTGGTTGGTCTCTATTCAAATAGCTGCAAGGTCTTTGCCCCGGTGGCAGCCCCTCCCGGACTGTCCTTTCGATCGTTGGCCCAACCACTGAAAAGGCCCAGTTTATTAGTGTTCACTCCCCATTCAGCTGGGGTGGTTGCCTTCTGACACTGAATGTGATTTCTTCTCTCCCTCTCCCCCCTCCCTTTCCCCCCTCCCTTTCCCCCCTCCCTCTCCCCCCTCCCTCTCCCCCCTCCCTCTCCCCCTCCCTCTCCCCCTCCCTCTCCCCCTCCCTCTCCCCCTCCCTCTCCCCTCTCCCCCTCCCTCTCCCTCTCCCCCTCCCTCTCCCTGTCCCCCTTCCTCTTCCCCTTCCCCCTCCCTCTCCCTCTCCCTCTCCCCCTCCCCTTCCCCCTCCCCCTCCCCTTCCCCTCTCCCTCTCCCCCTCCCTCTCCCCCTCCCTCTTCCCCTTCCCCCTCCCTCTCCCCCTCCCCCCTCCCTCTCCCCCTCCCTCTCCCCCTCCCTCTCCCCCTCCCCTTCCCCCTCCCCCTCCCCCTCCCCTTCCCCCTCCCCTTCCCCCTCCCCTTCCCCCTCCCCCTCCCCTCTCCCCTCCCCCTCCCCTCCCCCCCTCCCCTCTCCCCCTCCCCTCTCCCTCCTGTATCTGTGTTTCCCTTCTCTTTCATCTGTGGGTCTTCTTCCATCAGGAGTGGTGAGGTATGACACAGTAGGCTGGTTTCATCACCTAGATTCTCTGTAATGACAGTGTTATTGGGTGGACCTGATCCCTTGTTCTCTTTGTGAGGGTGACAAGAAGGTGAGTGATTTGGTTTAACCTGAGTCCAGTGTTTCCACTGGCTGCCTCACCAGGTCTGTACAGTACACAAACACGTGTCGGTTGTCAGGAGCACCACCTGTGGCCCTGTCCACCTGGGAACAAACCCTGCCTTTTTAGGCAGCTCCCTTCCCATCACTTGGTCTCCTGGCTGTGGGAGGATTATCTTCTCTCCATCTGATCAGCAATGTGTTGCCGTTGTTTTGCTCAGTCCCTCAACACTTAAAGCTGTTACAGAGGTTCTCTACATCCGGAGTCATTTTATCCCTATAAGTTCCAGGTTCACTGCAGCCTGTAATCACCCCATAAGGGAGTCACATTGCTCACCCCATCGGTAATTCATTGGGGCTCAAACCCAGCGTGTGCTTTGGTGTTGCTCGTAACCTCGTCAGGATTCCTGACATCAACTCATATCTTTCCCGTCTCTGTTATACAGTAGCTTTAGCTCAGGCAGTTTTGATTGTTAGGTTCATCCTTTCTCCCGTGAGCTCTAGGGGTTGGTAGGGTACATGGAGTTGTCGTTGAATCCCTAACAGTTTGCTCACCTCCTTCATCACTTTCCCAGTGAAATGTGCTTCTTGATCCAAGTCCACCTGGGCTGAGGTTCCCCACTTGGGGAAGATTTCCTGAACTATGAGGGAGTCCCTGTCTCCCTCACTATGTCTACTCTGAGGATCGTACCCTCATTAGTTGGACAGATCCTGAAATACACTGGAAGCTGCACTTCATCGATTTCAAGTATCTGGGACTCACTCTTTCCTGCCTTCACTGTTTCTCTCCCTACAGCCCTAATGTAAGCAGCCTCTCCAGTGGTTGACAAAGGCAGGTCAGATACCAAACCTGCCCTTGTGTTCATTAACATATTACATTGCCGGTCCCCTGACACTGCTTTTATTTACATCCATGGGTCACCACTGGTGATGATGGGGACTGCTGCCAGCTATTTGTATGACCTGAAGGCTGGCTTTACTAGTTCGATAATCTGGTCAGCAGTCAGATTCGACAGAGAGGGCATTGTTGGTTTTGGGGATTTAGGTTCTATTGTGGTCTCTACCTGTCTTGGTGGGTGAACCTCATGTCTCCTTTCCCTGGATTGCACAAGATTTAATGACACATTGAACTGAAACATTTGCTTACTTAAGCTCAACGGCTTGTATTTGTGTGGTAATTGTAGAACATTCACTCTAGTTGATGATCTTAAAGCAGTCAACAATAAAACCAATGATAGTTAACAGTGCAAATTTCTTGGACATGTTTTAGGGTATATGTGTATTTGTGATAGATACATACCCTAACTCAACAAGTACGGGCTATGCCATGGGACACAATTCTTTCCCCCTTTATCAGCTTCATTACAAAATAAAACGAACTGGGATTTTGTGTATGGAATTCAACACAGACACGCTTTCCGTTTGCACTATTCCAGCACTGTTACTGGGAAACCTTTAATTACAATACTATACAAATGTTGGGTCAGTGAAATAGAAATGGCTGGAGGGTATGGTGGGACCATACCATGTTTATCCTGACAGGATAAGTTCATAGTCCTTGCATATTTTTACGGAGTAGAATCTTTGGTACAGCAAAGCTGAGCACTTCAGTTCTGCAACAGATTTTTCTAAAGCATTCCTTTTCCCAGTTCTTTCCTTACATTCTCGCAATTTTTTTTTATCAAATATTTTTCTGGTTTTCTCTTTAAAAAGCCACAAAAAAGTCTCTACACTCAGCATAAAAGCTGAACCATTGCAACTCTTATCAGTTTCCTATCACCATGGTTCTTTTGCTGATGACCTTTGGTTATTAGCCTCATAACTATTGCATAAGTCTTCAGTCCTTCCTCCATTTTAAGCATATCTGTTAAATCTATTTTTAGCTACCTTTGCCATTCGTCTGTGTACTTGACCACAACATTGACCCCACCTCCTCACCTTGCTCGGGATACACACAATGTGCCCCATAAGCAGTTTGCCATTATCGGCTTAACAGCATTAATCTGGTTAAATTGATTCTGCAACAAAACTGTGAGTATCGTTGGTGGATGGTGGAAGTTTGAGCCTTTAAAGATGGGAAATGAAAACATTGTGATTGGTGCCAAACATCTAAGATCTTAACAAATTTATAGCTAAACTGCCTGCCTTTAAATTTTTTCCTCCAGTAGGCCTTATTGGTCACTTTTATGGCAATTTTCACCTTTTCTGCATTTGTCCCAGTGGTTAGACAGCAGATTCCAAAAGCATTTGTTGTACATTTAGAACTGAGTTTTTATTTACAACCATGTAGTTAGAAGTTGTGTACAATTATATAATTTGTCCACTGGGTGTGGTACTGCGGTACTACCAAGTGCCTTATCTTTTGTAGCATTTTTTTGATGGAAGCTCATAGAAGACCTTGTAAGAAATTAAGTGGAAATTTTGAAAGGTGCTAAATTTAGCAAAGTATTTTAATCTCCTAGCTTCTTTTATTTCCTAAGGAAAGATTAATTGAATTATTGACTTGTTTTGTCTAGCTTGATCGACAAATCAAACTCTCATCCTACAGGCAGGGACAATGGGCGTGTACCGTAGTTTCCTGCAAAATTTCCAGCATAGTCTGGAGAAATGGGATGACTTCATTGTTCCTCTATTAGACTGATTGCAAGTGATGATTCATTTTGAATAGGAACTTGCTTAGAGAAACAGATGTGTACATTAAAGGAGTTTAAAATTAACTAAAACCATCTCAAGACATTAAATTGCAGCTTGCTGCTTTGGACTTCACAGCTCAGTGGTAGTGTTAGCAACCTCACTAATCAATGTACTTCTGCAAGCTGTACATTGAAGGTGAGATTTATTACGCCCTCAAAAACCTGCAAGTTTCCACTTGTGCCTATCTTTACAACTAGATAACTGACTTCAGTAATGCTCTGCAAGGGTTAAGCAGAAATCCATTGCTCAAATGAAACACTCCTGGGAGCTGGAAAACTAATATTAAAAACATGAAATACTGGACATATTCAGGCACATTGTTTGAAATTGAATAGAGTTGATTCGTTTGCTAAAAAAAACAGATGTCCTGCCCTCAACTAAACTATAGTCTCAGTATTTCAAATTTTGTTTTTGGTGAGTGTGGAAAAATAATTTCTTCTTTCTGTATTGAAAATCAAATAATTATCTGGGATCTGCTTGGTGTATGGTGGATTTAAGCTGGAATGTTTTGTTTACTGATGTGAAGGTGCATTGTCAGCCTAGGTAATCTTGCTTCCAAAAACAGCGCAATATAAAAGTACCACAAACTAAGAACGTGTGACACCCTGATTCTGATACCTTGGTAACTCTGTGCTTGAATGTTCTTTATCTCTGCTTTGTCCATTTCAAGTCCCGGATAGTATTCAAAAGATTTTTTTTGGGAGGGGATTTGTAAACTAACACAAAATAATAGATTGGTTTGAGCAAGCACCAGTATCTGTCGATAGTTAATAGTCATTCAGGCATGCCACCTTGCTCTTCTTCGGCACTGGGATTATCGTTGCCTTCTTAAAACATGAGGGGATCTTAGACTGAAGCAAGGAGCTGTTGAAGTTGAAGATAATCTTGCTTCCAAAAACAGCGCAATATAAAAGTACCACAAACTGTAAGAATGTGTGACACCCTGATTCTGATACCTTGGCAACTCTGTGCTTGAATGTTCTTTATCTTTGCTTTGTCCTTTTCAAGTCCCGGAAAGTATTCAAAAGATTTTTTTTGGGAGGGGATTTGTAAACTAACACAAAATAATAGATTTGTTTCAGCAAGCGCCTGTGTCTGTTAACTAGAACCTTCAATTTTAAATTGAATGTCTTTAAGGATTCCATGATATTGATCAACTAGAAGGGAAAGGTGCTGGATCATGCAATTCTTTAGACTGTTGAGTTTCGATCTGATGCCGTCTGTATTTGGGGAAAATCTGTTTGTGATTTATGTAGGAATAATTAATGCTACTGGCCTAGTATTACCAGTAATTGCACCTTTGCCAGCCATAATTCAGGAGTAGGCCTGTCAGTCTGGAGTTTAAAGGTCAAGTTAATGGTCCACTGCGAAGGATTGACCGCTTGCCCTGTTTAACACCTCTGTCCTTTCCTGATGAAGAATTTCCCTGATTGAGAGCACGGCCTTTGGTTTCGCTATGCTGTGCCTGGGGAAGTAGTTCTCTGGGTTTGCCGAAGCTGGTTATCTGGTCATCTTTCTGGAAGCTATTTTATTAACAATACAACAGTGACCATACTCCAGTACTTGATTGGTTTTAAAGAATGTTAGGGTATGCAGAAACCACAAATTGTGCATGGTAATTTGTTTATTTTTGCAGCTGAAGTAATAGTGATGGCACAGACTGAACATTGCCTCTATAACATGCTCCTTTATCAGATCTAACTATTCTAGAATTTGAAATAAAATTATAAATCTGATCCACAAGATAATTCTAATCCATTCTCATTTTGTCCACCAAACCTCCACCTTTTAATCTTTGGGAAAAGTGAAAAGTAAGATGGAAAACTTTGATGCCTTCTCTCATGTTTTTTTCTAGGGCTGAAAATGGCAAGTGAAGACATTTTTGACTGTGATTCTAGAATCTAAGATTCTAGAATTTTCTGCATTTTAGAATTGAGGAAAGCATCTCTCATTCATCTCAGCTCCAGAGAGCATGGTGACAATAAACCACCTATCCCAGGAATCAGTCTGGGGGACATCTGCTGCATTCCCTTAATCACAGATGTGAATTTACCTCGTAGACCACATCTGTGGACAATATTCCAGATGCAGAGCTCTTTTATTGCAGAAATATGTCTTTATTCTTGGCTTGAACATTCCTTCATTTTAATTTACATTCATTTATGTGCAAGGGCACTTTGAACAGCTTAACCTTCCAGTTTCCGCTCCCTTTTTATTTTCCTGCCAAAATTGATGATCCTGCCTTTCCACATTAGCTTGCATCTGTCCGGCCCTTGCTGTTACTCTTCACAGACCGAACAGCCACCCAACTTGACTATCCTGGATTCCCCTCATTTAGACTGTTGTACGAATTACGAACATTTTGGGACCCAGCTCTGAACCCTGCAATATACTATGGGTCTATTTTCCCTCTTCAACATTTACACATTTATTCCTGCTCTTTTGTTTATTAAGCAATTCTCAATCTGTGCCAATAAATTAAACCCAATAGTGCATGGTCTAATGTTTAATCTACTGAGTGGCTTTTCTGTTATCCATTCTGCTAGTTATAATCTCAGAAAACTCCAGCAGACATATCATTAACAAATCCATATGATTCTGCCCATTTTCCCACCCCCTTAATAATAGATGACAGAAATTGATCTGCTTATCTGTCTATTAATAAAATGTGCTTTATTAAAATTACCCTAGGATATGAATGTCGAGATCGGATGCAAAGCAAGTATGGAACCATCCCCTTCTGATAATGTGGAAGAATATGCATGCAATTTTAGCAGGGAGGCTTGGCACATATAATTTTCCTGCTAATCATTTTAATTAAAAGATGACTGTATTTACACTATAAAACTGCATTTCCGGGTACTTCAATAATTTGAAATAATTGGGATGCATTGGAAAAGCAACTAACTTAAAAACACAAAATATTCTGCAGATTAAAAACACAGATGTTGACAATAAAGATTTTGAGAGGGCATTTTTTTTCTATAAATGTACGTTTTTTTAAAGTTGGCATGACCTCTCAGAGGAACATACAACCTTTAGTCATTAACAGAAGTGTTTGAATCTATGCTGCTGCACTATTCCACCTTATGTTGTTGGCAGATACTAAATATCCTGAAGTGGGTTGATCATCATTACTGCCAGCTTAACGAGTGATGTCTGCATTTACTGCACTTGGAAACAATTATGAAGGTAATGCATTTCCTCAGCAGGCAATTTCCCACATGGATCATCTTGCTGGCACCTATCATTCCCAAAATTCTTGACCAGAGAGTGCTGAATTCCTTTCACCTGCTCTAAGCTACAAAACAAGCATGTTTCTGTACAAAGATCGGATGATTTTTGTGTACCAGCTAGTAGGAAATAGTGGAACTTGCAGTCAATAGTCATTGAGGGAAAGGCAGTTACTTTCTATCTCATCCAAAATATATCTTTCATCAACAAAGGTCCATTTGGTTTCTGTAGTGTTGAGATTAATGAATAACAACATAAATATAGTGGTTTAAGAAACTGTAGATGCTGTCCATTACTTGCAGTGTTAGCTGCATTTCATTCAACAGTGTATGAAATCATTATAGATCAGCAGTTCTCAACCCGGGGTTCACAGGCCCCTCTGCTAATGGCATAAAAAGAGGTAGGGAACCCCTGTAATTGATCCAAATAAAACTGTGGCTAAATCCAATCAGCTCTCGCTGCCTTTTAAAGTCAACCTGTTTCATTGGAGCAATTTTACACTGTAGTTATATGGATTTGAAGAGGCAGTGAACTGGAAAATAATAGTTGCTATCAGTTTGCCTAGCTGCTTTGATGAATTTTAGTTCAAGTTTGTCTGCTCTGTGAACTGGCTATGTGATCTCAGACTGATAAATGATGACTGTTAAACAGAGGAAAATCAGCACTATTTATCTGGTGACTTTGCCTCAGATCTCTGCTTTATCGGATACAACTCGTTCTGTCACCACTGAACAATGTGTGATTTATTTTGCTGCACAAGCAGTGTTGTGAATTTATCAATGTTTTTCCTCTCAGATGCAAGACTTTGCAATAAGTATCCCATTTGATCAAATTGTGACCATTCCTTGCTGTAGTCAAAGTCAAGTTATTCAAGGGGTTTTATTATTTACAATAAATGACCTCAATAAATCAGATCCTAACATTTGGGAAATAGTACAGTTAATTGTGCAGATAATGCCTCCTTTGTTCAGCCTTAATAAACACTGCCCATTTTCTAAGCTAAACTTCAGGGAAATAAAAGCGATGCCAAGTTACCCTATGCTATTATCTATCTGAATGACTAATTGACAGTGGTGAGCAGGTTATTAAATATTCTGACAAGTCTCCAGTGGAGAGTGCATGATCAAAACAGGTAGGTGCAATTAGCACGTATTTAACATGTCAAGAATGCTGCAATAATCATAGTTCATTGCAGCCCATGTGACCAATGATGAAGTGAATCATGTTCAGAACCAGGTTTACTGTCGCTGACATATGTTGTGAAATTTGTTGTCTTGCGGCAGCAACACAGTGCAATATGTAAAAAAAGTTACTGTAGGTTGCAGTAAGAAATATAAAAATAACTAGAGCAGGAAAAGAGTAAACTACCGAGGTAGTGTTCACGGATCTTTCAAAAGTCTGCAGGTGTAGACGAAGAAGCTGTTCTAAAATGCTGAATGTGGGTCTTCAGGCTCCTATATCTCCTCCCAATGGTAGTATTAAGAAGAGGGCATGTCCTACATGGGTGGCCTCCCTTAATGAGGAATGCCACTTTATTGAAGTGCCACCTTTTGAAGATGTCCTCAATGATGAGAAGTCCTGTGCTGATGATGGAATTGGCTGAATGTGGCTTTTAATGCTCTGCAGCTTTTGTTGATGCTGTGCATTGGAGACTCCATTACCAGGTGATGATCCAACCAGTCAAAGTGCTTTCCACGGTACATCTGTTGAAATTTGCATGAGACTTTGGTGACATACCAAATCTCCTCAAACTCTCAATGAGGTGTAGCTGCTGCCCTTAACTCCAAGTGGAGTCATCGGGACGCCATCATGACGGTGTTTTTTTTAGCGGGCTTTCTTATTTTTACGAGGCTGAGTTGCTACCCAGCACGGATGGAAAGCGTGCAAGGGAACTGGCTGGATTCGGACTCGGGAGCCTTTGCTCTGAAGTCCGGCGCTGATGCCACTACGCCACCACGCCACCAGCGGGTCTTAGCTACTGACATGTTTTCTCTTTAATATCGTCAGTGTGTTGGTCCCAGAATAGATCTTCAGAGATGTTGACACCCAGGAACTTGAAGCTGCTCACCCTTCCACTGCTGACACCTCAATGAGGACTGGAGTGTGTTCCCTCAACATCCCCTTCCTGCAGTTCACAATCACTTCCTTGGCCTTACTGATGTTGAGTATAAAGTTGTTATGACAACCACTCAACTAGCCAATCTATCTCACTCCTGTGTGTCTCCTTGTCACCATCCAAGATTCTGCAACAACAGTAGCAAATTTACAGATGGCGTTTGAGTTGTTGAATCGCGCATCCTTGAGGTGCACCTGTGTTGATGGTCAGCGAGGAGGAGATATTATTTCCAATCTGCACTGACTGCGCTGAGTCATGAATTGGAAGCTGCCTACAAAGATTCGATAATCTGTGTGTTGTGAACGTCACCCTTTCAGTTTGTATTGTCATCAGAGCTAACTTACAAAAGCTGCTGTTTGCATTGGGGTTGATAATCAGACTGATGACTGGTGGAGACATTTTTAAGATTATTGGAATCTTTGGATTGCTTCGAGTTGGTGAACTGGGCTGTGTTCAAAGACTAGTTAGGATCTGAATAAATATTCCATGGTTGTCATGAACTTTATAAAAATGAGTGTGCCTCCACAGAATTATTCAGAGTCTTCCCCGATCAAAAGACCTGGATGAAACAATCTGCTGAAGGACCTGATCAGTGACATTTAGGTCTGCCGACCAAGTAAAATACAAGAAGTCCAGGTATGTTCTCAGGAAAGCCAAACTTGAATCACTGAAGGATGCTGGACAGCTGTGGCTGTGCTTGACTACCATCAGCTTCTACAAAGTGAAAGTAAGCACCATAGAAACAACAAGGCTTCACTCACAGATGAGCTCAAAGTCTCTTATGCTCACTTTGACTGTCAAAACATGAAGACACCTTCATAATCTCCAACAGCCCCCACTGACCCTGTGATATCGGTCTCTGAGGCCGATGTGATAGCATCCTTTAGGAAGGTGAACCCAAATGCACGGAAATCATTTGGCCCAGACTGGGTACCTGGGTGAGTAGAAAAAACTTGTGCCGATCATCTTGCTGGAGTGTTTGCTGATATCTTTAACCTCTTCCTTTGGTAGTCTGAGTTACCCACCTGCTAAAAGCAGGCTTAAGTTATACCAGTGCCCAAGAAGAATGTGCTAACCTACCTCAACGAATATTATTCAGTAATACTTACTGTACATCACTATGATGAAGTACTTTGAGAAAATGGTGATGAAACATACGAACTCCTGCGTGAGAAGTGACTTGGTTCCACTCTAATTTACCTACAGTCACAACAGGTCAACAGTAAATGCCAAAGCAACACCCATAAAATGCTGGAGGAAATCAGCAGGCCGCGCAGCATCAATAGAAAAGAGTAAACAGTTGATGACCTTTCATCAAGACTCTTTTCCATAGATGCTGCCTGGCCTGCTGAGATCGTCCAGCATTTTGTGTGTATTGCTTTGGATCTCCAGCATCTGCAGAGTTTCTCGTTTTGGTGGAACAGTGGATGCCATTTCACTGGCTTTTTAACTCAACAGGTGTTCCTGGAACATTTGGACAGTGAGGATAAATACATCAGGATGCTCTTTATTGGCTGTGGCTCAGCATTCAATACAATCATCCCCTCAAAACTAATCAATAAGCTTCAAGACTTTGGCCTCAATACCTCTTTGTTGAATCTCTTTGGGGATCCTCAATTTCCCCACTTATAAACTGCAGTCAGTTCAGATTGGCAACAATATCTCCTCAGCTGTGTGCTTAGTCCCTGCTCTGCTCACTTCATATGCATGACTCTGTGGCTAAGCACATCTCCAATGCCATATTCAAGTTTGTTGACAACACCATAGTTGTTGGCTGAATCAAAGGTGGTGACATATCTACATGTAAGAGGGAGATTGAAAAACTGGCTGAGTGGTTCCACAACAATCTTTCACTCAATGTAAACAAGACCAAGGAGCTGATTATTGACTTCAGCAGGAGGAAAAAGAGGCCCATGAGACAGTCCTCGTCAGGGATCAGAGATGGAGAGAGTCAGTAACTTTAAGTTCCTTGGTGAGGATCTGTCCTGGGTCCAGCATGTAAGTGCCATTACAAAGAAAGCACAACAGTGGCTCTACTTTCTTGGAAGCTTACAAAGATTCAGCACGACGGCTAAAAACTTCAACAAACTTCTATAGAAGTGTAGTGGAATATATATTGACTGGTTGAATCATGGCCTGGTATTGAAACACCAATACCTTTGAACAGAAAAGCCTACAAAAAGTAGCAGATGAGGCCCAGTCCATCATGGGTAAAGACCTCTCCACCGTTGAGCACATCTACATGAAACGTTGCTGCCAAAAGCACCATCCGTCATCAAGGACCCCCACCATCCAGGCAATGCTCTCTTCTTGCTGTAGCCATCAGAAACAGAAGGTACAGAAGCCTCAGGACCCATACCTTCAGGTTCAGGAACAGTTATTACCCCTCAACCATCAAACTCTTGAACTAGTGGGAATAACTTCACTCATCTTCACTCACCTTCAGGTCACTCTGAACCTCCTTCCTGCCAGAGGGCACAAGCCCAACTCCTCCAGTCTCGAATCCAGGCAATATCCTGGTTGTGTAATTAGGAAAGAAAATGTGGTTGGGAATGATTGTGAAATATACTTAATATGCCAACGAGGTAGAGGGTGACAACCTTTTGTGCACTAATAGCAAAAGATGTGTGCACGCACACACCCTTAGAGGGAACACTGATTCAATATTACAGATTAGTTCTAATTGTAAAGTCAGAGAAAATTCTTAATACTAATTTACCATACATTCTATGTATCAGTCACAGCTAGACAGATTGGTGAAGAAGGATTTTGTCACACTCGCCTTCATAAATCAGTGTAGTGAGTATAGAAGATGGAACATTATGTTACAATTGTACCATATGTTGGTTAGACCACATTTGGAATATTTCACTCTGCCACAGGAAAGATACCATTAAGCTGGAAAGAGTGCAGAGGAGATTATGAGGATTGAGGGCCTGAGTTATGGAGCAGGTTGGGACTTTTCCCTCTTGGAGCGTGGGAAAATGAAGGGTGATCTGACAGAGATGCATACAGTCACGAGGGGCGTAGATCAGATGGATGCACACCTCTTTTCTTGAGGGGTGAGAAATCAAGAACTAGAATGCACATGAGAGGGGAGAGATTTAATAGGAATAGGAAGGGGAACTTTTTCACTCAGCAGGTGCTCCATCTATGGAATACACTAGCAGAGGAAGCAGCTGAGGCAGGTTTTGTACAGGTACATGGATCAGAGTTAGAGGGATATGGACCAAACACTGGCAAATGGGACTAGCTTGGATGGCTATCTTGATTAGCACAGATCGATTGAACAGAAGGACCTCCATGACACTATGTGGAATCTGTCTCCAAGCTGTAGGAAGCAGAGCAGGCAGGCAGTTCTGGATAAAAACAGGGTTCTTATTTTGCACTGACACAAACAAAATGATTGATTTTGAATGACTATAACAGTGAAATTTCAAAGACAATGAAAACAAAGAACTTGATTGGGTATAGCTGCAGGATTGCTAGACTGATGCAGAATAACCAGGGAAATAGAACAAACTGCAAAAACCTGAAATGAGGAGTCTCAGGTGACAGGCAAGATTAATAACAAAATGGCAGCATATAACTCACAAGAAGCGTTTGTACATCCGTGCATTCACAGGTCCTAGCTCTCACAATGCCAACAGTGATATCTTCAAAAACAGGGAAGCAGTTTGCATGGGATAGTCTTGCAATTAATAACGAAACATTAATTGCACAACCAGGATATTGCCTGGATTCGAGACTGGAGGAGCTGGGCTTGTGCCCTCTGGCAGGAAGGAGGTTCAGAGTGACCTGAAGGTGGTTTATGAAATTATCAGAGATATTGGATAGATAATTTGAATCTCTTACACATGGCAATGTTATCAAAAATATGAGGAAGTAGGTTTAAGGTCATCATCATCAGGTGCTATGCCCAGTTTGAGCTTTGACTGCCATGGCCCACACGCTCCTGTTTCGGGTCAAGTGGATCAATTCATTGGTATTCATTTCCAATTCTCTGGCTGCTGTCTCCATCATCATTTGTCTGTCTTCCTCTTGCTTTCTTCCCTTCAATCTTTCCCATAAAACTCCTCTTTCCTAATCACATGTCCAATGAAGTTACGTTGCGTTTTCATGATCTCATACATTATTTCTCTTTTTGTGCTTACTCTGTTCATGACATCCTCGTTAGATATTCATTTCATCCATGATATTCTTTGCATCCTCCTCAAAAAGCGCATCTCTGCTGCTTCAATTCGTTTCCTCATGTTACTAGATATTGTCCAACATTCTGAGCCATATAACATAACTGGATAAACGTAACATTTCAGTACTCTGAGGCGGGTTGTCATGCTGAGTTTAGTATTGGTCAGTATACTCTTCATTCCCGTAAAGTATCTTTTGCCATCCCTATTCTTCTTTTGATGTCCATGTCGCACCTGCCATCTGATGTCACCCAGCTTCCTAAGTAGCAAAAGTTCTGTACTTGTTTTATGTCTTCCCCGTTTATTCTCAGCCTTCAGATAGGATTCTCCTTCTTTTTGGATATCACCATACATTCTGTCTTTTTGCAATTGATAGATAGACCCATTTTTGCACTTTCTTCAACAATTATATCAATTAAGTTTTGTAGTTCTTCCTCCGTACTTGCAATTAACACAGTGTCATCTGCATATCTGAAATTATTGATGTTTTCACCGCCAACTTTGATTTCCAAGATGTCTGTTATTTTTTGTAATATTGTTTCACTGTACCCATTAAACAAATCAGGGGAGAAAACACACCCTTGTCTAACGCCTGTCTTGATTTTCGTAAACTGACTCACTTCTCCATCTATTCTTACAGCGGCAGTTTGATCCCAGACAGATTTCTGATTTAGAAACTCAGTGACTCAATGCAAAACATATCCAGGTTCCAGACTGTAATAGTGACCATAACCCAGTAATATGTTATGTAAAAGTAAAACTTAAAAAAACTAAAGGTTTAAGGTAAGAGGAAGAAATTTTGAAGGGGATTTGAGGGGAATTTTTTTTTTGCACAGAGATAGGTTGATATCTTTAACACACTTGCAGAAGAGGTGGTGAAATCAGACACAATTGTTACATTTAAGAGACATTTAGACAGACTCTAAAATAAGCTAGTTTCAGAAGGATATGGCCCTAGTGCCAGAATAACGTAGGCAGGCCAAAAAGCTTGGCATGGACATGTTAGGCTGAATTGTCGACCTACTTCTCTTTTAAAGGTTCTGTGGGACTTTTCGTGTTCATCTGGGAGAGCAGATAGAGCAACAAATCAAATACTTAAGGAAGCTCGTGGTTGAGTGAGATGCACGTGAATTTCTGTCTCAGCTGAAAGGGCTCTTGAGGGCCCTGAATGGTGGTGAGGGAGGAGCTGTAGGGACAGAAAGGTCAGAGGAGATGCTCAAGCAGACAGAGCTCTGGTTTGGTGTCACAGCTGAGATGTGGCACCTTACCTGCTTAACTTCCTCAGCATAGAAGTTAAAGAAACGGCTTCATTTTGTGTATTTAATTCCTGGCACTTGAAGCAACAGACTTCTAAAGTCAAGGTGTTAGAGTTGCCCTTGATTCACAGTGAGTACCTTTGAAGTCCACATTTAATCTATCTGCTTAATCGATTTGCGATTCTTGCGATCACATAATATTCCATGAAATGTGTGGAATGGAGGAATATCAGGAGTGCTTCACTGGGCACTGAACAGGGAACGAGCAATAAAGTGGGGCTCCTGTGGATTGCTAGTACAGACTCAGTGGGTTCAATGTCCTTGTGTGTGTGGTCAGACTAGAATTCTGTGGACACTAAGGAAAGCACCATAGCTGGTGATGAGGAAGGAATAAGTATCAGGTTTATTAATTCCTGGGATTGCTCAATCAATCTACTTCAATTGCACCAGTGGTGTAAACCTCGCATTCCGGCGTTGTTCAGTTGTGTGAAACTCTGAATGTTGCAACTTCATTTTCTTTCCAATCACCTTCCCTCATTGTAATTACTGGTACCTCCACGTGCTGTCCCTTCACCTTCAAATGTTGTAGTGCTTTAGGGAGCGGTTTTGTTCTTACAAAAACAACTGATACCTTGTTCAAAGCAATAAAATCCAAAGAATATCCATTTCATTGATTTTATTGAAACTCAAATTTTGAGTTGGTACATGGTAATCTATACAGTACGTACTTTGAAAATAAATTTGCTTTGAATTTCAGTAGGTGACTGTAGTGTTTGTGAATGTGCGTGATTTTGAAAAGCATTCAATGTGAATGGCTCAAGAAATATAAAAAATTGTCTTGTGGTAAATATCTTGTTAGCCAAGCCCAGGCACCAAAAAGTAGGTACTAAATGAGAAATTAATCTCATTGCACAATTCATAGGGGTGACTTCTAGTGCAGGAAAACTGGAGCTGAAGCTCACAGGCATTGAATTACATATATGGAACATTAACATCATCTCTTACCATAGAGATACCATTTCTTAATTCATATGTTTTGGACTTGTCCACATCTTGAAAAATATTGGAAGGAAGTTTTTCAAACTACTACTTTACTTTTCAAAGTCAATTTTAAGCCTAATCCTCTGACAGCCCTATTCGGTACAGTATTGTTGCAGGGCAAGGTATTAAGTTGAAGACATCAGATTTACGTATTTTGGCCTTTAGCTCTCTTATAGCTAGGAGGGCGCTTTTGTTTAAATGGAAGGATGTTTCTCCTCCTACTCCTGCTCAATGGTTATGCGATGTTATGTCATGCTTAGATTTAGAGAAGATTCGCTGTTCAATTTCTGAATCTTGTCAAGACTTTCAAACACTGTAGGGACCCTTTCTGAATTATTTTAAAAACTTGCAAAACCCTCAATTTGTTGTTTAAATTTAGATGTTGGCCATTATTAATTTTTATTATATGAGAAGGTATTTTACCTTTTTTTCTCCTTAATAAACAGCTTCGGTCTTGGTAGGGGTTAGACTTTTTTTTGTAATAAATTAGTATATTTCAATATAACTGACTAACCTACATGAATATGGGGTAATAAGATTGTTATTATAAATAGATATAATGTAATTGGTAGTTGTTTTTTTCAACCTTTGTATATACTTTCTTGTACTCTGTATTCTTCTATGTACAAATGTTTGTAGAAACTAATAAAAATGTTGAAAGGGAGATACCATTTCTGATTTTGCTATAACTTGATTTCCTGGGCTTCTTTCCCTGGTGTTTGATAGAGTAATGTTGGGAAAACAAAGATCTGGATTAGTTCTACCTAAATGAGTCCTAGATTAAAGAACCTCAGCTACTCAAGTATTTTGAGATTCGGAGGTTTTCAAAGCAAGATAGATTCTGAGAAGATTTGACATCGATCTACTGGATAGTTATAAATTCACTCAATATTCCTGTTAAAAGATTATTCTCATTTGTGATTTTGGAACAGAAGGCATGTTTAGGCGATCTAAGCATGGAAATAGAATGAATACCAGGTGGTTAATTTCATAGAAAATTGAGAGCTTAATACATGGTTTACAGATGGTGGCTGATGACTTCTGATTTGTGAGAGGGAGGTGGCACAGAGATTGCAAGATGTAGATAACAATAGCATTGATCATATGATGTTAGATTTACCTCAGTCGTGAGGAGGTAGGACGGGACTTCTCTGGGTACTTATTCCCTTAATCCCACTTTTCCACTCCAGAAACTGAAGACTAAAATCTACATTGACAGTTCAGCGCAGTGATAAGCATGTGCTGCACTGTCAGAGGTTCCAGCAATGAAGAAGTAAACTGTGGTATCTGAAATGACTATATAGGAGTCTGTGGTGCTGTTTTGAAGATGAGCAGGGGTTTTGTTCCTATTGCTTTGTTTACTTTCCCAAACAACTTTGACAAAGCTAGTTCATTACTCATTCCTGCACATTGCTGCTTTCAAGTGCTGCACATTCTCTACGTTACAGCTGGCCACATTCTCAAAAATAGTTCTCTATTGACTGTAAGGTTCTTTGGGATTTCTGGGTGTTATGGAGGGCGCTGCCTAATTGCAAGGCTATTTTTATTACTTCAGAGTTTTGTTCCCTCTTGTCACTCCCAAGGTGGAACAGAGTAAGTGATGATAATCTGTTCTTTCAGCATGGATGAAGGTTGAAGGAACCAGCTGGAGTTTACCTCCCAGGCAAGTTCATCTGTCTTTATCTCATTGTGAGTTGACGAATTCTTCTTTTTGTTTCCAGGCCTTGTTGAAGATGGACTGCCAGGGTCTGGTTGCCAGGCTCATTCAGGATTTTGTGTTGCTCACTACTGCTGTCGAGGTGGCCTCAAGGTGGAGAGAGCTAGCCGAGAAATTGGCCAGAGTTTCCAAGCAACAGATGGATGCTTATGAAGCTCCTCACAGGGACAAGAATGGAGTGATTGAAAATGAGGTAAGGTTATTCAGCTTGGCAGGTTTAGAGAATCAGTACTCACATCTGGATTCTGTAGCAGAGCATTTATCCATCCACTCTCAAAGAGCCACTTTGAGTGTACTGTATTTGATCATGCTGCATATATATTTTTACAAATCTTACAACATCATACTTGGTTTTACAGAATGATGGTAATGCACACAAAATGCTGGAGGAACTCAGCAGGCCGGGCAGCATCTATGTAACTATGCTACATCAACAACTGCATTGGTGCTGCTTCCTGCACCCGTGCTGAGCTCAGCGACTTCTTCAACTTTGCTTCCAACTTCCAACCTGCCCTCAAATTTATCTCATCCATTTCTGACACCTCTCTCCCCTTTCTCGATCTCTCTGTCTATCTCTGGAGACCATTTACCCACTGATATATTTTATAAGCCCACTGATTCTCACAGCTACCTGGGCTATACCTCTTCCCACCCTGTCACTTGTAAAAATGTCATCACTGTCTCTCAATTCCTCCGTCCCTGCCTCATCTGCTCTCCAGTTGAGACTTTTCATTCTAGACCTAATGAGATGTCCTCCTCCTTCAAGAAAAGAAGAGGGGTTTCCTTCCTCTACCATCAATGTGGCCCTTACTTGCATCTCTTCCATTTTATGCACATCTGCCCTCACCCCATCCACCTGCCACCCCACCAGCCTCCACGTCCAACACATAATTGCCGTAAATTCCGCCATCTCCATCAGGATCCCACCACTAAGCAGATCTCCCCCACCACCCCCAACTTTCTGCTTTCTACACTGACTCCCTTGCTTTAGTACTTATCTTTGCAAGCAGAACAAATGCCACACCTGCCCCTTCCCAACAGTCCTACCAGGTGAGGCGACACTTGACCTGTGAGTCTGTTGAGGTCATTTACTGTATTAGGTGTTCCCAGTGTAGCTTCCTGTATATCAGTGAGACCCAGTGTAGACTGGAGAACACTTTGCTGAGCACCTTTGCTCTGTCCTCCAAAAAACACCGGGATCTTACAGTGGCAACCCACTTTGATTCCACTATTCATTCCCATTCGCAGTCCACAACCTACCCTACAGCCACAGTGAGAGAACATTCAGGTTGGACGAGCAACATCTTATCTTCTGTCTGGATAGCCTCCAACCTCATGGCATGAACAGGATTTCTCAAAGTTCTGGTAATTGCCCCCCCCTTCACCATTCCCCATTCCCATTTCCGTCTGTCACCACATCTCCTTACCTGCCCAACACTTCCCCCTTCCCTTTCTTCCATAGCCTTCTGTCCTCTTCTGTCCGATTTCCCCCTTCTGCAGCCCTTTATCTCATTCACCAATCAACTTCCCAGGTTTTCTTCGCTCCTCCCCCTCTCCTGGTTTCACCTATCACTTACTACCTTATACTTCTTCCTCCCTTTCCTCCCATCTTCTTGCTCTGATTCTCATTTCTTTGATCCACTCCTCATGAAGGGCCTCTGCCCAAAATGTCAACTGTTTACTCTTTTCCAAGTTGCCGCCTGGCCTGCTGAGTTCCTCCAGTATTTTGTATGTGTTGCAGGTTTTCTCTTCTTTATTGAATGACTAATTAATTTGATTGATTATTTTTTCCAACTTAGTTATTAAATTGTCAATTTCTTCTCTCAATTTGTCTTATTGAATTTTGGAAAGATTATAATTGCTCTCCAGTATGTTAAGCTGTGGATCTTCTAAATCAGTGAATATTTTTGCCGTCTTAAAGACTCCTAATTTGTCATAGGTGATCGCACTTAATATAATGCTTCCATACCAAAGATTATCCAAGTATCAGCTTAAAGCACACAGAGGTGTTGAGAGGTGGGGCCCTAAGAGTGAAATTTACAGTCCAAAGAGAGAGTCATAGCTAACAAGACCTACCATTTTGCTAGGACAGGGCTGCTCAGTTCAAAATGGCATTCAAAGGTCCTTTTCTTTTAAAATGCCATCTGCACTTCATTGTTCTTCAAGGACCCCTGCCATCCAAGCCATGCTGTCTTCTTGCTGCTGCTGTTGAGAAGGCAGTACAGGAGCTTTAGGTCCCACACCACCGGATTTAGGAACAATAATTACCCTTCAACTATCAGGCACAATTTGTATTTGAACAGTTTGTCTTTTCCACATGGTTTGCTTGCTAGTCATTGCTTATCTGTAGTATTTCTTTGATTCTATTATATTTCTTTGTTCTGCCAGAAAATGAATCTCAGGGTAGTATATGGTGACTTATACTTTGATAATAAGTTTACTTTGAACTTTATAACATGCGCTACGAACACTGGTAAATAGAAATGTCTTAACTTCTATGCAGTCAAGAGCACACGAATTCTGTGTGCAATGCAGGCGAGTTAAATATTTATGGATCAGGGCAAAAGTTTTGATTTTTAAAAGTATGAAACAGCAATTGTTAGACATTCTATATTTTTGAAGTTTTCACCTACAACATTGGCTGTTTTTCTCCGCACAGATGCCACCTAACCTTCTAATTGTTTTTAGTGGCAAAAATGTGGATGATTGGAGATCAAAAGAAAGATTTAGAATAATTTAATGTTATACAGAAACCTAACATAAAAACCTATGTCAATATAACAGTAGATATTTTCCATCTCACCTTAACACAGTGATCATCTATTTGGAAAAAAACTGTTTAAAGTACAAATATGCTAGATGTGAACAACTGACACTGTGGTGTAAATAAGCCATCACCTGACACTCAGTTTTGCCAGGATTTCAATGTACTATGTAAAATCAGACTGTTTACATTAAACTTCCATGTGCTTGAGAGAAATTTTCATCATTCCATTAATTTTTAACTGAAGTCATATTTATACAATCATGTGGGCACGTTGCTTGTTCCCCAGTGGATTTAGTGTTTTGTGGAAAACAAGCATCTTTCTTCAGATTCTTTGTGAATATATCTGAGTTTTAGATAGTTTGATGTGGTTGAAGTGTTTATTCTGCATCAAGTGGGTACCCTAGAATAATTTGACAAACATTTAGATGGAAATGAAACAGCATCATAAATTCTCTGTAAGCTATCAAAAATTGAGATTTAATAACTCACTACAAAGGACTTCCTTTCTAATACTGCTACTGCCAAATTTCTCAGATTCTATTCCAGTTAAGATGACTATGCTGCCAGTCTGTATACAAATGTACATTCCCACAAGTGGTATTTATGGGCAAGTTATAGCTCGCCCATTTGTATTCAGTGCAGCAACCAACCGCAAGACGTAAAGAGCTGGGAATATCAAATTTCCATCCCTTCCCCCACCAATTCAGCAAAAAGAAACCTAAACTTATGACAGACACAATTTCAAAAAGAGTCCTCTATACAATTCTACTTGCAGTTTGTGAAAAGCTGAATTCAGTAAGTTAAGTTGGTAACAGCGCAAAAAAAATGTTAGAAATCTAGCCAGGATCAAACTTACCAAGACTAAAGGAAGTTTATCAGATCTCTTGCACAATGTCTCCAGAAATTGTTTCCCAGTGCGATCATGTTTGCTGTTGTGTGCTGGGGCAGCAGGCTGAGGGTAGCAGACACCAACAGAATCAACAAACTCATTCGTAAGGCCAGTGATGTTGTGCGGATGGAACTGGACTGTCTGACAGTGGTGTCTGAAAAGAGGATGCTGTCCAAGTTGCATGCCATCTTGGACAATGTCTCCCATCCACTACATAATGTACTGGTTGGGCACAGGAGTACATTCAGCCAGAGAATCATTCCACCGAGATGCAACACAGAGCGTCATAGGAAGTCATTCCTGCCTGTGGCCATCAAACTTTACAACTCCTCCCTTGGAGGGTCAGACACCCTGAGCCAATAGGCTGGTCCTGGACCTATTTCCTGGCATAATTTACATATTACTATTTAACTGTTTATGGTTTTATTACTATTTAATTATTTATGGTGCAACTATAACAAAAACCAATTCCCCCCGGGATCAATAAAGTATGACTATGACTATGACCAATCCCTGAAAGCCCTGGATCTGTTGGCCCTCCAGTGGCCATTCACATCTGCACTTTCAAAAATTGTGCTCTAGGAAGCTTTATCTAGTCAATCTGTCAGCATCTGCTAGCCTGAGTTGAACTTCAGAATGCATGTGCTGGCACGACAAGGCACAAGTCTCCTGCTAATTCCCGGGTCTCCCATCCTGTAGGTGCGGGTTAGCATCTCTCAAAATCATCACAGAGGCACCTGTCCAACTGCAAAGTTCGACTTACTCTGCTTGTTTTAAGGCCCACCTTCATTGTGAAAATGTTGGGCCACTGCCTCACCAGTTCACCATGGCTCTGCTCCTGGGAATATTTCCTGGAGTAATGCTTAAAAAGTAGAACAGCATCTGATGACTGATTGTAAACATAGAATGCTACGTGATGGGTCAAATGTAACAGATTCCCACATGTACGTCGTTTCTGTGGAGTCAGATGAGTACTCCTCCTGGCCTGGGATGACCCTTTCTCAGCTCTGCACTGTACACCACTGCATCCAGTGCTCCTGTACTGCAGTATCCTGAGGTTGTTCAGCTGATCAGACACCTTTTTTAAAGATTGTTTATTGATCTGTATAGTTAATCATGTGGATAGGCAGCGGCTTTTTCCCAGGGCTGAAATGGCTGACGTGAGGGGCATAGTTTTAAGGTGCTTGGAAGTAGGTACAAGGGGGATGTCTTTCACACAGAGAGTGGTGGGTACGTGGAATGCACTGCCAGCGAAGGTGGTGGAGGCGGATACAATAGGGTCTTTTAAGAGACTCTTAGACAGGTACATGGAATCTTGAAAAATAAAGGGCTATGTGGTAGAGAAATCATGGGCCAAAGGGCTTGTAATGTGCTGTAGATTCCTATGTTTCTGTTAATTTGTCACATGTACATCGATAAATGCAGTGCAATGTGTGGTTTGTGCCAAATCAAATCAGCGAGGGTCGTGCTGGGCAGCCTGCAAGTGTCGCCATGCCTCTGGCGCCAACATAACGTGCCCACAACTCACTAACCCTACACCCATACGTCTTAGGAATGTGGGAGGAAACTGGAGCACCTGGAGGAAACCCACATGGTTACAGGCAAAATATACAAACTCCTTAAAGGTAGTGGCCGGAATTGAACCCCGATTGGTGATCATTAGCACCAGTGATAATAGCATTATACTGGCTGCTATACTACTGAACCACCCTCTGTGCTACTGTGCTGTCCTCTGTCCTCTGTCCTCTTGTGTGGGATCTGACTTTGACTGAAACTGAGGCTTTTGCTGTCCATCTCCAATTGTCCCTGAGCTTGCTGGTTCACTTTCAGACACTTTATTGCTTTCCTTCCTTCTCTTTCCCTACACTGCCAGCCAGGCGGTCTGGTTTCAGATGATTGTCTTGAATTGTCGGTGATTCTCTCTAATCTCCAAATATGAAGGGATGTAGATCACAAAGCTTGCCCTCTGTAGGGATAGAGTGTTTTCAGTGTGTTCATGTGACAGTAGATAAATGTTGTGCACAAGGGAAGTTTTACCCAAGGACTGTGGATTTTCATGCAGTCTAGAATGTCAACAGCCTGTTTAACAGACACAGTCCATTACTCTGTGTGATGTAGCCACATTTGACCTTCAGCAATAACAATCAGAGCCGTTTACTAATCCTGGTAAACTGTTGAATGACTGAACTAGCATGAGGCCTACTTACAGGTGTTTCTTTGCTGCTGAACTGACCACGGAATCAGAGTCAGAAATCGGTTTATTATCACTGGTGTGTGTCATGAAATTTGTAACTTAGCAGCAGCAATGCAATACTTGATAATCCAGAAAAGAAAAAAACAATTTAAGTGAAACAATTACAGTAAGTATATTTGTGTATTTTAAATAGATTAAAAATGGTGCAAAAACAGAAATATTATATATTTTTAAAACAGTGAGATCGTGTTTATGGGTTCAATGTCCATTTAGGGATCGTATGGCAGAGGGGAAGAATCTGTTCCTGAATTACTGAGTTGTGTACCTTCAAGCTTCTGTACCTGCTTCTTGACGGTAACAAATGATAAAAGGCCATGTCCCAGGTGATGGGGGTCCTGAATAATGGGTGCTGCTTTTCTGAGGCATCGCTCCTTGAAAATGTCTTTGATACTACAGAGGCTAGTACCCAAGACAGAGCTGGCTAATTCTATAACATTCTGTGGATGCTTTAGTGCAGTAGCAGACAGTGATGCAGCCTGTCAGAGTATTCTCCATGGTACATCTATAGAAGTTTTCGGGTGTTTTAGGTGACAAACCAAATCTCTTCAAACTTTTAATGAAAAGTAGTTGCTGTCTTGCCTTTATAGCTGCGTCAATATGTTGGGACCAGGTTAGCTCTTGACACCCAGGACCTTGAAATTGCTCTCACTCTCCACTTCTGATCCCTATATGAGGATTGGTTTGTGTTCCCTCGTCTTACCTTTCCTGAAGTCCACAATCAGCTCTTTCATCTAAAGCAAATTCCTCGTCCTTAGCCCAAAGCAAATCCCTCAGGCACAACCGAAGTGTGCTGGTGTTTCCATTGTACTAAACGTCACAGCGTAACCTGACATGTGAATAACAGCTTGCTTAATGGTAGCCAGAGTTTATATCTGCTTCCATTCTGCCTTCTTTCCCAGTTCACAACTTGTCATTGGTAAACAGACCTGCTAATCAAAGGGACAGAAATTTGTCAAGTTTTACAGGATGTCCTAAAATAATCACGAATTGATGAATTATTATCGTGCATTGTTGCATCTGGCAAGGTCCCAGACTCAAGTTGAGGTAATCATTTTGACTCTAGTTGTAGTAGACCTGATTGCAAAACTCATATTGAACTTCTAAAATATCACTGTAATATTAGGACAGTTTGTTGTGGATTTAAGGTTACTGATAGTTTGCTGTTAATATGGGGAGGAGAGGTCTTTGGTTTGATTAATTCCAACAAATTTTAGTTCTAATTATAATTCTGGCCTCAAAGGCCTATTGCACCAATTGATGTCTAAGAAGCAAGAGTAGCCCATGTGGTCTCCAGTCTTGATGTACCTCTAAAATCATAAACATGAGATTCTGCAGATACTGGAAATCCAGAGGAACAAAGACAAAATACTGGAGGAGCTCAGCATGTCAGGCAGCATCTCTAAAGAGGAATGAACAGTTGAAATTTCGGGCTGAGACTCTTCATCAGGACTAGAAAGGAAGGGGAAGAAGCTAGATCAAGAATGGGGAGGGAGAGGAAGGGGTACAATGTTTCCTGTAAGATAGCAATGTGCTAGGTTACAGGTGCTTCTACGAGGCCAACCAGAGGTGGTGGTGTCTTTTTTATAAATATTTTTATGATCACGAAATCCTACTGGACATTAATAACTTAGTACTTGCTGGTCTACACCATCAGTAAGTTGCTCATTAGCAGAGAAACTGAAGGACTTGGACATGGTGCAGACCGTGCTGTTGCCTGCGTGAGAGAGGCATTGGAGTGGGTGCGTGAAGGAGGTGTGTAGTCTAACAGCAAGTGGTTGTCTTAGACACTTTTCTTGTAATCGCAGGACCCTGTTGGACATTGTTAATGTGGAATGCTGCAAGTCTGATTCACTGGCTTATTGGCAAACTTCAGGGGGTGGATAGTGGGGGAGCTGCATGGCCTCGGTGGTAGTGAGGACCAGGCTTCAAGCAGCGGCATTGCCTCTTTGCAGCCGGCCAGGAGAGCGGTGTCAGAGTCGGAGTGCTCCACTAGAGCGCCAGAGACCTTGTGGCACAGCATACACATTAGAGTTGGTGCTGCCTTCCACTGTTCACTTGGCAGAAGGCAAGATGTATTGTGTTTGATTGCTCACCGCTGCAACATTCATTGACTTGGGGACATAAGGTATATTTTTTGTGTGACTGTATTTTACTGCTGTCTTGTCTGTGCTGTATGTGCCTTCCGTGGTATATGACTGTTGATGCTTTTTACCTTGGCCCCAGAGTAATGCTGTTTCATTTGGCTGTATTCATGGATGTTTGTGAATGGTTGAATGACAATTAAACTTGAATTTGAACTTGAACAAGCTGGCAAGTGATACGTGAAGCCAAGTGAGGGGGAAGGTGGGTGACTGGGGGAGGGTGGATGAAATGAGAAGCTGTGAGGTGATAAGTGGAAAAGTTGTTTGTATTTCCTCTGTAAAATCCATTCCTTTCTGGTCAGGAGACTTCATGACCCATTTTTAAAATAAGTTGGTTATTTCACAAGATCTTTGCCCAATGATCCAATCAGAAATTTTTTAAAAATCATTAAATAAATTCAGATATCATCCTGGTTGTACCTTTCTGTATGGAGCTTCTAAATTGGTAAAAGGAAGTGAGATTGTTGCAAAGACAACTGAATGGAAATGCCCTTTGCTATCTGAGAAACTATAGTGCTTTAAAAGCCCAAAGTATCATTAAAAAAAAGTAGTAGCTCTAATTGGTTTGTATCCTTCCAGGCTATGTGGAAACCAGCCTATGACTTCCTACTGACATGGAGTGCACAAGTTGGAGACAGCTACAGAGACGTGATTCAAGAACTGCACATGGGGCTGGACAAGATGAAGCATCCCATCACAAAACGCTGGAAACACTTGACAGGAACCCTCATCCTGGTCCACACTCTTGATATCCTCAGAGCAGCAGCCTTCAGTCCTCCTGATCCAGACGACGTTGCTAATTGAACTGTTCTTTCTCTCGCCCCTTCAGTGAAGACTCAGTGACAGCAGAAAGTAAGTTCAAGTCACTTGGCCTAATTTCTCATTAGTGCCAGACGGAATTACCCAGCTTTGCAACGCTGGGGCTTCCTGTGTTGCAAAGAACATCAATTGTCAGTTTTATGGCACAGTGTTCAAACTGTTACCATGAAAGGCAAAACTCAGTCTGGCTCCTAAAACTTTTTTAAAAAGAGCCAATGAATGTTGGAAGTAAAGTCTGAGAGCTTGTTTTGCACAAAGTCAATCATGTTATATATGGGAAGTGGATAAATCCTCCAGTGAGTTGTAATACAGCTCTCCCCCGATGACCATCCCCCAACACCCTCCCCACTAACAAAGTGGTTTGACTCATAAAGAACTTTTCATCGTGCAATAATTCGTGCAGCTGGAGATATGGTAAACTCTTAACTTTTCATGGCTGATACCTGCTGTCTTGGATGGTGAGAAGTCAGAAGCTACTCCAAAGCCTTCAAATAAAAATGCAGTAAATCTGGAGCAAAACAAACCACACTAGTTCTGCCAAGTTGCGACATACAAATCATTCTTCCAATGGCCATTGTTGTCAGACAGAAGAACGTGGGTGCATGAGAGGTTTATTTTCCCATTTTAAATAACTTGGTTATTTGACAAATTCCTTCCCAATGACCCAGTCAAAAAGTTATTAGATGTTATTAGCTTCTGCAGGTCTATATTTGAAAGACAGTTTCCAAATGTGTTCCCCACATTCATTGCTAATCAAATGTTCACTAACTGGGGGCGACCTGTAGTCAAAACTCTAATGAAGTTGCATTAATGGTTTTGAACTTGTAACAATTGTGCTATGGTGTAAGAAAGCTAATCTTTTTAAATGTGTCAAAGGACTGAGCAATGTTCTAGAATTGATCTTCAGTCCACTTCCCAAGAAACTTCTTGAATGTAGTTTTTAAGCTTTGTAAATATAGCAGAAGCCCTAACTACCTCAGGTACGTCTAACTTTGTACTTCACCTGCGTTAAAAATGACAGCCCAGCTTTTAAACATATTAACTCACCCCCTCTCCCCCCTGCCCCTAAGGCAATAGAAGTGTTTTTCACTGTCGTTATATCATTCCAAGTGTTTGCCTTAAAGCTGTACTTTGGAGAGCTGCAAAGAGAAAATTGGACATGTTGAAACATGTTTGCACTTTGAGCTGGGAAACTGGCCCCAGTTACTGCATGTTTCAACACTGACAAACCACATGCAGTGATTATTAACAATCAAACCAAATCCATTCTGTAATGCCATCCAGATATTCAGTAATTTCCAATCTAAGGCGATGATTTTTAAGTAAACCAGCATTGGGCTAATGTGAGATGATTGAAAATGCAGATGGTCAGTAGGAGGGGTAGCAGGAAAACAAAGCAGCACAATATGAAAGGTTTTGTACTGCAGGTATATAACAGTGTAGGGTCCAAGTCTGTGCATTTTATGGACAGTGGCTGTCTATCCCATGCAGTTCCTCTTGCAATACAACTGGTACTGGATTCCAGAAGCAACCAGGTTTCATTTTATCAACAAATAATCCTGGAAATCATAACGTGTACCTATATTCCTTGGTGATCCTTGTCACAGGTAATGTGTATTGTAATGCATTATTTTCTCAAAGCGTGATCTGCTTGACTAGTACACTTCACTTTCCTTTCAATGACCCATTCATTTTTGCGAAGAGTTGAAATTTCTTTTCTGGAAGGTGAATTTGCTTAACTTTTGATTAAGGACATTCAAGTCACAGATCACTTGGAATTATTTGTCTGCAGTACTGATGGTCAACCATGTGATTTTTATCTTTGCTGAAGAGTTTAGATTAGTTACTTTAGCCATTTCACTTAAAGCATTTAAAGATTGCATTGACTGATGCCAGCAGAGTTGTTAATAATGAATGATTGAAGAAACACCCAGTGCTTTACACCACGTTGAAACAATGGAATCAAAAACTCATTTTCCTGTTTGTTGCTCCTAATTGTTGACCGCCCGTTTGTTGTGCAAATACATTAATGGGATAACTGGTATTTCTCGGGCAAGGGTCAATGAGGTGCCTTGGGTGCCCAGTTTCAGTTACGTGATTGCTCATTTCAGTAATGCTAGCCATACAATATTCAGAGCTGCAATACCTCCTGTGATTGCTACATTTCTGAGGGACTCTGCTAGACTTGAGAAAAAAAGTATGACAACATATGTAGACTTAATTATGGTTTGTCGGTGATCCAAATCTTTTCTCTTGTTTTGCTTGGGATTACAGATTGCATTTGCATTCATATACACACTAACGTTACATGCGTTGCTCCTTTTTTATTTTGGAATACATATTGTGTTTCTTGGAATTAAATTCATTTATTCACTGGCACCCATTTAATCTAAATTGACCTGAGGTGAATTCATGTTGAGCTGAATCATTGTGGGGGCATCAGTGACTTCTTGAGTTCTGTGGAATGGAAAACTGATAGCCCTTAAACTGAATCTGTAGTAAGTCTGTTAAAAGCTATTGGTTATTGTTCTGAGTTATAAACTGTGTCATATCATCTCTTATCTCAAATTGTTGCAGAACTCTATTTGAGAATCTGCTCAGGGTCACTTTGTATCGTGATCCAGAACAAATGACACCCTTCTTGAACTGATTGGTTACACTTATAGCTTGAACATTTCAAGCTGCTTAAGCTTTTTCTAGGGTATAAGATTAAATTTAGCTTAATGTTTCAGCTTCATGTGCTTTGTTTTAATTTGCTAAGAAAACCAAATTTCTCTTTCAAGTGTTGATACTGAATGTGTTGCAGATCAAACTCTGTGGCCAAAGCATTCTAAAATTGAAGATTTGTAAAGACAATTTGTATATTCAGTATGTACTGTTATGTTTTATTTAAATAGCACATAACAGACTCTTCACATTACATGGTAATTTCATAAGGAGAAAATGTGATTGCCTTCTTCAACTCCTCTCCCTCGCATCCAAGTATGACATTGTGTGCAGAAACATGCCTTGAATCTCCTTATATATTGGACTGCACTTCGTTACTGGGTAAAACACTTCAGTGTCTGTTACTCTGAATTAATGTTTTATCCTATGATATATTTGAAAAATTCTTTCTAATTAAATTGTGTCTTCTTGTCACTTTGTAAACATCATAAAATTATTTTATTTTCTAATTTCATTTCTAAATACAGTTATTTTGTTCTGCCTTGTTTAAACCCACCAATTACAGTTAGCTGACTTTTGAATTATTTTGTAAATATACCAGAAGAGTAGGCTTAAAATGCATTAAATGTGTAGTGTCATTTCTCAAACCTGTACATAATGTTCATTTGGCAGTATTGTTCTAGGTCAGTTAGTGGAACGTATTGAATGCATCTCCCCTCCTGCCCCTTCAAAATCATCCTTCTCCTCTACTCAATAGAGTGAGTTGTTTCCATTCTGAAATATATTTCCCTGCAGGTTGTAAATTAATGTAAATATGCTGTCTTTGTTCTGTTTTGGTCAATATGTATAGAATTGTTCTGCTTTCGTGCTACAGATGGTGTGCAGTATTTAAAGCTGCATCAGTGTGCGTGTCCAGTCTGTGATGATTCTCTTGTGTATTTCAGGCAGAATGTTGTCCAAGAGAAATGGCCAGAGTTCATTTTATCAAGTCAGTCCTGAATGCCATAATCTTGAAATTTGTACCCCACTCACCCACAAGTTGCAGGGTAGCCTGACCTGATTTGCTGACTTCTGCAGGAGTGTTTTCATTTGCACACCATATTTCCTCGAGTGGATTGTGATGATGTAACACTAATGGTAGTCTCTGGGCTTGCAACAACTTAGACCCAGCAACTTAATCCTTTGTTAGTTATCTTGAGCAGTATTCTTCTTAAGTGTGCACGTACATGGGCATCTTTGTAGATTAATGCTTCTTTTCATCTACAACTTTCCCCAAATTTAAAGTACACAGCAATTTCAAACAAAAATATTAGCCCTGCTGCACTTCAGAGAATAGCTTTATCAGTCGGGGTGGCAAGGCGTCTTTGAGGGTGAAAGGGTGAGTCCTCAGTTTCATGCAGTAGAACTTAAAGATGTGTCAGTTGGCAGCCAATGATCTGATGAACTTACTTGAACCTGTAATGCCTTTTCATTTCTCACTGTCCCTTGTTGCATCCTTTATTCAATCCTAAATTCCTAATGTGTACTTAAAACAATATCCTTTTCTATTTTTCTTAACTCCCTTCAGAAAAATAAGTCAGCAAGCTAATCTGGAACTTGTACATTGTCTGCCATGAGCTCAAGCTCTCAAGCTTGCTTCTCACCTGATTCCTGACTCTGGAACACCGCGTGCACACAATGTTATGTTAATTGCTATTGTAGGCTGCTGGTTAAAGATGCAGATTGCCTTATTTCTGTGATTTTGTAAACCACTGTGCTTTCCATATCTGTATTTATAAGAAAATGATTTCTAGTTATATTGACACCCTTTGGCTGATTTTAAACATAATTTTTCAATAAAAACTGTTTCTTACTGCGTTCCCTGTGCCTCATTATTACACGTACCTCTCATACACATTGCACACACCATGGGCAACACAGTAGAGTAGCATTTAGAATAATGCTTTACTGTGCCAACTGTAAGATCAGGGTTTAATTCCCACAGCTGTCTGTAAGGTGTTTGTACCGTTTGTACATTCTCTCTTGGCTGCATGGGTTTCCTCCAGCTGCTCTAGTTTTCTCTCATATTCCAAAGACATACACGTTAGCATCCCATGTTGGTACCAGAAGCGTGGTGACATGTGCAGGCTGTCCTCCAGAACTTCCTTGGACTATGTTGGTTGCTGATGCAAATGGCACATTTCACTAACTTCCAATGTACATGTGACAAATAAAGTTAGTCTTGATCTTTAATCAATGTGCACTACCGTGAGATGGTGTTTGTCATTGCCTCATTCAGAGAAGTTCTGAGAACAAAATTCCTGGAAGGTACGTTGCCTCCCAGGTCTCAGGGTCTGGGACAGCTCAGATTGAGCCTTCAGCTCTCTTATGTGGGAGAGTAAACAGCCAGAGGTGTGGTCCATATAGGTACCAATGACAGGAAGTGTAACAAAGTTCTCAAAGGGATTTCAGGAAGTTAGGTGTTAATTTGAAGGGCAGCACCTCAGGGTAGTGATCTCAAGATTGCTAGAATAGGAAGAAATAGGTCAGAAATAGGAAGAATATACAGTTTAACATACGGCTAAGGAGTTGGCGTAGGAAGGAGGGCATAATGTTTTTGGATCATTGAGCTCTCTTCCAGGTAAGAAGGGACAGTAGAGAAGAGACAGTTTTCACCTGAACTGGAGGAGGTCTGATATTCTCACAAGAAGGTTTGGTTGTGCTGCACAGTGGGGTTTAAACTAGAGCTGCAGGGGGATGGGAACCGGAGTGCCAGAACTGTTAATGGGCAGCTTGTAGATACGGATATTGGTAGAACATTGGACAAAGTCAGGAATCAAAAGGCTGAGCGTGGTGTGATTAGTGCTCTGAGCTGCATATATTTCAATGCAAGAAGTATCGTAGGAAAGGCGGATGAGCTCAGCATGGATCAACACCTTGAATTATAATATTGTAGCCATTAGTGAGACTTGGTTGCAGGCGGGACAAGACTGGCAGCTCAATATTCCAGGGTTCCGTTGCTTTAGACATGACAGAGCAGGAGGGATTAAAGGGGAGGGATGGCATTACCAGCCAGGGAAAATGTTACGGCAGTGCTTAGTCATGACAGACTGGAGAACTTGTCCAGTGAGTCATTATGGGTGGAACTCAGAATTAAGAAAGGGGGGTAATGGAGTAATATTACAGACCATCCAACAGTCCAAGGGATTTCAGAGGAGCAAGTTCGTAGAGAGATCGCAGACTGTTGCAAGAAACATAATGTTATAGTAAGTGATAGTAACTTTCCACATATTGGCTGGGAATCCCATAACTGTAAAAGGACTAGATGGGATAGAGTTTGTCAAATGTGTTCAAGAAAGTTTCCTTATTCAGTACATGAAGTCCCAGCAACAGTGTGTGTGATACTTGATCTACTATTAGAGAATAAGACAGGGCAGGTGACAGAAGTTTGTGTAGGGGAAAACTTTGCATTTAATGATCACGATACCATTAGTTTCAAAGTAAGTTTGCAAAAGGATAGGTCTGGTCTGTGTGTTAACATTCTAAATTGGAGAAAGGTCAATTTTGATGGTATCAGAAATGACCTGGCAAGTGCGGATTGGGACAAGTTGTTTTCTGCAAAGTTGTACTTGGTAACTGGGAGGCCTTAAAAAGTGAAATTTAGAGAGTACAAAGCTTGTATGTACCTGTCAGAATAAAAGGTAAAGATAACAAGTGTAGGGAACCTTGGTCATCAGGAGATATTGAGGCCCTGGTTAAAATGGGGAAAAAGTGCAGAGCAGGTATGAACAAATGAGGAGTTTATGGAGTATAAGAAATACAAGAGAACACTAAAGAAAGAAATCAGGAGGTCTAAAAGAAGACATGAGGTTGCCCTAGCAGACAAGATGAAGGAGAATCCTAAGGGATTCTACAGATATGTTGAAGAGCAAAAGGGATTATGAAGGACAAATCTGGAAGATCAGAATGGTAATCCTGTGTGGAGCCAAAAGAGATCGGGGAGATTCTAAATTTTTTTTTTACATCTGTATTTTCTCAGGAGACTGAGTCTAGAAGTGAGGTGAGGTGGCATCAACTTCGTGGACCCTATGCAGATTACCGAGGAGGGGGGTTTGCTGGCCTTAGGCAAATCAGAGTGGATAAATCTCCAGGGCCTGACAAGATGTTTTTTTTGGACCCTGTGGGAGGCAAGTGCAGAAATTGCTGGGTCCCTAACAGTGATATTTAAATCATCCTTAGTGACAGGAGAGGTACCAAAGGATTGGAGGATAGTCAATGTTGTTCTGCTATTTACGAAAAGGTCTAAGCATAAACCAGGAAATTGTATGCCAGTGTATCAGACATCAGTTGTGGGAAAGTTATCGGAATGTATTCTAAGTGACCCAATCTATAAGTATTGGATAGACATTGACTGATTAAAGATGGTCAGTATGTCTTCGTGTATGGTAGGTCACGTCTAACCACTTTTATAGAGTTTTTCAAGGAAGTCCCCAGGAAAATGGATGAAGGCAAGGCACTGGATATTGTCTACATGGTCTTTAGCAAGGCATTTGACAAGGTCACACATGGCAGGTTGATCATGAAGGTTCAGTCACTCAGCATTCAAGATGAGGTAGTAAATTGGTTTAGACATTGGCTTTGTGAGAGAAACCGGAAAGTGGTAGCAGATGGTGGGATCTTTTACTGGAAAACCATGACTAGTTGAATGCCACAGGGATCGGTATTGGGTCCATTTGTGTTTGTCATCTATATCAATGGTGTGAATGATAATGTGGTTGATTGGATCAGCAAATTTGTGAAAGACACCAAGATTGGGGGTGTAATGGAGAGCAAGGAAGACTATCATGGCTGGCAGTAGGATCTGAACCAGCTGGAAAAATGGGCTGAGAAATGGCAGATGGAATTTAATGCAGACAAGTGTGAGGTTTTGCACTTCGGTAGGGCCAACCAGGGTAGGTCTTAAACAGTGAACAGTAGGGCACTGAGGAGGGTGGTTGAACAAATGGATCTGGGAATACAGGTCCATAATTTGCCAAAAGTGGCATCACAGGAAGATAGGGTTGTAAAGAAAGCTTTTGACATATTGGCTTTCATAAATCAAAGTATTTAGTACAGGAGTTGGGATGTTATGTTGAAGTCGTACAAGATGTTGGTGAGGCCTAACTTGGAGTAATGTGTGCAGTTTTGGCCACCAACCTACAGGAAAGATGTAAATAAGTTTGGAAGAGAACAGAGAAAACTTGCAAGGAAGTTGCCGGGTCGGAGGACCTGAGGTTATAAGGAAAGATTAAACAGGTTAGGAATTTATTCCTTGGTATACAGAAGATTGAGGGGAGATTTGATAAAGCTATACAAAATGATGAGGGGTATAGATAGAGTAAATACAAGCAGGCTTTTTCCACTCAGATTAGGTGGGACTACAAACCAGAGGACATGGGTTATGGGTGAAAGGTGAAAAGTTTAAGGGGAACCTGAGGGGAAACTTCTTCACTCAGAGGATCATGAAGTGTGGAATGAGCTGTTGGCGCAAGTGGTGCATGTGAGTTCAATTTCAACATTTAAGTGAAATTTGGATAGGTACCTAGATGGTGAGGGTATGGAGGGCAATGGTCTTTGTGCAGGTCGATGGGAGTAGGCAGTTTAAATAGTTTCAGCATGGACTAGATGGGCTGAAGGGCCTGTTTCTGTGCTGTACCTGTCTATGACTATGACGAGACTCAGTATCAGGCCTGGATGATGATGATCAGTTAATTACAAGCTGGCCAATCCCCACCACAAGTCCATTCTGACTGCATTAAAGCTACTAAGGCTATCATCTGACACTGATGAAATTGTACTTTCCACAGGGGGCGTGTTGATGTGTTTTAATATTTTTTTTAACATTGAACTGTCACTGGACAGTTGTGGTGGTAGGGGATTTTAATTTTCCATACATTGATTGGGACTCCCATACTGTTAGGGGTCTAAATGGTTTAGAGTTTGTAAAATGTGTTCAGGAAAGTTTTCTTAATCAGTATATAGAGGGGATGCAATATTGGATCTCCTGTTAGGAAACAAATTAGGGCAAGTGACGGAAGTCTGTGTAGGGGAGCACTTTGGTTCCAGTGATCATAACGCCATTAGTTTCAATTTGATCATGGACAAGGATAGATCTGGTCCTAGGGTTGAGGTTCTGAACTGGAAGAAGGCCAAATTTGAAGAAATGAGAAAGGATCTAAAAAGCGTGGATTGGGACAGGTTGTTCTCTGGCAAAGATGTGATTGGTAGGTGGGAAGCCTTCAAAGGGGAAATTTTGAGAGTGCAGAGTTTGTATGTTCCTGTCAGGATTAAAGGCAAATTGAATAGGAATAAGGAACCTTGGTTCTCAAGGGATATTGCAACTCTGATAAAGAAGAAGAGGGAGTTGTATGAAATGTATAGGAAACAGGGGGTAAATCAGGTGCTTGAGGAGTATAAGAAGTGCAAGAAAATACTTAAGAAAGAAATCAGGAGGGCAAAAAGAAGACATGAGGTTGCCTTGGCAGTCAAAGTGAAGGATAATCCAAAGAGCTTTTACAAGTATATTAAGAGCAAGAGGATTGTAAGGGATAAAATTGGTCCTCTTGAAGATCAGAGTGGTCGGCTTTGTGCGGAACCAAAGGAAATGGGGGAGATATTAAATAGGTTTTTTGCGTCTGTATTTACTAAAGAAGCTGGCATGAAATCTATGGAACTGAGGGAATCAAGTAGTGAGACCATGGAAACTGTACAGATTGAAAAGGAGGAGGTGCTTGCTGTCTTGAGGAAAATTAAAGTGGATAAATCCCCGGGACCTGACAGGGTGTTCCCTCAGACCTTGAAGGAGACTAGTGTTGAAATTGCGGGGGCCCTGGCAGAAATATTTAAAATGTCGCTGTCTACGGGTGAAGTGCCGGAGGATTGGAGAGTGGCTCATGTTGTTCCGTTGTTTAAAAATGGATCGAAAAGTAATCCGGGAAATTATAGGCCGGTGAGTTTAACATCAGTAGTAGGTAGGTTATTGGAGGGAGTACTAAGAGACAGAATCTACAAGCATTTGGATAGACAGGGGCTTATTAGGGAGAGTCAACATGGCTTTGTGCGTGGTAGGTCATGTTTGACCAATCTGTTGGAGTTTTTTGAGGAGGTTACCAGGAAAGTGGATGAAGGGAAGGCAGTGGATATTGTCTACATGGACTTCAGTAAGGCCTTTGACAAGGTCCCGCATGGGAGGTTAGTTAGGAAAATTCAGTCGCTAGGTATACATGGAGAGGTGGTAAATTGGATTAGACATTGGCTCGATGGAAGAAGCCAGAGAGCGGTGGTAGAGAATTGCTTCTCTGAGTGGAGGCCTGTGACTAGTGGTGTGCCACAGGGATCAGTGCTGGGTCCATTGTTATTTGTCATCTATATCAATGATCCGGGTGATAATGTGGTAAATTGGATCAGCAAGTTTGCTGATGATACAAAGATTGGAGGTGTAGTAGACAGTGAGGAAGGTTTTCAGAGCCTGCAGAGGGACTTGGACCAGCTGGAAAAATGGGCTGAAAAATGGCAGATGGAGTTTAATACTGACAAGTGTGAGGTATTGCACGTTGGAAGGACAAACCAACGTAGAACATACAGGGTTAATGGTAAGGCACTGAGGAGTGCAGTGGAACAGAGGGATCTGGGAATACAGATACAAAATTCCTTAAAAGTGTCATCACAGGTAGATAGGGTCGTAAAGAGAGCTTTTGGTACATTGGCCTTTATTAATCAAAGTATTGAGTATAAGAGCTGGAATGTTATGATGAGGTTGTATAAGGCATTGGTGAGGCCAAATCTGGAGTATTGTGTTCAGTTTTGGTCACCAAATTACAGGAAGGATATAAATAAGGTTGAAAGAGTGCAGAGAAGGTTTACAAGGATGTTGCCGGGACTTGAGAAACTCAGTTACAGAGAAAGGTTGAATAGGTTAGGACTTTATTCCCTGGAGCGTAGAAGAATGAGGGGAGATTTGATAGAGGTATATAAAATTATGATGGGTATAGATAGAGTGAATGCAAGCAGGCTTTTTCCACTGAGGCAAGGGGAGAAAAAAACCAGAGGACATGGGTTAAGGGTGAGGGGGGAAAAGTTTAAAGGGAACATTATGGGGGGCTTCTTCACACAGAGAGTGGTGGGAGTATGGAATGAGCTGCCAGACGAGGTGGTAAATGCGGGTTCTTTTTTAACATTTAAGAATAAATTGGACAGATACATGGATGGGAGGTGTATGGAGGGATATGGTCCGTGTGCAGGTCAGTGGGACTAGGCAGAAAATGGTTAGGCACAGCCAAGAAGGGCCAAAGGGCCTGTTTCTGTGCTGTAGTTTCTGTGGTTCTATGGTTCTATGGAGACTTCCCTCTGTAATTAGAATCAGAAATTCATTGATGACTTCCAGTTAGATTATAATGCTAAACAGAGATATCCTCTATGAGGTCACATGATGGCAACTTGCAGCCTAAGGCCAGACAGCATCTTGAAACTGGAGAAAGGCCCGTTTGAGTTTCTTTATATATGTGTGTGTGTGTGTGCGTGCAGAAACCTCTGGATCCATAAATGATTTCTGAAGTCTTCATGCTTGTAGTCAAATTGCAAGCTTATTCTACCAAGCAATAGTGAGAAAAATTTCTTCTGTTGTTTGAGCTTGTCATCGAGGTAACATATTTACCTTGGCATGAATTCAGAAAGGGTGAAGGAATAGCTAATGCAGTCAAAAAATTAGCCAAACTTTGCAGCTCAAATAGTTTAGTGGAATGGAGGCTTTATCTGGGTGCTGATGTTTTTCTGAATTTGGCATGCAAATCTCACACGAAGAAACCAAAAAGGCTGGTGAGGTGAATATTCAGTGGCAGGAATGTGCAAGGCTTGGAAATATTGAGCGACTGAATGGGCCCAAACACGTTGAACAGAGAAAGGTATGTGTTATGCAGAGGCTGGGTCCCCCCACTTGTATTTATGTGGAGAGATAGGATAGGCTTTTCTCTTAAGCAAATGAGGCTGAGGGTGACCTCAGGTGTATTCAGTAAAATTATGAGAAGGATAAATAGTCAAGATCTTTTTCCATTGTTAACAGTATCAAAGCAAGAAGGCCTAGATTAAGGTAAAATAATGAAGTTTACAGAGGAAAGCTTTTTTTAAAACATAGGCTGTGGTAGAAATCTAGAACACGTTGCCAGAGGAGGAGGTAGAATGATATACTGTATATATCCAGTTAAGGTATAGAAGGATCTGGATCTCATGCATGCAAATGGGAATAGCGTAGAGGATCAAAAAGTTCACTTTGATGTGGTGCACTGAGTCTGTTTATGTACAAATCTCAAACTAAGTATAAAGCACAACCAGGTTAAAGCAGCAGTTTTCAAAAGGTTAGTGTTGCTATAAATAGCAGCTATCTTTTGAAATGGGCAGTGCACAATTCCAGGGATTGTATCATGAATAAACAGGGATGAAGGTGTCAGCAAACATTGTCTTTCACTCATCAACATCCTTGGCTGCGATATCAATTCATAGTTCATCTGAGGGCAAGGGAGGTTGAAATGTCGGATGCTCAGGCATCTTCATGTGCTGTCCAATCCACTGAAGGATTTTACAAGCTTTGCAAGAGTCTCATTGCATCAGGGAGTCATTGAGTGTGTGAACCAGTTATTAGAAAAGGATGATGCAGTATCAGTCTGGCCAATTATTTGAAACAGGCCCAGCAGAAATAGGATGATTGCAAAAAAGATGTAGGAGTTGAGTTTTAATGTTAATGGGCTTAATGGACCAGTGAACAGAAAAAGAATCTTAACACATATTAAGAAAATGAAGGTAGATTTAGCCTTCTTACAGGAAACGCATTTAACAGAAACAGAACATCAGAAATTAAAGAGAGATTGGGTGGGTAGTGTTGTTGCAGCTTCAGTTAATTCAAAAAGCGAGGGGAGTAGCAATTTTGAACAATAAAATGTTACCAAATAGAATATAAGATTCTGCGGGGAGATATGTGATTATACACTGTCAACTTTTTTCTGAATTATGGAGTTTCATGAATATTTATGCACCAAGTGAAAATGATGCAAAATTCATACAAGAAGCTGTTTTGAATTTGGCTGATGCACATGAGAAAATATTAATAGGAGGAAATTTTAATTTTTGCCTAGACCCAGTCTTAGATAGATCAACTAAGGCTGTCACAAAATCTAAGGTAGTAAAACTAACTTTATCATTGATGGAAGATTTAAATTTGATTGATATGTGGAGAAGAATTAATCCTAAAGAAAGAGACTATTCGTTCTATTCTAATAGACACAAAACTTATTCAAGGATAGATCTTTTCCTATTATCAATGCATATTCAACACAGAGTGAAAAATATGGAATATAAAGCAAGAATATTGTCAGATCATTCTCCTCTATTAATGACAATAATAATGACTGATAAGGAAGAAGTGGCTTATAGATGGAGATTTAATTCAACATTATTAAAATATCAAGATTTTTGTGATTTTATGAAAAAGCAGATCCAATTTTCTTTGGATACAAATTCTCATTCAGTGGATGATAAATTTATACTATGGGATGCGATGAAAGCATATTTGAGGGGTCAGATAACAAGTTACCACATCTAAAATTAAGAAAGAATATATGGCAGAACTAGATAATTGGAAAAAGAGATTACAAAATTAGGAAAAGAATCTCAAAGACATATGACAGAAGAAAAACGAAGGCAACTTGTCAATATGAAGTTACAATATAATACGCTTCAGACATACAGAATGGAAAAAGCAATCATAAGAACTAAGCAAAGGTATTATGAGTTAGGTGAGAGAGCACATGAAGTTCTTGCTTGGCAGTTGAAAACAGAACAAGCTTCCGAAACGATAAATGCAATTGGAACAAGTGCAAATAAAATTACTTATAAACCTTTAGAAATTAATGAAACCTTCAAAAGTTTCTATTCTGAATTATAACAATCAGAATCACAAAATGATGTTAATGAGATAGAAAGGTTTTTATCACAAGTAACTCTTCCAAAATTGAATTCGGAAGAACAGAAGGGATTAGATATGCCTTTTATATTAAAAGAGGTTGAAGAAGATTTAAGATCACTCCAAAGTAATAAATCTCCAGGAGAAGATGGTTTTCCATCTGAATTTTATAAAAAGTTTAAAGATTTATTATTTCCTCCCTTTATGGAGTTAATACGTCGAGCAGAAAAAAATACATAAACTCCCAGAATCTTTTTCAACAGCGATTGTAATAGTATTGTCAAAAAAAGACAGAGATCCTTTAAAACCAGCATCATACAGGCCTATTTCTTTGTTGAACACAGATTATAAAATAATAGCAAAAATTTTATCGAATAGATTATCTGAATATTTACCAAAATTAATACATATGGATCAAACAGGATTTATTAAAAATAGACAGTTGGCAGATAATGTAACTTGGCTACTCAGTATAATTCATTTGGCACAAAAAAGGGAGGAGATGAGTATAGTAGTAGCTTTGGATGCAGAAAAAGCCTTTGATAGATTGGAATGGGATTTTTTATTTAAAGTATTAGAAAAATATGGGTTAGGAACATCTTTTATAAACTGGATTAAAACTTTAAATACTAACCCTAATGCTAAAGTAGTGACAAATACTCAAATTTCAACACCATTCCAGTTAAAAAGGTCAACTAGACAAGGTTGTCCATTATCACCTGCTTTATTTGTACTGGCAATAGAGCCTTTAGCAGAACTAATTAGAATTGATCCAGATATTATGGGTTTTAGAGTTAATCAGGAGGAATATAAAATTAATCTTTTTGCTGATGATGTTTTGATTTACTTAACAAACCCACAGCATTCATTACATAAATTATCTTCTAGATTGGATGAATATGGGAAAGTATCAGGGTATAAAATAAATTGGGATAAAAGTGAAATTTTACCTCTTACTAAAGGAGACTATAGCCAATGTCAATTAGCAACCCAATTTAGATGGCCGGTCAATGGTATAAAATATTTAGGTATAAGACTTGATAATGATGTAAAGAATTTATATAAATTTAATTATTTACCACTATTGAAAAAAATTCAAGAAGATCTTGACAAATGGATGATACTACCAATAACATTAGTGGGTAGAGTCAATGTTGTAAAAATGAATATGTTTCCTAGATTACAGTATTTGTTTCAAACATTACCAATATAATTGCCACAGAAATTTTTTCAAGAGTTAAATAAATGTGTGAGAAAATTTCTTTGGAAAGGTAAGATGTCAAGAATATCATTGGAAAAATTGACATGTAAATTTGAGTTAGGAGGGTTACAACCTCCAAACTTTAAGAATTATTATAAAGCAAATCAACTTAGATTTATTGCATCTTTCTTCGATGATCGAAAACCGGCTTGGATTAGAATAGAATTAGATAAGATAGGAGAAAATAGACCTGAAGATTTTATATATAAATGGGAATCTAAATGGATACGGGAAAAGAAAGAATCTCCTATATTAAAACATTTGATAGATCTATGGAATAAGATAAATGTTGATAATGAAATAAAGAAATCCTTATTAGCAAGGAGACCTTTGTTCCAAAACAGACTTATTCCTTTTACAATGGATAATCAACTTTTATATAATTGGTACCAAAAAGGGAGTAGATCTATAGGAGACTGTTATGAACGAGGTATATTGATGTCATTTGAACAACTAAAGAATAAATATAAAATATCAAATAACACTTTCTTTTGTTACCTTCAATTAAGGGCTTACTTAAAAGGCAAACTGGTCAAACAATGTTTTTGCCAAAACCCAATGAAATTGAAATTTTAATTCAAAAAGGAAAAATTAAAAAATGTATTTCTTGTATGTATAATTTGATCAAAAACAGACAATTAAACAAGGAATCCACAAGTCAAAACAAAAATGGGAAATGGATCTGAATATTAATATTGATGAAACAGATTGGTCAAGTCTGTGTCTTGACAGTATGACAAATACAATAAACGTTCGACTTAGATTAGTACAATATAATTTTTTACACCAATTATACATTACACCACAAAAAATAAATAGATTAAATTCAAATTTATCTGATCAATGCTTTCAGTGTAATCAAGAAATTGGTACTTTCTTACATTCTACTTGGTCTTGTTCTAAAATTCAACCTTTTTAGATAAATTTAAGAGTCTTATTGGAACAAATTACTGGAACTCAACTTTCACATAACCCTGTATTAGGTGATATTGAAGGGATAAAACTGAATCTTAAATTGAATAAATATCAGAAAGAATTCATAAAAATTGCATTGGCAGTAGCTAAGAAGGCTATAGCAGTTACTTGGAAATCCAATTCGTATTCAAGTATGAATCGTTGGAACAATGAAATAGCTAGTTCTATTCCACTTTAAAAAATTACTTATAATTTAAGAGATAAATATGAAACATTTTTTAATATTTGGCGCCCTTATTTACAAAAGATAGGATGGCATATTTAGTTGCTCTGATGATAAAGATCTTGGTCCCTTGGGGAAAGAAATAAATATACTAAATTTATTTTGAATCCCATGGAGCTTGTGGAAACCTTCCAATATCCAGGCAGATCTTTTTTTTCTTCTTTCTTTCTTTTTTTTTAGGTAGAAGTATATATCGGGGGGGGGGAAGGGTTAAGGGGAGGGGGGAGGGTAGACATTATCTTTTCATGTATTCACTTTGAAAACTCAATAAAAATTATATTAAAAAAATAAATAAATAAAGATGTAGGAATTCACAGGGTTCAGCAACAGCCTTGGTGGCCACAGTGTCCATGTTTGAAATTGCAAGGTATTGTGGTCATCGACAAATCTATGCCACACAACAAGGGCGAACAGTTTGTTTTCTCTCTCTCTCTGTCTCTCTGTCTCCTGAAAAGTAAGCCAGTCTGAAAAGTGGGATAGGTCACTGTGTTATGGATGAAAAGTCAGTCCATCTTTGTGTGTAGAATTTTATTGATTCCATTGTATTTCTTTGTTTTACTGTGAATGCCTGCAAGAAAGATTCTCAGGGTGATATTTGATGACATATACATACGTATGTCAATAATAAATTTTCTTTGAACTTTGAATAAGAGTTCAGAATGCAGCTCTCAATCCTATGGCCATTTGTAGGTAAAGACTGGGGAAAAAAGTTGATTACTGTTGCATGAAAATTACTTCTCTCAAAGGGTGGTGAATTTCTGGAGCTCTCTGCCCCTGAGAGTGGTGGGGTTGGATAAGTGGTTGAAAGAATTCAAAGTTATGAGGAATGGCACAGAGGAGGAGCTGAGCCCTGAGGTAGATCTGTATGGTGGGGCAGTCTGGAGAAACCTGCTGGCTTACTTCTCATCTTACTTTCTAGAATTGGTGAACCGGTTCATTGCTGTCACTTGTACTGACTAACAGTGAAAATCTTAGTTGTGCATGCCCTTCATTACAACAGTGCACTGAAGTGGAACAACTGAAAACAATAAAGTGTTAAATCACAGAGAAAATGCACTGCAAGTGAACAGTAAAGTGCAAGGTCATGGCAAGGTGGACTTTACTGGGCACCATTCTTTGGTCTATTAACAGTGGGTTAAAAGCTATAATTGAGCCCGGTGATAAGTGCTTTCAAGCTTCCAACAGGACAGGGCAGAAAATATAATATGCGGGTAAGTGGAGTCTTTGATTATCTTGGCTATTTCACCGAGGCAATGAGAAATACAGAGAGGGGAGACTGGTTTCCATGATATACTGAGCTGTGTCCACAATTCTGTGAGGTTTCTTGCATCATGGGCAGACTAGTTGCCATATTAAGACGTTATGCACCAGGATAGGAGACTTTCTATGGTTCATCAATAAAAAATGGTGAGGGCCAAATGAGGACACGCCAAATATCCAGTCAGGCTTCTGCTCTCATCTCCCTTGGATACACAGAGACGTGGTTCAGTTGAGTTCCTTATGACTTCTGCCAAGAAACTGAGATCTCTCTTTGTCCACCTTCACCGACTGAATAAGTATATAGAGCACTGGCTGATAACAACCCAACCAGCTGTGAGAAAACAGTTGCAGATGTGGGAACTTAAAGAAAGCAAATTAATTCTACAAACCACCATCTACTGGTATGGGCAGATCAGTCAATCCTGGTTGGGTGGGGGTGGGTCTTGTGGTAAATTGGCAGAATCCGACATTGATTTATTTTTTAAGGACAATTCATATTGTTTGCATGATTTATACTATCAAAGAGACTATTTCTATCCTGGATTTTTGCCTAATGAATCTTTTTGCTTAGTGAATCTACATAATATTACATGAATCTCTGAATAGAAAGTGTCAGACTTTATTGACTAAATCTCAGATAATCAATGAATGTTGTCACCATCACAGGATCAGAGATAGTATTCTCCTGAGGCTCTTTCACAGAAACATTTGAATTTCCACCATTCCTGTAATGCAAGGCATTGCTCTGTAGCATTCCATAAGAACAATCGAAACTAGCCAACTGCGACATACCAGTGCGAACAGCTCGACGTTATTCCATCACATGAGGTGACTGTGCCTGGAGCATGCTGCGATGGGAGGTTGCCTGGCAATTTCTGGTGTGGTGGGTCTCTAGCATCTCCAGTGTGACAGGAGATGGGAACTAAAGTATAGCATAGGTAGAGGTTCATTGGTGGATTTTTGGATAAAACGGGAAATAAGAACCATTGTCTGTATTAAATACTCAGCAGGTCAGACAGTATTGGGAGAGCGAGGAACCGAGTTGATGTTTCTTTAATTTAAACTTGGCAAAAGCTGAGAATGAAAGAAGCTTTAAATGATAGAGCAAGTGGGGAGGTTGGAGAGTTCAGTGTGTGAAAGGGAGTGGTGGGGGCAGAGATAGCAGTCTGTGGAAAGGAGTAGGAGGGTAGAGTGAGTTCTTTGAGGGAGGGAGTACGGAGGGTGGAGATCAAAAGAAGCAGAATGACACGTGCTTGTGGAGCTGGCTGAGGGACGGTAGTGATTAACAAAGAGACTAAGAGTCACACAATATGGGAGCAGACACTTCAGCCTACTGGGTTATCAGCCATCTACCACCTGCCTATGTTAATCCCATTTTCCAGCACCTCGGTACAGTAGTAGTCTTCTACATCTTGGTATTCATTGAGGTTCTCATTTTGACACTGAAATATGAGAGCCTCTGCTCCACCAACACTCATGCAGTGCATTATAGATTCTTAAACACTCCCAGTGAAAGATTCTTCCTCACGTCCCCTCTACTACCTCTAAACTTAAACTTGCTTGTTTTTGATATGGATATCTCCACAAGACACAGACATTTCCTGAATTCTCCAGCAACAGCCTTGTGAATATACTTAAGTATTAATTTACAACTTTGCCCACATCCTCCAGTTCCACACTTGGATAACTCTCTGAGTTAAATTTTACTGAAGGAGTAAGGTGTGCCCAGAGAAAGAGAGAGGCAATGAGAGAAATCTGAAGATAGCAGAAGACGAGAGAAAAGAAACATTACCATAGATGTGAGAAACCCACCAGTAATAGCTCACTGCCCCAAATTGTTGAATTCAATGTTGAGTCCTAAGAGCAGGAATGTTTCCAAGTAAAAGAAAAATCAATGACTAGAGACAAAGAAATTAAATGGGAATGAGAATGAGAGCCAAAGTAATAGGCAACTGGAAGCTCAGAGTTACCCATGAAGCTGAGTGGACGTACTTTATAGAGCCTTTGTCCAGTCTGTGTTTAGTTTATACAGTGTACTGGGTACCAGAAGCAGTGCATTAAAGTAGACTGAGTCAGTCACTGTGTGAATGTGTATCTGGGTCACCAGACAACAGGAAAGGACAAGGTCAACAACGACAGCTGCTTCCCTGGTGTCTGCCTGAGAAGGTGGCTGTAGATAAAAAACAGTGGTCCCATAGGAGTGGGGCGTGTACCCTGTACCTTGGAAATCAGATGCCGACTGCAAATCAGGTCTAGTAATTCAGAGGGGATGGGGCACCATATTACAGCATTGCATTAGTATATGCAGAGATAATTTTGATTATTGTTGTAACATAGACAATTATAGCCAAGTACAGGCCCTTCAGTCCACTATGTCGTGCCATCCTTTTAACACACTCTAAGATCAATCTAACCCTTCCCTTCTACATTTCTCCATCAATAGAAAATTGTTGCTGAACTCCCTAGTGAGCATATAAGGTGTTAAAACATCTCCAGACCAACTACTACTACCATGTTGCTTTAGGCAAACTACTTCTTGCCCAGGTACTGTCAGAGTGGCCCAAATGAGTCTGAACCACAGCTACCTCCGCCTGAGGAGAACATGTTGAGCCAGACAGCTTAGAAGGTGGATGTGTCGGATCTAACTCCTGGATTGATCAGTTATATTCGCCAATGCCAGAGGACATTTGCCTGAAGTGAGTGGAAGAAAATTTAGGGAAGATGTCAGAGGTTATTGCCCTTAAACCACCAGGATCCTGAATCAGCATGGATAGCTTCATTCACCTCAATGCCAAACTGATCACTAAACATAACCTTTGGGCTCATTTTCCAAGAACTCTACAACTCACGTTCTCAGTATTATACTTTACACTTTATTGTCGCCAAACAATTGATACTAGAATGTACAACCATCACAGCGATCTTTGATTCTGTGCTTCCCGCTCCCTGGAGTACAAATTGATAGTAAATATTTAAAATTTAAATTATAAATCATAAATAGAAAATAGAAAATGGAAAGTAAGGTAGTGCAAAAAAAACCACGAAGCAGGTCCGGATATTTGGAGGGTACGGCCCAGATCTGGGTCAGGATCCATTCAGCAGTCTTATCACAGTTGGCAAGAAGCTGTTCCCAAATCTGGCCATATGAGTCTTCAAGCTCCCGAGCCGCCTTTTTTTCTCAGAGGTTGATCGGGACAGGACTGCGCAAGTGCGTGTACGTTGGTCCGTGAGTCAGCGGGAGTATTTAATAGAGAGCAGTTTGTGGAAGATGGCCATTTTTCTCAGCAGTTGATTGGGACAGGACTGCGCAAACGCATGTACGTCGGTCCGTGAGGCAGCGGGAGTATTTAAAAGAGAGCAGTTTGATGGAGCGGGCGACGTTGTAGCGGGCAACAGAGTAGAGGGAGACAGAGTAGGAAGGCTTTGTCTCGAGAGGCTTCGGCGAGCAGAGGCTGAGGACGAGCTTCACTCCAAGTGAGGTAAGGCCGGGTAAGTTCCTTTAAAAGGAGAACGGTCTGTAGTGGTATTTTATTTGAAGCAAGGAAGGCGGCGAGGCTGTAGTGTATTGGGTAGGTCATGACAGCTGAGATCGGCCCCATGGTTTGTTCCTCCTGCAGCATGTGGGAAATCAGGGATACTTCCAATGTCCCTGACAACTATGTGTGCAGGAAATGTGTCCAGCTGCAGCTCTGGCAGACCACATTGAGCGGCTGGAGCTGCGATTGGATTCATACTGAAGCATCTGCGATGCTGAGGAAGCTGTGAATAGCACGTTCAGTGAGTTGGCCACACCGCAGGTAAAGGCTACACAGGCAGAAAGGGAATGGGTGGCCACTAAACAGCGTAGCAGTAGGCAGGTAGTGCAGGAGTCCCCTGAGGTCACCTCCCTCCTAAACAGATAGACTGTTTTGGATACTGTTGGGGGAGATGTCTCATCAGGGGGAGGCAGCAGCAGCCGCGTTCATAGCACCGTGGGTGGCTCTGCGGCACAGGAGGGAAGGAAAAGGAGTGGGAGAGCTATAGTGACAGGGGATTCGATTGTAAGGGGAATAGATAGACATTTCTGTGGCTGCAAACGAGACTCCAGGAGGGTATGTTGCCTCCCTAGTGCAAGGGTCAAGGATGTCTCTGAGCGGCTGCAGGACATTCTGGAGTGGGAGGGTGAACAGCCAGTGGTCATGGTGCACATAGATACCAACGATATAGGTAAAAAATGGGATGAGGTCCTACAAGGTGAATTTAGGGAGTTAGGAGATAAACTAGAAAGTAGGACACAAAGGTAATAACCTCTGGATTACTACCAGTGCCACGTGCTAGTCAGCATAGAAATAGGAGGATATTTCAGATGAATACATGCCTTGAAAAATGGTGCAAGGGGGAGGGATTCAAATTTCTGGGGCTTTGGAACCAGTTCTGGAGGAGGTGGGACCGGTACAAGAAGGATGGTCTGCACCTGGGCTGGACTGGAACCAATGTCCTAAGGGGAGCGTTTGCTACTGTTGTTCAGGAGGATTTAAACTAATGTGGCAGGGGGATGGGAACAAGTGCAGAGAGACAGAGGGGTGTAAAATGAGGGTAGAAGCAAAAAGTAGTAAGGTGAAAAGTAAAAGTGGCAAGCCGGCAAATCCAGGGCAAAAATCAAAAAGGGCCACTTTTCAACATAATTGTATAAGGGCTAAGAGTGTTGTAAAAGTAAGCCTGAAGTCTTTGTGTGTCAATGCAAGGAGCATTCGTAACAAGGTGGATGAATTAAAAGTGCAGATTGTTATTAATGAATATGATAGGGTTGGGATCATAGAGACATGGCTCCAGGGTGACCAAGGATGGGAGCGCAACAATCAGGGATATTCAATATTCAGGAGGGACAGACATGAAAGAAAAGGAGGTGGGGTAGCATTGCTGGTTACGGAGGAGATTAACGCAATAGAAAGGAAGGACATTAGCCAAGAGGATGTGGAATCGATATGGGTGGAGCAGCATAACACTAGGGGGCATAAAATGCTGGTGGGAGTTGTGTACAGGCCACCTAACAGTAGTAGTGAGGTTGGGGATGGCATTAAACAGGAAATTAGAAATGTGTGCAATAAAGGAACAGCAGTTATAATGGGTGACTTCAATCTACATATAGATTGGGTGAACCAAATTGGTAAGGGTGCTGAGGAAGAGGATTTCTTGGAATGTATGCGGGATGGTTTTCTGAACCAACATGTCGAGGAACCAACTAGAGAGCAGGCTATTCTAGACTGCGTATTGAGCAATGAGGAAGGGTTAATTAGCAATTTTGTCGTGAGAGGTCCCTGAGGTAAGAGTGACCATAATATGGCGGAATTCTTCATTAAGATGGAGAGTGATATAGTTAATTCAGAAACAAAGGTTCTGAACTTAAAGAGGGGTAACTTTGAAGGTATGAGACATGAATTAGCTAAGATAGACTGGCAAATGATACTTAAAGGGTTGATGGTGGATATGCAATGGCAAGAATTTAAAGATTGCATGGATGAACTACAACAACTGTTCATCCCAGTTTGGCAAAAGAATAAACCAGGGAGGGTAGTGCACCCGAGGCTGACAAAGGAAATTAGGGAGAGTATCAATTCCAAAGAAGAAACATACAAATTAGCCAGAAAAATTGACTCACCTGAGGACTGGGAGAAATTCCAGCAGAGGAGGACAAAGGGCTTAATTAGGAAAGGGAAAAAAAGATTATGAGAGAAAACTGGCAGGGAACATAAAAACTGACTGTAAAAGCTTTTATAGATATGTGAAAAGAAAAAGATTGGTTAAGACAAATGTAGGTCCCTTACAGTCAGAAACAGGTGAATTGATCATGGGGAACAAGGACATGGCAGACCAATTGAATAACTACTTTGGCTCTGTCTTCACGAAGGAGGACATAATTAATCTTCCGGAAATAGTAGGGGACCGAGGGTCTAGTGAGATGGAGGAACTGAGGGAAATACATGTTAGTAGGGAAGTGGTCTTAGGTAAATTGAAGGGATTAAAGGCAGGTAGATCCCCAGGGCCAGATGGTCTGCATCCCAGAGTGCTTAAGGAAGTAGCCCAAGAAATAGTGGATGCATTAGTGATAATTTTTCAAAACTCTTTAGATTCTGGATTAGTTCCTGAGGATTCAAGGGTGGCTAATGTAACCCAGCTTTTTAAAAAAGGAGGGAGAGAGAAACCTGGGAATTATAGACCGGTTAGCCTAACATCTGTGGTGGGGAAACTGCTGGAGTCAGTTATCAAAGATGTGATAACAGCACATTTGGAAAGCAGCGAAATCATCGGACAAAGTCAGCATGGATTTGTGAAAGGAAAATCATGTCTGACGAATCTCATAGAATTTTTTGAGGATGTAACTAGTAGAGTGGATAGGGGAGAACCAGTGGATGTGGTATATTTGGATATTCAAAAGGCTTTTGACAAGGTCCCACACAGGAGATTAGTGTGCAAACTTAAAGCACACTGTATTGGGGGTATGGTATTGATGTGGATAGAGAATTGGTTGGCAGACAGGAAGGAAACAGTGGGAATAAACGGGACCTTTTCAGAATGGCAGGCAGTGACCAGTGGGGTACTGCAAGGCTCAGTGCTGGGACCCCAGTTGTTTACATATTAATGACTTTGACGAGGGAATTAAATGCAGCATCTCCAAGTTTGCGGATGACACGAAGCTGGGCGGCAGTGTTAGCTGTGAGGAGGTTGCTGAGAGGATGCAGGGTGACTTGGATATGTTAGGTGAGTGGGCAAATTCATGGCAGATGCAATTTAATGTGGATAAATGCGAGGTTATCCACTTTGGTGGCAAAAACAGGAAAACAGATTATTATCTGAATGGTGGCTGATTAGGAAAAGGGAAGGTGCAACGAGACCTGGGTGTCATTATACACCAGTCATTGAAAGTGGGCATGCAGGTACAGCAGGCGGTGAAAAATGCGAATGGTATGCTGGCATTCATAGCAAGAGGATTCAAGTACAGGAGCAGGGAGGTACTACTGCAGTTGTACAAGGCCTTGGTGAGAGCACACCTGGAGTATTGTGTGCAGTTTTGGTCCCCTAATCTGAGGAAAGACATTCTTGCCATAGAGGGAGTACAAAGAAGGTTCACCAGATTGATTCCTGGGATGGCAAGACTTTCATATGATGAAAGACTGGATCGACTAGGCTTTTACTCACTGGAATTTAGAAGATTGAGGGGGAATCTTATTGAAATGTATAAAATCCTAAAGGGATTGGACAGGCAAGATGCAGGAAGGATGTTCCCGATGTTGGGGAAGTCCAGAACGAGGGGTTTAAGGATAAAAGCCTTTTAGGACCAAGATGAGGAAAAACTTCTTCACACAGAGAGTGGTGAATCTGTGGAATTCTCTGCCACAGGAAACAGTTGAGGCCAGTTCATTGGCTATATTTAAGAGGGAGTTAGATATGGCCCTTGTTGCTAAAGGGATCAGGGGTATGGAGAGAAGGCAGGTACAGGGTTCTGAGTTGGATGATCAGCCATGATCATACTGAATGGTGGTGCAGGCTCGAAGGGCCGAATGGCCTACTCCTGCACCTATTTTCTATGTTTCTATGTTTCTCCTGGAGGGAAGAGGGACGAAACATGTGTTGGCTGGGTGAGTCATGTCCTTGATTATCCTGGCAGCACTGTTCCAACAGCGTGCGGTGTAAAGTGAGTCCAAGGACGGAAGATTGGTTTGTGTGATGTGCTGCGCTGTGTTCACGATCTTCTGTGCTTCTTCCGGTCTTGGACATTTATTTATTTGTGTGCATTTATTTCTACTTTTGTAATTACATAGTTTGTCTTTTATTGCACATTGGTTGTTCATCAGTCAGATAGGGTAAACAATCACAAACTCCCCCTCCCCCAGGGTGGAGATGTCATGTACTAGAAGTTATGAATTTAAGGTGAGAGGGGTAAAGATTATGGAAGCTGTGCAAGCCAAATTTTCTTCAGAGAGTGCTCCGTGGTAGGGAGCAGGAATCATGGTGGCATTTAAGAGGCTATTGGATAGGCACATTAGTATGTGGGAGATGGTGGGTTATGGATCATGTACAGGCAGAAGAGATTTAGTTTAATTTGGCATTGCGTTTGGGCGGAAGGGCCTGTTTCTGTGCTGTGCATTTCTGTTGTATTCTTTATTCTATTTTCTAAAAGCAAAGAAAAACTTTGAAGATCTCCTGTTATTGGAGGAAGTGTATTAACACAGACTGATTAGCCAGTTGTCATATGGAAAGCAGACAGATGGAATAAATGGATTGCTTTCAGGTTGGATGTAACTAGTATCGTTGTGACTGATTAAACAAAGCCACATGGAAATTGTAAAAGTTATTATCAAACAAAACACATCTTTGGGAAAGAATCTAGAATTGTCTCCCTTCACAATGTTTTTCATGGTTTAAATACAAAGTAAACAATAAATGATTAACTATAGTTTCAATGGCAATATCACCTACTTTAAAAGTCTGAAGTAACTTTGCACAATTACATATTACAATGGTAGCACATCCCAACTAGCAGAACGACTTTGGATATTTCATACTGGTTCCTTGTCTAAAAGCTTCTCAGCATCAACACCAGACACCCAAGATGAATCTCCTATGTTAAAGTGTTGAGGGATGACTCCCTGGATATACAGCTAGCCAAACCTGACCTGTGCTGAATTGGTTATTAAATGTCAGGGATACACCTTTTACAATGTGTTGATACAGGAGGCGGTCACTCAATGCTTTCCCTGGTCTGATTGTTTTGCAACTGATTTTGGCTTATTATTGTCACGTGCACTGAGATACGGTAAAAAGCTTGTCTGGCATACTGGTTATATAGATCAGATCATTGTATTGAGGTAAAGTGTAGAGATATAACATGTAGAATAAAGTGCATCCCAGGTAAATAATAAAATGCAAGATCATAACGAGGTAGATTGTGAGGTCAAGAGCACAGCTTATCGTACTACGGTCCTTGAGCTGGTGATATATGCTTTCAGACTTTCGTATTTTTAGTCAATGGAAGAGGGGAGAGGAGAGAGAATATCTGGGGTGGGTGGGATCTTTGATCATGCTGTCTGATTGACTGTCAGCAAGAAGTACAGACAGGGTCCAGGAAGGGTGGCTTTCAAGGCACACTAATTAACATAAACATTTATCTATTGTCTTCCGCTGCATGGTGCCCAGTGCAAGTAGTACAGAGTCAGAATGCCCCACATCCCTTACCCACACACATGTTTATATAGACCAGGTCAGCTCTCCACTGTGTCCCTTGATATTCAATGATCCCGTGGTTGATGGGCTGAGCAGATCTAAGGATGATACTGCACTCAAAACTGAGTGAGTGAGTAAGGCCTCCGTCGGTCAGGGTTGGCCATGGATGTTGTGTCCTAGCTGTTGAGATATGTAAGCCAGGGCAGTACGATATGGAGAGCAAGCTGTTACCCCTGTAGCAAGCTCCCCGTTGCCTCCCTGGACTGATCCAGTTTTAGAGTCAGAATACCACAAATTATATTATGACCGATCTGTTATTACAGATAGGACAATCCATGATAACCTTCTGAATATAATAATACAGGATAAACAAGCAAGAACAACTTAATAGATATAGCCATTCCAAACACACATAGCTTACAGAATTCAATTAAGTGAAAAACACCAGAAATATGCTGAATTAAAAGTAGAAATTGAAAGACTTTGGAACATGAATGAGGTATACATTGTCCCGATAGTAATATTTACAACTGGTATCATCCCAAATGCACTGCACAATAGCATTAAACAATTCAGGCTACACAGCAATATTTATGTAAATCTTCAGAAAGCCACAACACTAAACACCCCTAGAATAGTCCAAAAGTTCCTCGCAATTGAGAATGAGTGTGTTTGGCTATGCCCGTACCTTAGGTTTTACCAGCTTGAGCTGAGAAAAAATAAATAATAATAACAAATATATAAACAATAAATATCGAGAACACGAGTTGTAGAGTCCTTAAAAGTGAGTCCATAGTTTGTACTAACAGTTAGTGATGGGGTGAGTGAAATTATCCCCACTGGTTCAAGCGTCTGATGATTGAGGGATAATAACTGTTGCTGAACCTGCTGGTGTGGGACTTCTCACCACTGCCTTCAGGAGGGCAGTGGTGAGAAAAGTGCATTCTCTGGATGGTGGGAATCCTTGATGATAGATGCTGTTTCCTTGTGGCAGCGTTGCTTATCAATGTGGTGAGGGCTTTACCTGTGACGGACTGGGCTGTATCCACTACTTTATAACATTTTCTGCTCAAGGGCATTGGTGTTCCCATACCAGGCTGTGATGCAACCAGTCAGTATATTCTCCACCGTGCATCTATAGAAATTTATCAAAGTTTTTAGGCGACATGCCAAATCTGCACAAATTTCTAAGAAAGTAGAGGTGCTGCCATGCCTTCTTTGTAATGACAGCTATATGCTGGTGGTGGTTACATGATAGGTGGCGAATCAATCAGGCTTTTCTGGATAATCTAGTTGTACTCATTGGTAAGTCCTGATATGTGTTAGAGTGATTTTTGAGTATAAGTCATTTACATTTAGTAAATGGCTTTGGCTACCAATCTTCTGCCTTTGAATATGTATTGTGGATTTAATTTGGAACAATGGATTCCTAGAAGCTGTGAATCCCAATCCATACGATGCTGGCGTCTGTGGGATGGATGTGAATCAGGAGGTGTGAAGTTTATATGTAGTTCCAAAAGAAAGCATTGTCTAAACTTTCTAAATATGGAATTGTCTTTTGTGTTTAGTAAATAAATATCGAGCCCCACATTGGGCCAACGGACCTTTCCACCGAAAGCGTCTCCATCTGATGCCTGCTGTATCTTGTTTTGTCAAATAAAGAAGCTGCTTCATATTCACCAGTAATCTTCTCCGGCGATTTCATTCACGTAACAGCACGGAGAATGCCAAAAATCAAAGTCCAAACGTCAATCAGAAGTCCAGAAGTCGAGGCCTGACAACTCAAGCCCTAAATCTACTAGGCCACTGGGGAAGTTGAAGTCTCATTGTCAGCAAATCTGTGAGCCCACTAGAGGCTGGAGATGGCCTATCCTGGGGATGGAGGCCTGTGTGTGTACATGGGTGGAGAGTGGGAGGGAAGGAAAGGAGCTTGTGTTGATGTTGTTGATTTGTTGTTTGCTATGTTCTGTATTGCTCTGCTGAGCATTGTGGGCATATTATGTTGCCATGGGGATATGCGATGACACATGCGGGCTGCCCCAGCACATCTTTGGTTGTTAACACAAACAACATATTTCACTATGCTTCAAAGAACACATGATAAGTAAATGTATCTACATTCGAGTATGATGGTATGATAAGGCCAACTACTCATAGTAGCTTCTTATTCCAGAATGATAGAACTAACCTAAGGTAAATTTCCAAAACTGATGTTGAACTGACTTCTCCAAGTAAATCCGAGGTGTCTAGGGGTTACCGGATATAACGTAGCCTCAAGCCAGCCACTGTGCTTGAACTTTTATTTTGCATGCTAGGTGCAAACTGGACTTGTATTTAAGCCATTCCACTTCACCCCAGCAGTTTCCTCCATGCAGGCACTCACAAGAAGATTGGCTCCTCCTGGGCGAGGTCTTGGAAGATTGCCACCATCAATGGAACCTAAACCCTTGGGAGAGTCAGTGCCTCTGAGAGGTGGGGTTTAAAAATAAACACTGATAATAAAGGACATTATTTGTGAAAAAGAAAACAACGTTGCGTGACTGGGTGACGCGGTTGATATTTTAATATTTTTGTTCTCAGAAATGAGGGTGGTGCAGCACTCTTTACCTAAGCCTCTTCCTGCCTTTCTGTGGGGAGTGTTCAGCGCGCAGTCCCTGAAGGAAATGAAGATGCATAGCTCTCAGATGTTGAAGAAGAGTGCACTCTGGTGGATGACATGAGTCGATGCTCACACTTGAATGTAAAAGGGCTATCATGCTTCATGTTGTGAGTTTATTGTCATGGGCACACATACACGCAGTATAAATGCTATGAACTTTAGCTTGTTGCAGCAGCAACACAACACATTACAGTTGAGGACAAAAGTAAGTTAATGTAAATCACAGAAACCAGACTCCCCCTCCATGGACTCTGTCTACACTTCTCACTGTCTCAGTAAAGCAGCCAACATAATCAAAGAGTCCCTGCCACCATAGATGTTATCTCTTCTCCCTTCTCCCATCAGGTGGAAGATACAAAGCCTGAAAGCATGTATCACCAGGTTCTAGGACAGCTTCTATCCCGTCATTATAACACTACTGACCTCGCATTCAAAGTTCAAAGTAAATTTATTATCAATTATGTATGTATTACCTTGAGATTCATTTTCTTACAGGACAATTAAAGAAGTACACTAGAATTTATGAAAAAAACACTCATAGATGCTGACTGACAAATGACAAATATGCAAAAGACAAATTATGCAAATGAAAAGTAATACTGAGGACATAAGTTGTAAAGATCCTTGGAAGTGAGTCTGTAGGTTGTAGAATCAGTGCATATTTGTGGTGAGTGAAGTCATCCATTCTAGATAAGGAGCTTGATGGCTGTATGGTAATAACCGTTCCTGAACCTGTGGTGTGGGACTGTCTTCCGTACCTCCTGCCTGATGGAATTAGCAAGAAGGGAGCATGGCCTGGATGGTGGGGGTCTCTAATGATGGATGCTGTATTCTTGTGGCAACGCTCCATGTAAATGTGGGGAGGGCTGTATGTACCATTTTCTGTTGTCTTTTTCCATTCCTGGGCAATGATGTTTCCAAACCAGGCTGTGATGCAACCAGTCAGGATACTCTCCACTGTGCATCTATAGAAGTTTGTCAAACGTTTTGATGGCATGCTGAATCTGTGCGAACTTCTAAGAAAGCAGAGGCACTGTCATGCCTTCTTTGTGATGGCGCTTATGTGCTGATCACAGGACAAATCCTCTGCTCTGATAACAAGGAATTTAATGGTGCTGACCCTCTCTACATCTAATCCACTAATAAGAATTGCCTCATAGATCTCCAGATTCTTCCTCCTGTAATTGATAATCAGCTCCTGCAGTTGTGATCTTGCACTTTCTCTAACTGCAAAACTGTAAAAATTGCTTTCCATTGCATTATCTCAATGCACCATCGTAATGAAAGTTTTACCCTGTACCTTGCTATGCGTAACAACGATAAACCAATTTACCCTTTTAAGCTTAAATTGACATAAATAATACATAATTTGCATATTTGAAAATTAACTAACAAAATAAACATAATAACAGTAGTGCAAGGTAAAGAGAGAAAATAATATTGTCCAATATAGTATCAAGGTTTTCCTGATGGCAGGAGGGAGGAAGTTGTTGTTGGACCTTGAATCGGAATCAGAATCAGGTTTATTATCACCAGCGCATGATGTGAAATTTGTTAACTTAACAGCAGCAGTTCAATGCAATACATAATATAGAAAAAAAAAGTAAAATAATAATAACAATAAATAGATAAATAAATAAATAAATCTTGTTCAGTATACTTTATACAGTATACGTATATTGAATAGATTAAAAATCATGCAAAAAATAAATACTATATATTAAAAAAAAGTGAGATTGTGTCCAAGGGTTCAATGTCCATTTAGGAATCAGATGGCAGAGGGGAAGAAGCTGTTCCTGTATCACTGAGTGTGTGCCTTTAGGCTTCTATATCTCCTACCTGATGGTAACAGTGAGAAAAGGGCATGTCCTGGGTGCTGAACGTCCTTAATAATGGATGCTGCCTTTCTGAGACACTGATCCTTGAAGATGTCCTGAGTATTTTGTAGGCTAGTACCCAAGATGGAGCCGACTAGATTGTGGGTCTTCAGGCTTCTTGTACCTCCTGCCTGATGGCAGCACTGAAAAGAGAGCATTATTGTGACTGTGATCAAAGTCACTGGAGAGACACTGAAGCTGTTGATACAGACATTGAAGCTGTTGTTTGTCACAACAAGCAGGCATCATCCTGGAGACTCTCTCAGTACAGGTTCACAATCACAAAATACATCACATTTTTATACCCTTAAGATCAAAGGTAACAGCAGGTGATTCAATACAATTTTAGTAGTTACAATTGTTACATACTTCATGGATAGCTTGTGACTGTCTTATGAGGATGATGTAATGGTCTTGCGGAGGTCACATGATGTAATTTTCCCGCCGATGTGAGTTCATCTGATGACATGTTCTCACCAGATATCTGAGGGTAGACCCCTGGTGATGCAGTTAGTTTACTTTACTTTACTTTATACTTTATTGTCGCCAAACAAGAACATACAATCATCACAGGGATATTTGATTCTGCGCTTGCTGCTCCCTGGATTACAAATATTAAATATTAAAAGTATTAAAAATAGTAAAAATTAGTAAATATTAAAAATTTAAATTATAAATCATAAATAGAAAATAGAGAAATGGAAAGTAAGGTAGTGCAAAAAAAAAACCGAGAGGCAGGTCCAGATATTTGGAGAGTATGGCCCAGATCCGGGTCAGGATCCGTTCAGCAGTCTTATCACAGTTGGAAAGAAGCTGTTCCCAAATCTGGTCGTACGAGTCTTCAAACTCCTGAGCCTTCTCCCAGAGGGGAGAGGGACGAAAAGAGGGCTGGGTGGGTCGTGTCCTTGATTTTCCTGGCAGCACTGCTCCGACAGCATGCGGTGTAAAGTGAGTCCAAGGACGGAAGATTGGTTTGTGTGATGTGCTGCGCCGTGTTCACAATCTTCTGCAGCTTCTTCCGGTCTTGGACAGGACATACCAGGTTGTGATGCACCCTAGAAGAATGCTTTCTACAGTGCATCTATAAAAATTAGTGAGGGTTTTAGGGGACAGGCCAAATTTCTTTAGTTTTCTCAGGAAGTAAAGGAGCTGGTGGGCCTTCTTGGCAGTGAACTCTGCTTGGTTGGACCAAGTCAGGTCATTTGTGATATTGACCCCGAGGAACTTAAAGCTTTTGACCTGATCCACTTGCGCACCACTGATGTAAATTGGGTCGTGCAGTCCGCTACTCCTTCTGAAGTCAACAACCAATTCCTTCGTCTTGCTGGCGTTGAGGGATAGGTTATTGTCTTTGCACCATGCCACTAGGTTCTTAATTTCCTCTCTGTACTCAAACTCATCATTACCCGAGATACGGCCTACAATTGTTGTGTCATCAGCAAACTCATATATTGAGCTTGATGGAAACTTGGCTACACAATCATGGGTGTACAGTGAGTACAGCAGGGGGCTGAGTATACAGCCATGTGGGGCCCCAGTGGTCAGAGTGATTGTAGAGGAGAGCTTGTCCCCCATTTTTACAGCCTGGGTCCTGTCTGTGAGGAAGTTGAAGATCCAGCTGCAGATCTGAGTGCTAAGGCCCAGGTTCTGGAGGTTAGGAATCAGTTTATTTGGAATGATGGTATTAAAGGCAGAGCTGTAGTCAATGAAAAGGAGCCTTATGTATGTGTCTTTATTCTCCAGGTGTTCTAAGGAGGAATATAGGGCCAGAGAGATGGCATCTGCCATTGACCTGTTGCTCTGGTAGGCGATTGCGAAGCATCGAGGTTGACCGGTAGGCTGTGGTTGATGTGTCCCATAACCAATCTCTCAAAGCACTTCATAGCAATTGATGACAGAGCCACAGGTCGATAGTCATTCAGGCATGCCACCTTGCTCTTCTTCGGCACTGGGATTATCGCTGCCTTCTTAAAACATGAGGGGATCTTAGACTGAAGCAAGGAGCAGTTGTAGATGTCAGCAAACATTCCAGCTAGCTCGCTTGCACAGGCCCAGAGAACCCATCCCGGGATGCCATCCAGGCTCGTCGCCTTCCTTGGATTTATCTTCAGGAAGGCCCTTCTAACGTCCTCCTCGGTGACAATGAATCTCAATGCCACCAGGTCCGGTCCGTCCGGAGGAGCGGGACACTCCTCTTCTGTTCGAATCTTGCGTAGAATACGTTAAGTTTTCAGTTAGATCGTCAGTCAGATACTCCGCTACGCTGCATATTAGTCTCATGACGCAGTATAGTTTTAAAACAGAGTTTTACTTTCTATTGTAAGGTACAGAAGTGTTGGGCCAGCAGTTTCACCAATAGCTGCCAGATTTGTTGATGTATCTTTTCAGTAGTATTGGTGAGTGAAGATGGGAACCTGAAGGAGTCGTTCAGCAGTTTTGGAGAGGATCGACCATTATTGAATGCGTTCAAGAAAGAATGATCTGCATGAGATACCCTCTGCTAAAGCAGAAAAGGTTGTGCAGTCTCTAGTCTATTCTACAGAGAAAAAGGTCAGTGCCTTTAAACCGTTTTATTTCCGTTGTCGTGAATCCTGCGGACAAGGCAGGTTCCGGCTGGGATCGACAGTAACGTCAAGTCTTTGAGGAATTCCTTACTTCAGGAAAGTCTCTCCTAATTGACTGTATAAATCTCTTGGACTTTCAAATTTACCATTCTAAGAACTGTGCTCTAATTTACCACTTTAAGATTGTGTTTGCATTTACCGCTTTAAGAACTAGTACTGAGTTTGGCGGTTTGTTAGATGGCCGCATAGTGGTTTACTTCCAGTTAAGCTTTTCATTTGTTTATCTTTTCACTAATTTTGAGCAGAGTTTAATAAATGTTTATTTGTTTATAAAACCTGACTCATTTCCATATTCATTGTTGCAGGTCATGTGACACAATGACATTATTTGCCGACGACACTACATTGATTGGCCTTATCTCAAACAATAACGAGGTGGCCTACAGGGAAGAAGTCATCTCTCTGACACAGTGGTGTCAAGAAAACAAACTCTCCCTCAGTGTAGCTAACCAAAGAAGCTGGTCGTGGATTACAAGAGGAATGGAGATGGGTTTAACCCCTATTAACATCAATGGATCTGGGGTTGAGAGGGTAAACAGCTTTATGTTCCTCAGCATCCACATCACCGAGGACCTCACATGGTCTGTACACACGTGTTATGTGGTGAAAAGGCACAACAGCACTTCTTTCACCTCAGATGGTTGAGGAAGTTTGGTATGGGCCCTCAAATCCTAATAACTTTCTTAGGGGCACAGTTGAGAGCATCCTGACTGGCTGCATCACTGCCTGGTATGGGAACTGTACTTCCCTCAATCACAGGACTCTGCAGAGAACAGACAGCCCAGCACATCTGTAGTTGTGAGCTTCCCATGATTCAGGATATTTACAAAGACAGGTGTGTAAAAAAGGGCCTGAAGGATCATTGGGGACCTGAGTCATCCCAACCACAATCTATTCCAGCTGCTACCATGCTGGAAATGGTACCACAGCATAAAAGCCAGAACCAACAGGCTCCAGGACAGCTTCTTCCACAAGGCCATCAGACTGATTAACTCATGCTGATTTGAGTGTACTCTATATTACATTGACTGTTCTATTTATTATAAATTACTATGATTGCACAATGCACTTTTAGGCATGTGTGTGAAGGATGGAAGAAATAAAGTCAATTCAATCCAATTCAATACTTCAATACTTTGGGTTGACAAATGGTTCCTTTGAGACACGTAGTGGAAGCACACTGTAATTGATAAGACACCTCTGAAGGTCCAAAAGCCTTTAGGAGAACTTAATTAACACAAGTATTCTGAAACCTTTTGATGACAGGGAGCCAGACACCCAAAACCAGGTCCTGAAGAAGGGTCTCAGCCCAAAACGTTGACTGTTTATTCAAGTCAAGTCAAGTTTATTGTCATTTCGGCCATAAGCTGCTGGTACAGTACACAGTAAAAACGAAACAATGTTCCTCCAGGACCCTGGTGCTACATGAAACAACACAAAACTACACTGGACTATGTCAGACAGCACAGGGCTACCTTAGACTATGTAAAACAACATAAAAACTACACTAGACTACAGACCTGCACAGGACTACATAAAGTACACAAAACAGTGCAGGGCAGTACAATAATTAATAAACAAGACAATAGGCACAGTTCAGGACAAATTACAATATAATAATAAATGATATAGATGTCAGTCCAGGCTCTGGGTATTGAGGACTCTGATGGCTTGGGGGAAGAAACTTGCACAGTCCGGTCATGAGAGCCCGAAAGCTTCGGTACCTTTTGCCAGATGGCAGGAGGGAGAAGAGTTTGTGTGAGGGGTGTGTGAGGTCCTTCATAACGGTGTTTGCTTTGTGGGTGCAGCGTGTGGTGTAAATGTCTGTAATAGTGGGAAGAGAGACCCCGACGATCTTCTCAGCTGACCTCACTATCTGCTACAGGGTCTTGCGACCGGAGATGGTGCAATTTCTGAACCAGGCAATGATGCAGCTGCTCAGGATGCTCTCGATACATCCTCTGTAGAATGTGGTGAGGGTGGGGGGTGGGAGATGAACTTCTCTCAGGCTTCGCAGAAAGTAGAGACAATGCTGGGCTTTCTTGGCTATGGAGCTGGCGTTGAGGGACCAGGTGTTCTCTGCCAGGTGAACAGCAAGAAATTTGGTGCTCTTAATGATTTGGAGCCATCAATGTTCTGCCGAGAGTGGTCGCTCCATGCTCTCCTGAAGTCAACAACCTCCTCTTTTGTTTTGTTCACATTCAGAGACAGGTTGTTGGCTCTACACCAGTCCGTTAGCTGCTACACCTCCTCTCTGTATGCTGACTCATCGTTCTTGTTGATGAGACTCACCATGGTCGTGTCATCGGCGAACTTGATGATGTGGTTCGAGCTGCGTGTTGCAGCACAGTTGTGGGTCAGCAGAGTGAACAGCAGTGGACTGAGCACACAGCCCTGGGGGACCCCATGCTCAGTGTGATGGTGTTGGAGATTCTGCTTCCAATCCGGACTGACTGGAGTCTCCCAGTCAGGACATCTAGGATCCAGTTGCAGAGGGAGGTGTTCAGGCCCAGCAGTTTCAGCTTTCCAATCAGTTTCTGAGGAATGATTGTGTTGAATGCTGAACTGAAGTCTATGAACAGCATTCGAACGTACGTGTCTTTTTTGTCCAGGTGGGTGAGGGCCAGGTAGAGGGTGGTGGCGATGGCGTCGTCTGTTGAGCAGTTGGGACGATACGCGAACTGCAGGGGGTTCAATGAACTGCAAGGTGCTACCCCACCTGCTGAGTTCCTCCAGATTTTGTGTATGTTGTTAGAACGATTCTTGGGGTTAGCACATGTAACAAATAACTTGATTCAGCCACTAGCCTTCAGATTTGATTATGAATTGTAGAGTAAACTTAAAATGCAGCTCTGAACTATGGCTTCCTAAAAAGGAGGGAAGTACAGGAGCCGGAAGACACACACAAGACACACACTCAACTATTCAGTTTTTTAGGAACTACTTCTTTTCCTCCACCATCAGATTTCTGAATGGCCTACGACGTTATGAACACTACCTCTTTATTTTTGCTCTCTTTTTTGCACCACTTAAATTATAAAAATAGTGGCCATTTCATTACTATCGGTATCCCCTGTTATTGTCGCCTTCTGTCAGTTGAATCAAGTTAAACCATTCTGAGTGGATAGAACTTTGGCAGACATTAAGCTAGATTTCTGCATTCTGTTATTGCTCTTCTTTTGTACTGCCTCGATGTATGTGATGAAATGATCTGTCGGAATGGCATAAAAAGCTGTCTTTGGCTGTACCTTACTTAGTGCACGTGACACTAATAAGCCAGTTACCAGGCACTCATCAATGGGAGTGAATGAAGGAGAAAACGTTCCCTCTGCTGGCCATCCTTGGTATTTCAAGGCACATCACCAGTCATGTATTAGGTTGATAATGGTCCCTTCCAACAGGTCCTGCCAGATCAGTTTGTAAGTGAACAGAGGCTAAATAATTGGCTTATTTTGCTACCTGTTGGTGAGATCAAGCAGCTACATTTCCTTGATGTGTTCTGCTGCTCACACTGACTCAAGTTACCTTTGTCAACAGCTGCAATAGACCTTTTCTGAAGAAAGGTCAGTAATCTTTACTTCTATTCTCTCTCCACAGATATACCCTGACCTGTGATGTGTTTCCAGAGCTTTCTGTTTTTATTTCAGATTTTCTGCATCTGCAGTGTTTCGTGAGTGTATTAGAGTGTTATCGCTGTATATCACTGTTCTTCTCTCTTCTCTGGATCTATATCCTGGAACAGAATTGGGGAAGCACCTCTATCCGAAGAACTGCAGCAGTTCAGGAAAACGGCTCACAGCCATCTTCTTGAAGGCAATTAGAGACGGACGATAAATGGTGATCACGTAGATCCCAGAGAAACAATATCTAACACCCAAATCCAGCGGGGAAGATGATTTCAGAGAGGATACATCACTGCTGCATCACTGCCTGTAACAGAAACTGCACTGAAGCCAGGAAGGCTCTGCAAAGAGTAGTCAAAACTGTCCATCACATCACCAGCACGAGCCTAGCCATCCTCAAGGACATATATACAGAAAGGTGCCGGAAAAAGGCCAGTAACAGCATGAAGGATCCCACTCCCTGCTCATGGACTGTTAGTCCCACTCCCATCAGGGAAGAGGCTATGGAGTATCCGTGCCAGGACCACCAGACTCAAAAACAGCTACCTTCCCCAAGCAGTAAGGCTGGTCGACGTCTTGTTACGTACCCCGTAACTGGGTTGCCAAACCAGCAGAAATGGATCACTCAGTTGGAGTCTGGAGTACTAGAACTAAGAAAGTTTTATTAAAGAAACAAGCAACACAGTAATCGAAAGGATAATAAATGCAACAGTTCAGCGATGATAAACACACATGTGCACAGAATTAAGATAACAGCATCAATCAAGCTCTATCGTTGTCTAGGGGTAAATGACCAAATTTCAAAGTGACTCAAAGTTCAGTCCAGTTTAGTAGTTCAGTTCGCAGTAATCGTTGCCATGGCGATGGACAACGTGGGGGAAGAGAGAGAAAGAGAACAGGAACAACTGATCATTCAGACACGGCTTCACTCACAGACCGGCGAGATGGCTCACAAGCAACTTTTTTGGGCGGGTCCTTGGTGATGTCACCTGAGGTCACCGACTGTGACCCCTCCTCCAGATGCGGTCGATCCTCTGCAGTGAACCCGGCACCCAGGCAAGGGCGGACACACATCGAGTTCCCGCTGATCGTACCTTTCCACCCTGGCCGTTGTCTGGTACTTCCCACCAACTCGTGAGAAGCGTACCGCTTCCAGGGTCTCATTACCTCGGGTGGCGTGTGTCTGCCTTAGCGAACCGGTCCCTTTTTATCCCCCTGCTGGGGTATCGCCTGTCCATCACTTCAAACAGTTCAAGGTTCAAAGGGGGGGAGCCGCCCCAGACAGCTCTCTCTCCCCCGTCCCTTCATTACACATCTCCAGACGCTGCTCCATTGTTCCTTATCTCTCCTTCCCCTGAGGGCAGGTGGCAGACCACTTGCTGATGTCACTGATGCTAACCCAGGCCAGCAAACATCTTAATTTTATGTGCATTCTCGTCACACTTCCCCCCTTTAAGGATTTTTACCGGGAGGTAAAAATTACAAACATGAATACATTATTTGATACATACACAAATATACATCTTTAACAGCTATTTGGCTAACACAGCGAGTTTGAAGCTGTCAACACCTTGACAGACAGTCATCACATTTTCTGTTCCTTTTACACGTGTTATTAATAATCCCTTAGACCAGGCTCCAACTCAGCAAACTTCATAGTGGCCAAAAACACTGATGAATTGCGACCAATGTAACCTCTCATTTGGTTTTGTCCCGGACCACAATAACAAGGGTCGTCCCATTCCGACTCAGTTTTCTCTCGCAAGGGCTTAGTAGGAGGGGGACGGGTATTGACCGCAGAGTTATTGCAAAACTTCCTGCAGTACCCCACCATCTCCAAGAGCCTTCTGAGGGCCCTCCTGTCTGTCGGGGTTGGGAGGTCAGCAATAGCCTGCACTGTAGCTTGCATCGCTGCCAGCTGCCCGTGTCACCACAATTCCCAGGTAAGTGACCTTCGTGTAGCCGAATTCATTTTTTTCAAGGTTCACTATCAAACTGGCTTCAGACAGCCGTATTAAATTGCCAATACACACCTCTGTGTTCCTCAGCCCTTTAGTCACTGAATTACTCATTATATATGAGTGTTCTTTACTAGGCTACCCTATTGTAACGTCCCAGTTCTTTGCATTTCCTCGGGACAATCAAACACACGGGTGCGAGTCGTTTAATTACTTCTTCTAAAGATTCGCTTTGTTCGGGGATTAAGGGAGAGACCTTATCAGTAGACCTGGCCAAAACAATAGCCTTCTCCCATCTGACCAATCCCATCCTAATCTTTTCAAAATGGTTTTTTTCCTCTTATCGGGGGCCCCTAGCTTCATTGATTTCCACGCTAACACCGACTAGGTTTGTTAGCATATCAAAAGCCGGTGACCGCCTCAGTTCGCGTCAGTCATGATCAATAACATTTTTCTCCCTGGGCAGCCGGTAAATCTCTTTCATGATTCCACCAACTGTTTCCTCCAGCACCGCAAAATGTCCACCGGGGGGTACCTCGTGGGCCATGTTAAAAACCTCATCCCCATAACTCTTTTGCACCACCCCCCACTCCTCATCTGCGGATACTGTACTTGATTTCCCTTTTAGCACTTCCTCCTCCGCACAATAGCCTACTAGTTCCCTTGTCAAGGCTGTGTCAGAGAGAGCGGTCTCTGCCAAAACCATCAGCCCCTCGTCTCGCTCCTGCGTCTGCACAAATTCTTTCCTGGCTACTGCTACGTCCGTCCCAGCTCCCTCACTACCTCTTGTCTCACTACACCCCGTCTCATACAAGGTTGGCAGAAATGTTTCAGCTAAATTCACTATCGCGGGCCCATGATGAACCTGTGAGTCCATGGGCGGGGCCTCAATGCTGGCAGGCTGACCTGTCAATCTCACGACTGGGAACACGATTCCTCCGGCGATGTCATTACCGAGCAAGACTTCCATGCCTTTCATCGGTAATTCGGACCTCACCCCGATCGTGACTAGTCCAGAGACCAGGTTGCTTTGTAAGTGTATCTGGTGCAAAGGGACTGACTCTGTCCCTTTCCCAACACCTTTGACCTCTACCTCCCCAGTCTGGGTCTCTGAGCTAAACTCTAATACACTCTTCAGTATTAGTGACTGACACGCTCCCGTGTCTCTCCAGATCCGCACTGGAACTGGTTTTAACCTCTCCTTCACTGACACCAGTCCGGCCGAGATAAACTTCTCACGCCCTTCCTGGACTTTTTCAGACCTGTCCTTCCCTAGCGGTTCGCTTAACAGCTCGATACAGCCATTCAAAATTTCCGCTTTTCCTTTCCCCGTCTCCTTCCTTGGGGCAAAGCACCTGGACGCAAAGTGTCCGACTTTCCCACAATTATAACAGATGACCCCAGGAGACTTCCTACCAGACTGCTCCCGGTCTACCTTATCCTTTTCACGAGTCCCCGGCTTACTTTCTGACTTTTCCGGCGGACTCTCCCCTCCATCCTGACTACCCTGCTGGTAGCCTTTACTCGGGGCAAACTTCATTTTATGCGTCAACGCATACTCATCCGCTAACTTAGCAGTTGCGGCTAACGTGGCTGCCTCTTTCTCATCGAGGTAGGGTCTCATACCCTCAGGGACACAACCTTTAAACTGCTCAATCAGGATCAGTTGTAGCAGTCTGTCATAATCCCCCTCTACCCCCTTCGAGGCGCACCAACGCTCACAATAGGTCTGCATCTCACGGGCAAACTCCAAATACGTGCGGTCCCACTGCTTCCTCGCATTCCGGAACCTCTGCCGGTATGCCTCCGGGACCAACTCATAAATCCTGAGGATGGCCTCTTTCACCACCTCATACCTCTGGGCATCTTCCGCGGACAAAGCTGAGTAAGCTTCTTGGGCCTTCCCTTTCAATACACTCTGAAGTAAAACAACCCACTTATCCCTCGGCCAGTCCTGACTTATAGCCACTTTTTTGAAGTGGAGGAAGTACCGATCCACGTCGGTATCGTCAAATGGGGGAACCAGCCTAACCTCCTGGGTCACCCGGAACCCTCCACCTTGGTTCGGCACGAGCCCCTGCTCGGCCCTTATCTTTAACTTCTCCAGCTCAAATTCCCTTTCCCTCTGTTTCCCTCTCTCTTCTTGCTCCCATTGCCTCTCTTTCTCCTCTCTCTCTAACTGTCTCTCTCTCTCTTTCTCTTCTCTCTCCAACTGTCTTTCTCTCTCTTGCCTTTCTAACTCTCTCTCCTTCTCTTCGTGTTCTAACTGCCGTACCCGGAACTCGTGCTCGAGTCTCAGTTTTTCAAGCTGTACCTGTACCGCATCTCCAGCAGGTTTTTCAATAGACACCACCCCCAGCTCACCTTGGGGAAACACACCTTTAGATACATAGTGCTCTACAATAGCTCTGTGTATCTCCTCTCTCCTCATTGTCGACTTCACCTTAGCAAGATTCAACCGTTTGGCCACAGCTATCAATTCCGATTTTCTGGCATCCTTTAATGCCTCCAAGGTCGGCGCCTTTATAAATTCCTCAGCCTCCATTTCTGCTGTTTGTCTTTTCTTTCTTTCGAGAATTTTAACCCAATCAATTTACTCCGTCCCAAATTTAGTGTTCAAAATCCTGGACAAGCCTCCACTTATGTTACGTACCCCGTAACTGGGTTGCCAAACCAGCAGAAATGGATCACTCAGTTGGAGTCTGGAGTACTAGAACTAAGGAAGTTTTATTAAAGAAACAAGCAACACAGTAATCGAAAGGATAATAAATGCAACAGTTCAGCGATGATAAACACATATGTGCACAGAATTAAGATAACAGCATCAATCAAGCTCTATCGTTGTCTAGGGGTAAATGACCAAATTTCAAAGTGACTCAAAGTTCAGTCCAGTTTAGTAGTTCAGTTTGCAGTAATCGTTGCCATGGCGATGGACAACGTGGGGGAAGAGAGAGAAAGAGAACAGGAACAACTGATCATTCAGACACGGCTTCACTCACAGACCGGTGAGATGGCTCACAAGCAACTTTTTTGGGCGGGTCCTTGGTGATGTCACCTGAGGTCACCGACTGTGACCCCTCCTCCAGATGCGGTCGATCCTCTGCAGTGAACCCGGCACCCAGGCAAGGGCGGACACACATCGAGTTCCCGCTGATCGTACCTTTCCACCCTGGCCGTTGTCTGGTACTTCCCACCAACTCGTGAGAAGCATACCGCTTCCAGGGTCTCATTACCTCGGGTGGCGTGTGTCTGCCTTAGCGAACCGGTCCCTTTTTATCCCCCTGCTGGGGTATCGCCTGTCCATCACTTCAAACAGTTCAAGGTTCAAAGGGGGGGAGCCGCCCCAGACAGCTCTCTCTCCCCCGTCCCTTCATTACACATCTCCAGACGCTGCTCCATTGTTCCTTATCTCTCCTTCCCCTGAGGGCAGGTGGCAGACCACTTGCTGATGTCACTGATGCTAACCCAGGCCAGCAAACATCTTAATTTTATGTGCATTCTCGTCACAGTCTCCACCCACTGACCGGCCCATCCTCACCCCTCACCACCATGACTTCTATCATTACCTGTAAGGGTCATCTTATCTGCAGACACTCCTGTGCCTAGCATCTCTTTAGGGACATAGAATCAATCTATGTATACAAGCTGTCTTACATATTTATATTTATTGTGTTTATATTTATTATTGTCTTCTTTATCTTACTTTATTTTTTTGTGCTGTATCAGATCTGGAGTAACAATTATTTTGTTCTCCTTTACACTTGTATGCCGAAAATGACATTAAACAATCTTGAATTTTCTGGTACTTACACCCTTGACACTCCAGATCCTGCACCAGTCTGTCTCTCTCCACAGCTCGTGTGGGAACCTCACTCCTCCATCCTCCAGGCTTGTCACTCTGCTGCCCAAATGGAATCTGATCATTTCTTCCAATTACCTCATTTGCATTGACATTGAATTGGCCATTTTGGTTGCTGCCTTGATTGATAAAAAACGAAGGTTGTGTCTGTTGGCACAATATGGGATCGATTGGCACCTCAGAAACCAATGGCCTGCCTTATCTTTCTTTTTACTTCAGTATGTGCTACCAGCTTGTTGTAATTCAGGACACAAAAACAGGGCCAAGGCCTAAAAACCCAATTCCTACCCTAGAAGGTCAAAGCCAAAGTCAAGGTAAATTTATTATCAAAGTGTGTATGTGTTACCATATACTGGAGGGACTCAGCAGATCAGTCAGCATCTATGGTGGCGAATTACTACCTGATCAGGCATATTAATGTGTGGCTGAGGGACTGGTGTAGGGGACACAGGTTCAGATTCCTGGATCATTGGGGCCTCTTCTGGGGGAGGTACGACCTGTACAAAAACGATGGGTTACACTTGAACCCAAAGGGGTCCAATATCCTAGCAGGTAGGTTTAATAGAGCTCTTAGTGAGGGTTTAGACTAATTTGGCAGGGGGATGGGAACTGGAGTGATAGGGTTGAGGAAGGGGAAAACAGAAATAAATCGAAGATAGCGTGTAACAGATATAATAGAAAGGACAGGCAGGAGATGAGGCATAATCACTGCCAGTGGGATGAGTTACTGGGCAATAGAGGTGTGGTGCAGTTAAAACAGAAAGCAACAAATACTGGACAGAAAGTGTTAAATTTGAATGCATGCAGCATAAGAAATAAAATGGACAATCTTGAAATTCAGCTACAGGTTGGCAAGTATGACGTAGTGGCCATCTCAGAAACTTGGCTAAAGGATGGATGCCATTGGGAGCTGTACATCCAAGGATATATGGTGTATCAGAAAGATAGGTTAGTGGGCAGAGGGGGTGGTGTGGCTCTGTATATTAGAAATAATATTAAATCGTTAGTAAGGGATGACATAGGATCAGAAGATGTAGAGTCTCTAGGGGTTGAGTTAAGAATTAGCAAGGGTAAAACGACCCTAATCACAATTGTATACAGGCCTCCAAACAGCAGCCGAGATGTGGATTACAAATTACACAGGAGATAGAAAAGGTGTGTCAGAAGGGCAATGTCATGATAATCATTGGGGATTTTAACATGAAAGTGGATTGGGAAAACCAGGCCAGTACTGGACCTCAGAAGAGAAAATTTGTAGAATATCTAAGGGATGGCTTTTTGGAACAGCTTTTTGCTGAGCCCACTAGGGGATCAGCTGTTCTGGATTGAGTGCTGTACAACGGTCCGGAGGTGATAAGAGAGCTTAAGGTTAAGGAACCCTGAGGGAACAGTGATCACAATATGATCGAGTTCACTGAGAAGACTGAGAAGGAGAAACTAAAACCCTATGTGTCAGTATTTCAGCGGAATAAAGGAAATTACAATGGCATGAGAGGGGAACTGTCCAAAGTTGACCGGAAAGGGAAACTAGCAGGAAGGACAGCAGAGCAGCAATGGCTGGAGTTTCTGTGAAAAATGAGGGATGTGCAAGACAGATATATTCCAAACAAGAAGAAATTTTCAAATGGAAGAAGGACACTATCATGGCTGACAAGTGAAGTCAGAGCCAAAGTAAAAGCAAAAGAGAGGGCATACAAGGAAGCCAAAACTAGTGAGAATATAGAGGCGCAAACATGGGGAATTCTGCAGATGCTGGAAATTCAAGCAACACACATCAAAGTTGCTGGTGAACGCAGCAGGCCAGGCAGCATCTCTAGGAAGAGGTACAGTCGACGTTTCAGGCCAAGACCCTTCGTCAGGACTAACTGAAGGAAGAGCTAGTAAGAGATTTGAAAGTGGGAGGGGGAGGGGGAGATCCAAAATGATAGGAGAAGACAGGAGGGGGAGGGATGGAGCCAAGAGCTGGACAGGTGATTGGAAAAAGGGATATGAGAGGATCATGGGACAGGAGGCCCAGGGAGAAGGAAAAGGGGGAGGGTGGGAAAAAAAACCCAGAGGATGGGCAAGGGGTATAGTCAGAGGGACAGAGGGAGAAAAAGGAGAGAGAGGGAATGTGTGTATATAAATAAATAACGGATGGGGTACAAGGGGGAGGTGGGGCATTAGCGGAAGTTTAAGAAGTCAATGTTAGGTAGCCTCCAACCTGATAGCATGAGCATTGACTTCTTAAACTTCCGCTAATGCCCCACCGCTCCTTCGTAACCCATCCGTTATTTATTTATATACACATTCTTTCTCTCTCTCTCCTTTTTCTCCCTCTGTCCCTCTGACTATACCCCTTGCCCATCCTCTGGGTATTCCCCCCTCCCCCTTTTCCTTCTCCCTATGCCTCCTGTCCCATGATCCTCTCATATCCTTTTGCCAATCACCTGTCCAGCTCTTGGCTCCATCCCTCCCCCTCCTGTCTTCTCCTATCATTTCGGATCTCCCCATCTCCCTCCCACTTTCAAATCTCTTACGAGCTCTTCCTTCAGTTAGTCCTGACGAAGGTTCTCGGCCCAAAACGTCGACTGTACCTCTTCCCAGAGATGCTGCCTGGCCTGTTGAGAATATAGAGGATTGGGGAAACTTTAAAAAAGTTGCAGAAGGAAACTAAGAAGGTCATTAGGAAGGAAAAGATGAATTATGAAAAGAAGCTGACGACTAATATCAAAGAAGATACTAAAAGCTTTTTTAAGTATGTTAATGGTAAAAGAGAGTCAAAGGTAGATATAGGACTAACAGAAAATGATGCTGGAGATATTGTAATGAGAGATGCAGAGATGCAGAGGAACTGAATGTGAATTTTCTATCAGTCTTCACATACGACTGAGAAGGTGCTCAGGAAGCTAAATGGTCTGAAGATGGATAAATCTCCTGGACCTGATGGAATGCACCCTTGGGTTCTGAAGGAAGTAGCTGGAGAGACTGTGGAGGCAATAACAATGATCTTTAAAGAATCCATAGATCTTGGCATTGTAACGGATGACTGGAAAATTGCAAATGTTACTCCACTATTTAAGAAGGGTGGGAGGCAGCAGAAAGGAAATGATAGACCTGTTAGCCTGATATCAGTGGTTGGGAAGTTGTTGGAATTGATTGTTAGGGATAAGATTGTGGAGTACCTGGAGGTACATGACAAGATAGGCCAAAGCCAGCATGGTTTCCTGAAAGGAGAATCCTGCCTGACAAACCTACTGCAATGTTTTGCTGAAATTGTAGGCTGGGTCTTCAAAGGAGATGCAGTAGATGTGGTGTACTTAGATTTTCAGAAGGCCTTTGACAAGGTGCCTCACATGAGGCCGCAGAGCAACAGAAGAGCCCATGAATTACAAGGAAATTATTAGCATGGGTGGAGCATTGGCTGATCGGCAGAAAACACAGAGTGCGAGTACAGGATCCGATGCTGGATGGCTGCTGGTTGCCAGTGGAGTTCCACAGGGGTCGGTGTTGGGACCGCTACCTTTTGCCATGTATGTCAATGATTTGGACTATGGAATTAATGGATTTGTGGCTAAATTTGTTGATGATACAAAGATAGGTGGAGGAGCGGGTAGTGTTGAGGAAACAGAGTGCCTGCAGAGAGACTTAGATAGTTTAGGGGAATGGGCAAAGAGGTGGCAAATGGGTGCCAAAGGACATTATGGACATCCTGAATGCTAAAAAGAGGGCGTTTAGAGATGGAAATAGGGAGGAGCTGAGGGCAATACAGAGGGACCTGAAAGCCAGGATCAGGGAGGTTAAAGACAGGTACAGGAGGAAGCTTGAGTGGAAACTCCAGCAGAACAACATGAGAGAGGTCTGGAGGGGGATGAGGACCATCACTGGGTTTCAGCAAACTAGCAACAGAGGAGCTGAAGGCAGTGTGGACAGGGCCAACGAACTTAACCTGTTCTTTAACAGATTTGACATTGTGACCCCTGCCCATCCCACACATGAGCCATCTGTTGTCAGCCCCCAACCAACACATGTTCCACTTTCCCTTCCTACCCCTCCTCACAGTCCCCCACCCTGCTCTCATGACTATAGCCCTCCCCCACACGAAACCACCACGGTGGGCTTCACGGCTGAACAGGTGAGAAGACAGCTGAAACGTCTCAACCCAAGCAAGGCTGCAGGACCGGATGGTGTCGGTACCAGGGTGCTCAAAGCCTGTGCCCCTCAGCTATGTGGAGTACTTCACCATGTATTCAACATGAGCCTGAGACTCCGGAGGGTTCCTGTACTGTGGAAGACGTCCTGCCTCGTCCCTGTGCCGAAGACGCCGTGCCCCAGCGGCCTCAATGACTACAGACCGGTGGCATTGACCTCCCACATCTTGAAGACCCTGGAGAAACTTGTTCTGGAGCTGTTCCGGCCTATGGTCAGGCCACACTTAGATCCTCTTCAGTTCGCCTACCAGCCCCGACTAGGAGTTGAGGATGCCATCGTCTACCTGCTGAACCGCGTCTACGCCCACCTGGACAAGCCAGCGAGCACTGTGAGGGTCATGTTTTTTGACTTCTCCAGTGCGTTCAACACCATCTGCCCTGCTCTGCTGGGACAGAAGCTGACAGCAATGCAGGTGGATGCTTCCTTGGTATCATGGATTCTTGATTACCTGAATGGCAGACCACAGTACGTGTGCTTGCAACACTTTGTGTCTGACAGAGTGATCAGCAGCACTGGGGCTCCACAGGGGACTGTCTTGTCTCCCTTTCTCTTCACCATTTACACCTTGGACTTCAACTACTGCACAGAGTCTTGTCATCTTCAGAAGTTTTCGGATGACTCTGCCATAGTTGGATGCATCAGCAAGGGAGATGAGGCTGAGTACAGGGCTACGGTAGGAAACTTTGTCACATGGTGTGAGCAGAATTATCTGCAGCTTAATGTGAAAAAGACTAAGGAGCTGGTGGTAGACCTGAGGAGAGCTAAGGTACCGGTGACCCCTGTTTCCATCCAGGGGGTCAGTGTGGACATGGTGGAGGATTACAAATACCTGGGGATACGAATTGACAATAAACTGGACTGGTCAAAGAACACTGAGGCTGTCTACAAGAAGGGTCAGAGCCGTCTCTATTTCCTGAGGAGACTGAGGTCCTTTAACATCTGTCGGACGATGCTGAGGATGTTCTACGAGTCTGTGGTGGCCAGTGCTATCATGTTTGCTGTTGTGTGCTGGGGCAGCAGGCTGAGGGTAGCAGACACCAACAGAATCAACAAACTCATTCGTAAGGCCAGTGATGTTGTGGGGATGGAACTGGACTCTCTGACGGTGGTGTCTGAAAAGAGGATGCTGTCCAAGTTGCATGCCATCTTGGACAATGTCTCCCATCCACTACATAATGTACTGGGTGGGCACAGGAGTACATTCAGCCAGAGAATCATTCCACCGAGATGCAACACAGAGCGTCATAGGAAGTCATTCCTGCCTGTGGCCATCAAACTTTACAACTCCTCCCTTGGAGGGTCAGACACTCTAAGCTGATAGGCTGGTCCTGGACTTATTTCATAATTTACTGGCATAATTTACATATTACTATTTAATTATTTATTACTATTTTTCTATTACTATTCTATGACTATGTATTATTTCCATGACTATTACTATTTACTATTTACTAATAGTAATATTACTGTTACTATTTCTATTACTATTTATTATTTATGGTGCAACTGTAACGAAAACCAATTTCCCCTGGGATCAATAAAGTATGACTATGACTATGACTATGACTATGATTATGACTAAATGAAATAGAATGTTGGAAAGTGTATGGTCATGCACTTTGGTGGAAGAAACAAACGGGTAGACTATTACTTAGATGGGGATAGAATTCAAAATGCAGAGATGCAAATGGACTTGGGAGTCCTTGTGCAGGATACCTCCAGTTTGAGTCAGTGGTGAAGAAGCCAAATGCAATGTTGGTATTCATTTCTAGAGGTATATAAGAGCAGGGATGTGATGTTGAGGCTCGATAAGGAACTTGTGAGACCACACTTTCGTGGAGTATTGTGTCCAGTTTTGAGCTCCTTATTTTAGAAAGGATATACTGACATTGAAGAGGGTTCAGAGAAGATTCACAAAAATGATTCCAGGAATGAAAGGGTTACCATATGAGGAACATCTGGCAACTCTTGGGCTGTATTCCCTGGAGTTCAGGAGAATGAGGGGGATCTCATAGAAACATTCTGAATGTTAAAAGGCCTGGACAGATTAGATATGGCAAAGTTATTTCCCATGGTAGGGGAGTCTGGGACACGAGGGCACGACTTCAGGACTGAAGGACATCCATTGAGAACAGAGATGCATAGAAATTACTTTAGTCGGAGGGTGGTAAATCTGTGGAATTCGTTGCCACGAGTGGCTGCAGAGGCCAAGTCATTGGGTGTACTTAAGGCAGAGATAGATAGGTTCTTGATTAGCCAGGGCATTCAAAGGGTATGGGGAGAAAGCAGGGGAGTGGGGATGTCCGGAAGAATTGGATCAGCCCAAGATTGAATGGCGGAGCAGACTCGATGGGCCAAATCGCCTACTTCTGCTCCTATATCTTATGGTCTTATGAATAAAGAGTCGATATTTTAGGGCGCGACCCTTCATCAGGACTACCCGATATTGGCCCGAAATGTTGACTCATTATTCGTCTTCATAGACGTTGCCTGACTCGCTGAGTCTGTCAATCTTCCTCAATGCCTTAATCAGCAATTAATGGATTCTTTCAATGGTGAAATTGAGTCGAACATCAGCTCGTGCCCCATCTCGAATTTTTAGGGTGTCGAGGCTGCCCGAGTACACACTCGCATCCTGGTATCTTCTCGGAGACAGCAAAGCGCTGGATCACTCAAACAATCTCCAAACCATAAATGGCAAGCTCGAACAGTCCCAGAAACATATTTGAGGTGAAAAACAGAATGTAAAAGAAGTAAAAAAGCTATTCTTGTGAGCTATCGGGAAGATGTCGACCAAGGGAGCACTGTATGATGGCGCTATCTTAACCGGAAGGTAAATGTTACCATATACATTCATTTTCTTGCAGGCATTAACAGGAAAATAAATACAATATAGAATTTATGAAAAACTATACATAACCAGGTAAAAAAATCAGCACAGGAGAAAGTCATTCAGCTCATTGAATGAATTCTACCATCAAATTGAAGCATAACTGATCCTTTTCTCAATGTTCTCTCCCCATTCTCTCCCCATGTCTCTTCACCTCTCTGCTTCTTGCATATTAAATTTTCTCCGACCTTGTTTCTTGACATTCCTCATCTTAGTCAGTGCCAAACTGTGCTTATTCACTTTCTTCAAAGATGGCTGGGGATCTTTTCCTGTGTCAAGGGTGCTATGTACTGTAAGTGCGAGGAATTTTCTTTACACATTTCTTGCCTGATGGTCTATAAGTGTTCCTGGTTTGAATACTTTGAATCGTGAAGCATTAACATAGTTTACCACATTGCCATGAGCAACATTGCTTTATTTTTTCTCGTATTAATGTTTTCATACACATATCAGAAGATCATTTGGCCCATTGAATCCATGCCTGCTTCCAGAGCAAACCCATCAATCCCACTTCTCCACATATTTCCCTGGAACTTATGGGCATTCTCTCTCAAATGCCCATCATCTGTTTATCCAAATTGTTGCCCCATTACCTGTCCACGTCTTTGTTTCTGCACTGATGTGGAAGCCCAGCAGAGTGACGGGCAGTGTTGAGGCAGAGAGATTTACAAATGTTTCTCCACTGCCCTCCTGTGGCAAGCATTGGGAACTACAGCCATACTGCTGGCGCAGACTCCAGACTTCCTCACCTCATTTCTAGTCATGATAGAGAAAGGGGAAATTTAACAGAGGCTAGATTTTTTTTTCCAGAGGGAAGAAGGGTATAACAATTAGAGCCGAGATGATGTGGATCATTATAGCCGTAGAACATTTCACCATCACAATCTGTCATCTCATGGCTGGACATGTGTGAGTGAGTGTGTGATTATCTATGTGTGCGTGAAAACTTGTGTATGTCTTTGTGTATTTTTGTGTGCGTATCTGAATGTGTGAGAATATACAGTAGGTGTGTTTTTGTGTGAGTGTGTGTATGAGATTGTATATGTTTGTTGTGTGTGTTTCAATACTAAATCTCATAGAACACGGAAGAGTACAGCACAGGAACAGGCCATTCAGCCCATCAAGTCTGAGCTGACTATGATACCAGTCAAATTGGTCTCATCTGTCTGCACATGGTCCACGTCCCCCCGTTACGTGCCTGACTAAATGCCTCTTTAATAGTTCAGTAGTTCCATTTAATATCAGAGATTGTGTAAAATATACAGCCTGAAATTCTTGCTCTTCGCAGACATCCTCAAAAACAGGGTACCCCAAAGAATGAGTGACAGTGAAAACATTAGAACCCCAAAGCCCCCCACTCCCCCCCCACGCACAAGCAGCAGCAGCAAAGCACCATCCCCCCCCCCACTTACTACAGCAGAAACATCAAGGCCCACCACTCGCCAAGCAAGCACCAGCAAAGACCGCAAGAGAGACCCTGTTCTGCAGTACAACAAAAACTATTTGTTCACCTGACAGTTCGACATGTCACAGGACCTCTCTCAATCCCTAATAAAGGGGCAGAAAAGTGTCACACAGCAAAAGGGGAGGCTAACAAAACAAAAAAAACTCATTGATTGCAACATTAAAATCTGCTTTTCTCCCCCAAGTTCTCTGGCTCGAGAATCGACCGCAAACTCCCCCACCATCGAAAGAAAGAGGGAGAGCGCGATCCAGATACATAGACCACCGACAGCCAATCCACTCTTCATGATATTCCATTTTCTCCCGTGACGCTTCAGTCAGTGACACAGGCATAGAATCGGCTCGTCCACAGGGCCACAAAGCCTCAGCACCCCGAAGGCGCTCATCGTCTAGGCCGCGACTTTGGGATATCGAGAAACACCTGGTCGGTGAGCCCCAGGAGAGGGAACTGTCACCCTAAAGAACAGCAGTTTGAGTGCAGCTGCAGGGCAAGGGCACTGACAGATCCCCATCCACCTTGAACAGGGAAAAAGAGACATTAAAGGTAGAAATTAAGTTGTTTATTAGAAATCAAAGGGTATCTGCTTCTACGAGCTTCCCTGGACATCTACCATTCTCTGTGTAAAATACTTGCCTCCTTTTAACTTTCCCTGGCTCACCTTAAATCTAGGCTTTCTAGTATTTGACAATTCCACCCTCAATAAAAGCCTTCATCAACTGTACCTATACCTCTTATAATTTGATAAACTTCCATTGGGTCATCTCTTAGCCTTGGACACTACGGGAAAACAATCCAAATTTGTCCAACTTCTCCTTATCACTAATACCCTCTAAGCCAGGCAACATCTGGTGAACCTCTTCTGCAACCTCTCCAAAGCCTCAAGATCCTTCCCATAATGTGGCAACTAGAAGTGCATGAACTATTCGAAATGCAGCCTAATTAACAATCAATATGTAACCCTCTCACTGGGCTCATATACAAATTTGGCTTGTTGCCGACTCTGCTAACAGCCACATGTGACTCAGCGGTGAGAAGGCCACCTTTCATAAACAATATACGTCTAGGGTCAGTATGATCTGTGGCACAACCAAATGGGAAATTTGGAAAGATCCAATTAACGAACATTAATTGTAGTGAATGCTGTGTAAATATTGCTCACACACAGTTGTCGGTTGCCAAAAAATGACAGATCATACACCAATGTAAAACCGTAAGAGAGTATATTTACCAATTTTTCAACTTTATCAAACAGTTAACAGGAAAAGAAAAGAAAAATAAAAAGGCCCATTACAGTTAAACTGGTCCAACATGCACATAAACGTTGGAGCTCATTTCTAAAGTAGTTGGGTGTATCGCTTTACTCACACACTGAATCCACATTCTGCATAAAAAACATCAGCCACAGTTCGAACTTCCCACGAAGACCATCTCGTATGAACTGGCTAACTCAGGAGTATTGGCAATTCCTCTTTAGAACCATTCATCTGCACAAAGCATTTCTTACAACGGGGTCTCACCTTTGAATAGCATCTTCCCTTGTTCACCGCTCTGCAGCTCCTGCCAAAAGGCCTCAAACCAGTCTACTGCCCTTCCGAAATGTCATTCCACCCAGCCCCCTAGGATATTCCATGGCATCCCACTGGGCTGAAAGCTACAATGTGTACCAAGACAATCCTGACTGGCTGACACAACATCCCTAAGTTGGGCAACATGGCTCATTTTCTTTAGCCAAAGCCAAAACATCCTTACTAGCAGGACACACTGCTTTCGCAGAAAACTGCTAAAATAAAAATACCTCACAGCATAGCAGTAGAAATCTTATCCAGGGCATTACATATAGAACTGCAGCATGACTTACCGACCTTTATACTCAGTGTTCCAGCTAATAAAGGTTATTGTGCCATACACCTTCTTTACTGCCCTGTCCACCTGTGTTGCCACTTTCAGGGAGCAATGGACCTACAGCCCAACCCTCCTCCTGGACCTCCTTGCCAGTGAGCCAAGACTTCACGCTCTCAGAGTGCCGGTGGGCAACAAGACTGCACATTAAAAAAAAATCACACACAGGAATCTTATTCCTGGTAACTGGAGGGTAGATCATTATCCTGGACTCCAAACTACTGCCAGTCACCTGACAGATTGTACTCCTCCCCCACCACTCACCTGCTTATTCTGGATTCTGCCCCCTTCCTTTCCAGCCCCGATGAAGGGTCTCAGCTCCAAACAGCAATTGTTTATTCTCCTGTATAGATGCTGCCGGACTCCAGGTTCAGATTCGGATTTATTTATCACGTGTACATCAAAACAAACAGTGAAATGTGTCGCTTGTGTTAATAACCAACACACACACACACACACACACAAGAATGTGCTGGGGGCAGCCCTGAAGTGTAGCCACACCAACATAGCGTGCCCACTATGGTCAGCAGAACAACCCTGAGCACAACAAACCAAGCCACAAAGCAACAACAGCAAAATAAAGCCTGTTCCTCCTCCTCACCCACCCACCCACCCACACAATCCTCTAAGCCCAGGACAGGCCACCTTTGGCTTCCAGCAACCTCATGGATTTTAAAACGCAAACTAGGTCCTGACGAAGGATCTCGGCCTGAAACGTCGACTGTACCTCTTCCTAGAGATGCTGCGTTCACCAGCAACTTTGATGTGTGTTACCTCATGGATTTATAGACTTTGGGCCTTTGACTTCCCCGGCGCACCTGCAGAGATTCACCGACTCGGAGCTCTGAGTTCCTCCAGCACTTTGGTGTGTGTTGCCTGAGAAGGGAGCGTATCATTTAGGCATGGACGGTCCAACCACCCCCTCTGTTGCAGCTGACACAATGTCACCTTCCAGTAGCAAATATCTCAGTAGAATTTCTCTGCCAGATTCTCCCACCATGTCTTTCAAAGCAGATCCTTTGCCCCAGACAGGTTATGTTGTATTATTTCTGTTTGCCCGTTCACGGTTCGACAACAGAAAGTCTCAAGAGATAAGCTATGGAATGAATTGTGATACTCAAAGCTCTGCTTGATTGGACTGTGACCCTTCGGTTAAAAAATCTGGGTGGCAGACGGAGCCCAGACAGAATGGATGAAAGTCCCTTCTTTCGACTGACAATAAAAGACGATTTATAGAAATGAATCAGACAGTGGAAACAATATTAAACATTGAAGTAAAAGGAAGCAGGGAAGAAGAGAGGCAGGATTTAAGCATCAATTGTGCTTTCACGACATCTACAAATCGTGAATGGTTCCAGTTTTCTCTCAGTCCTCATTAGTCATAGATCAGTCTGCATACCAGCTCTGCGCCAGATGAGCGAGCTGGCAGTGCAGGCAGTTGGCAAGGTTAGAGCCTCTCTTCGTCAGTCCGACACCTACTGCCTGGTAACCCAGCTGGACAGTACCTGCCCACACAGGAACCACAGAGAGTATTCCAGTACCCATCCAAGGAGACAGTGAAAGCACAGGCAGAGGGGCAGGTGGCAGACATTAATCTTCCCGGATGAAGTTATTGAAGTTTAACGTCAAGGTGGAGTTTGTCACATGCACAGGTGCAATGAAAAGCTTACCTGTAGCAGCATCACAGGAACATAGCATCACGTAAGCAGCATTCACCCTAGAACATGAATGAGACATAAATTGTAATCAAATTTCACTGGACACAATTAGAGCAACAAGATAAAGTCTATTTTAGTGCAATGTGGGCAAAGTGCTCATTGTATTGCTTAAGTGCAGTGATTAAAGATAAAGTGAAGTTAACACTTTGGGAAGTTATGCATAGACAGTAGAAAAAGGGTCTTGGGGACTGTTGTAGAACATACAGATGCAGGGTACATGTACAAACGTGTACATTCCTGAATGTGGCAAACAGCTAAACAGGATGGGGAAAATGGGGTATAAGATCATAGGACCATAAGACATAGAAAGAGAATTAGACCATTTGGCCCATCGGGTCAGCTCCGTCATTCCATCATAGCTGATTTATTATCCCTCTTAACCCTATTCTCCTGCCTTCTTCCTATAAACTTTGATGCCCTGACTAATCAAGAATCTATCAACGTCTGCTTTAAATACACTCCATGACTTGGCCTCCACAGCCATTCGTGAATTCCACTGATTCACTGTCCTCTGGCTAAAGAAACCCCTCCTCATCTCCGTTCTAAATGGAGGTCTCTCTAGTCTGAAGTGTGTCCTCTGGTACTAGAGTTACCCACCACAGGAAACATGTGCCCGACATCCACTCTATCCAAGTATTTGATAGATTTCAATGAAATAGAAACATAGAAAACCTACAGCACAATACAGGCTCTTCGGCCCACAAGGCTGTGCTGAACATGTCCTTACATTAGAACTACCTCGGCTTACCCATAACCCTCTATTTTTCTAAGCTCCACGTATCCATCCAGGAGTCTCTTGAAAGACCCTATCGTTTCCGCCTAAGCCACCGCCGCCGGCAGCCCATTCCACGCACTCACCACTCTCTGCATAAAAAACTTACCCCTGACATCTCCTCTGTATCTACTTCCAAGCACCTTAAAAATATGCCCTCTCATGTTAGCCATTTCAACCCCAGGAAAAAGGCTCTGACTATCCACACAATCAATGCCTCTCATTATCTTTTACACCTCTATCAGGTCACCTCTCATCCTCCGTCGGTCCAAGGAGAAAAGGTCAAGTTCACTCAAGCTATTCTCATAAGGCATGCTCCCCAATCCAGGCAACATCCTTGTAAATCTAATCTGCACCCTTTCTATGGTTTCCACAACCTTCCTGTAGTGAGGTGACCAGAAATGAGCACAGTACTCCAAGTGGGGTCTGATCAGGGTCCTATATAGTTGCAACAGTACTTCTCGGCTCTTAAACTTAATCCCACGATTGATGAAGGCCAACGCACCGTATGCCTTCTAAACCACAGAGTCAACCTGCGTAGCAGCTTTGAGTTTCCTATGGACTCGGATCCCAAGATCCCTCTGACCCTCCACACTGCCAAGAGTCTTGCCATTCTGCCATCATATTTGACCTACCAAAGTGAACCACCTCACACCTCATATCTTGGTTGAACTGCATCAGCCACCTCTCAGCCCAGTTTTGCATTCTATCATCCTATCCTATTGTAATCTCTGACAGCCCTCCACACTATCCACAACACCCCCAATCTTTGTGTTATCAGCAAATTTACTAACCTATCCCTCCACTTCCTCATCCAGGTCATTTATAAAAATCACAAAGAGTAGGGGTCCCAGAACAGATCCCTGAGGCACACCACTGGTCACCAGCCTCCATGCAGAATATGACCCATCTACAAACACTCTTTGTCTTCTGTGGGCAAGCCAGTTCTGGATCCACAAAGCAATGTCCCCTTGGATCCCATGCCTCCTTACTTTCTCAATAAACCTTGCATGGGGTACCTTATCAAATGCCTTGCTGAAATCCATATACACTACATCTATGGCTCTACCTTCATCAATGTGTTTAGTCACATCCTCAAAAATTTAATCAGGCTCATAAGGCACAACCTGCCTTTCACAAAGCCATGCTGACTGTTCCTAATCATATTATGCCTCTCCAAATGTTCATAAATACTACCTCTCAGGATCTTCTCCATCAACCTACCAACCACTGAAGTAAGACTCACTGGTCTATAATTTCCTGGGCTATCCATACTCCCTTTCTTGAATAAGGGAAGAACATCCGCAACCCTCCAATCCTCCGGAACCTCTCCCGTCCTCATTGATGATGCAAAGATCATCGCCAGAGGCTCAGCAATCTCCTCCCTCGCTTCCCACAGTAGCCTGGGGTACATCCCGTCCAGTCCAAAAGCTCCAGCACATTCTCTTCCTTAATATCTACATGTTCAAGCTTTTCAGTCTGCTGCAAGTCATCCCTACAGTCGCCAAGATCCTTTTCCATAGTGAATAATGAATCAAAGTATTCATTAAGTACCTCTGCCATCTCCTCCGGTTCCATACACACTTTTACACTGTCACACTTGATTAGTCCTATTCTCTCACGTCTTATCCTCTTGCTTTTCACATACTTGTAGATTGTGTTGGGGTTTTCCTTAATCCTGTCCACCAAGGCCTTCTCATGGCCCCTTCTGGCTCTCCTAATTTTATTTTTAAGTTCCTTCCTGCTAGCCTTATAATCTTCTAGATCTCTATCATTATCTAGTTTTTCTGAACCTTTCGTAAGCTCTTCTTTTCTTCTTGACTAGATTTACAACAGCCTTTGTACACCACAGTTCTTGTACTCTACCATCCCTTCCCTGTCTCATTGGAACGTATCTATGCAGAACCCCACGCAAATATCCCCTGAACATTTGCCACATTTATTCCTTACATTTCCCTGAGAACATTTGTTTCCAATTTATGCTTTCAAGTTCCTGCCTGATAGCTTCATATTTTCCTTTACTCCAATTAAATGATTCCCTAACTTGTCTGTTCCCATCCCTCTCCAATGTAATGGTAAAGGAGATAGAATTGTGATCACTATCTCCAAAATGCTCTCCCACTGAGAGACCTGACACCTGACCAGGTTCATTTCCCAATACCAGATCAAGTACAGCCTCTCCTCTTGTAGGCTTATCTACGTATTGTGTCCTGAACACACCTAACAAACTCCACCCCTTCTAAACCTCTCACTCTAGGGAAATGCCAATCAATATTTGGGAAATTAAAATCTCCCACCACAACAACCTTGTTATTATTACTCCTTTCCAGAATCTGTCTCCCTATCTGCTCCTTGATGTCCCTGTTACTATTGGGTGGTCTATAAAAAAACACCCAGTAGAGTTATTGACCCCTTCCTGTTCCTAACTTCCACTCTCAAAGACTTCGTAGACAACCCCTCCAAGACTTCCTCCTTTTCTGTAGCCGTGACACTATCTCTGATCAACAGTGCTAAGCCCCCACCTCTTTTGCCTCCCTCCCTGTCCTTTCTGAAACACCTGAAGCCTGGCACTTGAAGTAGCCTTTCCTGCCCCTGAGCTATCCGAGTCTCTGTAATGGCCACAACGTCATATGAGCTCCAAGTGCTGATCCACGCTGTAAGCTCATCCGCTTTATTCGTAATATTCCTAGCATTAAAATAGACACATCTCAAACTATTGGTCTGAGCACATCCTTTCTCTATCACCTGCCTATTCTCCCTCTCGCACTGTCTCCAAGCTTTCTCTATTTGTGAGCCAACCTCCCTTCCCTCTGTCACTTCAGTTCGGTTCCCACCCCCCAGCAATTCTAGTTTCAACTCTCCCCAATAGCCTCAGCAAATCTCCCTGCCAGGATATTGGTCCCCCTGTTCAAGTGCAACCCGTCCTTTTTGTACAGGTCACACCTGCCCCAGAAGTGGTCCCAATGATCCAGAAATCTGAATCCCTGCCCCCTGCTCCAACCCCTCAACCACGCATTTATCCTCCACCTCATTCTATTCCTATACTCACTGTCGTGTGGCACAGGCAGTAATCCCGAGATTACTACCTTTGGGGTCCTGCTTCTCAACTTCCTTCCTAACTCCCTGTAGTCTACTCATTCAATCCCCCCTCATTCTTCTAAACTCCAGTCCGTACGGGCCCAGATCCATCAGACACTCACAATACTCCAATTCTGGTCTGACTAATGCCTTATAAAGCTTCAGCATTAAATCCTTGCTCTTATATTCTTATCCCCAATTTTGAATTTTCTCCCCATTTAGAAAATGGGTTGCACTTTTATTCCTTCTGCCAAAGTGCATGAAGACACACTGCCCTACACTATAAGCTATCTGCCTCTTCTTTGCCCATACCCCCCAATCTGTCTAAGTCGTCTGCAGATCCCTGATTTCACAACACTACTTGCCTCTCCAGCTATCTTTGTATTGCCCACAAACTGGGCCACAAAGCCATCAATTCAGTCATGCAGAATATTACAAATTACAATGGGAGATAGAAAAAGCATGTAAAAGGGGCAACGTTATGATAGTAATACTTTATACTTTATTGTCGCCAAACAATTGATACTAGAACGTACAATTATCACAGCGAAATTTGATTCTGTGCTTCCCACGCCCTGGATTACAAATATTAAATATTAAAAATAGTAAAAATGAGTAAATATTAAAAATTTAAATTATAAACCATAAATAGAAAATAGAAAAAAGGAAAGTAAGGTAGTGCAAAAAAAACCGAGAGGCAGGTCCAGATATTTGGAGGGTATGGCCCAGATCCGGGTCAGGATCTGTTCAGCAGTTGGAAAGAAGTTGTTCCCAAATCTGGCTGTATGAGTCTTCAAGCTCCTGAGCCTTCTCCCGGAGGGAAGAGGGATGAAAAGTGTGCTGGCTGGGTGGGTTGTGTCCTTAATTATCCTGGCAGCACTGCTCCGACAGCGTGCGGTGTAAAGTGAGTCCAAGGATGGAAGATTGGTTTGTGTGATGTGCTGCGCCGTGTTCACGATCTTCTGCAGCTTCTTCCAGTCTTGGACCAGTCTTCCGGTCTTGGGGGGATTTCAGTATGCAGGTAAATTGGGAAAATCAGGTTGGTGCGGGATCAAGAACTATGACGAGACAGAGTATAGAGAGGAGGTGGAGTGGCTGGTGGATTAGTGTGAGAAGAACACCCTAAGCTTGAATGTGGAGAAGACAAAGGAAATCATTGTGGTCTTCAGGAAGGTGCAGACAAACCACCCCCCCCTGTGAATACATGGCTCCTTCATAGAGAGAGTTAAGTGCACCAAGTTCCTGGGAGGTCACGTCACCAATGATCTCACCTGGTCTCTTAATATCACCTCCCTGAACAAGAAGGCACAGCAGCGCCTCCATTTCCTAAGAAGTTTGAGGCAAGCGAGGCTCCCACTCCCCCAACCTCCCCGTCTTAACTGTGTTTTACAGGAGCACTCTTGAGGGTGTCCTGATAAGTTGCATCTCCATCTGGTATGGGAGCAGTCAAGGATCGGACCAGAACCCTACAAAGGACAGTGAGAACAGCTGATGGGATCATAGGGGTCTCCCTACCATCCATCAGGGACATTTATCTGGAGCACTGCATATGCAGGGCTCTTAGTATTATTGAAGATCCCACCCATTCATCCAGCATCCTGTTTGACTATGAAGCAAGAGAGTCTGATGCATAAAAATAAGAACGGTCAAGATGAGAAACAGTTTCCTCCCCCAGACCATTAGGCTTCTGAACTCCCAGCCATATCATTAACGAATTGTCACTGCTTAATCTGTTCTGTACCTTACAATATTTATTATTAATGGACCTTAGTTTGTTATTTATATGTGATTCATCTGTAGTGTAGATTTTATCCTTATCTTCATAAGTTATTGTGTGTTATGTGTACTGCTGTGCTTTACCATCTGACTCGAAGAAATGTTGCAATGTTTCTATATACTGTACATTATACAGATTATTTATATATATGTAGTTAAATAACAATAAACTTCATTTGACTTGACTTGACTTGATCCCAAGAGAGGGAACTTGTCTCTTGGCTTTTTAGATAGCTTTTTTTTAGAGCAGCTTGTGGCTGAGCCCGCTAAGGGAAAGACAGTTCTGGATTAGGTATTGTGTAACAAACCAAACGTGATTAGGGAAGTTAAGGTAAAATAACCCGTAGGAAGCAGTGATCGTAATATGATAGAATTCACCCTGCAATAGTGGATGCATTAGTGATAATTTTTCAAAACTCGTTAGATTCTGGACTAGTTCCTGAGGATTGGAGGGTGGGTGAGTGGGCAAACTCATGGCAGATGCAATTTAATGTGGATAAATGTGAAGTTATCCACTTTGGTGGCAAAAATAGGAAAACAGATTATTATCTGAATGGTGGCCGATTAGGAAAAGGGGAGGTGCAACGAGACCTGGGTGTCATTATACACCAGTCATTGAAAGTGGGCATGCAGGTACAGCAGGCGGTGAAAAAGGCGAATGGTATGCTGGCATTTATAGCGAGAGGATTCGAGTACAGGAGCAGGGAGGTACTACTGCAGTTGTACAAGGCCTTGGTGAGACCACACCTGGAGTATTGTGTGCAGTTTTGGTCCCCTAATCTGAGGAAAGACATCTTTGCCATAGAGGGAGTACAAAGAAGGTTCACCAGATTGATTCCTGGGATGGCAGGTCTTTCATATGAAGAAAGACTGGATGAACTGGGCTTGTACTCGTTGGAATTTAGAAGATTGAGGGGGGATCTGATTGAAACGTATAAGATCCTAAAGGGATTGGACAGGCTAGATGCAGGAAGATTGTTCCCGATGTTGGGGAGGTCTAGAACGAGGGGTCACAGTTTGAGGATAGAGGGGAAGCCTTTTAGGACCGAGGTTAGGAAAAACTTCTTCACACAGAGAGTGGTGAATCTGTGGAATTCTCTGCCACAGCAAACTGTTGAGGCCAGTTCATTAGCTATGTTTAAAAGGAAGTTAGATATGGCCCTTGTGGCTACAGGGGTCAGGGGGTATGGAGGGAAGGCTGGGTTCTGAGTTGGATGATCAGCCATGATCATAATAAATGGCGGTGCAGGCTCGAAGGGCCGAATGGCCTACTCCTGCACCTATTTTCTATGTTTCTATGTTTCTAATTGAGAGGGAGAAGATAAAGTCAGATGATATACAGGTATACGGAGGAATTTAAGGTAGGGGGTAATATGGGAGGCAGGGTTTGAGGGTCGGCACAACAATGTGGACCGAAGTGCCTGTACTGTGCTGTACTTTTCTATGTTCTATGTTTTATATCAGTAACACAGTTGAGTAAAGGGAATTACAGAGGCACAAGAGAAAAGCTGGCTGAAGTTGAGTGGAAGGGGACACTAGCAGGGATGATGGCAGAACAACAATGGCTGGAATTTCTAGATAGGGTGGATCAGAATCAGGTTTATTATTAGTGAATATGTTGTGAAATTTGTTGGTAGCAGAACAATGCAAGACTTAACAAATACTGTAAGTCACAAAAATTCTTATCTGGAAGGAGGGAGGAGAAGATGGCGACGTGATGCAGCTCGCTGCAGCCACTCTGGTGGTGATATCTGTTATCTGTCAAGTAGAGTGCCGTGCACAATCCTGATTTGATGGAGACAGACGTAAGAGCACGGAGGAACATCTGGTGAAACTTCTGAAATGCCTGCTTCACTGCTGCTGCTACTGTGTGATCCAGAATCTCCGGAGGGGAAGGCCCTGAGTCCTCGGCTTTGCTTTCCCCTCGGCAGCCGGGGCGGGGTCAAAGTGCTCGGCAGAGGATGGTGCTCGGTGTTGTAGGGCTGGTCGGAGGCTCAAAGTTTTTGGACGGACTCAGAGTCCGCTGCGGTCGGGTGCTTCCAGTGGTGCGGCATCAGCAAGTTTGCGGTGCTTGGAGGTTCATGGCAGGGAGAGTTTCTCCCTTCTACTGTCTGCGTGAGATGACGAGGCTATCTGAACTTTGAGACTTTTGTTTTACTATGCCCATGGTCTGCTCTTTATCAAAGTACAGTATTGCTTTGCACTGTTGTAACTATATGTTATAATTATGTGGTTTCTGTCAGTTTTAGTCTTGGTTTGTCTTGTGTTTCTGTGATATCATTCTGGAGGAACATTTTATCATTTTTAATGCATGCATTTCTAAATGACAATAAACGAGGACTGAGTGTCCTCACAATCTAATCTAAGTTAAATAAGTAAAGAGTGCAAAAGAAGAATAACAAAGTAGCTTTCATGGAGTATTCGGAAATCTGATGGTGGAGGGGAAGAAGCTGTTCTGAAAATGGTGAGTGTGTGTCTTCAAGCTCCTGTACCTCCTCCCTGATCATAGTAATGAGAAGAGGGCATGTCTCAGGTGATGAGGCTCCACCATGATGGATGTGGCCTTCTTGAGGCGCCCCCTTTTGAAGATGTCCTTGATGGTGAGAAGGGTTGTGCAAGTGATGGAGCCAGCTGAGTCTTCAGCCCTCTGCAGCCTCTTGTAAACCTGTGCATTGGAACCTCCATACCAGGTGGTGATGTAACCAGTCAGAATGTTCTCCACTGTACATCTGTGGAAAGTAGTTGGTAACTTAACAAATCTCCTCAAACTCCTGATGAAGTATAATTGCTGGTGTGCCTTCTTTGTGATTGCATAAATATGGTGGGCCCAGGTTAGATCTTTCGGGATGTTGACACCTAGGAACATGAAGCTGTTCACCCTTTCCACCTCTGACCCCTTGAAGAGGACTGGGGTGTGTGTTCCTCGTTTTTCCCATTATTAAGTCCACAATCAATTACCTGATGTTGCTGACATTGAATGGAAGGTTGTTGGTGTGGCACCACTCCATTGTGGTGCCTTTGGCAAAGTCATCAATGATCTTGATGAGGGACTACTTCCGTGCTACATCACTTTATGATGATTCTAGAAGATACAACGCAGGACAGTGCAGCCCTTTGGCCCACAATGTTGTGCCGACAAATGTGACCCGTCCCTCCTCCACATCCCATAACCTTCCATTTTCCTTACATCGATGTGCTTACCGAACAGTCTCTTAAATGTCCCTATTGTCTTATGAAGAAGAGTTGTATAAAAATAGAGGGGTATGTGTGTGTGTGTGTTGGGGCGGGGGGTAGTGTTTGATTGATCTTAGAGTAGGTTAAAAGGTCAGCATAAAATCATGGGTTGAAGGGCCTGTATTCACTGTTCTATGTTCCATTTCTTCTGTGGCCTCCTATCGGTACTAATCCTTCGATCACCAATACCTAATAAAAAACTGGTCGTTTACCTTATTGCTGTATTTGGGGGCTGGTATACAGAAAGCAGCTGTTTCAATAGTAATGACACTTCAAAATAATATTAAATTGACAATAAGCACTGGGACAATCTGAGGTTGTAAAATATGTTAGTTTATTTGTTAAAATTTTATTTTCGTCACCTTGCCTGACTATATTGTTTATGTACAATACCTTAAAGAAAATTAACGCATTGAACACTCATTGCGACACCAAATGCCAACTAGCTCCTCTATGTGGAAGGAAAACAGATGAGGAAGAAGTACAATAGACAGTGATTACTTGTTCTCAATGTTAGTATTTGTTCTGACAGCCCTTAGCTGTCAAGTTAGCGTTAATGTTTATTTTTATCTTGCATGGCTAAGCAGCAAAACTCAGCTTTATGTGGGTGTGAGTGAGTTATTGTTTTCAGTACATCCTCCTACGGTGCCAGGCTTCTGCTCCAGGGAGAATTCTCCTCGTGATACCAAGCTCTAGAAATGAGGGCATCCTGTTAACCAAGGGACAGCCAGCAAGAGTATCAGCCCCAAAGCTGGAGCTTCGATCCAGACAGGACAATGATGACATGCAAGAATGGCACATCTTAAAATCCTTGAAGTCTTTTTGACTTAGGTTGGCCTCCAGCACTTTGCAAAGGATGAGTTTGCACTGCCGGATTGGATCAGGACTGGGTAGTAATCCATTAGTTGGAGATGTAACATTCTGAGAAGAAATTGGATCAAAGAACGCAATATTGATGAACTGGTGTGAGGAAGGTCTGTTCGCTGAGCTTGGAGTTGGATGCATTGTTGGTACAACACAATGCACCGACTGTGCTGTATCTGATCAATTCAGAGTCTGACATAGGGGAACGTTAAAGGGGAATTGTCTCCTAGATTGAATGCTTTCCACTGAGACAGACACACTGGAAGAACGTGGGAAGTATTTTAATCAGCACAATGTCTTACAAATTACAACTTTGCCACCACTTAATCAGTATGTTCCATGTTTGTAAATAAAACATAGTAATTTTGAGGAAAACCACATTACCTTACAGGATGTACAGTTTTCCTGCTGTGTCTATCATTGTCCATCTCAGGCACATGTTTCCAAATAGCCAGCTTGGCAAGCAGCTTTAGTTCATGTGACTTCAATTTATGGTCATTTTCAAAAGTAGGGAAGGCTGAAGAGGGAAAATAATACCAAAGGCTTAGGCAAGTCCTGCTTCAATATTTGCTCTTTATTGAGTTCAAAGACTGTGGGATCAAATCCCAATCCAGGAGCTACACAAACTCTCTAAGGACATTCCTAGTAGGGTACCAAGAAGGTTTAGTATCTTCTGTGATGTTACCTTCCAGACAAATGGTAAATAGAGGTACTGACTCCTATTGTGTGTGCAGACTAATGGACAATACAACATGAAGAAAGGAATTTTCCACCATGTATAGTGATTGAATATTAATTCCACAAAAGATATAGCTAAAACACATTTTACCTAATATTGATTTCATTCTTTCTGTAGAATCTTGCTTTGTGTAAATTGGTTGCTGCATTTCCTTTATTGCCATAGTGACAACAATGATCTTCAACTTTCTCTTCGCACACAAAATTCACCTCCAGAACAAGCTAGGGGAAATGTCTTCACCACATCCAGTCTGCTTCTCCAGAATCGTGTGTATGCCCCTTCCTTTAAAACGCCTCACTATCGGTCAGCACTCATGCTCTTCATCATCTGACCTGTCTCGGACTATCTCCACACAGTCCTTTGAGTTACACTTCGCACCTTCCCCATCTCTCTCTCACCTCTCCCTGTCCCCCTCCACATTTTTGGTTATCAACCTGAAACATTGACTGTTTTCCCCTTCCAGAGATACTGCTTGACCAGTGAAGTTCTTCCTGCATTTCTATTTCCTTATTTTTGTTTCATATTCCAGCAGCTGTAACTTTATTCATTTTCCTTTCAAAGGAAAATGGGTAGGTATGAAAGAGATCATTTACACAGCTAAAGGAAATGGGACTGCTGTACTCAGAGGTGGAATGCTTCTTTTTATTGCATTACAGTTCCTTAAATAGTTTTTTTACTCCTTAATTATTTATGCACCTTTGTACATAATGTATGTTGCAGTATCTGTAAAAGGTTTGCACTTAATCAAAATCCTTTTTGCTTCTAATTAGTAGACATACTTACAAATAAGCTGCATTGTTGTGAAAAAGTACCTCACTCTTTGAAGCATTTTGAGATGTTCTGAAACAATCGTGATATATCTATCTAAAATTGTTAAACTCACATGGAATTGTCTTTGCACTGGGTACTCCATTTACTTCAATTAACCAAAATTTTGCCTGTCTCTATATAAAGAAGTATTTCTGTATTAGTCCTGCATGTAATTTCTGTTCATCATTATACTTAAAATTCAATCCCTTATCTAATCAAACTTCCTTATTTATTCATGCTGCAGTTCCATCTCACAGACACTCTAATACTGCTTCCGGGAGACACAGTAGATAATGGAAAGATTGTGGAAAGCCCATTTCTTCAGATTGATTGTGGAAAATTAACTCAGAATATATTAGAAATATAGCTTAAATTTTTGAATATTCTACCTTAGAAATTAACTCTCATTACATTGAACTCTTAAGTGTGGTGCAATTGAATTTGTTTTTTTTAAATAATATGCATCATCTAAGTCATCTGAAAAGTTCAACCTGAAACTTCCATCTCTCCCACAGATTGCCACCAATAAAATCGGTCACCCGTGGCTGATTACAACAGGATGTGTTACTCAGGGGCGTTCTCAGCCACTCTCAGATTTCCCCCGGGATCAATAAAGTATGACTATAATTAAAACCAAGCTTCAAACCTCACAATCCAAGCACTGGAGTTCATGAAATTTAGGCCTTTTGGCCCAACTAGTCCACACAGTAGCACATGTATTCCACTCATGCCTCTTCTATCAAAATCCATCAGTCCCTTCTCACTTGAGAGCTGGTCCAGGCTCACTTTAAACAGGCATATTCCGTCCTATCAACCACTCCCTCTGGCAGCTAGGCACCTTCTCACTGCACTTTGGGGAACACATTTTCTTTTTGATTCCCAGCTAGATTTCTTGGTGACCTCTAAGCTATGGTTGCCCCATGCATCATATGTTGATTTATTATTGACACATGTACCAAAGGGACAGTGAAAAAACTGTTTTGCAAGCCCTGCACACAGATCATCTCACAGCATTTGCACATCAAGTTTATGCAAGGGAAAAGCAATAACAGGACATGGAATGTAATATTTGTGTTATTGAGGAAGTGCAATGCAAACAAGGTGCAAGTCCATGACAAGGTAGATTGTGAAGTCAATAGTCTTATAACAGTCGGACAGAAGCCTGTCCTTGAGCCTGGGAACAGTATCTCTGTATCCACCTTGCCAAAAAGTGGAGTCATAGTCCCGACCGTTAATTCCCCATTTTCTCCTAATTCCTTTTGATTGTGCCACGGTTCCAACCATTAATTCCCAATTTTCTCCTAATTCCCTTCGATGACGGTACACCTGGTTTTCATCAAGACCTGCAGCATAAGAAGCCCGGCTTTGCACCCACTAGTTGCCAGATCATTGGTTTTGTCAGTGTGGTAATTAACGTTTCCCGGCTGCTTAGGATTGTGTGTCCTAAGTTTTGCTTCAGTACCGAGATTTATCTGTGAAACAGTCTCTCCGTGTCAAGATCAGTTTTCTAATTTCTACTCCAGTTCTGAGGTTTACCAGTGAAACCCAGACTCTCCATGTCAAGATAAATTCTGCCTGTCTCCTGCCTTCCTGCTCTCCCTCCTGTTTGCCATTCAACGCTCACGCCCACCTCTGCATCCTAACTAAATCTCCGTGCCTGTGTCCTGCGCTTGGGTTCACCTCATTTGTTGCAACAAGCGGTGCCCCTGTGGTGAAGTGGTTACCGTGATGCTATTGTAGCACCGGGCATTCCAGAGTTCAGAGTTCAATTCCAGCACTGTTCCGTAAGGAATTTCTGTCTGTCCTCCCTGAGGTTTTCCCTGGATGCTTCAGTTTCCTCCCACAGCCCAAAGACGTACTGGGTAGATTAATTGGTCATTGTAGGTCGTCCCATGGCTAGGTTTGGGTAAAAATGGGGTTGTGGGGTTGTGGAAGGGCCTACACCACACTGTATTGCTAAATAAATAAAAATCCTTGCTCAGTTTAAAGCCCTCTTCAGGTGAAGATCAGGGTGTCATTCATCACAAGTATAACTGCTCAACCATGGCACAGCCAGAGCAAGTCGTTCACAAGGCTTGGGTTCATTAAATTGGGCACACGCCTGGACACAATTTCAGCATATTATTTTTCACAATATAAAAGGAAAACCTTCAAGCCTTTCAAGTCTGTGCTGCCCTCAGAACAATCTCAATTCCCCACTTATTTCCCTGCACCCATTCACTTTCACATACTCAAACTTCTTTCCAATCTTCTTTAACATGCAAAATTTGGGGTAACTTACAGTAGTTACTTAACCACAAGAATCCTCTTGTCAAAAAGCAGCAGCCATGGAAGACCCACATGGTTGCAGGAAGAACCTGCAAACTCCACACAGACAGCAGGCAGGGACAGGGTTAAATGAGGCTGCTGGAACAATGAGGGAGCAGTGCTTACATGCTGTGCCATTGCTTCCCCCATCTAACTGGTATTCTAACTATTTCAGCAGTTTACTAACATGATTTTTTTCTTCAGGAGTGACAACTATGACAACACTGGATGTGATAAGTAGCAAAACAGCCAGGCTGCTCCATGTCACAATGGTGCAAAGTATCTTGCTCAAGATGGTTGATGCCTGGGTCCACTTAGTCTAATTATCATATCACTATTATCTGATACTTCGTCAAAACCTGTGAGAATGTCTTACGGTCATGCCAGTTCCCAAATCTCTTAGGTGGCCTCCAGTGTGAGCAACTAACCTGTTCCCTTTACTAACAATGCTGTTTGTCATCTTATTCCATGTAAGGAATCTGGAGCAGCAGCTGGATGACCTTCAACTCGTAAGGGAGAATGAGGCAGTCATAGATGAGAGCTACAGGGAGGTAGTCACACCTAGGCTGTCGGAAGCAGGTCGTTGGGTGACAGTCAGAGCGGGGAAACGAAGGTGAGCAGACAGGTAGTGCAGAGCACCCCTGTAGCCATTCCCCTGAATAATAAGTTTACCGTCCTGGATACTGTTGGCGGGGACGACCGACCAGGTGTGAGCCACAGTGGCAGGGCCTCCGGCACTGAGTCTGACCCTGTGGTGCAGAAGGGTGGGACGGAGAAGAGGAGAGCTGTCGTCATTGGAGACTCTATAGTTAGGGGAGCAGACAGGAGATTTTGTGGACGTGAGAAGGACACCCGCATGGTTTGTTGCCTCCCGGGTGCCAGGGTCCGGGATGTCTCTGACCGGGTGCACGATATCCTGGTACGAGAGGGAAAGCAACCAGAATTCGTGATACATGTTGGGACCAATGACATAGGCAGGAAGAGGGATGAGGTCCTGAAGTGTGAGTTTTGGGATCTAGGCAGAAGGCTGAAGAACAGGACCTCAAGGGTGGTGTTCTTAGGATTGCTGCCAGTGCTACGTGAAAGTGATGGTAAGAATTGGAGGAGATGGCAGTTGAATGCATGGCTGAGGAGTTGGTGCAGGGAGCAGGGTTTTAGATTTTTGGATCATTGGGATCTCTTCTGGGGAAGGTGGGACCTGTACAGATTGGATGGGTTGCACCTGAACTTGAGGGGGAGCAATATCCTTGTAGGTAAGTTTGCTAGCATGGTTCGGGAGGGTTTAAACTAATTTGCAAGGGGGATGGGACCCAGAGCGATAGAGCAGTGAAAGAAGTGCATGGAGTAAAGCCAGATCTAACATACAGAGAGGCTTTGAGGAAAGAGAAGCAAAATAAAGGGTGTAAAGGTAGAAGGGTGTGTACTTCAATACAAGAAGCATCAGGAACAAAGGTGATGAACTGAGAGCTTGGATACATACATGGAATTATGATGTAGTGGCCATTATAGAGACTTGGCTGGCACCAGAGCAGGAATGGATTCTCAATATTCCTGGATTTCAGTGCTTTAAAAGGGATAGGGATAGGGGAAAAAGGGGAGGAGGGGTGGCATTACTGGTCAGGGATACTATTACAGCTACAGAAAGAGTGGGTAATGTAGCAGGATCTTCTTTTGAGTCAATATAGGTGGAACTCAGGAACAGGAAGGGAGCAGTTACTCTACTGGGAGTATTCTATAGGCCCTCTGGTAGCAGCAGAGATACCAAGGAACAGATTGGGAGGCAGATTTTGGAAAGGTGCAAAAATAACAGGGTTGTTATCATGGGTGACTTTAACTTCCCTAATATTGATTGGCACCTGATTAGTTCCAAGGGTTTAGATGGGGCAGAGTTTGTTAAGTGTGTCCAGGATGGATTCCTGTCACAGTATGTTGACAGGCCGACCAGGGGGAATGCCATACTAGATCTAGTATTAGGTAACGAACTGGGTCAGGTCACAGATCTCTCAGTGGGTGAGCATCTGGGGAACAGTGACCACCGCTCCCTGGCCTTTAGCATATCATGGAAAAGGATAGAATCAGAGAGGACAGGAAAATTTTTAATTGGGGAAGGGCAAATTATGAGGCTATAAGGCTAGAACTTGCGGGTGTGAATTGGGATGATGTTTTTGCAGGGAAATGTACTAAGGACAAGTGGTCGATGTCTAGGGACTTCTGCAGGATGTTAGCGATAATTTTGTCCCGGTGAGGAAGATAAAGAATGGTAGGGTGAAGGAACGATGGGTGACAAGTGAGGTGGAAAATCTAGTCAGGTGGAAGAAGGCAGCATACATGAGGTTTAGGAAGCAAGGATCAGATGGGTCTATTGAGGAATATAGGGTAGCTTAAGAAGGGGCTGAGAAGAGCAAGAATGGGGCATAAGAAGGCCTTGGCGAGTAGGGTAAAGGAAAACCCAAGGCATTCTTCAATTATGTGAAGAACAAAAGGATGACAGGAGTGAAGGTAGGACCAATTAGAGATAAAGGTGGGAAGATGTGCCTGGAGGCTGTGGAAGTGAGCGAGGTCCTCAATGAATACTTCTCCGGTATTCACCAATGAGAGGGAACTTGATGACGGTGAGGACAATATGAGTGAGGTTGATGTTCTGGAGCATGTTGATATCAAGGGGAGGAGGTGTTGGAGTTGTTAAAGTACATTAGGACGGATAAGTCCCCGGGGCCTGACAGAATATTCCCCAGGCTGCTCCACGAGGCAAGGGAAGAGATTGCTGAGCCTCTGGCTAGGATGTTTATGTCCTCGTTGTCTACAGGAATGGTACCAGAGGATTGGAGGGAGGCAAATGTTGTCCCTTTGTTCAAAAAAGGTAGTAGGGATAGTCCGGGTAATTATAGACCAGTGAGCCTTACGTCTGTGGTGGGAAAGCTGTTGGAAAAGATTCTTAGAGATAGGATCTATGGGCATTTAGAGAATCATGGTCTGATCCGGGACAGTCAGCATGGCTTTGTGAAGGGCAGATCATGTCTGACAAGCCTGATAGAGTTCTTTCAGGAGGTGACCAGGCATACAGATGAGGGTAGTCCAGTGGATGTGATCTATATGGATCTTAGTAAGGCATTTGACAAGGTTCCACACGGTAGGCTTATTCAGAAAGTCAGAAGGCATGGGATCCAGGGAAGTTTGGCCAGGTGGATTCAGAATTGGCTTGCCTGCAGAAGACAGAGGGTCATGGTGGAGGGAGTACATTCAGATTGGAGGGTTGTGACTAGTGGTGTCCCACAAGGATCAGTTCTGGGACCTCTACTTTTCATGATTTTTATTAACGACCTGGATGTTGGGGTAGAGGGGTGGGTTGGCAAGTTTGCAGACGACACAAAGTTGGTGGTGTTGTAGTTAGTGTGGAGGTTTGTCGAAGATTGCAGAGAGACATTGATAGGATGCAGAGGTGGGCTGAGAAGTGGCAGATAGAGTTCAACCCGGAGAAGTGTGAGGTGGTACACTTTGAAAGGACGAACTCCAAGTACAAAGTAAATGGCAGGATACTTGGTAGTGTGGAGGAGCAGAGGGATCTGGGGGTACATGTCCATAGATTCCTGAAAGTTGCCTCACAGGCAGATAGGGTAGTTAAGAAAGCTTATGGTGTGTTAGCTTTCATAAGTCGAGGGATAGAGTTTAAGAGTCGCGAGGTAATGATGCAACTCTATAAAACTCTGGTTAGGCCACACTTGGAGTACTGTGTCCATTTCTGGTTGCCTCAATATAGGAAGGATGTGGAAGCATTGGAAAGGGTACAGAGGAGATTTACCAGGATGCTGCCTGGTTTAGAGAGTATGCATTATGATCAGAGATTAAGGGAGATAGGGCTTTACTCTTTGGAGAGAAGGAGGATGAGAGGAGACATGATAGTGGTGTACAAGATATTAAGAGGAATAGATAGAATGGATAGGCAGCGCCTCTTCCCCAGAACACCACTGCTCAATACAAGAGGACATGGCTTTAAGGTAAGGGGTGGGAAGTTCAAGGGGGATGTTAGAGGAAGGTTTTTTACTCAGAGAGTGGTTGGTGCCTGGAATGCACTGCCTGAGTCAGTGGTGGAGGCAGATACACTGGTGAAATTTAAGAGACTACTAGACAGGTATATGGAGGAATTTAAGGGGGTTATATGGGAGGCAGGGTTTGAGGGTTGGCACAACATTGTGGGCTGAAGGGCCTGTACTATTCTATCTTCTATGTTCTATTCCCAAACAGTGTTAAACATACTGCCCTTAGGTTATATTTGAAATCATGATGAAGTCTGATCTCATTCGTATTAATGTCTGCTACACTATCCCTTCTGACTCTGGCTGCTACTCTCTAACACCAGCTAACTCTGTACTGGAACCTTTAAAAGGAAATTGCTGCATCATTTAACTTCATTAACTTGCGACTGGTGTAACTGAGCTGAGGGATGTGTTGAGTCTCCACCACCGATTGGTCAGATTTGTCCGCATCGAAACTGCAGCAACGGTTTTCATCTCCCAGAGAGGATAAAAGCAACGCTGTTAAGCGGCAAAACTCACAGTCAACTCTTGCTGAAAGTTAACTGGAACCTCACCAAGGTAAGGTGATGGTGTGGAGTGAAACTGAGATGTACCAGTATAATATGTGTCAGATTAAGACTGAAGGCTGTTAAATATCATTGCAGACTGAGGAATAGTTTTAAGATTATATTCAACAATGGAAAATGTGAAATTAATAATTCAGAAGGTATTTTTAGATTTGATCTTATTTTATTATTTTTAAGTTACTCAGCCTGATAAAGTGGAGGAGTTAGATATACACTTAAAAAGAAATAAATCATTTAGAGTGCTTTGGGGAAAGAGCAACAGGATGGAGTAAATGAGTTATTCTTTTCACTCTCTATTGAATAACTTCATTCTGTGCTGTCTCTGTTTAAGATGCAATGAGAAAACTTCTGTGCCTGCAATGTGTTGGATTTCTTGCTGTCTCTTTAGATTCCATTATCTTGCCATTTCAATTCTCTTGCTGCGGACAAAATTCAAAAGCAGAAGTGTTTTCACAGTGGCAACACTGCTTCCCTTTCAGTAATAGTCTTGCTGAAGTTCAGATGGGAGCGGAGAAAGTTTCTGACACTGCATCAGTGATCCTCCCGAAGCTCGAGTTTTGAAAATCCATTCATTCAAACAAAAACAGATAGATAAAAATAAAAATCAGCAATGGAGAAAATAAACTATGAACTTAAAAGTCAGGATATGCACAGTTGATCAGTTATTTAACAGAAAGATAAGTATAGTACATTAGCAGAGTTATTTAGTTATATGCTAAACTTCTTAAGCTGTTTTTGTTTTCCTCTGAGTGGCTTGAGTGGGGTAGGATGGGTGGGCAGGGATTGAATGGCAGAATTCAACACAACCTCTAACAGGGTTTGGAGCTAATCCATTCTAGAAAGTAAAACAGCGTTTTGCATTGTGCAGGTTCCAGCACTCCGCTGAGTCTGTCAGTATGAACATATTAGTCTGTGAGAGGGAAACACTCCCTCCAAGTACTAAGTCCAGGAGTTGTGATGTGGGAAACTTAAAAACTATTTTAACTTCAGCCTTGAAAAAGTAATTGGACTTATTCTCCAGAAGAAAATGTTTGCAGACTTATAGGGAAAGAACAGGAGGGTGTTAATATGCAAATAGATCCTGCAGGAAGCCAGCACAGAAATAATGGGCTGAATTGCCTCCTTCTTTATAACTTGTTTTGTTATGCCAACGTTTGACTAGCAACATTATAGAGCATATTGAAGCACGAATTTGATGGATGTAAGATTTCTGCCTTTTGCCAAACTAATCTAAGTTCTACAGAAAATGGAAGGCCTTGTATCTGAAATTCAGATTTTTGTTTTCATTGGCTGACATGGGAGGGGATTTAATTTACATCGAATCATTCTTCTCTTCAAATAAAAGGGAAGATTAACTAATTTGATTGAAATGGTTTAGTGACACTAGTCATGTACTTTCTACTCATTTGTGTTGCTTCCCCAAGGTCTTGGGAGTTGTAGTTTGTGTACATCTTGACTGATGTAAATCCTGGCTTCTGGCCTCTTCCCCCTTCCTTTCCAGTCCTGAAGAAGGACCTCGGCCCAAAACACCCACTCTTCGTTCCTCTCAATAGATGCTGCCTGACCTGCTGAGTTCCTCCACCATTTTGTGTGGGTTATTCTGGATTTCTGCAGAATCTCTTACGTTTAGGAAGTAAAACCCATACTCTCCCCCGCCTACATGCACAGCATGAGAGACTTAATTGCTTTGCCTAAGGTGATGGTCCTGTGCAGGACCAAGGGAGTGTATTTCAGATGAGGCAAAACTTAAGCTTTCTTTACCCTGTCAGCTAGATGTAAATGTTCCTCTGACATGCATTAAAGGGCTCTGCCAACTCCCTCGACCAACACTATAAACTGATTGTTTTGTTTTAAAAGAGATCTTCTGTGAACATTTGACAAATGTATCTCCTAAATTATAAGATAACACTCATTGGTGCATTGCACGTTAGAATATCCTGAGGATACATATAAATAATAATCCAATTTTTCTATGAAGTTATATGACACTTTTGACATCGCCAATTCATTTACCTGTTGCTGTTTAACATCACAAAGCAAGTACACTTGGATTTGATATTCTCTTCCACTCAGTGAGCCTCTCTGGCAGCAGTCAGGACTCACCAGCTCAGAGCTGTTGCAGGAGCCAGAAGGAAAGGAGGAGACAGTTTGAATCAGATTGCTTTATTAAACAAAGTGTGACCCATCAGAAAGTGTCCGTGACATAACAACGTAATAAAACAAAGTTTTTCTTCAGCAATTTTCAGTTTTTAGCCGGTTTGTGTATGAACATTTATAGAGATATAGTGACTCAACGTGTCAGTCATTAAATTGCATTTAAACAGACTTTAGTGTGACAGAATTTGTGAAGGGATTACAGGTTGCTGTGGTGTTTGAGTTATTTAAAATTCACTAAATTTCCTTGTTTCCTTCCAGACAGCTAAGACAAAATCAGCAACACAACAAAAGAGTTCACTGCTGAAACTATTAAGTTATTCTGCCCAATACTAAGTAGACAATCAAACAATCCCTTGTACTGTAGCCATGACAACAGTAGAGAAGCCCATTTTCTTTCTCATTCTGCAAGTCCACATTAAATCCACTTGACATTTATTCCTACTTTCCAAACCTCTGGAAATTTACCAGCTATTACTATTTGTAAATATTTCTGAGGCCAAAGTTATACACTTGGCTGTTCATACAACGCAGAAGTCACAGTACAATTACAGGCAAAGGCACTTACTTAATCCAACTTGTTTGTTATGTCCTGGGGCAAGAAATACATAGCCCAATCACGTCTTCAGAGGTTACAGAGATTTTGCTATATTCTGCTCATAAATGTCTCTTCACACAAAGAGAAGTTTCTTCTGCTAATCGTAAACTAATTTCCTACTGGTCTGCGGTCCTCTATTTAATATTGCTCTGGTTAGCTGCTGCATTTTCTACATTATTAAAATGACTACATTCCCAATTACTTCACCAATTGTAAGACACTATATTGCAAAATATTGTAAAGGTTGTTATGTAAATGCATGTCTTTTTTGATACAATACATCCACTAGAAATTATTTTTACTGTCCTTAACCATCTTTATCATCTTAAAAGCTCCTACATGCTTAGTAACCTATTGGACACCTTCTCCCCAACCCAAATTCCTCTAAACCGTGCTCAAATCAAGAACAATGATAATGAAAAGAAGACTATGAAGAGCAGTCTTGTTTTTAAAGTCCCCTTTTGTGTCTTATCATTCAGAATCCATTGCAGGATTCAAATTCTGGCCAGGCCAGAAAGTTGGAAAGTAAGATCTGTATTTTCATGGGGGGTTTATATATTTATGGACATGCACTAAGCTTCAGAGGAATACAATAATTTCCTAGTTACTAATTGAACTACTTATCTAATAGGCAATAAATACCTCAGCAATGTACAGCACTGGGAGTCCTGTGGGCAGATAATATGAGGATGATTCATAGCTACTTTCTTGAACCACTGCAATCTGTTTAATGAAGACAGTCTTACAGATCCAGGATTTAGACTGGGTAGCAATGAGGGAATGGCATATACCGCATTTCCATAATATAAAACTTAAAGACAAGCCAAAACTGGCCATGTTCCCATGTGGTGATGTTTGTGTCCATCTAGCTGGTAGAGACCATGGGTATAGGAGATGCTGAAGGAAAGGGCGGCGGACCTTCAGAATTTTTTGACCCAGAGAGTTGTGGAGACCAAATCACTGTTAGAATTTATTGTGAAATAGATACTTGGGGGAATGTAAGCAAGGAGGAATTAACACAGAGGAGGAAACAAGGCTTGAGAAAGAGCAGCCATGATCATATTGAGCTGCAGGGCAAGCTTGATGGACTGAGTGACCAACTCCAGCTCCTATCACCTTGTGTTCTTGTGAAACGGGGTCTTCAACATAAATGGCAAACTGTGATTCAGATTGTCCTAAATAATTTGAACAATTTTTGAGGATTTTCATTCATTGGTTCCTTTATTTATTCACTATGCCATTGGATGTTCCCCAAATATTGCTTCACCTCCGATACTTGTGATGTAGACAAGCATTGATTTGATCAGTAGTGGTACTAGATTATTTACACCTCAGTCAATTTTCAATCATCTTTCCTGAGGTGCAACCCTTGACCAGTCCCCTCACTACTATCACTACAGGCAACAAACTACCTTTTTCTTTTTCGGTCTACCAGGGATATTTTGGGTGCTCACAACATGCTAAGAATAATAAATTCAAGTGATGTGGTCCTGATGCAATGTAGTTCCTCCCTAAACGAAAACAAAATTATCATGGGTTCAGTCCATCTTTCTGCATTTACACCCAGTCCTGGCTCAACCTGTCACGAGCAAATGCTGGAAACAAATGCAGGGAGAATTTTGCAGTAAATCTCTGCCTTCCATGTACCCTCACAGCAATGTGAACAGATGGAATGCTGTGAGGAGAACTTATTACAAGGACAACCAGATACAAGTTCAGCTACCTATAAAAGATGCTTTTTTACTCTGCACACATCAGTTTTATACCAGATTCTCTGGTCATCTCTATATCTGCATGCATAACATTCTTACCAGGTTTACAACTGGAGTTAACTGTAACAGGAGTTGTCACCAGGCTGGGTTTAAACCCAGTAGTAGTGAGGTGCCTGGTTATAGTGAATTTCCATATCGTGAAGCAGTGGTCTCCCAAGACAGACTTAGACTAGGTGGACCCAAGTGTAGAGGAGATCAGAGACAAGGGTGGGGTTGAAAAAAAGAATCTTTACTTGAGGACTGGTTTGTGGAGGACACAAGCTAGGCAAACTCAAGACTGAGCAAAGACAAACAAACCAGAGGGAACTTAAATAGACAAACAAGTCAGGGCACAGGTGCACTGATAACTAAAAACAAGACACACATGAAAAAAAAATCAGGGGAGGAGGAGTGTCAAAGTTTGGAGGACTCTGATGCCCCCAGGTGGTCAAACTGGGGCATGCAATTAACATTTCAATCTCCTTTAAGAGAGGGAATAAGAGTACCTCTATTGCAAGGGTGCCCACTTTTTATGCCATAAACCAAATCTGTGGACCCCAGGTTGGGAGTTCCTGCTCCATTGGTTTGGAGCTAACCTGCTGATCTAGTGTCAATGAGCTTCAGTAAAGAATAGTTGGAGGACTCTCAGTGACCATAACATAGACCACTTCAATCCAAGTAGCCTTACACTTGTGACTGTTTTCAACAGCTACCCCACAAAAAAAGTTAAAACATTGAATGACTTGGAGTTTTCCAAGGGAATCAAAACTTTCACTTACCACAGGCAGACTGGTAAAGTAATTTTTCCTGCCCAATGATTCAGTTTGATGATAGCTGGACTTTACATTCTGTATCCTTCCATAACATCTGACCTGCTCTTGGAGCCATTGTACGGACTCCTCTTCACGGCTATATTTCAACTAAATTCTTACAGCTCCTGTCCCCAGGCCCATCAACATCCATTGCACTCTTCCCTGTTGTCATGTCCTGTGATCCTTGCAAAGATAAAACACCAGACTATTTAAGTGGGATTGTCTGCCTGCCTCTGATGGAGCATGATAATGGCCGCAGGGATTGGGTGACATCTGGGGTTCACCAATGCGGAAGTATTTGCTGAAGAATTCCACCTTTCCCTCGGGGTTAATTGGTGCCTGTTCATAATCACCAGTCTGGTTTCAGATGTTGCTCCATTGCTCTAATGCTTCACGGTTCTTGTGCTCCCCTTACACCTGAATGAGTGCCAATTCAGTGTGTTTAAAGGTGATTGGCATGGGGATGTCAAAACAAGTGCCAACTTGCTATCAAACCAACAGAATCCTGATGCAGGGTCAAACCCCAAAACATTGACCATCCCCCTGCCTCCATCGATGCTGCCAGAGCCATGTTTCTCCAGCCATTTGGCTTCCGCTCCAGATCCCAGCACTTGCAGTCTCTCACATCTTGACAGCCAGCCCTACCATTAGGCTCCTGAACCAGTGTGGATAACTGTGCTCACTTCAACTCTGAACTAATTCCATCGCCTACAGACTCATTTTTAAGGACTTCACAACTCATGTTCTCAGTATTATTTTCTTTTTGTTGGCAGAATTTGCCTTTTTTTGAACATTGACTGTTTGTCAGTCTTTCTTATGTGTAGTTTTCATAATTCTATCGCATTTCTTTATTTTCCTGTTTATGCCTGTAAGAAAATGAAACTCAGAACAGTATATGTCGACACTGGCTTTGACTTTGACTTTGTTTCAATAGGCTGCTGTGGCCAAAAGCAGACAAAAGCAAAATCAGGGTATGATCCAACTTTCTGAGTGACATTCTCTTGGAGACTCATTGCCATTTCCTTCTGAGAATTTCATGAATATTGGACATTCTTAGATCATAAGCCTAAAAGTTCATTCTCATATGGAAGGTTCAGATGTGGTATTTTGTAAAGGCAGGCTTCTATACTCTGTGTATGCACTGGCAAGCAGGAAGGTAAAGTCTCTATTATACAAGTGCGATGTAGTTATGTTGGCTTTAGATTAGTTAGAGTCCCCAGCATTTACCTCAGGAGTATTATCAACTGAAACTTATCCCAAACTTTATAAAGAAAACCTGGAACTTTCAGCAGGCTGGATATCATCAGAATGTTGACTTCCATTCTCTCTCTCCACAAATGCTACATGACCCGATGAGTTTTTCCAGACTTCTCTGATGTTACCTTGGACATCTGACCGAAAGTGTAGTGAAAGAGGTAGTTTTTAAGCAGCATCCTAAAGGGAGACAACTTCAGCTGATAGGGCAGGGATTTGTAGTCACAGAGGAGTACAGGGCACAAACAGACCTTTCAGCCCACCATGTCCATGCCAACCCCTTTTCCCATCAACAGTAATCCTATTTGCCTACATTAGGATCTTATTTAAATGCACAGCTGATAATGGGGCAGAAATTAAAACCAGTGGGACCTCAAGTAGAGAGCACAGGGACCACAGAAGGATGTAGGTTTGGAGGGTGTTATAGAGATGAGACCAATGGAGATTTGAAAGAAACGGTATTAATATTAATTTACCCATTCTCTTCTTTTCACTCAAGCAGATTTTCAACCACAAAATGTCTGATCTGGAGAATGCCCTGGTGACAATTATTGAAACTTTTCACAAGTATAGTGGCAAAGATGGAGATAAACTGAAGCTGAAGAAGGCGGATCTGAAGAACCTCATTAACAATGAGCTCAGCAACTTCATTGGGGTGAGTCGAACACAAAATCCTTTATATCGAGCAGGCTTTTGTGGTGGTGGTGCTAGCAAGCTCTTCAGGGGCTGGTAATGTCTCTCAAATACTGGCAATCAGGGCGTAATTTAAAAGCAGAAGTTGTTTCTTAACATCTGATGACCTTACATGCAGATGTAACTTCACACTGTGAGACACGTAAATGTAAAGAGTGTCTAATAGTGTTGAACACAATAATATACTGAGGTGGGATTTGTTACTGTCCTTGCCTTGCGTTATTCAGCATCAGGAGGGCAGAATCCCTTATCACTTTGCTGGATCCCGTGAATCAACACTCAAGACTAGAAGGATCTTGCCCTCTTATTTATTCTCCCTCACACCTGTGTATTCTCATCTTACCTGAAAGCAACTTCCTTGAGACAGGGACAGGGAAGGCCAACGTGTTAAAAGAGAATATGTTAAGTGCTATCATGTGTGCAGCAGCTGAGAGATAATGGAGGGGAGGAAAGTCAAGGCCCAGTGGTTGAAGTCAGGAAACTGGAGTATGGAGGCCTGGCCTGGAATTGGAGGACTGTCCATATGTGTGGGTCAGTGGTGGATGGGTGGGAGGGAGGGAGGGAGGAAGGGAGCTATTTCTTTTGCCGTTGTTGTTTTGTTCTTTGTTCTGCTCTGTCCTGTTGTGCTCGGTGTAGCTCTGCTGAGCGTTGTGGGCATGCTATGTTAGTGCCAGGTGTGCTGGTTGTGAACGCAAATTACACATTTCACTGTATACTTCGAAGTACATGGGATAAGTAAATCTGAATCCGAATCGGAAAGCGGCAAGGAGTACAACATGTGAGTCTGAAAAAGGGTAGAATTGCATGGAGAGTCCTCCAAGTCACTGAAATTGTTTCAACAAATCAGCCATATAGTATTTAGTAAAATCTGACAATCAGCTCTCTGATTTGAAATCCCAGTGGCTCTGCATTAGGTTCATTGCAGCTCTGTTTACCACACTCCCTTCAAACTTGATGAAAATGAAGTAATGATATGTTGGTTATTGATATGAATAACATTCAACAGTCCAGAGAAATGGTCAGTCCACCACTACCGATATCCTTGGCGTGCTGGATTATCAGAATTTACCGTACTGCCTATTTTTGCCTCTGCCTTGCCAATCTTCTGCTAAAATCGCTCTGAGAATCCTGCGAAGTTTTAACATGATAGATCCAGAGAGGATATGGGGTAATCAGGGTCACTGCTTATAAATAATAATAAAAAGGAATTAAAACTAGGTGACATTTATTTACTCATCATCATAAGTCCTTGGTACTCTCTTCCTCGAAGTGTTGTAGCAACATTCTTTGAAGCATTTTTAGTGCAAAGTGACAAGCAAGGACATGAGAAGTTATTGTGATCGGGTAGTCTTCGGGTACGCTGTGATCTCATTAGTTCAAACTTGGACGCTCAAAGTCATTTTATTATCACCACATACAACACTGAGATTCGTATTCTTGCATGCATACGCAATAATCCTATAACCAGGATAGAATCAATGAAAGGCAGTGCCCAACAGGGAGGACAACCAGAGTGCAAAAGACAACAAACTCTGCAAATACGAAGCAAAAAATACTAATAAATAAATAAATAAGCAATAAATAACGGGAACCTGAGATGAAGAGTCCTTGAAAGTGAGTCAGTGGGTTGTGGAGATAGTTCAGTGATGCGGCAAGTGAAGTTAAGTGAAGTTATTCCCTTTCTTTCAAGAGTCTGATGGTTGAGGAGTAGTAGTTGCTCCTTAAACTGATGGTCTGAGTCCACAGGCTCCTCTATCTTCTTCCTGATGGCAGCAGTGAGAAGACAGCATGACCTGGGTGGTGGGGTCCCTGATGACAGTATGGCTTTCCCACGGCAATGCTTTGCAAATACATACTCCCCCCGTAGCGAGAGTTAAGTGCACCGAGTTCTTGGAAGTTCATATCACAGATGACCTCACCTGGTCTCTTAATATCACTTCCCTGAACAAGAAGGCACAGCAGTGCCTCCACTTCCTATGGAGATTGAGTCAGGCTCTGCACCCCACCCCCCACCCCCCACCCCCCCGCCGCACCTTAACTGAATTTTACAGGAGCACCATTGAGAGCATGTTGACAAGCTGCATCTCCATCTGGTATGGGAGCAGTCGAGCATCAGACTGAATGTCCTACAAGGGATGGAGTGTGAGAATGGTTGAGAATATCACTGGGGACATTTATCAGGAACGCTGCATACACAGAGTCCTTAGCATTATCAAGGATCCCACCCACCCACCCATCCATCCAGCATCCTCTTTGACTTTCTACCATCAGGCAGGAGACTCCAATGCAAAAAACAAGAACAGCTAGGATTGATAACAGATTCTTCCCTCAGGTCATTAGGTTTCTGAACTCCCTGCTGCATTGCATTTAAAGTGTCACTAGTTAATCTATTCTGTACCTGACAATATGTAATTTATATACTTTACTTTGTTTATTTGTGTAATTCATCTGTACATTTTATCCTTACTTTCCATAGTAATTCTGTGTTATGTGTATTACTGTGCTTTACACCATGGCTCAGAGAAACATTGTCTCATTTGACGGTATACATGTATATAGTTAAATTACAATAGACTTGACTTGTGTAGATGTGCTCTAAGATGGGGAGGGCTTTACCTATGATGGACAGGCCATATCCGCTACTTTTTGTAGAATTTTCCGTTCAAGGTCATTGGTGTTTCCATACCAGGCTGTGATGCAGCCAGTCAATATACTGTCCACCACACATCTATAGAAGTTTGTCAAAGTTTGTCATATCATACTGAAACTTCACAAACTTCCAAAAAAGTAGATCCACTCCCATGCTATCTTTGTAATTGCACTTAAGTGCTGCACCCAGGCCAGGCCCTCTGAAATGAGAACACTGAGGAAATTAAAGTTGCGTACCCGCTCTGTTTTGTATCTAATATTTCAGTAATATTTGAGTAATCTTGTAAATATATTGTATGGTTAAGCATTCTTGTTTGTTTCAATAATTCATTACGGGTTATATGTATAAATACATGAATTGCATATGGCATCACATGACCGCATGATTCACACGTGCATGCTACATTCCCTGCAATGAAGCCAACTGAAAGCAAATTAAGAAAAGTACTGGATGATGCCAAAATGGTTTCCATGCTGTACGCCATTTCACCATGGCCCAACAGAGGATAAGCAGGTTGGTGCCAACCTCTGTGCCTCTGGTTGGAAAGCATATTGGACCAAGGAAGGACCATGCTGCTCACAGGAAGCATGAAACTGAGCAAAATAATGGTTCAACTACAAAAGTTCCTGTTGGCAAAATATCCCAGAAAGCTTCTGATATGGTAATCAGGTCATTACTTGCAAAATGTGTTTTAAGCTGGTAGAGAGGTCAAGGAGCTTCAGGAAAGTTGCAAGCATTCGGCTTTTGTGAGTATAAAGAACCAGAATCTACTCTGTGTGCATTAAGGTTACTGCATGAATTTCAAGTGGGAGACAAAAAGCTGCTTGTAAAAGTAGATTTAAAGATCAAAGCTCAGCTGGATGAATGGAAGTTTATAATGAAAGGAGTTAATAGAGATACAAAAACTGGGGATTCATCAGATGATGTTGTGGATGGGGCAACCCAAAGGAGAGATTAGATTGTAAAAGGAGCAATAGAGGGATTAATAAAAGAATAATCCTGTGAGTTAAATGCATCTTCCCAAGATCAAGATGCACAAACTAGAAGAAGAAAAAGGAAGAGGAAGGGAAGTGTCCAGAGCTGTCAGAACCACTTCCTGTAATCTCAGAGTCTTCTCCTACAGTCGCCACAGAGGAGGCCCCAGAACCTGAGATTGTTTTCACAGCCACAAGTCCCTCCTGCCAAGCAGAGTACCACCCCCACCACCTCCCCCCTGTCACAAAGGACATTATCACACAAGAGTAAGAAATCTTCCACAACAATTAAATTTTTAAGCCTAAATGGAACAATTTAAAATTTATGATGCGTGGATGTCTGTGTATAGTAGTTGTATTTTATAACATACCGTGTATATAGTTGAGATGCATCCTCCATTGAGTTGGAGTTTGTAGCTTAGCAGGGAGGAGTGTTGTGTATTTAATATTTCAGTAGCATTTGAGTAATCTTATAAATATATTGTTTGATTAAGCATTCCTGTTCACTTCAATAATTCATTATGGCTTACATGTATAAATATGTGATATTGCATACATTATCATGCCACCACATGCTACATACGAGCCCCACTTAAAGTAAACACAAAGTTAGGTCCACAATCCCATACTCCCATGTCTTCTGTTGAATTAGTTTAATGCTTTAAAGTTACAAAACATAATGCTCACAACCTCTGACCCTCAGATAAAGACTGGCTCTTGAACGCGTTTTCTCCTCCTGAAGTTAATAATCAGCTGCTTGGTTTTGCTGACATTGAGTAAGAGGTTAAATGGTTAACGTAACCAAATGGTAATTTAAAAAGCAGACACAAGGAGATCTGCAGATGCTGGAAATTCAAGCAACACACAAAAAATGCTGGTGAACGCAGCAGGCCAGGCAGCATTTTTTTGTTGTGTGTTAGTTAAAAGGCAGTAAATGGTTAAGATTCAAGATTCAAGTTTATTTGTCACATGTACATTGAAGTGTGTTGTTTGTGTTAACAACCAACACACCCAGGGGTGAGCTGGGGTCAGCCCACAAGTTTTGCCACACATTCCAGCACCAACAAAGCATGCCTACAATGCTCAGCAGAACTACAAAAAACACAACAAAACAGAACAGAACATGCAACAAAACAACAACAGCAAAATAAGCCCTGTTCCCATCCAACGCAGATCTATAGATTATCTGGATTCTTCAGCCCCCAGCGGACTGGAACTTGGACTCGGACTTGGAGATGGTGGACCTTCAAATCTGAGCTCACTAGTGCAGGTTGGAGGGGCTGAATGGCCTCCTGCTCCTCATTCATGAGTTTCTCTGTGCTGTTCACAGAAATCAGTGATAAATGCTTGTTGGTTTGAATAGTCCTCAACTTTTCAGAGAGGGAGAGAAGAAGGGAAGGAGAGAGGATAAGAGAGAGTAAAAAGGGGTGGAGGGGAGAGGAGGAAAGAAACAAAATAAATCATAAGAGAAGTGATGGTCTGAGGAAAGAGACCCAGAGGCTATTAAGAAGTACCATTAATACACTCCTGGAGCTTCCTGTACTCCTTTTCATTTTTCTGTCAGCCCTTTATTAATTAATGAAATCTTGGTGCTTTTCCCAGAATCACTCAACAAAGAGAAATGAAAATTGCTCTGGCCTCTGCTGTGAGTGGAACTGCAAAGATGCACTCTATTCTCTGTACCCAGCGAAATGGTGAAAACCATGCTCATAGAATCCATTTATTATTTCTCAAAGAAAAACCACCAAGGAAAATTTCATAACTGTATTTAAGATGTGCCCACTGGCCAAATCAAAGGAGTTCTTCAGCTGTGGATAAGTGACTAATGGGGGGGATGGTTGGAGGGTGGTTTGTAGATTGTGACTGCTACAAAGGCAGGTATTGTGTTGGTGAAGAACCTGCTGCAATCATGAGCCACAACACTGATTGTTCAGGCATGCTGTCCAACACTGACTGCCTTCAGTGAACAAAACAATGTTGTGATCCTGTTTTGCCTTCATTTTTTCTTTCCTCACTGGGTGTCATGCATTGCTCGTGTGACCATTCTTGCAACAGCATTGTCCGGATGTGCCAAAGTCAAAGTTCAAAGTAAAATTTATTAACAAACATGCCGACGTTACCATATACTACAAAGTTGCTGGTGAACGCAGCAGGCCGTCGACTGCACCTCTTCCTATAGATGCTGCTTGGCCTGCTGCGTTCACCAGCAACTTTGATGTATGTTACCATATACTACCTGAGATTCATTTTCATGCATGCATTTACAGGAAAATAAAGAATTACAATACGATTTATGAAAAACTATGCGTAAGCGAAGACTGACAAAGAACAAAAAAAACAAACAAGCAAGCAGCCAAATCAATCACTGAAGGCTGGAGTGAATTAACTGCACGTGCTCCCAGCTTAATGCAGGCAGACATCGAGCAGAGTAATGGGAATCTAAAGCAGGAATCCCACCAGCTTTCCACAGCCTAAATCAGAAGCAAAGTCCTTTACACATAAGACCATATGATAAAGGAGCAGAACTAGGCCATTTGACCCATCGAGTCTGCTCTGCCATTCCATCATGGCTGATTTATTTTTCCTCTCAGCCTCACTCTCCTGCCTTCACCCTTAACCTTTGACATGCTTACTAACAACCTATTAACTTCCGTTTTAAATATACCCAATGATTTGGCCTCCATGGCTGTCTGTGGCAATAAATTCCACAGACACACCCACCACCTAGGTAAAGAAATTCCTCTTCATCTTTGTTCTGAAGGGTCGTCCTTCTATTCTGAGGCTTTGGTCCTAGATCTCCCCCACTATAGGAAACATCCTCTCCACATCCACTCCATCTAGGCCTTTCAATATTTGATAGGTTTTAATGAGATCTAAACTTCTAATTCTTCTAAACTGCAGCATACCCCAAGCCAGAGTATCCAATAGCTATCAGCTAAACCAACGAAGTTGTAAAATTGAAATGAGCTGTTATTCTATGTGTCTTAGACACTTGTCAAATAAATGCTGAAAAAAAATTAAATGTTTTGCTAATAACATCAGCATCATCAACACCAATTTGTCTTTCTATTGTCAGTCCTGCACTGGCAAGCAACTCACAGTCTCCACCCAGCTCGCAGGAGTCATGTGCCACACAATGCAGTTCATTGACTTTAGTTTGGCATTCAATACTGTGATCCCCAAACTTCGCCAGCTTGGTATCAGCTCATCTCTCTGCAATTGGACCTTGGGCTTTCTGACTAACAGACCCCAATCAGTTAAGTTAGACAACCTCTTCCTCCTCCACTCTCACCCTGAACACCGGTGTGCCTCAAGGCTGTGTGCTGAGCCCTCTTCTGTACTCCCTTTTCACCTAAGACTGCAATCCTGTACATGGTCCTAACTCCATAATCAAATTCGCAGACGACACCACGGTGGTTGGCCTGATCAGAGGGGATGATGAGACGGCCTACACTGCCGGGATGAGGTCTAGCACCTGGCCGTGTGGTGTGCCGACAGCAACCTGGCCCTTAACACCCAGAAGACCAAGGAGATCATTGTGGACTTCAGGAATGCTAGGAGCCACACTCACGTCCCCATCTACATCAATGGAGCTGTAGTGGAGTGTGTATCAAGCTTCAAATTCCTAGGTGTCCGCATTTCCGAGGATCTCACCTGGTCCCTGAACTTCTCCATCCTGATCAAAAAGGTGCAACAGCGCCTTTATTTCCTGCGGAAATAAAGCTCACCTCTGTCCCAGGATACTGACGGTCTTTTACCGCTGTACCATTGAGAGCATACTCACCAACTCCATTTCAGTGTGGAATGGCAATTGTTCCATATCGGACCGCAAAGCACTCCAGCGTGTGGTGAAAATTGCCCAGCGGATTATCGGCACCCAATTGCTCACCATTGAGAACATCCACCATAAACGCTGCCTGGGCAGGGTGAAAAGCATTATCAACGATGCATCTCACCCTAACCATGGACTTTTTACTCTCCTCCCATCCGGTAGGCGCTACCGGAGCCTCCGCTCCCACACCAGCAGGCACAGGAAGAGCTTCTTCCCTGAGGTTGTGACCCTGCTGAACCTCACATCACAGCGCTAAGCAGTATTGCATCCGTATTGTACTGTCTCAGTACTTTTATATTTGTATGCTGTAGCACTTACTTTTTATTCGCAGTTATTTTGTAAATAACACTATTCTTTGCATTTCTGGTTAGATGCCAACTGCATTTAATTGGCTTTGTATCTGTACTCAGCACAATGACAATGAAGTTGAATCTAATCTAATCTAATTTCCAACTCATCACCTGCAGCCTATTTAAATCCAACTTCCATCCACGGTCCGTGTTCACCCACCACACCAGCCAGCCTCAACCTATTGCTCCTAGCCTTCAGTTACCTTGCTGCCTATGGTGCTTAGCATCTGTTTTCTCTCATTTTGTGGTCCCTCATGGTTCGTTATTTTGTAGTTGATTATTAAAGTTATTGCTCACTACTCCACTGCTCTGGTTTTGGGTCAAGCCTCCGCAACTTTCCTGACAGGATAGGTGAACCAACAATTGACACATACATACAATCCAGAAGGAGCAGGAAACCATTGACCATCTGCTTGCCATTCCCTTCCAACTCTCCGTCTTGATACAGCAAACCTGTGCGAGTCAATTTCCTCCCTTTGAGCCTCAGTTGCCACCATCCTTTGGGATCACACCTACCTTCCACATGTTCTGCCTCAAACCCATTGTCCATGGACCATTCAACTCACATGAGCCTACACCTGCAGAACTTTGGATGGTGGAATATGGTCCAGTGTACGCAGTTCACTGGCTGGTGGTCTCACATCTTTGTGGAGGGGGTGTGCAGTACCTGGTCAACTAGGAAGGGTACAGCTCAGTTCAGTTTCATATGGGATCCACGGCTTATCGAGGTGGTCTACCAGACCCATGCTGATCATCCTGGGCTATTGGGTGTCAGATGGAGGAGGAGTTTTCCTGTCAGGCCAGCACTGGCAGGCATCTTCCAATCTCCATTCAGCTAACAGGAGTCGCCTGCAACTCATTTCCAACTGATCACCTGCAGCCTATTTAAACCCAGCCCCCAACCACAGCTCTTTGTCACTCACTGAACTAACCATCCTCAACCAGTTGTCCATAGCCTTCAGTTACCTTGTTGCTTGTGGTGTTTAGTGTCTCTCCTCTCTCATTTTGTGGCCCCTCGTCCCTCATGGCTTGTTACTTTCACATTCTGTTATTAAAGATATTCACTGAATTGTCTCTGCTGCCCTGCTTTTGGGCCAAGCCTTCTCTACATTTCCTGCCTTTCACATAATGAAAGTCCAGGAGTTTCAACCAATGGTCATGGACTTGCCAAGCCAGAAGGAGATTCTCATGCAGATTCAGTTTGAAAAACATTTAAACAAATATTCTTATGAAAAGGCTGAGATATTTATCCAGAGAATTCCAGAGTTTAAGGTCCTGTCAGCTTAAGGAAAACAGAACTAAAGGAGTGTAGGGCAACAGGGAATGGGGAGAGTCCCTGGAATAGAGGCAAAATCACAGAGATCTGATCCTTGGTGTTGGGAAACACAAAACAACCATTGATCACAGAGTGTGGGGATTGATGAAAAGAGATTTGATGCTCAGTCTCAGCCAGGGCATGACATTTATTTTGGTGTGTGTTGTACAGTCAGGTCTTGTATTTCTTCTCAAAGCATGTTGGATGTGGAATTCCAAGGTTGTTTTCCCTAATCTTCCTGAATTTAATCCAGAGAGTGTGAGGTAACACATTTGGAGAGGTGCCACAAAGCAAAGGGAAGAAAAACAAGTGGAAGGATAGGGTCAGAGGAGAAAGAATGCTGGTGTAGGCTGGTACAGGCTGGTAGAGACAGATATAGGCTGGTAATAGACTGGTATAGAATGGTACAGGCTGGTACAATCTGGTATAGCGTGGTATAGGCTGGTGCAGACAGGTATAGGCTGATACAGACTGGTTTAGGTTTATACAGACTGGTACAGGCTGGTATAGGCTGGTACAGGCTGGTATAGGGTGCTACAAACTGGTACAGATTGGTAAGGCTGGTATAGGATGGTACAGGCTGGTGAAGATAGCTATAAGTTGGTACAGACTAGTATAGACTGATACAAGCTGATATAGGCTGGTACAAGCTGATACAGACTGGTGTAGGGTGGTGCACTGGTACAGACTGTTATAAGTTGGTACAGACTAGTACAGGCTGGTATAGAGTGGTATAGGCTGGTAGAGACTGGTACAGGCTAGTAGAGACTGCTACAGGCTGGTATAAGCTGAAATAGGCTCAGACTGGCACAGGCCTTTACAGACTGGTACATCAATGGTACATTGCCTCTATTCAAATCAGCAAGAATTATGCTGGGCAGCCTGCAAGTGTCGCCACACTTCCAGTACCAGTGTAGCATGCTCACAACTCCCTAACCCTAACCATATGTCTTTTTTTGTTTTGGAATGTGGGAGGAAACCTGAGCACCTGGGGGAAACCCATGCACTGACAAGGTGAGCGTACAAACTCCTTACCGATAGCAGCACATACAAACCCTCATGTTACAGCTGGCACTGTAAAGCATTGCACTAACTGCAAAGCTATCGTTCTTGAATGCTTAAAGATGACAAGACACTCCAGTAAGATGGCTAACATGAGGGAATGCAAGTTGCTATTGTTTATTGGCCTAGGCATGGACTATAAAGACATGAGATGATGTTGGATCGTATACAACAATACCTACACCACAGCTGAGTGCAGCTTATTGTTCTAGTCATGTGAGAGTCTTGAGAGACTTATTAGGATGTAGTCAGGACTAAAAGTTGTAGCTATAAGGACAGATTGGATAAGTTGGGATTCTTAGAAACAGAGATTTAAGGCGGATAAAATAATAAAGGATCTACTTCGAGTAAAATAAGAAGGACCTGTAGGAGGATAGGCTGAGTGAGCTAGGGCTTGTCCTTTTTGAGTGAAGGAAGACGAGAAGGAAGTGACAAAGGTGTACCAGGTGATAGGAGGCATAGATCAACTGGACATCCAGAGGCTTTTTCCCTCAGGCAAAATGGCTAATAATTTTAAGGTGATTGGAGGAAAGCATAGCGAGGATGTCAGAGGTGTTTGTTTTACACAGTGTGATGGGTGTGTGAAACACCTTGCCGACGGTATTGTAGAGGCAAATACATTAGCGACATTTAAGGAAATTCTTGGATAAACACATAAATGATAGAAAAATAGCGGAATAAGCAGGAAGGAAGATTTAGATTGATCTTAGACTAGGTTAAGAGGTTGGTACAACATCATGGGCCAGAGGGCCTGTACTGTGTTGTACTGTTCTATGTTCTACGTTGAATCATCGAACTTACAAATTGACATGAATGTCAGGTTTTGGTTGAAAATATGGCCTAGTATTTTGATCTGTCTGCAGTGCCTGACAACTGAGATAGTATATGTTAAAGAAACATAGTGGGAAAGCTTTCAGTTTCAAACAGTGAATGGTGGTGCTGGTTTGAAGGGCTGAATGGCCTACTCCTGCACCTATTGTCTATTGTCTAATATGGCTTCCAAAATACTTCAGTCTGAATGTTGTTTCCTTAGCCTCCACATTGGGCAAATCCTTGCAATAACTAAGCTTATCTGATCATTGCTATTAAATGCCATATCTTCACGACCAACATTACTTGTTGCTAATTGTCATTTGACCATCACTCTTGACAGTAATCATATCATCAGATCCCCACCTCCTCTTTCAGCATCATCCAGGACCCTAAAAAGCCTTTACAAACGATGAAGTGATGTCAATTATGTGTTGTCCAGACAAGCCTACAATATCTTTCAACCATATAGTCTGTTTTTTTTTACACAGCTGGCTGAAGCAAAGCAAGAACTTTCAAAGTTGTTAAAATGTGATTTTTTTTTACAAGGAAATCTTTATGAATTTTGTTTCATAAAAACAACAAAAACATGGAGGTAAGTCTGCAGTGTGATGAAATGTCTCATTCTATTGCATTGTGTTTCTGAACAGTTCTCTTTAAATTAACATGTGATTACTTTTTAAAAGCTTGAAGGTAATGTTAAAGTGAAAGCACAGTGCGCGTGTGTGTGTGTGCGTGCGTGCGTGTGTGTGTGCGCGTGTGTTTGTCTGTGTGTTTATGTCAATCTGCTTCTAGTTCTGTATGTGTGTGTCTCTGTACATGGTTATGTGTGACCAAAATTGTCAGTGACCTTCAGCTCTACACTGATAAAGTATGACTATGACTATGCCAATAGGGACTCAGTTGTAATTCTCCTGAATCTAAGTGCAGACATCCCACCTCTTCCGGAAGTTCCGGGAGTCTCCCGCATATTAATAGTGGCTCCCTGATGCCTGCAAATTACATACAATGTCCCGGAAACCAATTTTTTTGAGAGAGAGTGCAAGAGAGAGAGAGAGAGAGAGGGAAAGAGAGAGCGTGTGAGAGAGAGAGAGAGAGCAAGTGAGAGCGAGAGAGAGAGAGAGCAGGAGAAAGAGAGCGCACGAGAGAGAGAGAGAGCAAGTGAGAGCGAGAGAGCGAGTGAGAGAAAGAGAGAGCGCAAGAGAGAGAGAGATCAAGTGAGAGCGAGAGAGAGAGAGCAGGAGAAAGAGAGCGCGCGAAAGAGAGAGAGCAAGTGAGAGCGAGAGAGCGAGTGAGAGAAAGAGAAAGTGCGAGAGAGAAAGTGAGAGTGACCACGAGATAGAGAGTGCGCGCCATGGCAGAGTGTTCCAGAGTGGGGTACGTCACCCCACACTACATAAAGTGTACCCCTGCCTAACAGGGGTCAAAAATAATGACAGTGTTGCTCGCTGCACTATTTGCAACAGTGACTTTTCTATTGCCCATGGTGGGTTAAGACTGTAAAAGACATGTTGAGGTGAGTCTACTCTATTGCAGACATCCCACCTCTCCCGGAAGTCTCCCGCAAATTGATGGTGCTACCTCCCTGAAATGAGTTTTTGCAGGGTGGGATGCCTGTAAGTGCTGCCTTCGACACAATTGACCACAACATTCTCCTAAATCACCTTGAGAACTGGGTTGGCCTCTCTGGTAGTGCCCATAATTTTTTTTTTCATATCTCTTAGAAAATTTGTTGTCTGAGACCATTTCTTAAAAGAAACAATGTACTTTTTGGTGTTGCTCAGGGAAGCTGTCTTGGATCCCTACTCTTCTCCTTATACATGCTCCTCTTAGGAGACATCATTAGAGAGCATAAACCTGGTTCCCACAGTTAAGCAGGTGATACATAGTTGCACGTTTTGGTTGAGATGATGATGACAACAGCCTATCTTCTCTGACTTCTGGTATTGTTGCAATAAACAAATGGATGAACAATAATTTCCTGAAACTAAATGAGGATAAAACTGAAATACTTTTAGTTGTCCCAAAGTAAAAAGAAATAAATTTTTGATAAACTTGGGAATTTTGGCTTCCCATGTAAAATCTGAAGTGACAAGCGTTATCTTCGACTCAGACTTGAATTTTAAATCTCACATAAAGGAAGGGACCAGAGCAGCATCTCCACACTTAAGAAATGTTGCAAAGGTATGTCTGTTTCTGTCACAAAATGATCCTGAAAAACTAATTCAGGCCTTTATATTGAATAGACTAGATTACTGCAAAGCACATTTTCAGAATCAAAATCAGGTTTATTATCACTGGATTGTTTTGTGAAATTTGTTAATTTAGCCTAATTTGTTTACTGGCCTTCCAAAGCAATCAAATGACAGATAAACTTCAACTCATTCAGAATGTCTCTGCTAGACTTGTAATCAAAACCAGGATGAGGGAACATATCACTCCCTTACTAGCTTCTCTGCATTGGCTTGCTGTATCTTTTATCATTGATTTTAAAGTTCACTTGGTTGTTTTTAAAGCTCTCAGTGGTCTGGGACCAAAGTACATCGCAGAACCATTTTTGCTTTATAATCCTACTCGAGCTCTCAGGTCTCCTCCCAGCTGTCTCTTAAACTTAAACAATCCTCCTCAAAAGATAATTGGCAGGTCAACTTTTTTTGATCTACGCTCCTAAATTGTGGAACTTAATATATAATACTATAAGGGATGCAGACTCAGTTAACACTTTTAAACAGCAGCTCAAAACCAATTTATTAACTTTGTTTTTAAACTAACATCTTTTCGTCTCTCACTTGCATGTTTGCACTTTATCCCAGTGTAAAGCATTTGAACTACATCATTTGTATGAAAAGTACCTGTGTGTCTGTATGTCTGTACATGTATATTGTATATACTGAACGTGTGTGTGTATGTGTGTGTGTGTGTGTGTGTGTGTGTGCGCGCACGCACATATACAGGTATATACATATTGGCTTTAGAAACTTGCAGTATTTTGTTTAACATAACAAATTCTTTGTAGGACTTCAAAGACCAGGAGACCCTGGACAAGCTGATGGAAAGCCTAGACACTGATGGTGATGCAGAATGTGACTTCCAGGAGTTTGTTGCATTCATTAGTATGGTAACTGCAGCGTGTCACGAGTTCTTCGTGCAGAAGGATGAGTAGGCAGACCATATAGTCAAAACAATGTAAGTCACCCACTTCTTCATTCTTTCCACTGATAATGACTTGTGAGATTCCAATGGAGCAATAAAGCATTTGGTTTGGAGAGTCAGCAAAAAGCAATCATGAATGAATGTCATCTGTTGAAGTGATCAGCTCCAGCCTGATGGCAGGTCTGTAGAATGTCATGTGCTCCTGGCTTAGCTGACTACGTTTCAGAGCAACACACACAAAATGTCAGGGAGGGTGCATCTATAGAGAGGAATAAATAGTCAATGTTTTGGGCCAAGTCCCTTCATCAGGACAGGAAGGGAAGAGGAAAGAAGGGAAGAGGAAAGAAGGGAAGAAAAGAAAGTTGGGGGAGGAGGAGGAGGAGTACAAGCTGGCCAATGAAGGAGAAGGTAGGTGGGTGGAGGATGGCTGTTAGCTTTCAGCTACCCCAGTGTGCTTGCAAATACAGATGCAAGTACAAGACAAATGTGAAGCACAGCACAGGTCCTCCCTACGTTCTGATTCCCATTATGGCAGATATCACATTTCAGATTCAGATTTATTGATCACAAGTACATCAAAGCATAAAGCATGTCATTTATGCTAACAACCAACATACCCGAGGATGTACTGGGGCAGCCACAAGCGTCACCACAACACAGTACGCCCATAGAGCTCAACACAGATACAAAATACAACATAGCAAGCAACAAAGCAGCAGCATGTTTTAGGGGCCTATATGTTTTTGAGCTGTTGATGATCCAAACAGTTTGCAAGTTGGAAATGAGTTCCCACCCAGCGAGAGGTGCCTGCAGCTCACAGCAGCGGCAAATTCCTCCAGCTGGTCTCCAAAATCCATGAGCTGTTCTTGGGTCATGCTTAGGTAAACTGGGGGATGTGTATAAGGACATTTAAAGATCTTTGCATTGCTTCTAACTAATCTGACTTCTGTGAATTTGATGGAGCAATGAAAAGGGAACAACATTCATCTAACTTCCACTTGTACTTAAGGTTATTGTACTCTGGATGAATAAAGGGAATTTAATTAGTAGTGTAACTCTGTGCTGCTGTAGAAGTGGGGTGTACGCATATCACCGGGAGAAAGAAATATCTTGCAGTTACACCTACGACATTTCAAAAACACAAGATATTTTGCAGATACTAAAAATCCAGAGAAACACATACAAAATGCAGGAGGAACTCAGCAGGACAGGCAACATCCATGATGTTTCAAATGCTTCAGGTGTTTGAGGCCCAGCACAGCCCAGCAAGCCCCCAGGATTCATCCTTTAAGATATCTAATGCCTTTCCCATAGCAATTTGTTCTAGAATTTCACTACTGCCACCCTGAACTCTCAAACTACAACGTCCTTCTCCACAGTGAATTTTAGACCTCACCTTTGGCTCCATGTACCACCTTAATGTTCCATAGCAATAACTCAAAATAAGCAACAGCAGTTTTTAGCTGTCCATCAGCCACCCAGAGGTTCTTCTAGTCCTCTAGAGCCAAAATCCTATTGGGGACAACACAGTTACATAATGGTTAGCGCAAGCACTTTACAGAGCCAGCCGGTGATCTACAGCTGGGTTCAGTTCCCACCGTCCATGCTGACCATCAAGTTTCTTTCTCTGCTAATCCCATTCTTCAGTATTTTAGTCCAGTTTAAGTACTCATCGAAATAGATCTCAAATGTCCTGAGAGTCTCTGGCTCCACCATCTACTCAGGCAGCGCATTACAGATTCCAACAACCCTCAGAGTGGTAAAATTCTTCCTTAACTTCTCCCTGAATCTCATAGCAATGACCTTAAGCTAGACTGACTAGTTCTATTAATTTATGCTCTTGGGAAAAAAAGTCTCAACATCTATGCTATCCATGCCTCACATAATGTTGTACATGTGTATCTAGCACCCCCTCCCGCCCCAGCCTCCCGACCTCCAAGGTTGTTGGAACTGGAGATGCTATTTCCATAAAGTTCTATGGAAGTGAAGAATGAGATGAAAATCTTATGGTTACCACCCTTTTTAATAGTTCATCACAGTACAGTTAGAAGGGGTCAGCAAGAAATCTAACGAGAAGTAAGGAAAGTGACAAAAGACTGGAGCTCATGTTCTCCCCTTGTACTGCAAGCTAGTTTAGGTTGGACAGATAAGGAGCCTCCTCGAACAGGAATTGTCTGTGAACAAGAAGGACATTCTTGCTTTACGTCGCCACGACACTTCAGGCTGACAGACAAATTTTAAAATCTAATCAATAATTTATACAAACATACACTGAAGCGAGGATAAAAAAGTGAAAGTAAAAGAAAAAAATTCAAGTTAAATAGCAGCAGAGACCCTAACTTAACACAGACTATTTGGTTTCGGCTCATAGCTGAAATGCTCAATGCCAGGTGATAAGGTACACACTGTCTGCTGCCTGAGAGAGTGCTGGAGGCAGAGACTCTCAACAAGTATCTGGACAACGGCCTGCATTGCCATGCACTGAAAACCATGCATCAAGTGCTGGTAAATTGTTAAATTGGTACAATTACTGTCACAGGTACCTAGGTGCAATGAAAAAACATTGTTCTGCGTGTTTTCCAAACAGATCAATCCATTATAGTGGTGCACTGAGGTAAAACAATAATGGAATAAGGTGTTGGTGCAGTTGTTGGGTCTGAAGATGTGATCGGCAGTGCAAGCAGACTATAGAGTGCAAAATTGGGAGGTCAAGATTCTATTTTATCATACTAGAGGACCTTCCAATAGTCTTATGAAAGCTGTTCTTGAGCCTGGTAGTACGTGCATTTAGATTTTTATATCTTCTGCCCAACTGAGGCGTGAGAAGAGCGAATGTACGTGTGGAAAAAGGATGTACGGGTGGTTGTGGGGTCTTAAATTATGTTAGCTGTTTTAAAAGGGGTTAGTCTAGAGATTGGTACAGTCATAGTGGGCCGAAGGGCCTGTTTCTGTGCTCATGAATCCATGACCCTATAAAGTCCTGGTGAATTTCCACTGCACTAACTCCACACTTTCTACAGCGTGGTGCTGTAGTATTCTCTACCTTGTCAAATGAAAGAAAACTTCCTGTACACTTTCAGAACCAATTTATCAATCTGTCCCATACCCTTTCTCTGATTCTTTGCTTTGTACACCAAGACCTTTCTGTTTCTTGGGGGATTCCAGGGTCCTATTGTTCATTGTGTGTATCCTAATCGTATTGGACTTCCCAATATGTGCATTGCTGAACAAGTAGCTGATGTGTTCATTGATATCGTTAACCTCTCATTGCAACAGTCTGAGGCACCAACCTGTTTCAAGAGGGCTTTCATTTATATTTGTGCCTAAGAAGCATGTGGCAACCTGCCTCAGTGACTATCGTCCAGTAGCACCTACATTGACAGTGATGAAGTGTTTTCAAATGTCATAGTCATAGTCATACTTTATTGATCCTGGGGGAAACTGGTTAAATTGTTGGTGATTAAATATATCAATGCCTGCCTCAGAAGTGACTTTGATCTGCCCAAATTTGTCAATTGGCACAACACGGCAGATGCCATTTCATTGGCTCTTCACTCAGCGGTGAAATATTTGGACAGCTAAGATGCATGCATCAGGACACTGCTATCAACCACAGTTTGGCATTCAATACTGTCGTCCCCTCATATCTAATCAGTAAGCTTCAGGACCTTGGGCTCAATACCTCCTTGTACAATTTGATTTTTGCTTTCCTCACCTGCAGACCCCAGTTAGCTTGGATTCACAATAAAATCTTCACGACAATCTCCATCAGCAAAGGTCACTTCATATTTACGACTGTGTGGCTAAGCACAGCTTCAATGCCATATTCCGGTTAGCTGATGACACCACTGTCGTAGGATGAATCAAAGGTGGTGAGGAATAGGCATGTAGGAAGGAGATTGAAAATCTGACTCAATGGTGCCATAACAACAACCTCTTAATCAATGTCAGCAAGACCAAGGAGCTGATTATTGACTTCAGGAGGAGAAAAACAGAGGTCCTCATTGGAGGATCACAGGAGGAGAAGGTCAGCAACTGTAAATTTCTCAGTGTTATCATTTCAGAGGATCTGTCCTGGGCCCAGCATATGATGAAAGCATGGCAGCACCTCTACTTCCTTAATAGTTTGCGAAGAATTGGCATGATAGCTAAAATTTGACAAACTTCTATAGATGTGTTGTGGAGAGTGCAGTGACTGGTTGCACCACAGCCTGGTACAGAAACACCAATACTCTTGAATGGAAAATCTACAAAATGTAGTGGATACTGCCCAGGCAATCACAGGCAAAGCTCTCCCCACCATTGAGTACATCTATACAGAGCACTGTCACAGGAAAGCAGCATCTGTTACCAAGGACGGCCATCACCCAGGCCGTGCTTTCTTCTCACTACTGCAATCAGGAAAAGGGAAAGGAGTCTCAGAACCCACACCGCTAGTTTCAGGAACAGCTATACCCATCAACCATCAGGCTCTTGAACTAATGGGAAAAACTTCACTCAACTTCATTCGCCCCCATCACTGAACTGTTCCCAAAACCTATAGACTCACTTTCAAGGACCTTTCATGTCACTCGTTTAATATTAATTGCTTATTTATTTAATATTATTATTTCTTACTTTTTCTTGAGTATTTGTACAGTTTGTTGACTTTTGCACATTGGTTGCTTGTCCATGCTGTAGGGTATGGTCTTTCATTGACTCTATTATGTTATTACTTACTGAGTATGTCCACAAGAAAACACATCTCGGGGTATTATAGTGACATATGTGTACTTTGATAGTAAATTTACTTTGAACTTTGAATTTTTAAAATGATCACCTTATATTTTTCATGATTAAATTCAATCTTGCCAGCGCTGTTCCCATTTGATCAACTCATCAGTGTGAGTCCACAGCTGAAGATGACCCTCCTTACTATCAATAACGTCCAATTTCTGTGTCACCGGTAAATTTACAATTATCTATCCTCAATTTTCATCCTGCTCATTAATATATTCAGCAAGCAGCAAAGGTCCTAGATCCGTTCTCTCTGGGACACAACTGCGCACCAATCCATTCTTTGCCTTCCCAATAAAAGTCTTAAGGCTCATAATTACTCCCTCTGAAATGCTCCCTCTGACACTCCCATCAATTACCAAGATAGAGAATAGGTCCAGCACCGTTTATATTCCATTAGACCATAAGGTATATTCCAGTTGACTATCTATGTACTGGCACAAAAAGTTCTCCTGCATGCACTTCAAAAATCCACCTACCCCTTTAAGCCTGTTGCATTGTGATGATCCCAGTTAACATTGGGGAAGGCAAAATCTCTTACTGCTATTCCCTCATTCTCCGTAATTTGCTTAGCTACCTACTGCTCGATTTCCCCCAGTTGAAGGTGTGTACCACCCCTGCAAAGTTCAAAGTTCAAAGTAAATTCATTATCAAAGTAGATATATGTCACCATATACCACCCTGAGATTCCTTTTCTTGTGGGCATTTGCAACGAATCCATCATAGAATAATAACCATAGAGAATCAATGAAAGACCACACCAACATGGGCATTCAAACTGTGCAAAAGATAACAAGCTCTGCAAATACAAAAATAAATAATAATAATAATAATGAATAAATAAGCAATAAATATCAAGAACCTGAGATAAAGAGTCCTTGAAAGTGAGTGCATAGGTTGTGGGAACATTTCAATGATGGGGCAAGTGAAACTGAGTGAAGTTTCTAGGGTTTCAAAGGTATATTTAATGTCAGAGAAATATATACAATATACATCCTGAAATACTTTTTCTTCACAACCATCCATGAAAACAGAGAAGTGCTCCCAAAGAATGAATGACAGTTAAATGTTAGAACCTCAAAGTAACCCCCAGCTCCCCTCCATCCTGTGTGTAAGTGACAGCGAGCAATGATCCCCACTCCCCCCACCAGCAAAAAAAAGCATTGGAACCCACCGCTGAGCACTCAAGCCTGCAGCAAAGCAACAGCAAAGACAGACTTGCAGTACTCCAAAGACTACTCGTTCACCCAATATTCGATGTACCACAGGCTTTCCCTCTCCCTAATAAGGGAGAAAGAGGTATCTTCATTTCACAGCGAGAGGGGAGACATAACAAACAACTCATTGGTTTACGATGTTAAAAGTCTGTTGCGTCGCTTTTTCTGAGCTCTGTGCCCCAAGATCTCAAGTCTCTGGGCACACTTTACTTTACTTACTTTATACTTTATTGTCGCCAGACAATTGATATAGAACGTACAATTATCACAGCGATATTTGATTCTGCACTTCCCACCCCCTGGATTACAAATCGATAGTAAATATTAAAAATTTAAATTATAAATCATAAATAGAAAATAGAAAAATGGAAAGTAAGGTAATACAAAAAAACCGAGAGGCAGGTCTGGATATTTGGAGGGTACGGCCCAGATCCAGGTCAAGATCCGTTCAGCAGTCTTATCACAGTTGGAAAGAAGCTGTTCCCAAATCTGGCCATACGAGTCTTCAAGCTCCCAGAGGGAAGAGGGATGAAAAATGTGTTGGCTGGGTGGGTCGTGTCCTTGCTTATCCTGGCAGCACTGCTCTGACAGCGTGCAGTGTAAATTGAGTTCAAGGACGGAAGAATGGTTTGTGTGATGTGCTGTGCCATGTTCACGATCTTCTGCAGCTTCTTTTGATCTTGGACAGGACAACTTCCATACCAGGTTGTGATACCCTAGAAGAATGCTTTCTATGGTGCATCTATAAAAATTAGTGAGGGTTTTAGGGGACAGGCCAAATTTCTTTAGCTTTCTCAGGAAGTGAAGGTGCTGGTGGGCCTTCTTGGCAGTGGACTCTGCTTGGTTGGACCAAGTCAGGTCATTTGTGATATTGACCCCGACGAACTTAAAGCTTTTGACCTGGTCCACTTGTGCACCACCGATGTAAACTGGGTCGTGCGGTCCAGTACTCCTTCTGAAGTCGACAACCAATTCCTTCGTCTTGCTGACATTGAGGGATAGGTTATTGTCTTCGCACCATGTCACCAGGTTCTTAATTTCCTCTCTGTACTCAAACTCATCATTACCCGAGATACGGCCTACAATTGTTGTGTCATCAGCAAACTTATATATTGAGTTTGATGGAAACTTGGCTACACAATCATGGGTGTACAGTGAGTACAGCAGGGGGCTGAGTACACAGCCTTGTGGGGCACCGGTGCTCAGAGTGATTGTAGAGGAGAGCTTGTCCCCTATTTTTACAGCCAGAGATCTTCCGACTCCAACAACACACCAATCTGCTGCTGGGGCACCGACCTTCTATCCTCCCATCTCCAGAGCCACATGATCTTGGACCTCCAAAGGCAAGCTAAGCTCTTAGGCCGTATCCTTGGCATGTTAAATAATGGCCAGTCATGAAACCCCGACAGCAGGTCCTATTCCAGCAAAGAACTGAAGTCAGCGTGTAACTCCCGGTCAAAAGAACCCTGAAAGGGAAAAATAGTGATATTAAAGATGGAAATAGCGTTATTTCTGAAGATGCAGACAAAGGAGTCGCCATTTAGCGCCACCATGACTAAGCTCCACCCTCCTCTAGTTATTCCCTTTTCTTTAAGAACCTGATACTAGAGGGGTAATAACTGTTTCTAAACCCAGTGGTGTAAGTCCTGAGGCTCCTGTACCTTCTTCCTTATGGCAGCTGCAAAACGAGAGCCTGATGATGGGAGCTGCTCTCCAGTGACAGTGATCTGTGTAGATGTGCTCAATGGTGGGGAGGGTCTTGCCCATGATGGATTGGACCCTATCCACTAGCTTTTGTAGGATTTTTCATTCAAGGGCATTGGTATTTCCATACCAGGCTGTGATGCAACCAATTAGTATACTCTCCACTACACATCTACAGAAGTTTGTCAAAGTTTTAGTTGTCATGCCAAATGTCTTCAGAAACCACTAAGGAAGTAGAGGTGCTGCCATACTTTCTTTGTAATTGCACTTACATGCTGGGCCCAGGACATGTCCTCCCAAATAATAACCTCAAGAAATTTAAATTTGCTAACCTTCTTCACCTCTGATCCTTTGATGAGGACTGGCTCAACTCCTTCCTATCTAATAAAGAGGAAGGTGACTGAAATCAGCAGTGGAATCATTCAGTTCTCGCACAGCACTAAATAAAAGTCATGATTATCCTAATTAGGACCATGCACTTTTTAACTAAAGGTGACACGTACCCAAAATTATGATTACAGAACATTGTCCAAAAGATAGTTAATATATAATACACCTAGCAACCTCTACTTTCAAATGGAATGTACAACTCCTCTGTTCCCATATTGAAACAGTCTCAATGGTTGAGAAGCGGCTGGAATGCTTGATGTCGGCTGCATCACATTCAGTTACCATTGGCAACTCTCCGTCGTGTTGCGCAAGATGCCATTTTCAATGTTTTTATTTATTTGCAGCATCTCCCCTGTTGAATTTCTAACTTTTTTGTCTTATAATTGGGGGAGTTGGAAAAGTCTGAGGAGAGCATTTTAAACGATTGGCGAAGCTGCCGAGCTCTGTGTATGAAGGCTGGCAGCGCGTGTTTGGCTCAAGCCATAAGACCAAGTTGGTTCTCTCGCAGCTCTAATCGCGGGCAACGTGCTCACAGTCTGCCCTGAGCTCTATATTTAGAGCCCTTCACAAACAGCAAAAATGAGAATGTTTAATCCTATCATTCAGCACTAACTTCACATCTGGAAGGCAGAAGTGAAAGCTTAAGAGTGGCAGCACACAACGTCGCATTAACCCGCTGTCACACCAATCAGTGGTCTATTTATACATCCACATTCACAGAGACGTGTCCTTATGCCACATATTTCTCATTTAGGATAACCCAGGCTTGAAATCAATCAGCCCTCAGACTCCGGGGATATTCCTGCAGCTGGTGCATCAAATAAATTGCTTCTCTCCAGCTTGTCCCATGACCCTGCAAATTGTTACCGAGCAAGATGCAGGGCACGTAGAGGATGTAAGCTCCACAACCCATTCCAGGGCAACTTAAGCTAACCTGTTGGTGGGAGAAGCAATTTGCTTGAAAGACCTCTTCAGGTGGGCAAAGGTTGAAAGAAAGACTGCCAAGGGAACAAAGCTGGGCTCCTCTCCAGTTACCGCCACTGCAATTTCTCTGGTCGTCAGTACATTCAGCTCTCATCCCCCTGGCAATGACTCCCATCCTGGCAACATCTTTGGCTCCACCTAGTGATGCTTTTACCATAGAACCGTAGAACACTACAGAACAGGAAACAGGCCATTCGGCCCTTCTAGTCTGTGCCGAAACTTTATTCCGCTAGTCCCATTGACCTGCACCCAGTCCATAACCCTCCAGACCTCTCCCATCCATGTATCTGTCCAATTTATTCTTAAAACTTAAGAGTGAGCCCACATTTACGTCAGATGGCAGATCATTCCACACTCCCACCACTCTCTGAGTGAAGAAGTTCCCCTTAATGTTCCCCCTAAACCTTTCCCCTTTCACCCTAGAGCCATGTCCTCTCGTATTTATCTCTCCTAATCTTAGTGGAAAGAGCCTACTCGCATTTACTCTGTTTGTACCCCTCATAATTTTGTAAATCTCTATCAAATCCCCCCTCATTCTTCTACGCTCCAAGGAATAAAGTCCTAATCTGTTCAATCTTTCCCTGTAACTCAGCTCCTGAAGACCCAGCAACATCCTGGTAAATCTTCTCTGCACTCTTTCAATCTTACTGATATCCTTCCTATAGTTAGGTGACCAGAACTGCACATAACACTCCAAATTTGACCTCACCAATGTCTTATACAACCTCACCATAACATCCCAACTCCTATACTCAATATTTTGATTTATGAATGCCAGGATGCCGAAAACCTTCTTTAGAAACCCTGTCTACCTGTGACGCCACTTTCAGGGAATTATTTATCTAAACTCCCAGATCCCTTTGTTCCTCCACACTCCTCAGTGCCCTACCATTTACTGTGTATGTCCTACCTTGATTTGTCCTTCCAAAATGCAACACTTCACACATGTCTGCATTACATTCCATCTGCCATTTTCTGGCCCATTTTTTCAGTTGGTCCAGATCCTTCTGCAAGCTTTGAAAGCCTTCCTCGCTGTCCACAACGCCTCCAGTCTTAGTGTCATCAGCAAACTTGCTGACCCAATTTACCACATTATCATCTGGATCATTGATATAGACAACAAACAACAATAGTCCAAGCACAGATTCCTGAGGAACACCACTAGTCACAGGCCTCCAGTCTGAGAAGCAATCATCCACTACCACTCTCTGTCTTCTCCCACACAGCCAATTTCAAATCCAGTTTACAACCTCTCCATGGATACCTAGTGTCTGATCCTTCTGAACTAACCTCCCATGTGGGACCTTGTCAAAGGCCTTACTAAAGTCCATGTAGACAACATCCACAGTCTTTCCTTCATCTACTTTCTTGGTAACCTCCCTGAAAAACTCTACAAGATTCATTAAACACGATCTACCATGCACAAAGCCATGCTGACTATCCTTAATCTGCCGTTGGCTGTCCAAATACTTATATATCCGATCTCTCAGAACACCTTCCAATAATTTACCTTTTACTGATGTCAGACTCACTGGCCTGTAATTACCTGGTTTACTTTTGGTGCCTTTTTTAAACAAAGGAACAACATGAGCTACCCTCCAATCCTCCAGCACCGCACCCGTGGCTAAGGAATTTTTAAATATTTCTGCCTGGGCCCCTGAAATTTCTACACTAGTCTCTCTCAAGGTCCAAGGAAATATCATGTCAGGCCCAGAAGATTTATCTTTCTTTATTCGCTGTAGTGCAGCAAGCAACTCCTCCTCTTTAATCGCTATATGTTCCATGACACTACTGCTTGTTTCCCTTCCTCCCATATATGCTATGCCAGTTTCTTAAATAAATATTGATGCAAAAAAACTGTTTAAGATCTCCCCCCTCTTGTGAGGCTCCACACATAGATGGCCACTCTGATCTTCTAGGGGACCAATTTTGTCCCTTACTATCCTTTTACTCTTAATATACCTGTAGAAACCCTTCGGGTTTACCTTCACATTATCTGCCAAAGCAACCTTGTGTCTTCTTTTTGCCTTCCTGATTTCCTTCTTTAGTATTTTCTTACATTTTCTATACTCTTCAAGTACCTCATTTGTTCTTTGTTACCTATACCTGCTATACACCGCTTTCTTTTTCTTAACCCGATTGCCAATATCCCTTGAAAACCAAGGTTCCCTAAGCCTGTTAACTTTGCCTTTAATCTTGGCAGGAACATGCAAACTCTGCGCTCTCAAAATTTCGCCTTTGAAGGCCTTCCACTTACTGATCACATCCTTGCTAGAAAACAACTTATCACAATCCACTCTTCCTAGATCCTTTCTCATTTCCACAAAATTGGCCCTTCTCCAATTTAGAACCTCAACTCGAGGACCAGACCTATCCATATCCATAATTAACTTGAAACTAATAACATTATGGTCACTGGACCCAAAATATTCACATACACATACTTCTGTCACCTGACCTGTCTGGTTCCCTAATAGGAGATCAGTTATTGCATCCTCTCTCGTAGGTACCTCTATATATTGATTTAGAAAACTATCCTGAACACATTTGACAAACTCCAAGCCACCTAGCCCTTTCACAGTGTGGGAGTCCCAGTCAATATGTGGAAAGTTAAAATCCCCTACTATTACAACTTTCTGTTTCTTACATTGGTCTGCTATCTCTCTACAGATTTGTTCCTCCAATTCTCTCTGACTATTGGGCGGTCTACAATACAACCCTATTAGTGTGGTCACACCTTTCCCGTTCCTCAGCTCCATCCATATGACCTCTGTAGACAAACCCTCTGAGCTATCCTCTCTACGCACAGCTGTGATATTCTCCCTGACCAGTAATGCCACCCCTCCCTCTTTCATCCCTCCCCCTCTATCACGTCTGAAACAACAGAACCCCAGAATATTAAGTTGCCAGTCCTGCCCCTCCTGCAACTAAGTCTCACTAATAGGAATAACGTCGTAATCTCACGTGCCAGTCCACACCCTAAGCTCATCTGCCTTATCTACAATACTCCTTGCATTGAAATAGATGCACCAGAGAACATTTCTATCATGTACAAACCTTTGATTTCTGTCTATACATGCAGTCCTCACATGACCTTTATCCTCCTCCACCTCACTATCTGCTCTAACGCTCTGGTTTCCCTCCCCCTGCAAATCTAGTTTAAACCGCCCGCCCCCCCCCCCCGGAGCAGCACTAGCAAATCTACCTGAAAGGATGTTAGTCCCCCTCCAGTTCAGGTGCCAACCATCCCGTCGGAACGGGTCCCACCTTCCCTGGAACAAAGCCCATTGTCTAGAAACATGAAGCCCTCCCTCCTGCACCTTCTCCTTAGCCACATATTTAGCTGCATTATCTTCCTATTTCTAGCCTCACTAGCACGTGGCACGGGTAGCAATCCTGAGATTGCAACCCTGGAGGTCCTGTCCTTCAACTTTGCACCTAACTCCCTAAATTCTCTTTGCAGGACCTCTTCCTCCTTCCTATCCACGTCATTGGTCCCTACATGGACCACGACATCTGGCTGCTCACCCTCCCTCCTGAGAATACCAAGAACTCGATCTGAGATATCGTGGACCCTGGCATCCGGGAGGCAACAGACCATCCGGGATTCTCCAACTCTCCCACAGAACCTCTTATCTGTCCCACTAACTATCGAATCCCCTATCAATACTGCTCTCCTCTTTTCCCTCCTTCCTTTCTGAGCTGAGGGTCCAGTCTTGGTGCCAGAGAAACAACCACTACAACTTGTCCCTGGTAGGTCATCCCCACCAACAGTATCCAAAACGGTATACTTATTGTTGATGGGAACAGCCACAGGGGTGCTCTGTTCTTTCTGTCTATTCCCCTTCCCTCTCCTGACAGTCACCCAGCTACCTGCCTCCTAACTTTTAGGGGTGACTGTCTCCCTGAAACTCCTGTCTATTTCTGCCTCTGCCTAACAAATGATCCGAAGTTCATCCAGCTCCAGTTCCAGTTCCCTAACTCGGTTTGTCAGGAGCTGCAGCTGGATGCACCTTTTACAGGTTTAGTCATCAGGGACAATTGTGCTATCCCTGACTTCCCACATACTGCATACGGAGCACTCGACTGCCCTAACTACTGCCTCCATTACCCACTCCTAAGTTAATTAAATTAATTAAAGGAACTTACCCGGCCTCACCTCACTGGGAGCAAGCTCGTCCTCAGCCTCTGCTCTCCAAAGCCTCTCGAGCCAAAGCCTCAAAGCTCCACTCCTACCCTGAGCCACTCACACACTGGCCGCTCCTCTTCAGTTACCCCTCCTTTTATTTGTCCCTGCCAATTATCTCAAGCACTCACTCCCTCTAATCAACCAATCAACACTCTGTTTAACCCTTCAGTGGCCCTCCGCGCTCCTTATAAAGCACACTCACCTCAGCTCCTCAGCTGCTTCCCGGCACTCAGCGCTCTCCCGAGCCCCTCGCTCCTCCTCCTGCTGCGACGGTCCAGCGATCGTACCATACTCACTGCTATGTACTCACAGCAGACCACTCCTAAAACTCACTCCCTGCACTTAATAGGCTGATGTTAGGCAGAAACAGTTCCTGGGAATACGCTGATTTTTTCAGAATTCAACATTCAAGATTCTTCAGTACACAAGTGTAAAGGAGAGCAAAATGATTGTTACCCTGGATCTGAAGCAGGATTAAAAATGCAATACGCATAACGAACAATATAAGTATAAATATAAAAGCAATCCTATAAAACACAATGTACAAACAACTGTTGAGTACACCCACACATACAGTACATAAAATTAGCTTCTATACATAGACTGATGGTCTGTACATTAAGTGATGCTGGGTGCAGGAGTATCTGAACATAAGGTGACTCTGACAGGAGATGGTAAAGTGAAGGAGGAGCTCTTCTCGGTAGCTGCAGGACATCTGAAAACAGTAGGACAGTGACTGTGTCAGTGTAGGTATGAGGTGTGGAGTGTAAGCAGATAGTGTCAGTGCCTGGGGGGGGGATGAGGGGTGCAGAGGGGCTGTGGAGAGGAGTGGCCGATGCAGACACAGTGGTGGTGCAGATAGAGCAGAGTGATAGTCAACAGAACATTGACTTACAGAGTGGAGGGAGTGTGCACCAAATGCAAAATGATATCACCCCAACATTGTCAGACAAATTCTATAGCTCGTAAGTCCTGCTAAACAAAGGCAAACTTCTCAATCCTGAACATCCTCTTACACCATTTGCCTCCACAATTGCTGCCAGACCTGCTGAGTTTTGAAACAAGTCAGAATGATCTGCATCATACATCTATAGAGATTTGCAAGTCTTTGGTGACATGCAAAATCTCCTCATGTCTTCTTCATGATTGCATCCGTGTGTGTGTGTGTCACTCCTTTTGTTGTTTCCCTGTTAACGCTGGGCCCGGAATGTTGGTCTGCTCCAGCATTTACAGGGCAACAAGAGGGGATACGCATACTAAAGGTTGGAGGAACTCAGAAGGTCAGGCAGCATCCATGGAGTGGAACAAATGCTCAAATTTCAGGTCGAGAACCTGTATCAGGTTAGGGGAGAGAAGATCGGGGGGTGGCTGGAGGAAGGGTGTAGTACTGGCCAAAGGAAACCTGACTCTGTGATGCCATTGTGAAACTGAACGCTCAAACAGGGGACATAGCCTCATAAGACAGAAACAGATTTCAAAGGCCCAGTGGTTAAATTACTGCAGGATGGTACTATTGCTTTGGTAACATGCATCAACTCCTTCCAAAATTTAATCTGGAATAAAAAGCTAATCTGAAATGCATAAAACCAATAGATTATCATAAAAATCCATCTGGTTCATTATTTTGTTCATTGAAAAGAAAACTTTTAGCTGAAAGTTTGCTGAAAGTCCATCAGCTGATACCTGTCGACAGCTGATTCTTAACACCTCTCTGATATACAGTAATCTCGCAGGCCGTTCTGTTATATTTTAATTGGGGTTGAAAAATAAGTTATGGGCTTGCCAGTGGGGGGAGAAAAGCAGAGGCAGGAAAGAAACTGAGCTTGAAAAATAACACATTCAACAGCAGTTATGACGTCCAACAGGAATCAGAAATCAGATGACATTTTGTAAAAGTCACCCTCTCCAAAGCCTCAGAATCAAAATCAGAATCAGGTTTATTATCGCTGGCATGTGATGTGAAATCTGTTAACTTAGCAGCAGCAGTTCAATGCAATGCATAATATAGCAGAGAGAAAGAAAAAAAATAACAATAATAATTAAAATAAAATATAATAAACAAACAAGTAAATCAATTACATATATTGAATAGATTATTTAAAAATGTGCAAAAACAGAAATACTGTGTATAAAAAAAGTGAGGTAGTGTCCAAAGCTTCAAAGTCCATTTAGGAATCGGATGGCGGAGGGGAAGAAGCTATTCTTGAATCGCTGAGTGTGTGCCTTCAGGCTTCTGTACCTCCTACCTGATAGTAACGATGAGGAAAGGGCATGCCCTGGGTGCTGGAGGTCCTTAATAATGGACGCTGCCTTTCTGAGGCACCACTCCCTAAAGATTCCTGGGTACTTTGTAGCCTAGTGCCCAAGATGGAGCTGACTAGATTTGCAACCTTCTGCAGCTTCTTTCGGTCCTGTGCAGTAGCCCCTCCATACCAGACAGTGATGGGGCCTGTCAGAATGCTCTCCACGGTACAACTATAGAAGTTTATGAGTGTATTTGTTGCCATGCCGAATCGCTTCAAACTCCTAATGAAGTATAACCACTATCTCGCCTTCTTTAGACTACATCAGTATGTTGGAACCAGGTTAGATCCTCAGAGATCTTGACACCCAGGAACTTCTATCATTCTATAACCTGGTGACCAAATTCAAACTCTGGATGTGGCCTAACCAGAGCTTTATAAAGCTGCAACATAATTTCTTGACTCTTGGTTTCAGTGCCTCGGTCAATAAAGGGAAGCATGCCTCATGCCATCAGTACCACCCTATCAACTGTAATGGCCATTTTCAGGGAGCTATGGACTTGGATCCCGAGATCTCTCTGTATATCACATATGTACATATAGACACATACACAAAACACACACACACACTTACTTTACTAGTTTCAGTTAAAGACAAGCAAGGTCCTTTATGTTGACATTGTCGTGCCTTTTAGAAAACAAACCTGTGAGCAAAGTTCTCATCTGTCAACTAGATGAGTTTAACTTGGTCAGTTAAATTGGTGAAGTTAATTTGTTTTGTTTTCACAGGGCACTGTGTCGTGAGACGCTGTTGGCGTAGATGCTGTGGAAGTAACAAGCAGCTCCAGGCAGGCAGGTTGCTTGCAAACTAATCTTCACCACCTTGTAGCTGGGAAAAAGCCCCTTGTCCTGCATAATGCATAGGGCTTCAATAACAGATGCTGAGGGCAACAATAACCCTACAAGAAATGTGTCAACTGATGAATATTATTAAATAATTAGATTTGTTTAACTTGGTAAAGAATTACCAGTCTCTCCTTGAACAGCTGAATGGGTATATAAGGGCACCTGTTGATAGTAATTGATAAATAAAATCTCACGTGTTGGTCAATTGCACAACTGTGTTTGGACTGTTTAATTTGAGCCTTCTCTTCTCAAGTCATTGCTTTCATTTTGTAAGGTCAAAGTCAAGTGTACTATTGTATGCGCAAGTACACGGATGTGCAGGTGCAATGAAATTCTTACTTGCAGCACAGACACATTGCATCATATAAGACCATAAGATATGGGAGCAGCGTTCAGCCATTCAGCCGATTGAGTCTGTTCCTCCATTCTATCATGGTGGATATTGTCTACATGGACTTCAGTAAGGCCTTTGACAAGGTCCCGCATGGGAGGTTAGTTAGGAAAATTCAGTTGCTAGGTATACATGGAGAGGTGGTAAATTGGATTAGACATTGGCTCGATGGAAGAAGCCAGAGAGTGGTAGTAGAGAATTGCTTCTCTGAGTGGAGGCCTGTGACTAGTGGTGTGCCACAGGGATCAGTGCTGGGTCCATTGTTATTTGTCATCTATATCAATGATCCGGGTGATAATGTGGTAAATTGGATCAGCAAGTTTGCTGATGATACAAAGATTGGAGGTGTAGTAGACAGTGAGGAAGGTTTTCAGAGCCTGCAGAGGGACTTGGACCAGCTGGAAAAATGGGCTAAAAAATGGCAGATGGGGTTTAATACTGACAAGTGTGAGGTATTGCACGTTGGAAGGACAAACCAACGTAGAACATACAGGGTTAATGGTAAGGCACTGAGGAGTGCAGTGGAACAGAGGGATCTGGGAATACAGATACAAAATTCCCTAAAAGTGTCGTCACAGGTAGATAGGGTCGTAAAGAGAGCTTTTGGTACATTGGCCTTTATTAATCAAAGTATTGAGTATAAGAGCTGGAATGTTATGATGAGGTTGTATAAGGCATTGGTGAGGCCGAATCTGGAGAATTGTGTTCAGTTTTGGTCACCAAATTACAGGAAGGATATAAATAAGGTTGAAAGAGTGCAGCGAAGGTTTACAAGGATGTTGCCGGGACTTGAGAAACTCAGTTACAGAGAAAGGTTGAATAGGTTAGGACTTTATTCCCTGGAGCGTAGAAGAATGAGGGGAGATTTGATAGAGGTATATAAAATTATGATGGGTATAGATAGAGTGAATGCAAGCAGGCTTTTTCCACTGAGGCAAGGGGAGAAAAAAACTGGAGGACATGGGTTAAGGGTGAGGGAGGAAAAGTTTAAAGGGAACATTAGGGGGGGCTTCTTCACACAGAGAGTGGTGGGAGTATGGAATGAGCTGCCAGACGAAGTGGTAAATGCGGGTTCTTTTTTAACATTTAAGAATAAATTGGACAGATACATGGATGGGAGGTGTATGGAGGGATATGGTCCGTGTGCAGGTCAGTGGGACTAGGCAGAAAATGGTTCGGCACAGCCAAGAAGGGCCAAAGGGCCTGTTTCTGTGCTGTAGTTTCTATGGATCTATGGTTCTATGGTTGATTTATTATCCCTCTCAACCCTATTCTCCTGCCCTCTTTCTCCCCATAACCTTTGACACCCTTACTAATCAAGAATCTATCAACCTCCACTTTAAATATACCAATGACTTGGCTTCCAAGCAGTCGGTGGCAATGAATTCCACAGATTCACCACTCCCTGCCCAATGAAATTCCTCATCTCTTTTCTAAGGGGGCCTCCTGGTATTTTGAGGCTGTGCCCTCTGGAATTAGATTCCCCCACTTTAGGAAATGTCCTTTCCATGTCCACTCTATGTTGGCCTATCAGTCTCTCCCACCTTGTCCTCCCCTTGTCCTGCTATATCCTGGCAATCCTTCCTCTTCCTGCAGCCCTGATGTAGGATCTCGACCCAGGACATCAGTTTACACCTTTTGACTCCACAGAAGCTGCTGACGTATTGAGTTCTTGCAGCATTCTGTTTCATTAGAAGAGGACCGTGTGACCATCTGAAAGATCAGACCATTGAACAAAAGGGAATAGTTACACTCATTGAAGGATTCTGTTATATTGTTATTTCATGCTCATTATTTATTGCTATTTATTTAAATCTGCATTTGGCAGCTTGTTCATAGTTAACGGTTCCTGATGTTTACAGTTTACAGTTACCGTTCTATAGATTTGCTAAGAATGCCCACAGAAAAAGAATTTCAGGGTTGTATGTGGTGGCATGCATGTACTCTGATAATAAAGTTTACTTTGAACTTTGAGTTGGGGACTGAGAGGAATAATTTACAATGGTAATGTCACTTCCAAGGTGCGATGACAACAAAGTACACAGACCGATTACTTTCTCTGGACTAAAAACCAAGACCAGAGCTAGATAATGAAATCTAACAGCATTGGCTTTTGCCTATTTAGGAGTTTCAATCACATGATTAACTCCAGTGGTCGACAGTAAACACCTCAGGAGATTAACTCATTCACTCAGGAGATAGTGATTCCAAACTTTGGTGCAATCAGTTCCTTTCTGCAATTATTCTGAAGTTATGTCCGGAGCGTGACAGCATTCAGCTGAATCTGCCTCCTCTCATGTTTCAACAGATTTTGTCGTGGTTGGTTTGTTCCAGTAACTGAATAGGGTCTGACGTTGATTGAAATCTATTACAAAATGGCAGGGAAAATATATTAAGCCCATTCTGGATGTGTAAATATAACCTCATATTGATATAGATGTGAAGGGACAAGTGTGAAAGATCTTACTGAAAGAAGCATCTTTGTCACAATGACCATCGGAACATTGCGTCAGGAGTGAGTGGAAAATTGCAAGAGCCGATCAATGGAGGGTGCAGGAAGGAAGAAACAGCCAGCAGTTGAACACATAGTCCTTTTCAGAGTAGATGCCTTCCCCAGGAATTATTATCAAGATAAAGAATACAAGTGAGTTTGTTTATCTTTAAGTTGAACAAAAAACGAATCTATTAAACCAGGCCACCGAGATTATTTGTTAGTTGCCGATGTTCCTATTGTATTTAACCACTGGTCCACAATGCAATTTTACAATTTGCACCAGGTAGCCACAGTTTATCAAAAACTTGTTAAATTGTTAGTGTTAAACTCCTTCACAACCTTTATTCGCTGGATTTATTGTTCTCTGAAATATTCCGTTGTTTTACCCTTCCTTCAAGATACTTTGCCAGGTAATTCTTACTAGCAAATACCACAGACATATGACATATATCCAATACAATGATTATGGCATATCCCAATAAATTTGTCATAAACAGTATATTCCAAGTCTGCAAAACACACAAAAAACATTAAAATATACATGACTGAAAACCCTCAAAGGCAGAAACCATTGATTCGTGTATCTGAATAATTCCAATCTTATTTTATTAAAATGGAACCAGATGTTTATTAGAATTTTGGCCTGTGTTTCAGTGAAATATGAAATCTAATAGGTTCATACATGGCATAAAATAACATTGAGACATGATCTTATTAACTCTACTACTATCCCATGAAGGAGGATAATTGAAATATGTCAAAGAAGAGTTTTTGAGAGTAAGCAAAGTGGCAATATTTTTACGGAATCTGGAGAAAAAAACTAGGCAATCACATACAGTTTTCGAGACCTTTTCCAGTGCTTTGAGATGTGCTCCTTTCCATGTTGGACTTCTGTCTATCTTCATCACATTACACTCAAGTATTGCAAATAACCTTAATTCTGAAATAGTGAAAAATTGTTCATAAGTGAAGTGGTAATTGTTCCTATTATCTGTTAATAAGAATAATAGTTCAAGATCTGAAATTGTCAAAATGGAATCAAAAGATCAAAGTTCAAAGTAAATTTATTTTTGAAGTATGTATATATATATATGTCAGCATATACAATTCGAAGATTCATTTTCTTGTGGGCTATCACAGTAAATAGAATTGATGAAAGACCACACCCAACAGGGCAGACACCAACCAATGTGCAAAAAATACTGTGCAAGGACAAAAAGAAAGAGAGAGAAAATAAATATAATAATAATAATAAATAAATAAGCAATACGTATTGAGAACATGAGATGAAGAGTCTTTAAGAGTGAATCCATAGGTTGTGGGTAAGTGAAGTTGAATGAAGTTATCCCCTCTGTTTCAAGAACCTGATGGTTGAGGGGTAATAACAGTTCCTGAAACTGGTGGTGCAGGTCCTGAGACTTCTGTACGTTCTTCCCGATGGCAGCAGCAAGAAGAGAGCATGACCTGGATGGTGGAGGTCCTTGATGCTGGATGCTGCTTTCCTGCTATAGTGCTCCATGTGATGTGCTCAGTGGTGGGGCTGGCTTCACTTGAGATGGACTGGTCATATCCATTACTTTCTGGTACAACGGCATTCCACACTAGGCCGTTATACATTATATGAACCTACTACATGGTGTTAATGAAAAACTTACTGATAAAACTGAGAGGAAAGAAATATACCCATGGTTTCAAACAATGAGCAAGCAGATTGAAGAGTATCATCCATGTGCACTGTTCAAAATTAATTCAGTTGGAATAGGCTATGAGTTTACAAAATATATATGATATTTTCCAGCATGGCTAACAGTAATGGGTTGAGATTGTTAATGCTAATGTAATTATCATAATTGATAACATGCACGTATCTATGGCAATCAATTGACAACACAAAATATAGAGTGCTATTTCCAAGCAATACAAATCACAAGGTGACCTGAGCCAATTGCTTTGGAGCCAATGGAAACTGTGATTTAAATCAATCTGACCCTGTTCGCCATTAGTTTTTTAAAAACCCACCAGTGATATGTGTCTCAGGGGAGCCTTTCTACAGTGAATTCTTCATGCTTTCTGTAAGCGACACTAAGAGACGTATAGCATGGAAAAAGCCCTTCAGCCCACCGAATCCGCGTAGGCCAGAATTAGACAAATTCTCTTTGAATATAATCCCCATGAGCATTTTTGTTCTGAGATTTCAAACTTTTGCTTCATGTAAAATCATGACATGGAAAAATATATATTGCAAGAGAGTTTAGTGAGTGGCCACAAGCTATTTTTTTTATTATTCCCCGTAAAACCCTCCTTGTGGAAAATTCATGCAGCTTATATAGCAGTGGGTCTCTAGAGAGGGTGGTTTAAGCAGGAACCGACCCTCAAGTGATTTCTATTGAATTTATTCACCCTTACAAGCAGTGATCAGTTTTAATGTTTTTGAACATGTCCTGATGAAGGCTCTTGGCCCAAAACATCAACTGTTTACTCTTTTCTGTAGATGCTGCCCGACCTGCCAAGTTCCTCCAGTATTTTGTGCGTGTTGCTTGGATTTCCAGCATCTGCAGACTTTCTTGTGTTTGAAACAAAAACTGCTCTCCACTTGACCAGTAGAGGGGAAACTGATCATGGCATTTATATGACAGGCTCCTCATTGGGTGCACATTAATGGATATATTTGCTCAGTATTGAGTCAGAATAAACGTGGTACAACCATTAAAGAATTCTAACGTTCTTGGCCAAATATTCATGGAACGCAATGGGTCACATCGAGACAGAGAAGATTATTGGATTGCAATCAACACGTCATAACTCTAAGTCATTGACACACAGGTGAGATCAGGACAAGGGAGATCAATGTGTCATAGAGAGATGTGAGATACATGAGATCACTGAGAATAGCCATCAATGCAGGGAAACCATAGACAACGCAGATATTTCAGAAACCATTGAGGTACAAACACTTATTACCACATTCTTGTGCAAGCATATTATAGGGAGGTCCTAGACATCTTGCTGGCCATCAGGCCACTCACAATTAGTCATGGCACAGATTGAGTGGGCAGCTAGAGAGTCTTTCCCAGAACATAAATGGCTAATATGAGGGGGCATAATTCTAAGGTGATTAGAAGAAATTATGGGGCGGGGAGTTGTCAGAGGTTCATGTTTTTACACCAAGAGTGTAGAACACCGTGCAGGGATGGTGGTAGAGGTGGATATATGAGGGGCATTTAAGAAATTCTTAGATGAGCCACATGGGATGATAGAAAATGGAGGGCTATGTAGGCGGGGAGGCTTAGATTAATCTTAGAATAGTTTAAAAGTTCAACACAACATTATGAGCTGAAGGGCTTGTCCTGCTCTATGTTCTATGATATGAGCACATTTAGTCACGGTCGATCACCTGCCGCATATTATCACCGCAACTAAAAACTATGAAACTCATATATTTGATTTTTGAAGATGTTCTCCTACCAGATCCCTTACAAACATATGCTTGTACTGAATAAAGGCCCTTGACATTGAACAGTCCAATGACTACACTACCTCATTAGGATCAAATATTCTGTCTCATCAGCCAAGTTCAGCAAGATTCCTCAGAAATACTGCTCCTACACTTCAAATCCAATATTCAGAGTGATATTGCAATTGGTCTCCATGTCCATCACTGTACCTTTGACTAATGCGTAGTGTATCACTGCCAAAATTTTTTCTTCACAGTTCTAATGTACCAAAGTGTGAGGTGCTCTGTAGAAATTTCTGGTTCCCTGTTACTGGGGAGTGAAACTGTCTGCTAGAGAGTTCGGGATGTTTTTCTAGACATTCTGAACCTGTTCTGGAGGAACTGTACTAAATGAGGCAGTTATCTCATAAAAATAATGCCAACTGCAAACATACATTACATCACCTGCTGGCATGTTACTTCCCTGGAGACCCCATTTAGAAAATTAGCCCAAGATCCTGTATGTGCAGCTCCAACCCTTGATTGAGGAACCAGAAATTACACTGAAGTTAAAAAAAAACAGAAACAGTAGAAAATACTCAGCAGGTGAGGTGAAAAGGGAAACTGAATTCGTGTTTCAAGTGACTAGATGAATGTCCATTGAGTGTTTCCAGCATTTTCTGTCTCTATGTTTCCAAGTATACACTTTTTAAACTTTTTATTACTCTGGGATTTTTCAATGCTAGCAAACACTTTCTCATGTCCTCACATAAGCATTCCCTTTCCACTGATCTTCAGGGCACTAACTGCTGGATGCTCCTCCATTTTAACTAAATTGTTCAGATATAGTTCTCTCTCAGGGATGAGCTCTGACCTCACTGCTTGATGAACAAAATGAATGGTAAGAAAACAGTTCTACCCTATAGCATTTGGAACAGGTGTCTTTCATCTCTAGTTTTCTCTGGGAAACATTGTGAAAATGTGTCATGTGATCATAGCGTTCTTCCCCTTCCTTATACAAGTCTCCTTCGCTGGAGACCATGCCTAGGCCTTTGCTGACTATTTATGTACCTTCTAAGTTCATTAATAAGAGCCTACAAATGTCTCCTTGGCCTCATCAGCCATTCCAGAACCCACAGAACCAGTATTCCAAAGGACTGCCTCAGAAGAGGAAGGAGTAGCCCAGGGCTGGCAATGGCTCAGGACTCCTGGTATGCTCCGTTGCAAGTACATCTCCTTCTGCAAACCCATCAGAGATTCTGATAAAGGTCTTTGTAAAAATCTTACATAGAGGGTGTTGGATGTCAGAGTATCTTCAAAATGTTGAAAATTTCAAAGTAAATTTATTGTCAAAATATATATATGCCATCGTATACAACCCTGGGATTTATTTTCTTGCAGACATTCACAGTAGAACAAAGAAATACAATATAATCAATGAAAAACTACACACAGAGACTGACAAACAACTGATGTGCAAAAGAAAACAAACTGAGCAAAGATTAAAACAAATATTAATAATAATAAATAAATAATACTGAGAATATGAGTTGTAGAGTCTTTGAAAATGAGTCCGTAGGTGGTGCCTCATGAAGACGGCATCCATCATTAAGGACCTTCACCATCCAACACATGCCCCCTTCTCATTTCTACCAACAGGAGGAAATACAGGAACCTGAAGACTCACACTCAACATTTTAGGAACAGTTCCTCTCCATCATCATATTTTGGCACAGTCCATGAACTTTATCTTGTTATTCCTCTTTTATGTTACTTATTTACTTACAATTGTAACTTAGAGTAATTTGCTGCCACAAAACAACAAATTTCACAATGCCTGTCAGTGATAATTCAGCCTAATTCTAATTCTGGCTATCAGGGTTAGTGTTGGAGGCAGATATGTTACAAGCACTTATGAGGCTCTCAGATAGTCACATGTATATGCAGAGAATCGAGAGAAGTGGGCCATGTGCAGGCTGACAGGATTAGTTTAATTCGCCATCACTCACTTAATTAGTTGGTGTTGTGTGTTTAATATTTCAGAAATACTTGAGGAATATTGTAAATATATTGTTTGGTTCAACATACTTTGTTGTTTAAGTAATTCATTTTGGGTTATTTATAAAATTACATGAATAGCATAATAGGTCATTATGCTGCCATGTCATATGTGTGCACCTTGCTTAATGTAAAAATGAAGTTTACACGTATCTTTTGGGCTTCCTTGGCTCCCTTGTTTTTCTTTTCAATAGTTTTATGTTTTAGAATTACAAAACATAAGTTAGGATTAAAATCGTGGATCAATGGACCTGTCTTGTGCTGTACTTTTCTACTTTTTTTGTGTACCTTGACCTGTTCTGACCAGCTGTGCCTCCAAGTGATAAAAGATTTTGCCAAGTTAGAGTTATGCCACCAGGGGTGGCGCTGAGGTGGTGCTTGCTGGTGCTATAGCCCCAGCAGAAATTACAATAGCACCACCAAGAAATAAACTGAAATTTGACATAGAAATTGCAGCTGCTTTGCTTTCTCTGTATAGTTTTGAATACAGCTTCTTTCTCCAGTTGATCTAATGAAACAGCACCCCAATTACCATAGTACCCACACAGCAATAAAGTTATAAACTCTGTGCTGGCCTAAGGTCAGATCCACTCTACACCTCTGTTTATTCATTCATTGTCAATGTCTTGCCATTGCTGATCTAAGATCACTTAAGGTGGTGATGTCACTCACTCACACTCACGCGAGAGATTGATCGTATACATCCAGGCACAGATCCATGGTCTCGCGAGACTAACGGATGCACCCCCCCCCCCACCTCCACACACACACATTGTGCTTTTACAAGCTAGTGTGGGCCTGGCACGTGCATTATTTTGGCCGGCGTGAAAAATGGATCTATTTTTATTGAGAAAATGACCTCATCCAGAGGAATCAGTGGTGTCTCAGCCTGAGCATGTCTTAATTGAAAGTGACATGCAGAAAGAAGTAAGTGGGGATGAGGACGACAGCAGTTCATTGAAGGAGTGTGAGGGCGAAATAGAGGAACAAGAAATGGAGCGGGATTCGGAAGAGGATGTGGATGAAGCTGCTCTTAGTGGTAGTGGGAATACTGTTAGCGATGTTAGCCAGCAGCCTGAGGAAGGACCCCATCGGCCAGCATTGAAAAAGTACCCTTCGCAACAGTTTGGCAATCAGCAAAGGAGCTTTATTCGTGGCTGGTTTGACTGGAATATTCGATCACGAAAGATACTACATTCTGCTTCACATGCAGGCATTTCCTGTGTGGAGGATATGGTTTCCATTCTGAGTCTACCTTCACTGTTACCGGTTACCGCAACTGGCAGAAAGCTACAACAGCTTTCAAAACCCGCCATGTAAGTGCAGCTCATAAGTTTGCTATGGAGACACGGGCCGAATTCAGATTGAGAAAACAAGATGGTTCAAGATTGGGAAATATGCTTGACAAAGGACATGCAAAGATTGTCCAAGAAAATCGTGAGTATATGAGAGCAGTTTTGAGTCTCTACACTGTACTGCGTGTCAAGGCCTTGTACAACAAGGGGGTGAGTTTTTTGAAACTGTGCAGCTGCTTTACAACTTCTTTTCAAACTCTGTTGCCCACGATCTTTTCATGAAGAAACAGAGACAAATGGAATCAACTGCACAGTCTGTGGAGTTGAAGAAATTGTCAGATACACGCTGGGCAAGGCAGTATACAGTTTTGTGGGCTATAAGGAAATCACTCCCTGTCCTTCTAGCTACACTACAGGATATTATGGGTCAACTAAATGCACGGAGGAAAACGGAGGCCAGAGCTGTAAATGGACTGATTGACGAGCAGTTTGCTTTACATCTCACTCTGTTTGAGGATTTATTCCAAGTCACCAAGTTCATGTCAGACCAGCTACAATATCACAGTTTGGAGCTTTCATCCGCTGTGGACTTGGCTCAGTCTGTTGTCGATGCACTCTCAAGAAAACGGGGAGAGGAATCATGGAGTGAAATTCAGGCAAGAGCTAGGAACCTGTGCGTCAAGGCCGGTATACAGAGCAGACCACATGAAAGGAGACAGGCCCAGCCACCCGGCCACCTACATGATTTTGTTGTTGAGGCCCAAACCGAACACACACCTGTCACAATCTCTGACGACCTTTGCAAGCACTGTTTCTATCCAGTTATAGACAGGCTTCTGACTGAAATGAAAAGACGGTTCTCAATTGAGACTGGGGGTGTTCTGACTGGAGTCTCAGCATTGAGTCCCAAACACAAGCTCTTCCTAGACAAGAATTGTCTTTGGCCAATGGCTCAATACTATGGAGTGACTGAAGTGGACCTGACTGTAGAGCTACATCAGGTTCGGCGTCTGCTGGAAACAAAACAAAAGCAAGGACAGACAGTGAATGACATAGTGGAATTTCTAGCTCCAATGAGACCCTACCGCGATGCATTTATAGATTTATACAAACTAATCTGCATATCACTGACTCTGCCTGTTACATCTGCCTCATGCAAACGGAGTTTCTCTTGCCTCAGATGCCTCAAAAACTACCTAAGGAATAGCAGCGGCGATGCTCAGAACAGCAACTTGGCTCTGTTGGCCATAAACAGCCGGAGGACCAAAGCACTTGACATCCAGAAAATTATTGATGCTTCACTAATCACAACAGATGGATTGTGCTTCTCTGAAAACATCAATGGTGAGTGCGGTTGATTTTTTAAAAATTTGGGCCAAGACTAATGCTGATTATTATTATTATTTTGTGGTGGATACCCCATAGTCCTTATGCTTCCTGCAAATCCTAAAATATTACATTTGCTGCTATTAAGCCTACCGGTTTTGCTTAGACTTCCAAGCGGTGATTCTGTTGATTTTTGTTTTAGATTCAGTAGCCGAATTAATTGAGGTATTGCATGGTCAGAGTACGATTTGTCCAACTCCTGGTAAAGCCTTGTATCTGTTGTTTGCCTTATTTGACTTTAATAATGGTGTATCTTTTGGCATTGTCTGTCTGTGTAATGCGAATAGCAGTGGGCATTTTCAGTTGAAAAGCACGCATTTGACACTGATTGCGGGATTGGTGCGTGATTCACGTTGTGCGTTGTGGGTCGGATGCTCTGTTGGTTTGTTTGTTTATGCTCTGTGTAGCCCGGGTTGCCTCCGATGCTGCTGACACTGTCACAGTTCACTTCTATATTATCTCTATCAATTGCTGTTGCTTGTGAATGAATCAACAGAGGCATTTATAGTAGGCACATAATGCATGAAACTGACTTTTGAACGCCATGCATCTGGCCTTGCGAATACATATTACCATACAATACATCCCTCAACACCATCACTGAATACTCAGCCCCACTGTAGCACCAGCAAGAAAAAACCTCTGGTGCTGCCAGTGTAAGCCACGCCTCCATTGATAGAGTTGAACCAGGTTTTTGAACGTTATCTGGACCTTACCTGATTTAGTGATTGCACGATTTGCCATTTTTAAGTCAAGGAATTTGGGATTTAGAAGTCATTCCAGAATTCTGTCTGAAGAGTCTCTGCAGCTGCCCCTCAGAAACCGCCCCCCCCCGCATAAAGAACATACTTCCTGTGCCATAAATCTCTACCATTCAGATCCATTCATGTCCTCTTACTCCCACCCCTTCTCCCCCCAGAAACACTCTCTTACACCTCTTCAGCAGCAACTCACCTCCAGTGTTGGAATAGTGTGACTTATATCGTGAGAGGCCCCTTTAAGAGCAGCCTGCAAGTCCCATATTTACTGTTTCAGTGTCAGGAATGTGCAACGGGGAACATCTTGCTGGAACCAAATGCTCAGCTAAAGCAGGAACCCCAACATTATTGTTCATGAATCTCACAATTGAAATTCTTGATCCTGGTTTAGCCATCACATTAAGCAAGAGGAAGACTTTCTTTGACAACTTAGCACCAAAATTAAAATGGAGTAAATTTTGTGGTCCCTGTGTGTGGGTTCATTATATAGTAACAGCTGAGTCAGCTCCTATAGACTTCTCTGCACGCTTGTCAATATCTATTTAAAACTGGGATCAGTGATACCATGAGATCTTTTCTTCAGGGTTTAATTGGAGTCATATATAATTAAGTTCTCTCTTTGTGAAGAGATGTTTTGATCGGAAGCGTGGATTAGTCAATATTTCATCAGCAGGAGTGGCTGCCAGTCCCCTCCCTGAAGAGGTGAGGATCATTAGCCCTGAAATACAAGGCTCAGGTTAGATAGATTACAGGCGTTACTGATGCAATCAGGCCCTCAAGACTCCATTCAGCTTTTAATGATTTATTAAAACCTCATTTTTTGAGGGAATCTTGCCGTCACAGTATTACTGCCCATTTCTAACTTCACTGGGGTGAAAAGCCACCTCCCTGAAATTGTACACATCACTGGTTGGGCAGCACTTGGAGCATTGTGCATGGTTCTGGTCACCGTAATATGAGAACAATGTGATCAAGCTGGAGGGGGGGTGGGTTCAGAAAGATTCACAAAGCTGGGCAGCTGCAACGTAGCACAGCAGTTAGCAAAGCACTATTACAGTGCCAGCGACCTGGGTTCCAATCCCACTGCTGTCTGTCAGGAGTTTGTACTTTCTCCCCTTGACCGCATGGCTTTCCTCTGGGTGCTCCGGTTTCCTCCCACATTCTGAAATATAAGGGTCATGAGGTTAATTGGTCACATGGGTGCAACTGGGCAACATGGGCTTTTGGCCAGAAGGGCCTGTTACCGTGTGGTAACTCGAAACCTCTAAAAAAATGTTGTCTGGACTGGATACAATGGGACTGCGTTAGACCATAAGACATAGAGCAGAATTAGGCCATTTGGCCCATCACGATTTCCCTGGAGGGAAGGAGACTGAGGGGCGACCCTTTAGAGGGGTATAAAATCATGATGAGCATAGGTAAGATCCATAGCCACAGTCTTTATCTCAGGGTAGGGCAGCCTAAATTTAAAGGGCGTAGATTTAAGATGAAAGGGGAAAGGTAACATTGATATGCATCCTGGTCAACATGAACACATTGGTCTGAAGGGCTTGTTTCCTATGCTGTTTAACTCTACGAAAGCTGACTACTGCAGTCCATCTGAGGAAAGAGTTCCTAGAGCACTGATGAGGATTTAGACCCAGATATGATGAGGGAATGGTGATATACAGTATTTCCAGGTCAGGACGGTGTGTGACTTGGAAGGGAATTTTGGAATTAGTAGAGAGGATGAATGTTTAGGTAGTGGATCGGGTGTCAATCAAATGGGCCGCCACACAACAGATGTAGTTGAACCTCTAGAGAGCTGTCAGAGCTGCAGTCACTCTGGTAAATGGAACACTCACTACATGATGCTCGGTATCTGAACTGCCATTGTAGCCATTAGTACTGATATGGCTACTCCAATGGAGCTTTCAGTCAAAGGTGACCAAGCACATTGATAGAAAGAAAGAAGGGTTAGCTTTATTTGTCACAGGTAATTCAAAGCATACAGTGAAATATGTCATTTGGCATCAAATTAAATCAGTGAGGATTATACTGGGCAGCCCACAAATGCCGCCATGCTTCCGGCGTCATCACAGCATGTTCACAATTTACTAATGGACATGGAATGGGAATGCAGACCTTCCATCCAATCGGCTGGTCTGACATCACATAGCTCTGCCATCGTGTGCTGTTTTTGTAGCTTAGCTGACAAAGGCACAGTAAGTACTCTGGACAGGTCTTCAATGCATTATAGCCTCACTAGGCAGGCATCTTATCATTTCTTAGTAGACCTGGTTCTGCTCCTCATATGCCCTTCTGCAATCCCCATTGAACCAGGGTTTATGCCATGGCTGTGCGAGGGGATATACCAGGTCAGGAGGTTGCCAGTCAATGTGATTTACACTTCCTCTGTTTGGTGATGGGGGTCCCAGTAACTTTATGGCCTCCCAGTTTTGCTCTGAGTCTACCTCAATAAACACATTTGTCGCAACACACACACAACCGAGGATTCTTTAGCATTAAACACAGGATATTTTCCTCTCAAGGGTTGTGCCATGGTCAGTTTTACCATTGCTGTTGTGGACAGATGAACCTGCCACAGTCAGACTTGTGAGGATGAGATCAAGAAGGTTTACCTCTGGTGAAGGTTCACCTATTACCAGTTGCCGATGCAGTCTGATAGCTGGCTCCTCCTTCAGGACTTGGCCAGTTCTGTCAGCTCTGGTGGTAACAAGTCATTCTTGGTGATGGACTCTTGAAGTCCTATCCTGAGAACAATTCTGTGCCCTTGCTTCAAATGTTGTTCAACATGAAGGAGCACAGATCTGTCAATTAAAGGACGATGGAATCGGGACCATGTTTCCTTGCCTGTGATGACCCTGGAACCATGAGATCTCAGGAGGTTTTGGGTCAACGTTGAGAACACCCTGGGCCTGTGTGCCACAGTGCCACCACCTCTGGTCCTGCCTGAGGACTAACAGAGACAGAAGAGACTGCAGATGTCCTCTGGAACAACATGCAAACTGCTGGAGGAACTCAATGTATCAGGCAGCATCTGTGGGGGCAGTGGGAAAATCAACATTCTTGGTCAAGAATTTGCAACATAGTATTTGTTTTTCTATTTCATACTGCCCCACTTTCATGCTTAAATTTTTGGGATTTGGAGTTCAAGCTAGAGCTGTTCAGTCAACTGTTGTTTTACTTATAAGACATAAGAGGCTATTTGACCCTGAAAGTCAGCTCCATCATTCAATCATGGTTGAATTATTTTCTCTTTGAACTTCAATCTCCTGCCTTCTCCTCATTCTTGTAAGGTCCAGCAAGTACAACAAACACGCTTCATAAATTAACCCTTTCTTTCCCAGAATCATTCTTGTGAACCTCTTCTGGACGCTCTCCAATGCCAGCACAGCTTTCTTAGATAAGGGGCCCAAAGCTGCTCAGAATACTCCAAATGCATTCTGGCTACTGCCTTATAAAGCTACAGCATTAAATCCTTGCTTTTATATTCTAGTCCTCTTGAAAGGAATGATAACATTGTATTTGCCATCCTTACTAATGCAAAAGCAGGACAATAAAGCTGAATTCATATCACTTGAGATAGAGTAGCCCCAAGTGAGTTAAGGCACTATCTGTTTTCTGGGTTGGCATGCCAAGGTTGACTAAAAGTAATGTACAATTGAATCATGATTTTGGATGATTCCTAGGCTTTTAAGTTGTGGCAGAGCCTTTGCTAGAGCCTAGGAGCAGCCTTAATGTTCTTCCTTGGGCATGTGTCACAATTTTCAACAAAGCCCCAGCTCGACTCATTAAAACTGGAGCTGAGGTGATCCTGGGTAAAACACTGAATGATGTTCCCTCCATTTTGCCATTGCTTTCCTTTCCTCTCTCCCGAAGAGAGAGCGACCGATACTTCTTTCTGAGGCAAGAACACAGAGGCATTCGGATCTATGGCTGGCAAATGGTGTTAAACATCAAGCCAACCTTGGTACAATGAAATGGTAGAGCAGGTTCAAGGACATAAGGAACAGGTATTGATTGGCCCAGTCTGCCAATCGATACAATCATGGCTGTTACCTCAGTGCTAAATTCTTATACTAACTCCATATTTCTTGCTTCTGATTAACTGATATCTGTCTTGAATATACTCAGCAACTGACCCATCAAAACCCTTACGGATGGAGAACTCCAAAGATCCACCAATCTCTTACCGCAGTTCTGAATGATGGATACCTTATTTTGACCCAACAGCCCCTGAAATGTATACAAACAGTCAAGGGAAACATTACCCCTATCTTTACCCTGTCCAATTTGGTCGAATATTATATGCTTCCAGTCCTGAGAGCACAGGCCCATCCACTTCACCGGCAATCAATCTGGTAGATCTTTGTGGTGCTCTTTCAATGGCATGTATAATCCTTCATCAGTAGGGAAGCCTGTCCTCCATACAATAATCAAGGGACAGCATCACCAAGGCTACATCACTCAAATCATGTTGCAATAAAGATTCAAAGTACATTTATCACCAAAGTATGATTTGTCCTCATGTAGACAGCCACAAAACAAAGAAAACCATGGAACCTGTTCAAAGAAAAACATTAAGCTCCCAACACACAAAAAAAGAGAACAAATCACGCAAAATGAAAAGAAGAAACAAGCGAAAAATGCTGAATATAAAACACCAAGCCACAAAGTCTTCTGAAGAATCCGGGCATACACAGTCCAGCTCAGCACAACCCAGCCCAGCCCAGCTCAGTTCAGCACAGCACAGCACAGCACAGCACAGCACAGCACAGCTCAGCACAACCCAGCCCAGCCCAGCCCAGCCCAGCCCTGTGTTTTTGTTGTCTGCAGGCCACAGGGCCCACCACTCTGATCAAAATTGCACAAAATAGCAACAAAAAAAAGACCAGATACCAGTGTAAAGCGCTGTAATGTTTCACTGCTAATGTAATGGTTTCTCTGTAGCAGCAATGTTTGGGTTATGACTTGAGATAACAGGGGCTTTGAAATTTCTAATGACAGGCATGTTGCTCTTTCTTGTGGGTCTGAGAGAAGGGATTTCACGGTCTTTTGTCAGTGAGTGATGAAGGGAGAAAACACGAGTGGAGAGAGTTGGTAGACTGCCAGACAGAGTAGACTTGGAGCGAGGGCCCGAGGTCAGCGACGCTTAGAGGAGGTCGATGGGGAACGAATGGACGGAAGCGTGAGCTCCAATGTTATGCATTAGACTGTTTAAGTAAAATGGGCCCTTTTTCTTTTTTATTTTCTTTACTAACCCTATAGTCAGATTAAGATTTATAAAGTTCAATCGTTACATTACATATGGTGTACTGTCTGATATTTTGCGGTACGGATTTGTAACCAGGCAACACGTCCCACAGCATCCATACAAACGAGATTTCTCAGCTTGGCTGGGCCAGAGGTTGTCTTCTCCTAGACAAATGCATGCTGTCCGAACCTGAGGGTTACACCAAAAACACGTAACTTGAACTACAGAGTCAAATCCACAAAAGGCGATGATTAAACTTGCCCAAGACCCAGGACTCTGGCAACACCTCGGTCAGCATCAAGTGAGAGACAGAGAGAAAGAGAGACTGTTCGTACACAGGCACCTTCCTCTGGGAGCAGTGGGCGAGAGAGAGAGAGGGACCAGTCACACGTAGACACCTTCCTCTGCAGCAGCAAGCCAATATACTATTTGTCTTTGTAATGCTCACAGTACCTGTATGTTAATTTAAGCTATTAACTTACAAAGACACCCAGACCCTTCTGAATTCCAACAGTTTTCCACTCTCATCATTTAAAACAATACTCTTCAAACAAAGTGGAAGATCACACACTTTTCCACAGTTGCCTGGTTATGGTCACAATACTATAGGAAAGATACGATCTAGATAGAGTGGGTGTTGAGGGCATGTATTTTATAGTGGAGAATTCTAGGGACCAGAGGGCACAACCTCGGAATACAATGATGCTCTTTTGGAACAGAGATAAGGAGCAATTTATTTAGCTAGGGCGTGGTGAATCATTGTGGAAATCATTGCCACAGACAGCTGGAGAGGCCAAGTCATTCATTATATTTAAAGGTGAGGTTAATAGGTCCTTGGTTAGTAGGAGCATCAAAGGTTACAGGGAGAAGGCAGGAGAACAGAGTTGAGAGGGAAAATAAATCAACCATGATTGACAACAGGAGCCTCCAGGCGATCCCCCAGGCTTGACTGGATGGTCCCGAGGGAAGTCACGGATAAGGAAGGGGTCCAGGATGAAGGAGCAGGGAACCCAGGAATGTACCTCCTGGCTGTATCGTTCCCAGTCCACCAGGTACTGGAGGCCCCTGCCCCGACAGTGCACATCCAGTAACCACTGGACGGTGTACGCCAGGTGTTTGTCAATGATCCGGGCGGGTGGAGGGGGTTCGGTCGGAGAGCACAATTTGCTGACAGAAACCGGTTTTAATTGGGAAACATGAAATGTAGGATGGATGTGCATAGATTTAGGCAGTTTGAGTCAAACCGCCGTGGGGTTGATAATACTCTCAATCTCGAAAGTTCCCAGGAAGCCAGAGGTGAGCTTCTTGGGCTAGTTCTTGACAGGAATGTCTTTAGACAAGAGCCACACCTTCTGCCCAGGTCGATACTCAGGTGCAGAAGTCCGATGGCAATCGGCAATCCTCTGGTTGTGGATGGCTGAGCGAAGCAGGGCTGTGCATGTGTCTTCCCAGACCTTGCGACACTGGCGGATATGGGCCTAAACAGAAGGCACCGCAATATTCCCTTCCTGAGCGGGAAACAGCGGGGGTTGATAACCAAGAGAGCATTCAAAAGGAGATCTTCTGGTGGCGGTGCTGACCAGAGAGTTGTGCGCGTACTCTACCCACGCGAGGTGGTTGCTCCAGGTAGACGGGTTGTTGGCTGTGATGCAACGTAGCGCCACCTCCAAATCCTGGTTGACCCATTCCGTTTGCCCGTTCGTCTGTGGATGAAAGCCGTACGACAGGCTAACTGGGGCACCCAGGGCTCGACAAAAGGATCTCCAGACTTGTGAAACGAATTGGGGTCCCCAGTTGGAGATAATGTCCGAAGGAATTCCGTGAAGGTGGAAGGCATGGAGGACGAGAAGGTCTGCGCTCTCCTGAGCAGAAGGGAGTTTAGGGAGGGCTACAAGGTGCACAGTCTTGGAGAAACGGTCCACCACAGTGAGTACGGCGGTGTTCCCATGTGAAGGGGGTAGTCCCGTGACAAAATCCAGTGCTATGTGAGACCAAGTACGACTAGGGACAGGTAGGGGACGAAGCAATCCAGCAGGTGGCCGGTGGGAGGCTTTTCCATGGGCACAGACGGAATATGCAGAGACAAAGGAACAGGTATCAGCATCCATGGAAAGCCACCAAAAGTGTCTTTTCAGAAGAGAGTGTCTGATCACTTCTGGGATGGCAGGCGAAACGAGATGTGTGCCCCCACTGGAGAACCTGAGATCGAATGGAATCGGGCACAAAAAGGCGATTAGCTGGTCCATTGCCAGGGTCAGGTTCAGCCTGTTGGGCCTCTTTTACTATGGCCTCGGTCTCCCAGGCGAGGGCCACCACCACACAGAACGGCGGGAGGATAATCTCCGGGCTGGAAGGGTCTTCCTGGGAATTGTATTGACGGGACAGCGCATCAGGTTTTCCGTTCTTGGACCCCAGATGATAGATGAGAGTAAACCTGAACCAGCCAAAAAATAATGCCCAATGGGCTTGATGGGAGTTCAGGCGTTCGGCGGTCTGGATATATCCGAGGTTCTTGTGATCGGTACAGACTATAAACGGGTGTTCCGCCCCCTCCAGCCACTGCCTTCATTCTTCCAACGCCAGTTCGACCGCCAGTAGCTCCCGGTTCCCCACGTCGTAATTTCATACAGCGGGGGACAGCTGGCGAAAAAAGGAGGCACAGGGATGAAGTTTCTGATCAGGACCTGAATGTTGGGACAGGACCGCTCCCTCCCCAGAGTCGGAGGTGTCGACCTCCACAAACAATTGACAGGAGGGGGTCCGGTTGGACTAGGATGGGAGCGGACGTGAAACGCCTCTTCAGTTCAGCGAATGCTGAGTCAGCCTTGGAGTCCCAAAGAAAAGGTGTTGTTGGTGAGGTAAGTCGGGTAAGGGGTGCCGCCGCCCGACTATAATCCCTGATAAACCGGCAATAGAAGTTCGCAAACCCCAGAAATCGCTGGAGTTGCTTGCAATCATGGGTCTGGGCCACTCCACCACCGCCCGGATCTTCACTCTCACTCACCCACTCTCGATGATGTAGCTTAAGAAGCTGACTGAGAGGACGTGGAATTCACACTTCTCAGCCTTCACAAATAATTTGTTCTCCCACAGCCTCTGTAGGATTTGACAAACATGATTAATGTGTTTCTAGAGACTGCTGGAGAAGATTAGGATGTCATCCAGATAGACAAATACAAAGCCGTTAATATAGTCTCTCAGCATGTCGCTAATCAAGGCTTGAAGAACGGCAGGGGCGTTGGTGAGGCCAAGCGGCATGACCAGGTATTTGAGGTGGCCTAGAGGGGTATTCAATGCCGTCTTCCACTCGTCCCCCTCCCTTATTCTGACCAGGTGTTCGGCACTTCGTAGGTCCAGCTTCGAGAAGATGGTGGCTCCGTGAAGTGGTTCAAACGTTGAACTTATGAGGAGCAGTGGGTACTTGTTTTGAACAGTTATGTTGTTAAGGCCTCGGTAATCAATACAGGGACGTAGTGACCCATCCTTCTTCCCCACAAAGAAGAACCCTGCGCCCACCGGGGAGGATGAAGGCCAAATAATGCCCGCCGCAAGAGTATCACTGATGTACTTCTCCATGGCTTCTCTCTCAGGCCGGGACAAGTTATACAACCAACTAGTGGGTAATGAGGCCCTGGGGAGGAGGTCGATAGCACAGTCGTATGGTCGGTGTGGAGGCAGGGAAAGAGCCTGTTGTTTACTAAATACCTGTTCCAGGTCGTGGTACTCTGCTGGAACCCTGGACAAGTCGGGGGGTTCCACGACAGGTGAGGTCGCGGTGACCACCCCAGGGGATAGGGCCGACTGAAGACAGGTGGAGTGATGAAACGGGTTCCAGATGGCTATCCTCCCTGTAGACCAGTCAATGTGGGGATTATGGTGGCTCAGCCAGGGGTATCCCAGAACTATAAGGGCTTGAGGAGAATGGATTAGATTAAATTGTACCTGTTCCCGATGGTTTCCAGACAGAATCAAAGTCAGGGGTGGTGTACTGTGGGTGACCCGGGCCAGAAGTCTTCCGTCCAGCATCCGGGCTTCCAGAGAGGTACTTAACAGTTCCGGAGGAATTCCGGCCCGGGAGGCTATGTCCTCATCCAACAGATTTCCCTTGACACCGGAGTCCACCAAGACGGATAGAGACAGGGACTATTGGAGATAGTTCACAATAGCTACAATCTGCATCCGGGTTTCGGAGACTGAAGGGAGTGTCATCTGGCTCACCAGGGGCCCCTTTCTACTGGTGAGCCCTCCCTTTAGGCCGAAGAGAACAGGTATCACGGGAATGTCCAGACTGGCCTCAATAAAGACAATCCCCTGATCTTAATCTCCGGAGTCGCTCGGTGGGAGAGAGACGGCTCCGTGTCAACTGCATCGGTTCCTCCCCAGGGTAGTGGGAACGGTCGGAGCGGGAGCTATGCTGGGAACTGAAGGGGGAGAGAGGTTAGGTCTGGTCGAAGATGGTAAAACAGGCCATGGGGTGACCCGAGGAATGGGGGGTTGGTGGCGGGGGGGGGCGACTGGTTTTCTCTCTCTGACATTCTTGGAGTCGGTTATCTAGCCTGGTGGCTAGAGAGACCAAAGAGCCCAAGCTGTTTGCTTCATCTCTCACCGCCAATTCGTCTTTTATCCTGTCACAGAGGCCTTGTCGTAACACTTCCTGGAGTGCCTCGGCATTCCACCCCGAGTCGGCCGCTAGTGTCCGGAACTCTACGGAGTATTGGGCTACACTTCGTGAGGCGTGACGGAGAGTCAGTAGGTGCCTAGTGGCATCCTTACCGTGAATGGGATGTTCAAAAATCTTCCTCATTTCAGAGAAGAAGGTGAGAAAAGAAGAGCAGGTCTCTGGCTGGTTATCCCAAATTGCAGTGGCCCATGCTAAGGCATTCCCTCGCAACAACCCCGTGATGTATGCTATTTTTGATCTGTCCATAGCGTACGTACATGGCTGCTGCTCAAAAACCAAGGAGCATTGCAGTAAAAAAGCCTAGCACTTCCCTAGGTCCCCAGGGTAGGGTTCTGGTTCGGGAACGTGCGGCTCCCTTGGTGATCGTGTTGCCGACCCATCGGGCGTTGCCATCTCAGGCTGTACGGGTTGGTCAGACCAGGTTCTCAGAAGGGACAGAGTAAGAGGAGCGGGTACTCAGTCGACCTACTCACTGATCTTCCTTACGTTCTTGGACAGGGCACGGAGGTTCTCCATGACATCTCTGAGCAGTTGATCGTGTAGGCCCAGAAGGGAACCCTGGCTGGTGAGGGCCTGTTGCAGGGGGTTCGTGTCCGCTGGGTTTAATCTTGGCCAGTTCATTCTGTTACAAGGAGTGACTGGGGGGTGAACCCAAGTGCAGGACACAGACACGGAGACAGGATTAAGAGGTGCTTGCACAGTCGCAAACGTGGAACAGATAACCAGGGGAGTCTTGAGCCGGAGACAAGGTTTTCACAGAATATCTAGACACTGGAGCTGAACTTAGAACTAACAGTCCTAAGTGACCGGGAAACGAGGTTAACACATGGGAATCGAACAACGAACTGGTGACCTGTAGTTGTGATGCCAGAGTTCTTATCATGTAGTCTTTGATGGAAACCAGGTGTGCTGTAATTAAGTGAACTAGCAGCAATTGGGAATCTAACCACCGGAATTAAGGCAGAATCAAGGAGATAGGAGTGGGATGGGGGACAGCCAGATGAGACCATGGCAGTTTCTCATGGTAGAGATACCAAAACTAAGAAGGCCAATCACAAACAAGAGAAAATCTGTAGATGCTGGAAATCCAAGCAATACACACAAAATGCTGGAGGAACTCAGCAGGACAGGCTATGGAAAAGAGTATTGTCGACATTTCCGGCAGAAACCTTTGAGCAGGACTGGAGGAAAAAGACTGAGGAGTAAATTTAAAAGGTTGGGGAGAGGAGAGAGAACACAAGCTGATAAGTGAAATCCGAAGGGGGAGGAATGAAGAGCTGGGAAGTTGATAGGTGAAAGAGACAGAATGCCATGGAAGAAAGAAAAGGGGGAAGTAGCACCAGAGGGAGTTGATGGATGGGCAAGGAGATAAGGTGAGCGAGGGAAAAAGGGATGGGAAATGGTGAAGGGGGCATTACTGGAAGTTTGAGAAATCGATGCTCATGCCATCAGATTGGAGGCTACCCAAACGGAATATAAGGTGTTGCTCCTCCAACCTAAGAGTGGCCTCATCATGACAGTGGAGGAGGCCATGGATGGACAAATTGGAATAGGAATGGGAAGTGGTACTAAAATGGGTGGCCACTGCAAAATCCCTCTTTTTAGCAGACAGTCTCACTGAAATACAGCAGCACCGGACACAGTATATGACCTCAAAAGACTCACAGGTGAAGTGTTACCTCACCTGGAAGGACTGTTTAGGGCCCTGAATGTTAGTGAGGTAGGAGGTATAGGAGCAGGTGTAGCATTTGTCCGCTTGCAAGGATAAGTAACAAGAATGAGATCAGTGGCGAGAGATGAATGGACAAGGGAGTCACGTAGGGAACTATCCCTGCGGGAAGCAGTAGGTTGGGGGAAGTGAAAGATGTTTCCCAGAAAGGATACATGGCCGTGGTAGTGGCCTACCGAAGGATTTTGGCCCAAAACTTCAACAATACTCTTTTCCATAGATGGTGCCTGGTCTTCTGAGTTCCTCCAGCATTTTGTGTGTGTTGCAAAACAAGAAGGCTTAGGGTTAAATCAAGGGGAAGAAGTTTTAAAGGGCATCTGAGGGGGAAAAAAAGGGTGATTGGTATCTGCAACACACTGCAGAGGAGGTGATGGAATCAGATACAATTACCACATATTAGAGGCATTTTGGCAGAAAAATAAGCGAAGCATAGAAGGATGCAGACCTAATGTAGGCAAGTGAGATTAGAGATGGGCAAAAGGCCAGCATGGTCACAATGGGCCAAAGGGAGCAATTTTGTGCTGTACAACTCTAACACTATGATTAATTCCTTATCCCCGTGAACTCCCTCACAACACATACCAGAGCTTTGTGTCATTAACAAACTTGAATAAATTACATTTCATCTCCTCATCCATATCATTGTGAACATCTTCAGTTACAAAGGCACACCAGTAGTTACAGTTCAGTAAGAGTTTGAGGAGATTTGGTGTGTCACAATAGATTGTATCAAAGTTCTTCAGATGTACTGTGAAGAGCATTCTGACTGTAACAGCACCGTCTGGTATCGAAGTGCCCATGCACTGGATCGGAAAAAAGCTGCAGAGGGTCGTAAAGGCAGCCAGCTCTATCATGGGCACTGGCCTCCTCGCCATCAAGGACATCTTCGAAAGGCAGTGACTCAAAAGAGCGCAAAAACGCTGCCATTTTGAGGCATCGCCTTTTGAAGATTTCCTGGGTGATAGGGGGCAATACAGACCCCCGTCACCCAGGACATGCCCCCTTTTCATGGATATCATCAAGGAGGAGGTACAGGAGCCTGAAGACACACACTCAACATGTTAGGATCAGCTTCACCTCCTCCACCATCAGAATTCTGAAAGGTCATGAACTCATGAACATGATCTCACTTTTGCTCTCTTGGTCCACTACTTATTTATTTTTTTTATATATTTCTTAATGTAACTTATAACTTACAGTAATTTTTAATGTATTGCATTGCACTGCTGCCACAAAGCAACAAATTTCAAGTATATGTCAGTGATAATAAACTTGATTCTGATTCTGAAGGGCTTCCAGTCTTCCAGTCCTATGTTCCTTAGCTCCTATGTCAGAAGAACAAAGACAATGCTAAAGCCCAGATAAGCTGTCCTCTGGCGAGTTGCTCATACGCATTAGGAACTGAAGTAGGATTCTCCAAATAATTTCATTTAAAACTTGTGCAGACAAATGGCTTTCATTTGGCCAAGCTTCACTGAATGACAGGTGTACACTGAGATAAATGCAACATCGCGGTTCTTTCTTCCGAATGAGCCTTAAGTTCCAGGCAGCTGAGCCTTCACTCATCACTCCTTTGTTGCTGCCGCTGTTACTTCCTTTGGGTTAAAGGAGCCTTTATAAAACAATGATTATAAATAGGCCTCGATCTTCTCCCGCGGGTTATTTGGAGGAGACCTTGATCTTCTCCCACTAGCCATCAATCTTCACCATTCATTAGTCCCTGGATACAGATATTTGCCCCTCCATTGAAATCTATCAGCACAAGGACAAAAGATATCGCTGGAGTACAAAACCAGCATTGAGTGTGTTTCAACGTATAATCTATACAGAGCCCCCGGTTGTATATGAGATTACAACCATATCAAAATCAAGTGAACAATTGTGAAGAACAGAGTGATTTTCTTTCCAGCTATTTATTGCTATCAGTGCAATTGAGCACTCCCACCACGTCATGACAACATTCATAGGTTTCTTCCAATATGTTGTAACTCTGTCATCCAAGGAGTACACGGTGGGTTCAATTGTCTCACTTCCCACCTTTCAGTGATATTATCAATTAAATGACAGATTGAGCTTGATTGTGGGCAGTGCCCAAATTGAAAACAATTTACTGTCTGATATGTACCAGGGCATTTCATTAATCCTCATTAGGTTTATTCTGAGGCGAATGCACCAAATGTTACTATAGTGTCTTTTAATGAATAAGTAGTTAATAATATTTCTCTAGATTTTTGAAAGCACAGTACATTCAAATAATGCACTGGATCAGCCATTATATAAAGGAGTCTTCTTACCCTACTGCTACCACAAGTGCACTTAATGTAGTAACATAATGCACATTTTGAGAAATAAGCAGAGGACCAAAACCGAATAGTTCAGGACTAGAGGTGCAGAAAAATGACATTGTTCCTTGCATTTACTCTTTTATTTTACATACAACAGACCAGAATGGAACATTGCATGAGGCTCTTGAACCATGCAACCTGGGGAAAATGCCCACTAAAAATCAATCGTCCATTTACACCAATCCTACACTTTTATTCTTCCCACATTCCATCAAATTAAATTGGAAAATTGGTTTATTATTGTCACATAGAGTCATAGAACACAGAAACAGGCCTTTCAGCCCATCCGGTCCATGCTAAACTATTAATCTACCTAGACCCATCAAAGTGTACCCAGATCTGACTAAGTGCCTCCCTAAATATATCTCACACGCAGGGATTGCAGCTGACTCCACCACGTCCTCTGGCAGTGCATCAAAGATATCAACCACACTTTGCATAAACAATTTACACCTCAGCTCCCCTTTTAAAACCCTTTCTGATCACCTTAAACTTATTCCCTTTTATTGTTGATACCCATCAAGAGATAGAGATTCTATCTACCTTATCCATGCCTTTCTTGCGCTCAGATCAACCTCATGAACTCACTGAACTATCCAGGCTATGCTCTCTTCTTGCTGCTGCCATCAGGAAGGAGGCACAGGAGCCTTAGGTCCCACACCACCAGGTTCAGGAACAGTTATTACCCTACAACCATCTGGCTCCTGAACCAGTGGAGATAACTTCACTCACCTTAACACTGAATTGAGTCCACAACCTATGGACTCATTTTCAAGGACTCTACCACTCATGTTGTCGGTATTATTTATTTACTATTTATTTATTAGTATTATAATTATTTGTCTTTTTAGTATTTATACATTGGTTGCTTGTCAGTTTTTGTGTGTCATTTTTCACTGATTCTTTTGTATTTCTTTGGTCTACTGTGAATGCCTGCAAGGGGAGCATATGGTGACACATAGCTACCTAGATAATACCACTGGTGAACAATGCTTCTCAACTCAAAGTTTGCCCAGATAGCTGTTTTTTCTTGAAAATTGCAATGTACCAAGAGACATCACAGCCCCAATCAGGTTGCTACAGCATAAGCTTCAAGACAGTTGGCAGCTCGATGGAAACTCTGTGACATAGCAACCAGCTGCTAGGAGTATGCAGTGAGCAATTTCATCTATGGCACGTCAGACGAAAAATGCCAGCACTGGGAATTTGTTGCATGGAGAATACGTGCAGAGGCAGAAAGAAAGAAAGTATTCCCTGGAATTAATAGGTCCTACCATATATTAGGATAACAATTGTTTGACATCAGATTTGCAAAAGACTCACAAGGTGACTAAACCTATCATGATTTATCTTGACTGCTGATCTAAGTGATACTTAGGTAATTAGAAAATGAGTACAAAAATAGAAAGGGCATTTGTCTCAAATGATATACGGCATGGTTACACTTTATCTATCATGTCCATTTTTTTGGGTCCCATATATCATCCAATACAATGCTCTGGAAAAAGGAATAGAAGGTTGTAACAAAATTGCTACCCATTTCCCACTTACAATCATTTCTATTAGTTCAGGTTGCTGCTTTCTCGTTAAGAAAAACATGGCTCAGAGGGGAAGTTAATGTGAATTTTTAAATAATACAGCGATAAGATTATTTCCATTTAGACTATTACCTGTGAAAGCAAAGAGTTAAGTTGCATGTTTGTTTTTCAGAGTCATCTCCCTCTGGAACCAATCACTAGAACATCTAATGAGCATGGATTCTCCACACCCCTTCAAAATGCACTTGAACAAGTAATTGAAAGAAGGGAATATTTCTGTAAACAAAAGAGTAAAGTGGGATCAGTGAGCATTGACACAATCACACTTGGAATTTTGCTAGATTATGTTAAGAAATCAGAGAGGAATTTCTCAGTGCTTTACCCATATCACTTCAGTTCCATTGTGCCTCTCTGAGGAGAGTATACAATTAGAGAGGATAGGGCCAGTGTCTCAGTGGGTTATGCGTGCTTGATTATGTTTTTCCATGCTTATATTCATATGGTTGCAAGCTTTAGCTAGTCACAAGACACCAATTATGCTCTATCCAAGTGTATACGGTCAGATGAGAACTTCTGAACATCAGTTCATTATTAATGTTGCTATGTATTAAAGTTCCATCCAAATGGTTTAACATTGCACTTTGAAATGTAACCATTTTTAAAATTTAGATTACTGATTTTATCCAGAACATAATCTATTGTGGGAGGTGTCAGTGAATCAGGAGGGGGAGAAGAAAGTCATAGAGTCATTGAGTACTACAGCACAGAAATAAACCTTAGTGGTGCATTAGCGGAAGATGAAAACACTGATTATACATCTAAATGTTTGCAAAGATAAAGAATTTCAGGATGTACAGTATATTGTATACATTTCTCTGACATTGAATGTACCTATTGAAATCTAATTTTTTGCCTTTTTTTTGGTATTCTGTACCATGGGATGAAGAACAGCACAGACTGCTCAAATAATTCTCCACTTTTCCTTCTCTCCTTGAGTGAAAGATGTGGATTCTACGACAAGTTAGTGTTAATATTAATGATGACGTTACTGCACTGTCAGTGATAATGTTAAGTAGCTGAGCAATTTTCTCAGTGAATAGGAAACACCTGAGATTCAACTCCCGCTTGAGCTGAATTAGCTAAATGACTGAGAAATGCAGAGAGCAGAGTAGCAGCCCTTAGTACCCTTTGTCTGGAAACAAGGACAGCTATCAGTGAAAGCTTCTGCTCTCTGCAGTAACATTGGGAATGTGGCTTAGCTAAAGTCAGATTGAACTGAGTAGATTGTGATGCTCCAGATAGCCCACCAGTACTCTACAGGTCTGGAGACAGGCTGGACACAGGGGTGGACTGTTAATCCACACTCTAGCAGATCTCACTACCTTCAAGTCAAGGTGTTTGAAAAGTCTGGAGGGTGAGTGGAAAGAAATGCCTTTTTTTTCTGCATGTGTCTTTAATTCTACTTTCCTGAAGTTTTAGAGACAGGAGATGAATTGTCAAAAGACTGCAGAAGAGTGGACACAAGTTTCACATCTTTATTTTTCTTAGTAGAATGCAAAATCCACCCCCATGAACACACCCAAGACAAGATTAGGACATGCTTAGCTTCTACACATCAAAGAACCTAAATGCTCAATTGAGTGAGAGCCATATTTAGGAAGCAGCACACACCAGAGAATGCAGCTGAGTGCACGATGACACTTACCTAGGATGATAAGTGGCAAGTAACAGGACTTCAGGAAAGGTAAGATGAAGGAACACATCCAATCCTCATAGAGGGATCAGAAGTGAAGACAGTGAGCACCTTCAAGTTCCCGGGTGTCAAGATCTCTGAGGATCTAACCTGGTTCCAACATATCGATGCAGTTATAAAGAAGGCAAGACCGTAGCTATACTTTATTAGGAGTTTGAAGAGATTTGTCAACAAATACACTCAAAAATTTCTATAGTTGTACCGTGGAAAGCATTCTGACAGGCTGCATCACTGTCTGGTATGGGGGGTGGGGGGTGGGGGGCGCGGCTACTGCACAGGACCGAAAGAAGCTGCAGAAGGTTGTAAATCTAGTCAGCTCCATCTTGGGTACTAGCCTACAAAGTACCCAGGACATCTTTGGGGAGCGGTGTCTCAGAAAGGCAGCATCCATTATTTAAGACCTCCAGCACCCAGGACATGCCCTTTTCTCACTGCTGCCATCAGGTAGGAGGTACAGAAGCCTGAAGGCACACACCCAGCGATTCAGGAACAGCTTCTTCCCCTCTGCCATCCGATTCCTAAGTGGACATTGAAGCTTTGGACACGACCTCACTTTTTTTAAATATACAATATTTCTGTTTTTGCATTAAAAAATCTATTCAATATACATAATTGATTTATTTGTTTATTTATTATGTTTTTTTTCTCTCTGCTAGATTATGTATTGCATTGAACTGCTGCTGTTAAGTTAACAAATTTCACATCACATGCCGGTGATAATAAACCTGATTCTGATTCTGACATTCACAGCGCAAAAGTTCTAATCACTGACCATCACCAACCAGACAGAATTCAACATTTATCCTTGATATCCCGTGACATCAGAATCAGGTTTAATACTACTGTCGTATGTCATGAAATTTGTTGTTTCTCAGCAGCAGTACATTGCAAAACATAAATATAAAAATCTATAAATTACAATAAGCATATATATTAAAACATTTAATTAAATAACTAGTGCAAAAGCAGAGGAAAAATAGTGAGGTAGTGTTCATGGATTCATTGTCCATTCAGAAATCTGATGGCAGAGGGCCAGAAGCTGTTCCTGAAATGTTCAGGGTGTGTCAGTCCTGTAACTCCTCCTTGATGATACCAATGGGAAAGGGGCATGTCCTGGGTGATGGGAATCCTTGATGATGGATGATGTCTTTCTGAGGCATTACCACTGCTGTCCTCTCCCATCAACTTCCTGAGAGTCACCTTGACCAGGAACTCAACTCAAACTACCACAAAACTAACATGGTTCTAACAACAAAGCAGAGGCTGACTACACTGCAGTGATTGATGCCTCATAACACCCCAAAACATCATGCCCCTGAACTCATTGCCATATATGAAAAGTAGCCCATTTATTTAGCTTCACACCCTGAACACTCATTACCTCCACTACTGCTACACCATAGCTGTAGTGCATACAATCAACAAATGCATTGCAATTGCTCGTCGAGGCTGACTTGCTGATATATCAATGTGCTTTCATCATCAGTAGCTCATTGAATGCTATTCCCGGAAATACACAGGGACCAACTTCAGCAGAAGAACTGATTTGGTCCAAGAAGGGGACTCATCATCACCTTTTCAAGAGAAGTTAAGGTTGGAAAATAAATACCAGCAATACTGACATCCTGAAAACTGAATAAATGGAAAACATACTAGGGACTCTAATTTTGAGGCAGAGCATTACAAATAAAAAAAATTGGAACAAAAAACATTCCTGCGATGCAAAGGACCGATGACATTAGATAGGATGGGGCTGATAGCGTTAAGGTGGGATGGGATAGAAAGGATTAAAATGACTTCTCTTGTCTTTGAGACAACATATTTCAAGTAAGCATGGGGCACTTGACAGTGGAGTATATGGAACAAACTTTACTAACAGTCAGCACAGTAACCTGCCCATGCATAGATAAAGTAGTATTCATGCTGTATATATTCAAACCTTCTGAAAGCCCATTGGAAACTAAGTTCCTTTGCTCTCTCATTTGTATTTACATCAAAGGTACAAACCAAATAAACGACCTCATGAAGGATCTACTCCCAATTTCCTACAGACAGTTGCAGATGTTTACTCTAAAGCCACTGCTTCCAAACAAGTCCTCCCCTCCACCTTTCCCCACCAAATTGCTTGCATCCTTTCAAAGTGCACATTCAGAAACTTACCTTTCCAAGCTGCGGTTCATGTATCTCCCATCTGCAGTTAGGTGAGTGTAAAGTTAAAAAAGATTTAAAAAATGGCAAAAGTCCCAAACTGCCTCAAAAGCTTTCTTAACAATTGCAGTGGAGGTGGGTTGAGGGTGACAAATGACCCACCTGCCTCAAATTTGATGTCTGTTACAGTTATCTCCTAGATTGTAGGAAGCCCACGTACTAAAGGCGAGAGCCAACCAGAAGGGGCCAATCATAAAACTGATTCTGAGGCAGGCACGTTGAGAGTGCATTGCTCTAATTTCACAAAGCACCCTATAGCCCACCTTGGCATTGAACACCAATCTACAAACCATTTCCCCTAATGGCCAAGTCTATCCAACCACCGTGTCTATTGCATTGCCTTATTGACAGAGCATTACTTCCATTCACCTTCCCTCCTTCTGCTCCTTGATGACTGATTACTTGATGGAACCTGTCTAACCTCGGCCATGAAATCCATTCATAAATTCGTAAACGCAGCAGAAACTGGAACACAGTTCCTCTGGATTTTCCGTGCTCTTTCACTAAACTAATCCCAGAATATAATTCATTCTCTCCAACCTCACAGTTTGCAAATGACTGAACTAGAAATAGAAAGAAATCAGAGCAATTCTCAGCCCCGTATTCCACCAAGGCTCACTTGGCTGGGATCATCAGACATAACCAGGAATGGAAATAACTGGATGAATTTTGCCATCCTTTGTACAGGTTCACTGTTAAACTGAGCACCTCTCCTGTGACAACATCATCACCCCAGTCCAAAATAACAAAAAAATTTCAAGATTAGCTTTATTTGTTACACGTACATCAAAACATACAGTGAACTGCGTTGTTTGTGTCAAATCAGATCAGTGGAGATCGTGCTAGTGCAGCCTATGGGTGTTGCCACGCTTCTGGTGCCAACGTTGTATGGGCGCACCTCATTAACCCTAACTCTTATGTCTTTGTAATGTGGGAGAAACCGAAGGAAACCCACGTGGTCATGCGGAAAATGTGCAAACTCCTTACAGACTGCAGCGGGAATCGAACCCCAATCTGCGATCACTGGCACTGTAAAGCGACATGCTCACTGCTATGCAACCCTGCCACCCAATAACTAGTGCTTGCAATTATCATAATAAAATGTTCACTATCCCACCATTGCCTGCCACTGTTAAAAACACCAAGCACTATATGAGGTCATTCTTACCCTCAGCCATTTGGCTCTATAATGAGTCAACTATAGCCAGGGAAGTGATGACCCCACTCCTGCTAGACTGTTTGAGGTAACTTATTTTTTATTCTTTCTTACTTCTCTTCCAATATTTGTATATTTGTATATCTGTGCACTTGTAATGCTACTGTGATACTGTAAGTTCCTTTGGGATCAATAAAGTAGCTATCTACCTACCTATCTATCTAAGGGGAAAATGTCAGCCAAACACAAACACACACACACCTGCTGACTCGTGACTTCAAAGAGGTTCTTTTGGAATCCCTGTGGTACGGACCATTGCTGAAAGCAAGACAAAATACACTAGCATAGCTTAGAAGTCAGAAAACGTGTGAAACATTCAGAGCAAATAAGAAAAAATGGCTACCAGTACCACCATAATGATAAGAATGGTCAAATATTTTCACTCTCCAACTTGATTTCTAAGGTTCCATATCCAGAGAATATTCTGAGCATCATTCAGAAACATCCTAGTGGAGATCTTCCTTTCTCCTAGTTGAAAGCCAGTCAGTCAGACTCTGTTATTGCTGGGTTTCCCAGGTCAAAGGAAACTCTGTTCCTTGTGCAAGTTTCTCTTTGGCCTTTTGCTCATACTTTGACATCCAGGGTGCTCTAATTACAGACAGCCAGTTTCAAAAGAAAGAGGTTATTTTATAGTCTTCATGATAACATTAAGAAATCATTATGACAAGCTGTTGCAGTAATGGAGAATATGCAGTGGTTAGGAGTATTTTATGAAGCTGCAGCAAAAGGTGTAATGACATTCTGGGGCTCCACAGACCCTTTGCTTAATGGTATTGGTCCATGGCATGAAAATGGTTGGGAACCCCTGTTCTAACCCAAAAGATACAATGGAGTGTGTTTGGCAAACTCATCATAATCATCTTTGTGTATGACATTTTAAAAAATTATACAATTTTAATAAATATTTGACATCCTTTCCATCTGAGAATTCTGACATCATTTGCCACTACTTTACCAGACTTAGCAATATATGACTAAAACTGCAATTTACATCCACTTCAGAGTTAAAATGGAGTCATATAGTGTATATATTGCAGGTGTTCCCATTTAACGACCCATTCAATTTGCTTCTCTAAACAACCTCCCCACCCCTATTCCTCAACCCACAGCCCCCTTTTAGCAGCGAAACAGGTGAAATATCTTTGGCCCACACTTTATACTTCGTTGAAAACAGATACCAAAGGTTGGGACCATTTAACATCAGAGTCCAAACTGGTCCATAAGCATATCCATACAAATATAAATCCAGGCTAAATCACTATTTGACAATTAAGGGGCAGTCTTATGTATCCCCTTTCCTCATGTGGTGGCATCAAGGTCAGTTCTAGCACACCCAGTTTGACTAACTAAATCATGGCAATGCATCGAGCCCTAGTCTAGTTAGCTGAGAGTCACAACATGTGGATCTTCGACTCTGTGACCTGTAGGGAATGAACCTTACTCTTGAGCGCTGAATTGTGCATCAATCTTGTGAATCTAAGTCTTCGCTCTCCTCACTCCAATGTTTCCCAGTCCGTTTCTTCCTATTCCTCTCTGCCATTACAATGGCAGCTACCACAGTGATGAAGACTGTGAAGGTGATGACAAGGACCGTGACAGTCTCCGCTATGCATAGCTGAGTGTCAACAGACGCCATAGGTAAATCCCTTAAGGCAGGCGGCTCCAAGCAAATCACGTCGTTGTAGTCATCAACTATCAGGCGCTGGACACTGCGCAACTTCCCGAAAACCCTCTGCAGTTCACAGTCACAAGTCCAATTATTTTCAGACAGCAAAATGTGAGTGCCCCAAGTCTGAATGCCCAGAAATGTTTTGAACTTAATTCGCTCCAGGCCATTCCTGGAAAGATTTAGGACAGTGAGACTTGTCAATGATGTGAAGACACCGGTGTCAACGTCCTTGATGTGATTACCCTGAAGATTCAGCACCTCCAGACTCTGAAGCATGAAGAACACTCCATTGTGTAAGTAAGCGAGCCTGTTATTCTGAAGGTGCAGGTGTCGGAGTTTGGTCATACTTCTGAAAGCCCCATTCCTGATCTGATGGATCTGGTTATTATTAAGGTAGAGTTTCTTCACATTGTCCAGGTACTGGAACATCTGTGAATTAAGCGTTTCCAAGTTGTTCTCAGATAGAATGAGCTCACTGAGGAAGGACAGGCCAGCAGAGAAACTGTCACCCAGCTGTCTGATGTCATTTCTCTGGAGATCCAGTCTCCAAAGGTTTTCCAGTACCGTGAAGGCTCCGTCCTCCACGAACTTCACGTTGCAGGAACTAATGAGTAGGATGTTCATCCGCCATAGGGTGTGGAAGGCTTTGGCGGGGAGAACAGTCAGGTTATTCTTGGAGAGGTCCAGGTGCTCGGTATCTGGTGGTAGAGTGGCGGGGACCTGGTGGAGAGAGGCTGCCGTGCAGTTCACATACTTGAGGCCTTCCCTGCAGTCACATCCCCTGGGGCACACGGACCAGGGCTCAGATGCAGGGCTCACAGCACCGAGTTGGAAAAGCAGCAGCAGTGTGGCAGGGACGATCACCTCCATCTGACCTTCTCAAGCCCAGAGCAGAGGGATAGAGTGGCGAGTACTTCATTCACTGCTCCTCTACCTCTGATTCCTAGTTGTGCTGTTCCTACTTCATCCTGCCTGAAGGAGTCAGTCAGAATGAAAAGAATTAATTTGCAAGTGAATATTTTTTTTCATCCCTATTTATCATCTGATACCCATCTAACTGCGTCCTCCAATACAACACTGAAATGTTTACCATGATGTGTCTAGTCATTTCCAGGATTATACCGAAATCTAAGTAAATACTAATCCAAGCACAACTGTCCTGGTAAACAATTTTTTTGTTTGTTTTTCAGAGCAGTTTCACACAATTTATATCCACTATAATTATTCTGACAAAGCCTGGAAGCTTTAAATAACGAAAACGTTATTCGGTATAAACCACAACAGGCAACGGAACAACGGTAATCTGACCTCGCTTTCCATACGGTAAATCTCGGGGCACAATTTAATAAAATATCTAACTGTTTAGATATATTGAATTTAATTTTCAGAGGTTAATTCTATTTAAGTAATCGAACTGGAGGACTCGGTAAAATATCTTTTCTATTACCTGTGCTGAGTTCCGTCTTGATGCTCTTGGCAAGATGATGGGTGATATCTGGGGAGTCGCTAGTGGGATGGCAAGGAGAGAGTGCACGGACCGCCCGGAGATGAAGTGCGGGAGAGGAGAAGGGAACAAACGGGTCTAGCGGGCTCTTGTGGAGATTCAGTCGGCGACTTCCGAGGCGGGGTAGATTTGCGAGACGATAGCAGGGCGGGGAAGTGCGAAGTCGGGATGAGGTGCCAACGAGTGGGCTGGGTTTAACAGCCCTGTGCGCGGACTACGATAAGGCACACGCTGTCGCCACGCTGAAAGGAGAGATGTCCTGAGTAAATAATGCAGAAACTAACTCCGCACCGCTTGCTAGATGAATTCAGAGCATCTCTCGCTGGGCCGAACGGGATTTACCGAAGAAGCTTAGCACGACACAAACAAACACGATCTTCCGTATTCTCCTACTAGTCACGCGGCAAAAAATAAAAAATTAAAGAGCCTTTCATACTTTGCTTTCGTTGGTCAGAAATCAGATCTTAAATGAGGTTTGTTATCCTTGACTTATACAGCATGTCGTGTAAATTGTTCGTTTCTGGCAGCAATACCGCGCATACACATAAAATTGCCATCGATTACAAAGTCAATGAACACGTAAGGCACGGGAGCAGAATTGGACCTTTGGGCACATCGAGTCAAAGGTCAGAAAGTTCAAAGCTCAAAATAAATTTATTATCAAAATCCATATATGTCACTATATACAACTACAAGATTTATTTTCTTGTGGGCATACTCAATAAATCTATAGAATAATAAACCATAACAGAATCAATGAAAGATCACCTAACTTGCACATTCAACCAGAGTGCAGAAGACAACAAACTGCAAATACAAAAAAAACGAAATAATAAAAAAAAGCTATAAATATCGAGAATATGAGATGAAAAGTCCTTGAAAATGAGTCCATTGGTCGTGGGAACAGTTCAATGATGGGTTAAGTTGAGCGAAGTTTGCCCCTTTGGTTCAAGAGCCTGATAGTTGAGGGATAGTAACTGTTCCCAAACGTGGTGGTGAGAGTTTTGAGGCTCCTGTACCTCCTTCCTGATGGCAACAGCCAGAAGAGAGCATGGCCTGGATGATGGTGGTCCCTGATGATGGATGCTGCTTTCCTGCTACAGCAGATGTAGATGTGGTCAATGATGGGAAGGTCTTTACCCATGATAGACTGGACTGTGTCCATTACGGTTTGTCGAATTTTCCACTCAAGGGTATTGGCGTTTCTATACCAAGCTGTGATGCAGCCAGTCAATATACTCCCCACTACACATCTACAGATGTTTGTCAAAGTGTTAGATGTCACGTCAAGTCTTTGCAAACTCTTAAACATGTAAAGATATCCTGTGCTTTCTTCGTAATTACATTGAAGTGCTGGGCTCAGGACGGGTCCTCCAAAATAGTAACACCACAGAATTTAAAGCTGGTGACCCTCTCCTCCTCTGATTCTCCAGTGAGGACTGGCTCATAGACCTCTGGCTTCCTTCTCCTGAAGTCAATCATCAGCTCCTTGGTCTTGCTGACTTTGAGTGAGAGGTTGTTGATATGGCACCACTCAGCCAGATTCTTAATCTCCTTCCTATATGCTGAATTCATCACCACCTTTGATTTGGCCTATGACAGTGGCACATCTGCAAACTTGAATATGGTATTGGAACTACGCTTAGCCACACAGTCATAAGCGGAAAGCAAATAGAGCAGGGGGTTAAGCACACAGCCTTGTGGTGTACCTGTGCTGATGGAATGTTGATCCAGCATTCTGTTTCAGCATTCCAGCATGGTTGATTCATTTTCCCTCTCAGCTCCACTCTCCCGCCTTCTCTCTGTAACCTTTGATGCCCTGACGAATCGAGAACCTATCAACCTCCACTTTAAATACACTCAATACCTTGGCCACCACAGCTGTCTGTGGCAATGAATTCTACAGATTTGCCACCTTCTGGCTGAAAAAATTCCTCCTCACTTCTGCTCTAAATGGACATCCCTCTAGTCTGAGGCTGTGCTGTCTGGTCATAGACTCACCCCGTATTGGATCAACCTCTCTACATCCACTCTATCCAGGCCTTTCAATATTCGATAGGTTTCAATGAGATTCCCTCTCATTCTTCGAAAATCCAGTGAGTACAGGCCGAGAGCCACCAACTACCCCCCATCACTAACCCTTTCATTCCTGAAATCATTTTTGTGAGCGTCCTCTGGATCCTCTCCAATACCAGCACTTCTTTTCTTGGACAAGGGGCCCAAAACTTCTCACAATTCTCCAAGTATGGTCTGACCAATGTCTCATAAAGCCTCAGCACTACATCTTTGCTTTTGTATTCTAGTCGAATGCCGATAAATAAACAAATGTTGTAAAAGGAATAAAGAGGCAGTGTTGATGGTTCCATGCACCTTTAAGAAATATGATGGCAGAGGGGAGAAAGCTGTTTTTAAATAGTTGAGTGTGAGTCTTCAGCCTTCTTCACCTCCTCCCTGATGACAGAACTGGGCACCGTGGGGATGGTGAACCACCTTCTTGAGGTATTCCCCCTTGAGGATGTCCTTAATGATGGGGAGATGTGTCCATGATGGAACTGGATGAGTCTATAGCTGCCTGCAGCTTCTTACAGTCCTGACAATTGGAGGCTCCATACCAGGCTGTGATGCCACCAGTCAGAATGCTCTCCACTGTATAGAAATTTGTAAAAGACTTTGGTGACATACCAAATCTCCTTAAACTCCTAACAAAGCATATCCAGTGGTGTGTATCAATGTGTTGGGCTCCGATATGTTGACATCTAGGAATTCAAGGTGGTTCATGCTTTCCATTATGGACGCCTTCATAATGATCGGTGTGTGTTGTCCCAGCTTTCTCTTCCTTAAATCCACAGACTGCTCTGGTTGAGAGCTTCAAGTTCCTAGAAATATTATCACAAATAGCTTGGCCTAGTCCAACCCCAAAGACTCTATGGCCAAGAAATCTCACAAACGCCTCTTCTTCCTCGGAGGCTAACAAAATATGACATGTCCCCATCAACCTTTACCGATTTTAATCAATGCACCATAGGAAGCTTTGGTACAGAAACTGCTCTTCCCATGATCATAAGAAGCTGCAGAGAGTTGTGGATCATGGGAACTAGCCTCCCCTCCATGCACTCTGTCTATACCTCTCACTGACTCAATAACACAGCCAGCATAATCAAAGACCCCACCTACCCCAGAACTTCTCGGTTCTGTCTTCTCCCCTCTTCCATTGGGTGGAAGATACTAAAGCTTAAAATTACACACACCAGGCTGAAGAAAAGCTTCTACCCCACTTTTATAAGACATTGAGTGGTTCCCTAGTATAATAAGATAGACTCCTGATCTCAGAACCTACCTCGTTATGATGTTGTACCTTATTGTCTATTTGCATTGCACTTTATCTGTAGTTATTAAATTTAATTCTGTTATAATTTTACATTGTACTACCTCAATGGGGTATATGGGGTGTCAGGGAGGGGTAGCACCTCTGGTGGGGGAACATGTCGCGCCCTTTTCAAGGTGGTTAGTCCACCTTTGGTCCCCACCTGGCACTCAGCTCTCACCTGTGGCTCCCCGTAGCTGTTTGCATGCGACAGCGGCCACACCCCGGGCAATGGCTTCGACAAGCCGGCTAAACCAGGTGAGGGTAGCCGACGGGTCTCAAATCCTCGGTGAGGTAGGGAGTTGTCTATCCCAGCATGTGAAGACAGACTCCGGCGGATTGAGCGGACGAGACCGATGGAAGGTCCAACGGTCAAGAAGGCGGTCTCTGCAAGCGTCGTGGAACGTGTAGAGCACGACAAGATACAGAAGACGTCCTGGTCATCCACTGCACCTAGTCCCATCTCCAGCCGTCTCGACTCTGGGGTCTTGCCACTGGATCCAGATGGGAATTGGGAAGAGAGAGTGAGGCTGACGCTGCGCAACTCTCCCTCACTTAAATCCAAACCATGCGCTAGTCTCGACACCATCACCATGGTGTTGAGGTCTTCATTGATGTCAACGGTGGACGAACAACTACTACCTCAATGCATTGTGTAATCAATGGATCTATATGAACAGCATGCAAAACAAACTTTTCACTGTATCCAGGTTCATGTGACAATTATAAACCAACTACAATTCCGTTTCCAATTCCAATCAATTCTTTAGTCACATCTGTTTTTCTCCAGTCCTGATGAAGGGTCTCGGCCCGAAATGTTGACTATACTATTTCCCGTAGATGCTGCCTGGCCTGCTGTGTTCCTCCAGCATTTTGTGTGTGTTGTTTGGATTTCCAGCATCTGCTGATTTTCTCTTGTTTGTAATTCTTTAGTCTTGTTGATCTTAAGTGCAAGGCTGTTTTTACGACACCACTCAACCAGCCAATTTTTCTTACTCCTGTACGCCTCCTTGATGCCATCTGAGATTTTTACCAACAACATACTGACACTGGTGAACCTGTAGACAGTATTTAAGTTCTGCTGAGTTACACAGTCATTAATGTAGAAAGAGTAGAGCAGTAGGCTAAGCACACTTGCCTGTGTTGATTGTCAATGTGGAGCAGATTTTATTACTGATCCGCCCTGATAATAGTCTCCCGATAAGGAAGTTGAGGATCATTTGCAGAGGGAGGTACAGAGGCCCAAGTTTTGAAGCTCATTGATTAATACTGAGAGGATGCTGGTGTTAAGTTCTGAGCTGTAATCAATAAACAGCAGCCTGATATATTTTTCGCTGATGTCTAGGTGCTCCAAAGCAGAATGGAGAGCCAGTGAGTTCACACCTAAATTGAGCAGGGTTCAGAAAATAGCAACAAGCTGGATTTAACAGATTTTCTCCCCCCCACCCCGCCCCGCCTCACACATGTACACATTCACATATGCAAACACAGGCACATATACACTTTAGCATACCCACATATACACTTTAGCATACGCACATATACACTTTAGTATACGCACATATACATTTTAGCATACCCACATGTACACTTTAGCATACGCACATACACATATTAGCATACACACATACATATACTCACATGCATATTTACATATTTCAAACATACATCAGCACACATATATACAGTGCCTATAAAAAGCATTCACATCCCTTGGAAGTTTTCAGTTTTATTGTTTTACAACATTGAATCACAGTGGATTTAATTTGGCTTTTTTGACATTGATCAACAGCCAAAAAGATTCTTTCATGTCAAAGTGAAAACAGGTTTCCACAAAGTAATCTAAATTAATTACAAATATAAAACACAAAATAATTCATTGCATAAATATTTACCCCCTTGATGTCAGTAATGGATGCACCTTTGGCAGCAATTACAGCCTTGAGTCTGTGTGGATAGGTCTCTGTCAGCTTTGCACATTTGGACACTGCAATTTTTCACCACTCTTCTTTACCAAACTGCTCAAGCTCTGTCAGATTGCATGGGGATCATCAGTGAAAAGCCCTTTTCAAATCTAGCCACAAATTCTCAATGGGAATGAGGTCTGGACCTTGACTTGGCCACTCCAGGACATTATTGTTTTTAAGCCATTCCTGTGTAGCTTTAGCTTTATAGTTGGGGTCACTTTCTTGCTAGAAAACAAATCTCCCAAGCTGCAGTCCTCTTGCAGGCTGCATCAGGTTTTCCTCCAGATTTCCCTATAGTTTGCTCTATCCATTTTACCTTCTACCATCACAACCCTTCCAGGGCCTGGTGCAGTGAAGCAGCCCTACAACGTGGTGCAGCTACCACCACGCTTCATGGTAGGGATGGTGTGTTTTTGATGATGTGCCGTGTCTGGCTTATGCCAAACATAGCATTTAGTCTGATGGCAGAAAAGCTCAATTTTGGTTTCATCAAACCATAGAACCTTCTTCCAGCTGACTTCAGAGTCTCCCACATGCCTTTTGGCAAACTCTAGCTGAGATTTCCTGTTATTTTTTTTTAACAGTGGCTTTCTCTTTACCACTCTGCCATAAAGCTGCGACTGGTGAAGCAACTGGGCAACAGTTGTTGTATAAGTTGTCCTAGGTGTCTTGGTGGCCTCCCTTACTAGTCCCCTTCTTGTACGGTCACTCTGTTTTTGAGGACGGACCGTTCTGGGCAGATTTACAGCTGTGCTATATTTTTTCCATTTTTGATGATTCACTTAACTGTACTCTAAAGGATATTCTGTGACTTGGAATTTTTCTTGATTCATCTCCCGACTTGTGCTTTTCAATAACCTTTTTGCGGAGTTGCTTGGAGTGTTCTTTTGTCTTCATGGTGCAGTTTTTGCCAGGATACTCACCAGCAGTTGGACCTTCCAGATACGGGTGTATTTTTACTACAATGAATTGAAACACCTTGACTGCATCCAGGTCTCAAAAAACAGATCTTTATTTAACTAATTACATGTCTTCTAAAACCAATTGGCTGCAGCAGTGATGATTTGGTGCATCATATTAAACAGAGTGAATACTTATGCAATCAATTATTTTGTGTTTTATATTTGTAATTAATTTAGATCTCTTTGTAGAGACCTGTTTTCACTTTGTCACAAAAGAGTCTTCTTTTTATTGATCTGTGTTACGAAAGTCAAAGTAAATCCACTGTGATTCAACGTTGTAAAATAATAAAACATGAAAACTTCTAAGGAGAGGTGAATACTTTTCATAGGCACTGTACATTTGCATATACACATCCATGCAACAAAAGTTTCTCTGATGCTTTTCCATTAAAAGTTGCGTTGCTGACCACATTTATGCACCAATAGGATTAATGCCTGTCAATTACAGTACATTTCTAAAACGTGTAAAATATAAAAAGATAGAGGTTTTCTGCCACACTTGGAGTTAATAATCACCGATACATTCTATTCCTTGGATTAAATTGGAGAGAATTCTGTGACAGGGTGGGATGTTATGGGATATTATGACTAAATAGGGAGTCTCTTGTTCCATTCTAATCTTTCAAAAATACAAATTTAAATCGTATAAAATGAATTAACAAGGAACAAATAAGTTGCTTTTAGCTCCTGATGAATTAGTGACAGTGGATGAAGTCAATTTTATCTATAAATGGAATGGATGCAAATCTTATCCAGACAGAATGAAGTGTAGCCAGACATGGTCAGGCACTAGTGTGGAGAAGTATCAAGAGTGGATCAACACAGGCATCACAAAATCATCGGCAGCACAGTGTTTTTCAGTACTTGCATGTAGACTGAATTTTGTCTCCTGTGGTAGCGGATACCAAAATTTACTTCCTTTGACTTCAGTGCGACTGAAGTGAGTAACATGTATGGCAGCTCCTTGAAGCAGGAGTTTTTTCTCTGGTGTAAAGTGTCAGTGTACCTCAGTGTTGAGAGTCCTCTCCACTGCTGGCAGGCAGAGAAGAACTGAGACATCAATGCTCCTTTAGGGACGTGATAATTCAATAACGTTCTTCAACCAAAACAACTCGGACTGTGATGGTGCTTTCACCATAGCAAAGGCATTAGCAAGGTACTTTGCACCAGCTTAGTAAACAAGTGTAACATACCATCTCGTGACAAGTTGAATGGCCGAAAGCAGCATTGTAGGAGCAGGAGGCACAAGAGACTGTGATCTGGAGCGAGATAAGAATCACTGCTTTAAAGAATGGCAGAATAGAGTGGAATAGAGGCAAGGGTGCTAGCCCTCTGTGTGGGAAGGGGATGTGAGATGGGTGCTCCAAGTTCAGGTGACAGATGGAGGAGCTCAGATAGCTTAGGGAGTTGAGGAGCGATCCCAGAGATTGGAAAGGATACTCTTCTATCTGTACAGATGCAACCTTACCTGCTGAGTCTTTCCGGTCTTTCCTACTTTTCTTTTAGCTTTTAGAGGAATAAATGCAGAGGAAGTATTCCTGCTTGTGGGGATGAGCTTAACGTTGTAAGGTAGTCGCCATGAAGTCTGGTCACCGAATTATAGGAAAGATGTCAATAAAATTGAGAGAGTACAGAGGAGATTTACTAAAATGTTGCCTGGGTTTCATCTCCTAAGTTATAGAGAAAGGTTGAACAAGTTAGGTCTTTATTCTTTGGAGCGTAGAAGGTTGAGGAGGGACTTGATAGAGGTGTTTAAAATTATGAGGGGGATTGATAGAGTTGACGTGGATAGGCTTTTTCCATTGAGAATGGGGGAGATTCAAGCAAGAGGACATGAGTTGAGGGTTAAAGGGCAAAAGTTTAGGGGTAACATGAGGGGGAACTTCTTTACTCAGAGAGTGGTAGCTGTGTGGAACGAGCTTCCAACAGAAGTGGTTGAGGCAGGTTCGATATTGTCGTTTAAAGTTAAATTGGATAGATATATGGACAGGAAAGGAATGGAAGGTTATGGGCCGAGTGCAGGTCAGTGGGATTAGGTGAGAGCAAAAGTTTGGCATGGACTAGAAGGGCCGAGATGGCCTGTTTCCATTCTGTAATTGTTATATGGTTATATGGCTATATGGTTAAGTCCAGTGGAAAATGCAGTTAGACAAGACCCAGGGAGTGGTGAGAAAATGAAACTCATTCTTTAAAGTGTCACAACCACAGATTCGGCAGTGCAGTAGATACGGCAATTGCGCTTGTGAATTTGCGGGTGTCTGGTAATTATTATTTAATCATGATAGTGTTTAACTCCATTCTTGTTGTCGTAGTGCTTGTCGAGACTTGGACAGAGCATAGCAATGCTTTGCTGTTGTTTAGCATTCGGCCTTCCCTGAGATATTGGACTTTCAAATCAACTGACTCTGAAGACTAGCGGTATTTGTTGAATGTTTAGATGTTTTTTTCAGCCGCAGTGTAGGCTTCGTGCCCCTTTGAGAGTTTTAGTTAATGGCCCTGTTTTGGCCCAGCATTTATTGTCTTATTTTCCCTTTAACACTGTTCATATTAAAGTCTGTGAACTATCAACCTGACTCAGTGTCTCTCACTCTGCACTCGGGCCATATCCGAACCGTGGTGACATAAGGAAGCTGGAGAGAAGCTTAGAGACGAGCAGGATGGGCTGAATGGCCTGCTTCTCTGGGGGGGAGTATAAATGGAGGCTGCTGCTGGGCTGATACACAATCTCCAGACTTGTATCTCATACGACTGGCGGTAGTGCTGTTAGTAGTAGGAGATGGGTGGGGGTTGCTGGGGTAGGTGGCGGCAGATACAAGTGCTTGACTGAAATGCTTATGGGAGCTTCATCCAATAAAAGGCAGAGGATGCCGGATAGAGAGACAGCTGGATAGCATCTCCAAAACAGACATCAGGCTAAGAATTAAAGTCACATGAAGCCATTACAAGCTATTTTAGACCATAAAACATAGGAGCAGAAATAGGCTATTCAGCTCACCAAAACTGTTCTGCCAAACGTGATACTGATTCTGACAGATAGTTCCTGAGGTCAGCATTGAAGCTGGGATTCTGGCACTGCAAGGCATTGATTATACCATCTGTACAACTGATCTGCACTACTTAGCTGCTGTAACAATCTATTCATGAGCCGGCCATAACTATTGTGATTAGGTGTTGGATTGCTTTGATTGCATTACCCGGAACTAAACTCCAAGAGTTCAGCTGCAACATTATACAAATGTGTGTAGTTTTCTTCCTAATTGGAGCACTGGACCTACCCTTTGGCCACACTGTAAATTAGATGTGCTTCAATTTATAAATAGGGTAAAAAATGTTGTGGGAATACCGTGCAAACCATTTAAGAGAATAATTCACATCTGATAAATACTTACCCTTTTCAGTTATTAAACTTTTTTTCAGCTAATTGAAAAAGTCAAAAGAATGCCATTTCTTGCCAACTTTTTCAAGTCTAACTTCATGGAAGAATCAGAATCAGGCTTATTATCACTGGCGTATTATCACGTGGCAGCAGTACAGTGCAAGACTTTAAAAAATTACTATAAGTCACAAAAATAAATAAATAATGTAAAAGATGAACAATGAAGAAGTGTTTCTGGACGATTCAGAAATGTGATGGCAGAGGGGAAGAAGCTGTTCTTAAAATGTTGAGTCAGCCTTCTGTCAAGAAAGAATATCCTATGCAATGACATAGAAGAGTAATCAATGGAATATACTTGAATATTTTTGCTCTATTTTTGCCCTACTCCTTTAATTTATATATATTTCTTATTGTAGTTTAAAGCTTTTATGCATTGCACTCCAAGCTGCCCCAAATAATCAAATTTCAAGTTCAACCTCGAGTTCAAGCTTTTTGTCATTTCAACCGTATACGTGTATATCACCAAACAAATAATTCCTCCTCCAGACCAAGGTGCATAATACAGTAATATAACTCAGGCATAATGCAAACAAGTGCAATGTTTTGCATTTCAGTAGGACCAGGCAGGTTAGGTTTTACACAGAGAACAGTAGGGCACTGAAGAGTGTAGCAGAACAAAGCGATCTGGAAATGCCGGTACATAATATATTGAAAGCGGCATCACAGGTAGATAGGGTTGTAAAAAAGGCTTTTGGCATATTGGCCTTCATATATCAATGCATTGAGTACAGAAGATGGGATATTATGTTGAAGTTGTATAAGATATTGATGAGGCCTTAATTTCAAGTATCGTGTGCAGTTTTGGTCACCTACCTACAGGGAAGGTGTAAACAAGGTTGAAGGAATACAGAGAAAGTTTGCAAGGACGTTGCCAGGTCTGGAGATCCTAAGTTATAAAGAAAGATTGAATAGGTTAGGACTGTATTTTTTAGATTGTAGAAGATTGACAAGAGATTTGATAGAGGTATACAAAATTATGAGGGATATAGGTAGGGTAAATTCAAGCAGGCTTTTTCCACTAAAGTTGGGTGGGACTACAACCAGAGATCATGGGTTAAGGGTAAAAGGTGAAAAATTTAAGGAGGGAACATGAGGGGAAACTCCTTCCCTCAGAGGGTCATGAGAGTGTGAAATGAGCTGCCAGCACAAGTGGTCTATGTGAGCTTGATTTCAATGTTTAAGGGAAGTTTGGATAGATACATGGACAGTAGGGATATGAAGGGCTATGCTCCTGGCACAGGTCGTTGGGAGTAGGCAGCTTAAAAGATTTCAGCCTGGACTAGATGGGCCGAGGGCCTGTCTCTGTGCTGTGCTTCTCCATGACTCTGTGATTCAATAACACATGAACTAATATTACCACAAATACATTTTCAAATAGTAAGTTGCGTTTGTAGAGTCTTGTGGTCAGATATCTTGGAATTCCATTGCAGCTAGTCAGGACACACCCAATGGTGCTCCTATAGAAATTGATTAGAATGGGAGGGGGAAGGAGGAGTCTTGTGCACCTCAGTCATCCTCAGGAAGTTGAGATGCTGCTGTGCTTTCTTGATTAAAGTGGAGGTGTTGAGGGACAGGAAGAAATTATCTTCCAGGTGTGCTTTTAATATTTCAGTAATATTTGAGTTATTTTGTAAATATATTGCTTCATTAAGCATTTTTTGTTGCTTACATAATTCATTTTGGGTTATATTTAAAAGTATATGAGTGGCATGAGTCATTACACCACTACATCATATGTGCCTGGCCTCACTAAAGTAAGAATGAAGTAGACACATTATCCCCAGATCTGTGTTTTTCTTTTGAATCGTTTTTGGAGTTACAATACATAACAGTAGTGATGAGCAATTACTAAAACAAATCTGAGATGTCTACCTATCTGAAAAAGTGCAGCGATACAGCTGAGTTAAAAACACCACAGCACATTTCTCTTTGGAAAGGGGAAAGAGAGTGCGCAGCAGATTTTATTTCATCGGTAGGGGAAAAAAGTTGGTCAAGTTTAAAAAAGAAGTAGAATATGGATAAGATCACAGGTTCATTATACAGCGAATACTGGGTGATAATGATAAATAAGTAAACAAACAAACAAACAAATAAATAAATATATAGGCAGAAATTGCTGGCTACATCAGAATGATAGACGCATCCACCTGTATAGCAGATAACTGGGTCATATATACTGAATGAATTGAACAGTATTTTGAAGCAATTGAAATAGTCTATGAAGACTGAATGCCAGTTTTGCTAATAGGTAGAAAAACAAATTGTATGCTTAGAAGTTTAACTGCTCCAACCAAACCAGCTGAAGTGAGATTTGGAGGTATTGTGAAGATAATACAGGAGCATCTAGAACTGAAACCATTGTTCATTGCAGAACACTTTAATTTTCATAAGCTGAATCAAAAGGAAGGAGGGTCCATTTCAGCGTATGTGGCTGAATTGAAGAAATTTCCTAAGCGTTATCAGTTCAATGATAGGCTTAATGAGACACCCAGAGTTTGTGGAATCTTACACAAAAGCATTCAAAAATGGCTCCTAACCACAGCACAACTCAAATTAAAAACAGCAGTTGAAATCACTGAATCAATGGAAACAGCAAGGAAGCTGAGCATGAACAAAATTGCAACAGCTAAACAGAAACCTGCCTGACTGAACGAATTGTGTCTGCCGTAGTGGCAGGATGCTCACACACACCAGATCAAGGCAAGTTTAATGGTGAAAATTGCAGAAAATACAGTAAAGTAGCTAAGAGCACATTGGGCAGACAAAAATAAATGGACTGCAATGGAAAGAGAAAACAATAAAAAAGTCAAGTTGCAGTTTCAAAAAGGGCACTAATCTGCACGCTGTTGATGAAAAATCTGATAATGATGGGAGTGACACAGAACTATGTAATCTTGAGATTAACAATGTGAAAATTAACAAGGGACAAGCAACATGACTTACTCCAGAATGATTGTCAGTTTAATTAAAATGGAATTGCACACTGGCTCAGCTGTTTCAGTCATTTCACAAAATGAGTTTGAATGGCATTTCAAGGATACTGAACTGAAGCCTGCAGATATCCAACTAAGAATTACACTAGAGAAGAGTTAATTCCTGCGAGAATGACATTTGTAAGAGTGAAAATCAATAACCAACAAGCCACATTGAACTTGTATAGAACAAGAGGGCCAGAACTGTGGGGCTGTTATTGGCTGAGACAACCTCAGCTTGATTGGAGATCCATCCACTAACTGCATATCACATCCACTGAAATAGAGTCAACTGAAAGTGAATTAAGAACGATATTGGATGATGCCACAGCAGTGTTCGTGGATGGCATTGGAAAACTCAAGCATATCAAAGTAAAAATAGTGTTTAATGAAAATGCCACTCCAGGTTTTCCAAATCGGTTTTGGATCCTTCTGCCATCTGTGGTAAGTTAGCCAGTGAGCTAGATCGCATGGAGGTTAAATGGATTCATTCCAAGGTTGAGTGGAGTCTGTGGGCAATGCCGGTGGTTCTAGAAGCCGAGAAAGATGGATCCATCAGGATTTGTGGTGATTTTAAGGTCCCTGTCAACCCAGTACTGAAAGTAGATCAATACTGAGTAAACTTTCCTTGGGCTTCCAGATGGACACTGGTATTGATTTTAACCAACATTTCGATGACAAACTCTGCCATCTTCATCAGGGATGATGCCTAGGCATGTCTGGTCTGGCGGCATATATACCCCCGTCATCTGTGCCTCATGATTGGTTAGTCCTCATCCAATCAGTTTTCTTCTGTCCAACCTTGTTTGCAATCGAATTCCAGTTCTTACTTAGAATGAGAGCTTTGCCTTTGTTAAAATTCTTATTCTCTAGTCTTACTTCAATGGCTCCCTTCACCAGCTGGTCCCAAAAGCCATTGATGTGGCATAATAGTTTTGTGCCATCGAAGTCAATCCTATGGCCTTTGCAAATGCAATGGTCTGTTACCACAGATTTCTCCAGGTAACCCAAATGGATATAACTCCTATGTTCCCTAATACAGGTTTCCATTGTGTGTCCCTCTGGCCGATATACGCTGCTCCGCATTCACAGGGAATCCTGTAAACACCAGCTGTCCTGAGTCCCAGGTCATCTTTGAGCCACAGAAGCTGTGAGTTGAGCTTCCTTATGGGTTTGTGGGTGCTATTAATCTGGTATTTCTTCAGGATCCTGGCTATCCTTCCAGAAACTGTGGAAATACAGGGAAAATAGGCTGTAGTGATGGGTTCCTCCTCGTTGATAGGTTTCCTGGTTTTTCTTTCAGCCCTTTTAAGGGCCCAATTGATTTCCTTCCAATTGTAGCCATTCTGTAGGAATGTTGTACTTTACCAGGAATGGTCCAAAGGGAAACCAGAAAAGACCCCACAATGTCTCAGCTCTACGTCACCACCCAAAATGGCTGGAGTGAGCGACAGAAGCTCCAGTTCCCTCAGTTTTACCAGCTCTGGGATGAACTTACCCTTGATTCTGGTTGCCTTATATAGGGACTGGGAGTTGTCGTTCCATCCAGACCGAGAGCTAAAGTGTTGGAGGAGCCATATGCTGGTCAACTATGTATGATCAAAATGAAAGCGCTCAAAGTTTTGTCTGGTAGCCTAGGATAGATTAGCAGATGGAGCAGCTTGCCATGCACTGTTTAGCCTGCCTGCCCAGAAGATGCCAAGAGCAGAGACTCTCCATCCCTGGGAGTGTCTTGCTTTGCCCTGGCTGAAAATTCATATGGATTTTGCTGGACCATTCATGGGCACAAATTTCTTGTTGTAGTGGCTACAGCTACAAAGTGTCCAGAAGTGTTCCCAATAGCTTCCACTACATCGTCACACACTCTTCTGAAGGACTGGTGTTCAAGAACACTTAGTCAGTGGCAATGGACCACAGTTTGTTGCAGAACACCGTCTGTCATTCCTGCTGAAGGGTTTCGGTCCGAAACATTGACTGTTCTTTTTTCCATAGATGCTGCCTGGCCTGCTGAGTTCCTCCAGCATTTTGTCTGTGTTCCTCAGATTTCCAGCATCTGCAGATTTTCTCTTGTTTGTACTAGGTTCATGGTCAATGGACAGCTCACTCACATATTTTTCAGGGCATGAAAACCTACAGCAGGCACCTCAAAGCGTCGGTGAAGATCAATAAAACTAATAATCCACTATCTAATTGTTCAAAAATTCCAGTGATTTAGCAACTGGATCTCTGGGAGCCAGTTCCTGCACTTCATTTAAAATCATCTGATTCTTTTTCCCACCTTCCATTGAAACTTAAAGATTTCATTGGAAAATTGATTATACTCTTCTACTGTGTAACACCTACAATAAGTAAACTAAAATTGTGTTGCAACAATATCCAATGGTCTGGACAATCTGCCAGTTCATTAAGTTCCCGAGCATGCCAGATTATCAGAATTTTATTGTACCTGTCCCAGTAAAATCTTCAAATCCTCCAGCAGGGCAGGAAGGTCAAATACCAAGCTCTCTCTAAGCCAGCGTAGAAGCACCGATCAATCTTAACCAGCTCCAGTTGGTCCACATTAGCAGCTCTAGGCCCCTGAAACAAACGTTTGTCTCCAAGCTTCTTCACAACGTCAGAGGCAGGAGGGCACATAAAATATTTCAAGGGCATTCTCTGATGCATAGGCACTGAGATAGGCGTGCTGAAGTGCATATTGTTCCATACTGCTTACCCACTTACCCTGTCAATTACCACCTACCTCACTTGGGCCAGAGTCTGCAGATCCCACAAGTGAAGAGCTTAAGAGAGACGATGGCACCTAACGGCGACTCCTCTGCTTGCTTTTTCGGAAACAGCTCAATTTCTATCTTTAACATTTCTGTTGTTCCCTTTCAGGGTTCTTTTGAAGACCCTGACCTGGAGTTACACGCTGACTTCGGTTCTTTGTGGGAATGGGACACGTTCTCGGGGTTTCACGACTGGCTGTTATTCAATGTGCTAAGGATGCAGCCTAGAATATTAGCTCACCTTCAAAGTTCCAGGGTCTCGTGGCTCTGGAGACGGGTGGACTGAAGGTTGATGCCTCTGCAGGAGTCCGGTGTGTCGTGGGAGACGGAAGATCGAATGCAGTGAGCTGGCTGCTGGCTGTGTGCCCAGGGATCCAAGTTCTTTGGGCACAGAGCTTGGAAAAAGCGATGCAACGGACTTCTAACATTGTAAATCAGTGAGTTGTTTGTTATGTCTCCCCTCTCGCTGTGAAATCGAGACACCTCTTTTTCCCTTATTAGGGAGAGAGAGAGACTGTGGTATGTCGAATACCGGGCGAATGAGTAGACTTTGGGGTACTGCAAGTCTGTGTCTTTGCTGATACTTTGCTGCACGCTTGAGTGGTGGGTGCTGATGCTTTTTTTTTGCTGGTGGGGGAGGGAGGATTGTTGCTTTGCTGTTGCTTACCTGTGGGGAGGGGAAGCTGGGGGAGCTTTGGGGTTCTAACATTTAATTGTCATTCATTCTTTGTGGAACTCCTCTGTTTTTGTGGATGATTGCGAAGAAAAAGTGATTCAGGATGTATATTGTATACATTTCTCTGACATTAAACTGTACCTTTGAAACCTTTGAATTTTAGCCCCCTCAGAGCCCACAGAAGAACATAAGACAATTGGAGCAGGTGTAAGCCACTTGGTCCCTCAGGTCGGTTCTGTCATTCAATATGATCACGGATGATTGATCAATTGGTGCAACTGTAACAAAAACCAATTTCCCTCGGGATCAATAAAGTATGACTATGACTATACTATGACTATGATCAATGATGGCCTCAACTCTTTCTCTCTGCCAGTTACCCAGAATCTTCAATTCAATGATCTTTCAAATATTTATCAACCTCCGCCCTTCTAATAATCCCACTTCCACAACACTCTAAGGTAGAGAATTCCAGACATTCATCACACTCTGCTGAAAGAATTTTTTACATATGTCGTCTTTAAAGTTTGGCTCCTTATCTCAAACTACGTCTCTTCATTCAAGACTCTCCCACTTGTGAAAATATCTTGATATCTACTCTATCGTGTCCCCTTAAGATCCCCTTGTATGTTTCAATAAGGTGAGCCCTCAATCTTCTGAATCACAACCAAACCGTTCTTTCTGAGGACATCCCAGGAATTAGTCTACCGAAAAACAAAAACAACAGGAATTCTGCAGATGCTGGAAATTCAAGCAACACACATCAAAGTTGCTGGTGAACGCAGCAGGCCAGGCAGCATCTCTAGGAAGAGGTACAGTCGACATTTCAGGCCGAGACCCTTCGTCAGGACTAACTGAAGGAAGAGTGAGTAAGGGATTTGAAAGTTGGAGGGTGAGGGGGAGATCCAAAATGATAGGAGGAGACAGGAGGGAGAGGGATGGAGCCAAGAGGTGGACAGGTGATTGGCAAAGGGATACGAGAGGATCATGGGACAGGAGGTCTGGGAAGAAAGACAAGGGGGGCGGGACCCAGAGGATGGGCAAGGGGTATATTCAGAGGGACAGAGAGAGAAAAAGGAGAGTGAGAGAAAGAATGTGTGTATAAAAATAAGTAACAGATGGGGTACGAGGGGGAGGTGGGGCATTAGCGGAAGTTAGAGAAGTCGATGTTCATGCCATCAGGTTGGAGGCTACCCAGACGGAATATAAGGTGTTGTTCCTCCGACCTGAGTGTGGCTTCATCTTTACAGTAGGGGTAACCGAATCTCCTTTGTACCACCTCGAATGTTACTATATCATTCTTCAGTAATAAGTCCAAAACTCAGTATTAAAGAGGAGGTTTTGCCAATACCCCATGCAAGTGCAAAAAACCCTACCTATTTTAAACTCCCACTTTGCAGCAAAGGACATGGTGCCAGTTCCCTTCTTAACACTTGCGGTACCTGCCTGGTAAGTTCTTGAGATTTATCCACTAGTACACCAATATCCCTCTGAACTTCACTCACTTGCAGTCTCTCTCTATTCAGATAATAATCTATCTTTTGATGTCCAGGTGTTCCAGAGCTGAGTGGAGAGCCAATTAAATAACATCTGCTGTTTTCCTGTTGTGACAGTAGACAAATTGGAGCGGATCAAAGTCATTCCTCAGGCAGGAGTTGATGTTTCATTGCCAGCCTCTCAAAACACTTGAGCACCGTGTATGTAAGTGCTACTGGACAATCGTCATTGATGCACGTTACCACGCTGTGTAGTTAGTCCCCTGCTAATTATGAACATTTATACTGTGAGGCTAAGCACAGTTCCAAAGCCATACTTAAATTTGCTGACTACACCACAGTTGATGATCAAATCAAAGGTGATGATAAATCAACATTTGGGAGGGAGATTGAGTGCTGCCACAATGACAACCTCTCACTCAATGTCAGCAAAACCAAAGAGCTGATTGTTGACTACAGGAGTGAGAATCAGGGGTCCATGACTTAGTGTTTACTCGGGGATTGGAAGTGGAAAGGGTCAGTAACATTATATTCCAAGGTGTTATCATATCAGAGGTACCATAGAAACATAGAAAACCTACAGCACAATACAGGCCCTTCCGCCCACAAAGCTGTGCGGAACATGTCCTTAGCTTAGAAATTACCTAGGGTTACCCATAACGCTCTATTTTTCTAAGCTCTATGTACCTATCCAGGAGTTTCTTAAAAGACCCTATCATATCTGCCGGCAGCCCATTCCACGCAGTCACCACAGGAACGTGACCACCACCAGGTTCAGGAACCATTATTTGCTTTCATCCACTGGGCTCCGGAACCAGTGTGGATAACTTCATTCACCTCGGCACTGAGCTGATCACTGAACACAACCTATGGGCTCATTTTCATCAACTCTGCCACTCACCTTTTCAGTATCATTTATTTATTTGTTTGTTTGTTTATTATTTCTCAGCCCAAGCAGGTAAAACCTGAGGTACGAGCATAACCAAGCACACTGTTTTCTCAATTGCTGGGAACTTTCGGACTATTCTGTGGTGTTTAGTATTGTAGCTTTCTGCCGATTATATAGATATCACTGTGTAACCCTAATTGGTTAATACTATTGTGCAGTGCCTTTGGGATGATACCAGTTGTAGATAATACTATCGGAACAAAGTCTTTCAATTTCCTCTTTTAATTCAGCATCATTTCTGGTGTCCATCACTTATCTGATTTCTGTAAGTTACATGTGTTTGGAATGGCTATATCTATTAAGTTGTTCTTGCTTGTTTATCCTGTATTATTATATTCAGAAGGTTATTATGGATTGTCCTATCTGTAATAACAGATCGGTCATAATATAATTTGTGGTATTCTGACTCTAAAACTGGATCAGTCCAGGGAGGCAACAGGGAGCTTGCTACAGGGGTATCAGCTTGCTCTCCATATTGTACTGCCCTGGCTTACACATCACAACAGCGAGGACACAACATCCATGGCCAACCCTGACCGACGGAGGCCTCACTCACTCACTCAGTTTTGAGTGCAGTATCATCCTTAGATCTGCTCAGCCCATCAACCACGGGATCATTGAATAACAAGGGACACAGTGGAGAGCTGACCTGGTCTATATAAACGTGTGTGTGGGTAAGGGATGTGGGGCATTCTGACTCTGTACTACTTGCACTGGGCACCATGCAGCGGAAGACAATAGATAAATGTTTATGTTAATTAGTGTGCCTTGAAAGCCACCCTTCCTGGACCCTGTCTGTACTTCTTGCTGACAGTCAACCAGACAGCATGATCAAATCCCACCCACCCCGATATTCTCTCTCCTCTCCCCTCTTCCATTGTCTAAAAATACGAAAGTCTGAAAGCATATATCACCAGCTCAAGGACCATAGTACGATAAGCTGTGCTCTTGACCTCACAATCTACCTCGTTATGATCTTGCATTTTATTATTTACCTGGGATGCACTTTATTCTACATGTTATATCTCTACACTTTACCTCAATACAATGATCTGATCTATATAACCAGTATGCCAGACAAGCTTTTTACCGTATCTCAGTGCACGTGACAATAATAAGCCAAAATCAGTTGCAAAACAATCAGACCAGGGAAAGCATTGAGTGACCGCCTCCTGTATCAACACATTGTAAAAGGTGTATCCCTGACATTTAATAACCAATTCAGGACAGGTCTGTTTTGGCTAGCTGTATATCCAGGGAGTCATCCCTCAACACTTTAACATAGGAGATTCATCTTGGGTGTCTGGTGTTGAAGCTGAGAAGCTTTTGGACAAGGAACCAGTATGAAATATCCAACGTCGTTCTGCTAGTTGGGATGTGCTACCATTGTAATGTGTAATGGTGCAAAGTTACCTGTCTACATTCAAACTTTTAAAGTAGGTGATATTGCCATTGAAACTATAATTAATCATTTATTGCTCACTTTGTATTTAAACCATGTAAAACATTGTGAAGGGAGACAATTATATTCTTTCCCAAAGATGTGTTTTGTTTGATAATGACTTTTACAGTTTCCATGTGGCTTTGTTTAATCAGTCACAATAATACTAGTCACATCCAACCTGAAAACAACCCATCTGTCTGCTTTCTGTGTGATAACTGGCTAATCAGTCTGTGTTAATACACTTCCTCCAATAACAGGAGATCTTCAAAGTTTTTCTTTGCTTCTAGAAAATAGAATAAAGAATACAGAACTGCACAGCACAGAAACAGGCCCTTCCGCCCAAACACCATGCCGAATTAAACTAAATCTCTTCTGCCTGTACATGATCCATAAGGACATGTACGGCACAGCTTTGAGGGCCGAAGGGCCTGTATTGTGCTGTAGGTTTTCTATGTTTCTATTACCCACCATCTCCTATATATTAATGTATCTATTCAATTGCCTCTTAAATGCCACCATGATTCCAGCTCCACTGCTATCCCCAGCACCAAGTACTCTCGGTGAAGAAAACTTGGCTTGCACATGTCCTTTAATCTTTACCCTTCTCACCTTAAATTCATAACTGTTAGTTCATGACATTTCTACCCTGGGGGAAAAAGTTTATGGCTGTCTACCCTATCTGTGCCTTACATAATTTTATAAACTTGTATGTGGTCTCCTCTCAGCCTATAACACTAGCAGGAAAACAATACATTTATTTATGCAATCTCTCTTTTTAGCTCATACCCTCTAATCCAGGCAGCATCCTGGTGAACCATTTCTGAATCCTTTTAAAATTCTCTACGTCATTCCTGTAACGGGGTGAACAGAACAAAGTCAAATTAAATTTCTATTGCAGTACATGTATGGTGTGGGCCGGTGGCCAAGTGGTTAAGGCATTGGACTAGTGACCTGAAGGTTGTGAATTCGAGCCCAGCCGAGGCAACGTGTTGTGTCCTTGAGCAAGGCGCTTAATCACACATTGCTCTGCGACAACACTGGTGCCAAGCTGTATGGGTCCTAGTGGCCTTCCCTTGGACAGCATTGCTGTCATGGAGAGGGGAGACTTGCAGCATGGGAAACTACTGGTCTTCCATACAACCTTGCCCAGGCCTGCGCCCTGGAGAGTGAAGACTTTCCAGGTGCAGATCCATGGTCCCACAAGACTAACGGATGTATGGTAATGTATGGTACTATCTGCTACTTTTGAGACTCATTTTTACAGCCACTTACAGGAAAATAAGGAAACACAACAGAATTTATAGAACATATACATAAACAAAGTCCGACAAATAACCAATCACCAATGTACAAAAGAAGACAAACTTTGCAGATAAAAAATACTGAAGACTTGAGTGACAGATTCCATGAAAGTGCATCTGTAGATTGTGACATCTCTTGAGAGTTGTGTTGAGTGAAGTCACCCACACCTGTTCGGGAGCCTGGTGGTTGTAGAGTATTAACTGTTCCTGAACCTGGTGGTGTGGGATCTAAGGCTCCTATACCTCCTGCCTTATGACAGCAATGAGAAGTGAGCATGGCCTGGATGGTGGGGGTCGCTGATGATCGATGCTGCTTTCTTGTGGCGGTTCTCCGAGTGAATGCGCTTAATGGTGAGAAGTGCTTTGCCTGTGATGGATTGGAATGTGTCCACCACTTTCTGTAAACGTTTCCATTCCTGGCCATTGGTGTTTCCATATCAGTGCATGGTGCAGCCAGTCAGGATACTCTCCACTGTGCATCTATAGAAGTTTGTCAAAGTTTCAGGTGATGTCCCAGATCTACACAAACCTCTAAGAAAGTAGAGGGGCTATTGTGCCTTCTGTGTGATGGCACTTAACACGCGATCTGCACACAGTGTTAGCTTAACCTAGCACTGAGCCTTTCTGCTCCTTTAGAATTCTTTTCTGCTTCATAGTATGAGAGTGGAGGCAAATCAATGAAAACCTGAACGGATTTCTTGGGATGAATAATATAGACTGCATCAAACAATACACTGGGGAGAACAGAGAGCGCATGGCAGTAAAAATAACCTACAAGGACAACCCAAGAACTAATGCGGTAATATGGTGCACAAGGTGTATCTGACGTTCACATTTCAAGGTAGAGAGAGAGGGAGATGAATATAAAAGCACAAAAACAATAGGTTAGTGTAACTGAAAGCAAAGAAAAAGAAGAAAATATGAATAGTCAACATATTTTTATAAATATAGTCAAAGCTCACATGCATCAAACTCACCGAGGATGTAGAATATGAAGGGACAAAAATCGTGGGATTCTCCAACTGAGCCACCTCCCCATTGACAAAGAAGCTAGGGGGCATGGACAGTGATTGAAGCAAGTTGTGTGGGCAGACGTAATTAATGAAACCAAGCACCACCCAGCAGGTATCAAAGCCTGGCGCACAGACAAAGCTGGATTAATATCATTATAGAGGCAGCTGTGCATACAGGATGCTGCCTGTAAAGAGTCACTGAGGTCAATTGTGTGCAGGAACTCGATTAATATCAAGAGATAAATAGTCATTAACTGCTTTATATCATCTTCTCAGTATGTGCGGCACCTAAAGCAGACCATTTGGCCCAACAGATCCTTGCTTGCTTAGTCGCTGACACAATTCTCAGTGCTCGTCTCAGCCTCTGTCAAAGCATCTTTTCGTATTTTTCTCCATTTAGTGTTCATCTGGCAGGCTTCAGACTCATCTGTACCTTAACCTACAGCACCAAGGTCCACTGTCTGAACACCAAATATGGTTTAGGTTGATTTAATATTGGTAAATCTAACACTGTAAAAATATAGTTATTAAGTCAGAATGCTAACCTGATAGAAATTGCTTCTGCTGTTGCTGCAAACCAGATAGATTAGGAAATATAAAGTGTATTTTGGTAATTATATCTGTTTTATAAGAGAGATATAAAGGGGACTATGGACACATGAGGGAGGAGCTGGCAAAAGAGTAATAGTGGCATATTTGGCATATTAATTCTCTGGATTCTTTCAAAAAAGAGTCAGATAGGGCTCTTAAAGATAGCGGAGTGAAGGGATATGGGGAGAAGGCAGGAACAGGGTACGGATTGTGGATGATCAGCCATGATCACAGTGAATGGTGGTGCTGGCTCAAAGGGCTGAATGGCCTACTCCTGCACCTGTTGTCTATTGTCTGTTGTCTATTTATTGATGTAAATAAAGTGGAGCTGGTTAGAAATTAAATGTTGATATTACTAGGCAGTGTTTACTTTTTGGAAAACATGTTTAACTTTTCTCATGTGATTTTAGTTCATATTTAATCAGATATTTTATTAAAATTAAGAATGGGTTAATTGATAGTGGCAGAGTGAAACTCTGAGGCAGCTTGTGAATGGCTGCTCGTGTGAGATGTGGCACTGTGCTAGTGTTATTCTCTCCATCAGAGTAGCTGATATTTCTTAACAATGTCCTTACATCATTTCATCCTGTCTAGATGCTTTATAGGTAGGTGGATTATTTTGACTGAAGTACCAACAGGACGGCAAACCGACTGAGAAGTATGTATGCGGTACTGGAGAGGAAAATATCAATAAAGTCTGTGATCACTTTAGGGCACAGACACAAAAAAAGATTCATTTCAGCTGGCTGGAATAAAGAGTGGGGAAGGTGAGTTATTATAACCTATACTATACTGTGTGAAAGGGTAGTGGAAACAGATGCAATTATAGCTTTCAAAAAGAAATGGGATGAACATATTAAGTGATACTTATGGAAAAAACACCCACAAGATGGTTTTGGCTCAACATTTGACCCTGTTCCAAGATTTAGCTCGGCTTCACTAGGAGTGCAAAGGCTATTTAGCGGGAAAATGTCATCTTAATTTCCAAGAGAATTGTGGATTAAAGAAATTTTAAGGGTAAGCGGATTAACTTCTATAAAATGATGAAGAAAACACGTTGGATTTCAGTTGACTATTAATTCAATATAGTGAGGACCAGGGAGTGACAATTTTGAATGATATTAAGTCATAACTAGAAGATGTTATTCCCACAGAGAACTGTGTCTCGGAAACAGGATGCTGCTATCCTATACAGTGCACACCCATTCCCTTATGCACAGCTAAATATGTCTCAACCACAATGAACCACAACTTACAAGATGGCTGCCTAGTTTATATTTTTACCGCTGACCCAGGGACAGTGATTGTCTTTGCATTTATAACATTCTCATTTTTAAAAAGGTATTAACGTTGTTGAGTTCCAACTCACCTCCATTTTCTTTAATGGAGGAAATAATGCGGGTGGTAAAGTTTTTGATCTTGGGGATGGTCAGGGTGAGCGGAGCCAATTTTCTCACAAAACTAAGCACCAGAGATTCTGCAGATGCTGGAAATCCAAAGCAACTAAGACAAAATGCTGGAGGAACTCAGCAGGTCAGGCAAAATCTATGGAGAGGAGAAAACATTCTGGGCTCAGACCCTGATCTACTGTGAAAAATGATACAGACAGTCCTGATGAAAGGTCTCGGCACAAAACATCGACTGTTTACTCTGTACCGTTGATGCTGCCTGACCTGCTGAGTTCCTCCAGCATTTTGAGTGTGTTGATTTCATTTCCAGCATCTGCAGATCTTCCCTTGCTGTGATACAGTTAGAGTTTGGGGTAAAGGCTTACATTTACCCTATCTATATCCCACATAATACCTCTTTTATCTCACCTCTATCAAATCTCCCCTAATTCTCCTATGCTGTAGGGAATGAAGTCCTACTCTATTCAAACTTTCCCTATGACTCAGGTCCTCAAGTCCTAGCAACATCTTTATAAACTTTCTCTGCACTCTTTCAATCTTATTATATATTTCCTTAGGTAGCTTACCAGAACTGCACACCATACTCCAAATTAGGCCTCATCATCGTCTTATACAGTACAACTTCAACATAACATCCCAACTGCTGTACTCACTTTGATTTATGAAGGCCAATGTGCCAAAAACTTTCTTTGCAACCCTATCTACCTATGAGGCTACTTTCAATGAAATATGGACCTGTATTCCCAGATCCCTTTGTTCTACTGCACTCCTCATTGACCTACTGCTCTCCGCTTTAGTCCCACCCTGGTTTGTCCTCCCAAAGTGCAACACCTCACCCATGTCTGCATAAAGTTCAATATGCCATTTTTCGGCCCATTTTTCCAGCTGCTCCAGATCCTGCTGCAAGATTTGAAAGCCTTCCTCGCTGTCCACACTACACCCCCAAACTTGGAGTCATCCTCCCGGGAGGGGGAGAAGATGGCGGTGGCGACAGCGCGCGCAGCCACTTCGGTGATGATATCTGTTATCTGTCAAGTAGGGGACCATGCACAATCCTGATTTGATGGAGTAAGACGTGAGAGCACGGAGGAACATCTGGAAAATTTCTGAAATACCTGCTTCACTGCCGCTGCTACTGTGTGGTAACCGGAATCTCCGGAGCTGAAGGCCTCGAAATTCTCGGCTTTGTGTGTTTCAGTGGCCGGGGAGAGGTCGAAGGTGCTCGGCAGAGGATGGCGCTCAGGACGCTGTATCGGAGGGGCTGGTCGGAAGCTCGGAATTTTCGGATGGATGGACTCAGTGTCGGCTGTGGTCGGGTGCTTCCAAGGTATCGGCAAGTTGACGGTGCCTGGAGGTTTATGGCAGGGAGTTTCTCCCTTTTGCCACCTGCTATCGGGGACTCGGGAGTCAATCGACTCGGGGACTTTTGAGACTTTTTTTTTGATGTGCCTATGATCTGTTCTTCATCAAATTATGGTATTGCTTCGCACTGCTGTAACTATATGTTATAATTATGTGATTCTGTCAGTGTTAGTCTTTGGTCTGTCCTGTTTTCTGTGATACCACTCTGGAGAAACATTGTATCATTTCTTAATGCATGTATGCATTTCTAAATGACAATAAAAGAGGACCGAGTGTTCTCATAATCTAAATCCGAAAATGTGCTGATCTAGTTTACTACATTACCATCCAGATCATTGATATAGCTGACAAACAATGGGCACAGCACTGATCCCTGTGGCCCACCACTAGTAAGTTACATTTGAAGACTGAAGCAACATGCTTTTATTCTAAACTCCTGCACTGGTATATTTCAACAGCTTGAAGGTGAACAGGAGCCTGATTAATTACAATTAAAGATTAGGCTGACTATGAGCATTGTTTTTGAACCTTTGCCGTTTAGATGTGAATCAAGCCCAGACAGGTGTACATTTGCCAAAAATTCATTATTTTGATGCTTTCATTTTCGAGGCATTCCACTTTAATTCATTTCCCAATGGATCATGTACCAATTCAGTACTAATTGCTCCTGCCTTCCGCACTGTCCAACTTGAAGTGATAATGAAGGCTGGTTTGGGAAGAAGAATTGCTGTCAGGGACACAGCGAGGATCCTACAGGAGTTGGGTACCAGCAGAACATTAGCTTTTGTAGATGGGAGGGATTGTATAACTTTTATCTAATCTGTATTAGGAAAAAAAATAGATAAAGTTTATGACAGAGAAAGGAATAGAAAGATATAATGGTGTGGTTAATCAGGAGGAGGCTAGAGCAGAATATTGGAAACACCAATAGTCAAAGCTAAATTCATTATCAAAGTACATATATATTACTGTATGCTACCTTGATGTTCATTTTCTTGCAGCTATTTTCAGTAAAATAGGGATTTACAGTAGAATTTATGGAGAACTATATATAAAAGTCTAATAAACAACTGATGTGCAAAAGAAGAAAAATCGTGCAAATAACAAGAATAAATAACACTGGGAACATAAGTTGTAGAATCCTTGAAAGTGATTCTGTAGGTTGTGGAATTAGTTCAGAGTTATTATGGTGAATTTGGCCCAAATGTAGTTTCACATTAAATGCCTTGACTGTAAATAAAATGATAATAACAATTTGAGATTTTTGCTTGCTGGTATTGTGTGCTCGCCCACCTATGCCTTTGCAATTTTGGACAGTCTTTTCTAGTTAATGTAAATTTAAGACCCTGTCTGCAAAAAGCAGTCATTAAAACAATGGGCTCCATTTCCTTCTTGGATATGAATACAAAGGTATGACTCATCAGCTATTCAGTACCAGCCAAGTGCACAGCATCTGACTTACTCAACAATTGACAATTTTGAACTGGCATTTACAAAAAGCAAACAACGCAATATCCATTTCTTGAAGAGACACATGCTGATAGAGTCTGTGATTGATGCCATACTAAATACAAAAGTGCAGCAGGATGCTGGGAAGAAATTTCGTAGAACAAAAGAAGATGGCACGTCACATCAACGATACTGCCCTATAAAGCATTTGCTCTCTTGAAGCAGTAAATTTCCTTTCCTATTGCTTAAATTTACAAAAGAGTTGCACAGGAAGCAGTCATTACTACAGTAACCATCTTTTGTTTCCCAGTAAATATGGGGTCAAGGGTCAGCCTCTCATTAAGCCAAGTCACTGCTTTGGACAATATCGGTCCTGTTGTGGCAGTAAAGTCAAATGAAGGCATTGGGCCAGATGATGCTGGAAAAAAAAATAACCACATGTTTAATGAGACCACACATTCAGGAGATAAGTGAATGTTAATGGTGGAAATCTGTATTCAATTCCACTATGTTATCTGTCTCACACAGATGACAGGGTCTTAGCTTCCCATTATCATTAACCAAATTTCAAGACTATCAAATTCAGCTCTGGAAGTTAAAGCTGCTCAGTAATGGAGCAATTACCCCTTGCATGACCTTGTCATTGTTAATGATTTCCAGTAAATATCCTTGATGGAAAACAATTAAAATATGTCTCATTTATTCGGACAATGAATTGTCCCTCTTAAATCAGTTGCTCTTTTATTCCAGTGCCCTTTCCATTCTTGACTGTAATTCCCATTACTTATTTTTCTCTGCTTCCCAGTCCTGAAACCTCATCAACTGAGAAGATGGTTTATTAATTCCATTGTCTGAGGAGAGAGTCTGCTGGCCCATTGTCTGATGAGAAGGTTTGCTGGCCCCGTTGACTGAGGAGAGAATCTGCTGGCCCGATTGTCTGTTGAGAGGGTCTGCTGGCCCCATTGACAGCAGAGATAGTCTCTTAGTCCCATTGCTTGTGGAGATAGCCTGCTTGTCCCTTTGTTCACCAGGTTACCACAAAAGTCCCTTTGCTTGGCCTGCACATTATCAGTCAGGCTCACTGGATCCATGCAAAGAAAGAACCAGCTCCTAAAGGACGTGCAGTATGTGGTATCACAACAGGTTCCAGGTGACTAGATATTTATCTACAAAAACTCAGCCAAATGGCAGCTCCTCTGCTGAGATCCAGACCAATCTACCAAACAATATGCCTGGAAGTAGGCCATTTCCCAAGCAGTGGTTCAACCCGACTTTCTCTTTGTTGGACAGCATCAGTGTGTCCTCTGCACTATGTCAGAGATTCCAGCTGGCTTCACCATCTTCACTCAGGCTTTGTTGCCCTCAAGCTGTCTGATGAGTTGGTAGAGTTAATTACAATGACTATCTAAATGGCACTTGGACAGGCACTTAAATAGACAAGGAATACTAGGATATGGACCTTATGTGCGTGATTAGGACAAAAAGGTTAGCACGCACATGGTAGGCCAAAAGGCCCACTTCCTTGTGTACAACTCTATTACTCCATTACGATAGCAAGGTCACCCCATGAGCTGGGGTGGGTTTCTCCTGCAACGAGTACTATGGACCCAATGAGGGGACAGATTGGCTGCCAAGGAAAAGCAAGGAACACTTTATACTTGGTTTGATTAAGTTAGTTTAAATGTTATAGATATTTGCACGTGTGTGCTTAGGTTCTTAATTTCTTTCACACAGTTTAATCAGAATCAGGTTTATTATCACCGGCATGTGACATGAAATTTGTTAACTTAGCAGCAACAGTACAATGCAATACATAATATAGAAGAAAAAAAACACAAAGTAAGTGTTTTTGAGTCAGCATGGATTTACGAAGGGGAAATCGTGCTTGACTAATCTTCTGGAATTTTTTGAGGATGTAACTATGAAAATGGATAGGGGAAAGCCAGTGGATGTAATGTACCTGGACTTTCAGAAAGCCTTTGATAAAGTCCAACATAGGAGATTAGAGGGCAAAATTAGGGCACATGGTATTGGGGGCAGAGTACTGACATGGATTGAAAATTGGCTGGCTGACAGAAAACAAAGAGTAGCGATTAACCGGTCCCTTTCGGAATGGCAGGCGGTGACCAATGGGGTACCGCAGGGTTCAGTGCTGGGACCGCAGCTGTTTACAATATATATTAATGATTTAGATGAGGGAATTGAAAGTAACATTAGCAAATTTGCTGATGACACAAAGCTGGGAGGCAGTGTGAAATATGAGGAGGATGTTATGAGAATGCAGGGTGACTTGGACAGGCTGGGTGAGTGGGCAGATGCATGGCAGATGCAGTTTAATGTGGATAAATGTGAGGTTATCCACTTTGGTGGTAAGAACGGGAAGACAGATTATTATCTAAATGGAGTCAAGTTAGGAAAAAGGGAAGCACAACGAGATCTAGGTGTTCTTGTACATCGGTCACTGAAAGCAAGTATGCAAGTACAACAGGCTGTGAAAAAAGCTAATGGCATGCTGACCTTCATAACAAGGGGAATTGAGTATAAGAGCAAAGAGGTCCTTCTGCAGCTGTACAGGGCCCCCCTGAGACCACACCTGGAGTACTGTGTGCAGTTTTGGTCTCCAAATTTGAGGAAGGACATTCTTGCTATTGAGGGAGTGCAGCGTAGGGTCACAAGGTTAATTCCTGGGATGGCGGGACTGTCATATGTCGGAAGATTGGAGCGACTGGGCTTGTATACACTGGAATTTAGAAGGCTGAGAGGGGATCTTATTGAAACTTATAAGATTATTAAGGGATTGGACACGCTGCAGGCAGGAAGCATGTTCCCGCTGATGGGTGAGTCCAGAACCAGAGGCCACAGTTTAAGAATAAGGGGTAGGCCATTTAGAATGGAGTTGAGGAAAAACTTTTTCACCCAGAAAGTGGTGGATATATGGAATGCTCTGCCCCAGAAGGCTGTGGAGGCCAATTCTTTGGATGCTTTCAAAAAAGAGATGGATAGAGCTCTTAAAGTTAGTGGAATCAAAGGTTATGGGGATAAGGCAGGAACTGGATACTGATTGTGGATGATCAGCCATGATCACAGTGAATGGCCTACTCCTGCAGCTATTGTTATTGTCTATAAAATAATAATTATAAATAAATAACTAAATCAATTACAGTTAACATATATTGAATAGATTCAAAATTGTGCAAAAAGCAGAAATACTATATATTAAAAAGTGAGGTAGTATTTTGATATTTAATATCCAATTTAATGAGTTTACTATCTTGGTATTTAATTTTTTCAGATGATTTGTGTTAATGAACATATTTTGCATGTTTATGAATGTTTGTGCATGTCAGACATTTACAACCAAAGGCAGTGATAGTTTGGGGCCTTGGGGTGGGATATCACCAGCTGTCAGAACTATTCTGTGAGTGAAACAAGCTGCCCACTCTGTGCGCCTGCTCTTCTACCTACTATGCCAATAGATAGAGTTGACGTCCCATCAGGAGACTGTGCCCAGGGCCGCAGTAGAAGAAACAACATGGCCCAAAAGCAAGTGACAATGATCTCGAGTCAAAACTGCAGCTCTGGGAGGGAGTGTACTTATATTCCTGACTGTGAAGCAATGTATAGTTATCCAGTCACAAGCCTGGTCACCATACGATCATTGGGTTATACATTACAGAAACAGGCCTTTCAACCCATCATGGCCAGGCCACTCATCATGCCCATTGACACTAACCATATTTATCAGAACCTACTCCATAGATTGCTGTGATCTTGTAATTTAAGTGCGCCTCTCAATACTTCTTCAATGTTGTGAGAGTCTCTGCCACCACTAACTCTTAGGCAGTGCTTTCCAAAGTGCAACCACTCTCTGGGTGATAAAGTTTTTCTTCGGATCCCTTTTAACCTTACCCTAGATCTATGCCCATCAGTTTTGGTCATCTCTGCCTTCAAACAAAAAAATCATACTATCATTCCAATGTATTTGCATCTCATAATTTTGTGCATTTCTAGCAAGACCCCCTCACACCATTACACTCTGCCTTCACTGCTCCAAAGAAAGCAAACACAGCCTGTTGGTTCTCTTCTCATAACTGAAGTATTCCATCCCGCGTGTCATCCCTATAACCTCGTGCAGTGATGACCAGAACAGCTCCCAACATTGCAGTCATAGCTCAAGCAATGTTTCATAAATCTATACCATAACTTCCTGGCACTTATATTCGACACACTGGTTAATAAAGGCAAATGTTTGTATGCCTTCTTCACCAACTGATTTATCTTTGTTGTCCTTTATTCTGTTACAAAATAAATTGCCAGTATTATAGCAAGGAACATCTGGTAGCCAGTTATCTGTATAGAATTTACATTGATTATGATAAATAATGATGTCAAGCAATGCCAACAAGAAAGAACTAGGGCCATCGAGGGGCAGCAAGGGTGCAGAACAGTAGAAATACTGAAAAAGAACACAGCAAGTGGGAGAAATATTTGAGAATTAAAATATTTCTGTAAAGCAGTAAGATTTTGACATTTGAATCACTATTAGCTATTCTGAAGAAATCCTTAATGCAAAACTACTTTTACAATTTCTGATCTTCTGCTTTTGATGATTCAAGTATTTCAAGGATATTATGGCACAAGAGAAGTAAATGCTCTCCCCACAGACCCACTCCCTGATCCTGTGAAGCCTTTGTCCATTCCAGCATCTGAATAGCACTGGTGGGAAGTAGTACTCCGTTCTTGTGGAAGAATTGACTGTCAGCACCTTAAGAATAGAAATGTCACCACCTCATTCCATCTCACTCATCACAAGATAGAGTTCCAGCTATGTTGTCCAGGCAACGCTGAGCTACTTCACCTGGTTTGAGCTGCTGTCTGACCCGTGTAACCAAGTGGATCATGCATTTAATTTTCAGACCTTGCAAAACCCTGGAGGGAATAGATAATGCAAAGATGCGTAAGTTGTAATAGGGCAAAGGGAAAATACCACAAAAGCAGCATAATCCCCAGCATAATTCATCCAATGAAACTGCATCAAGAATTTAGGCAGAGGTTTCAAAATGATCTGGCTGAGAAGTTGCAATGACATAATAGATGGCATCACCTTAGTTTCAGATCATTTCTGTGGTAGGACTCTTATTTCTGAGTCAACTGGTTACAGCTTCAAACTTCAGTATAGGGACTTCAGTAAAACACCAGGAGAGTGCTGATCATGAGATGAAATGTTAAGCCCAGAACCCACGTGTGGAATGTGGGTTTTGGAGGTGCAGAACCGGTAATAGTGTGTGCCATACACTTCTTATCCATTCAGCCAAGCAGCTCATGTTTATATCAATTATTTAAGGGAAGTGCAAACTAACCTTAAACTGAAGTCCAGCCTTTGTGCTTTCCATCCGTTTCAGATCACCTGAATGCTGAGGGTATTCAAAAGGATCAATTATCATTCGGGCATGTCCTTGTTCTCAGTCACTGTATTCGTCATATAAACTGTCTGGACCTGTAGAAGCTAGTTGTGTTCCACATATTCCCAGATGCTGCTTTGGGAAGCAAGTCATGTGCCCGTATCTTTAAACCTCAAGATCTTTTGGGCTAATTTCCAGAATGCCTAATTCAAGAGTCCACAGTCTCCGGATGTAATCAATGGGAAGTATTCCATTCACTTAGCATTTGGCTAAGGTTGTTTCACCCTATATGGCACACTAAACGTATGCTGCACGGGGAACCAAGAGGTGAGCTTGCAGAGGTGCATAAAATCAACAGGATAAATGCACTCAAACTGTTTATTTTCTCTCCAGGGTTGGGGAATCAAGAACTACCAGGCATAGCTTTAAGGGGGGAGGGGCAGATTTAATAGGAGCTTGAGGGGCATTTTTTAACACATAGGGTAGTATGTACATATGAAGAATGATCTACATAGGGACAATAATAACTTTTGAAAGATAGTTGGACTGGTACATTAATTATCATTATCATCATTTTGTGCCATGTTGTATGATGTGGGTGATCACGGTCTTTGAACATGATTGTTTTTGGCAAATTTTTCTACAGAAGTGGTTTACCATTGCCTTTTTGTGGGCAGCATCTTTGCAAGACGGGTGACCCCAGCCATTATCTATACTCTTCAGAAATTGTCTACCTGGCAGCAGTGTCGCATAACCAGGACTTGTGAGATGCACCAGCTGCTCATATGACCATCCATCATCTGCTTCCATGGCTTCAGTTGACTCTGATCAGGGGGCTAAGTAGGTGCTATACCTTTCCCAAGGATGACTTGCAAGCTAGCTGAGGGAAGAAGCACTTTACACCTCTTTTGATAAAGACGTATCTCCAATCCATCACCCAATAGGAAAGCCTACTTCTTTGGCAAGGGCTCTCCAGCCTGCACTGATGACCCCTTCTCCCGCCTTCAACCCTCCTCCTCTTCCTGGATGTTCTGCTCTAGACTTCTGCCTGCTCTGGATCTTTTTATCGCTAACTGCCAACTTTAACCCTCCTTTCTCTGATTCTAACCTCACTGCAGTCCTGATGACAGGTCTCGGTCCGAAATGTCGACGGTTTACTCTTTTCTATAGATGCTGCCTGGCCTGCTGAGTTCATCCAGTGTTTTGTGTGTGTTGCATCCAATAGGAAAGGCTTAGAGGGCCAAATGTGGGCAAATGGGCCGAGCTTGAATGAGCACCTTCGTCGAAGTGAGAAAATTAAGCCAAAGGGTCTGGCTTCCATGCTATATGATTAGAGCTCTAACACTCAATTGTTCTTTCTTTTCTTTTCTTTTTCAATTTTTTTTATTAGTTTCAACATCATACACATTACAAAAAAATAGTACAGAGCAATTGGGATTGTATTAATTAATAATAATTATAAAGGTTTATGGTCAGGTAACACATAGTTAGTAAACCTCCCAAAATCACACAGATTAACAATAAAATATAAAAAGAGTATACATAAAATACAAAAATATCTTAAAAAAACAGAAAAAGAAAAAAAATCCCATAAAAAAAAATCTACCCAAACTAAAAGAAAACTAAGGAAAAGAAAAAGAAAAGAAAGGGTTATTATGATACCTCAGATAGAACCAATAGTGTCGCCACTTCCGCTCCTCTCCCCATATATTGAAAACACAAAATAGATTTGGCAAGGGTCAAATTACATCATGTGGGAAATATTGAATAAATGGTCTCCAAGACTCATCAAATTTAATAGATGGGTCAAAAATGACACTTCTAATTTTTTCTAGATTTAAACAAGATATAGTTTGAGAGAACCAATGAAATGTAGTTGGAGGACCAATCTCTTTCCAATTCAATAGTATAGATCTTCTAGCCATTAGAGTAACAAGAGCAATCATCCGACAGGTTGAAGAGGTCAAATGATGTTTTTCTATCATTGGTAAACCAAAGATGGCAGTAATAGGATGAGGTTGTAAATCAATATTCAAGACAGTTGAAATAATATCAAAAATATCGTCCCAATATTTCTTCAATAAAGGGCAAGACCAAAACATATGAGTTAATGACATCTCAGAATGACATCTATCACATACAGGGTTTATATGACAGTAATAACGAGCTAATTTATCCTTAGACATATGAGCCTTATGTACAACTTTAAACTGTATCAACGCATGTTTAGCGCATATAGAGGAAGAGTTAACTAGTTGGAAAATTTTTTGCCATTTCTCAGTAGGTAAGGAAAGCTTAAGTTCCCTTTCCCAGTCATTCTTAATTGTATTGCAAACATCTGGGTTTATTTTCCTTATCATATTATAAATAATTGCTATTGAACCTTTCTGAAAAAGGTTTAAATCCAAAATTTTTTCCATTCTATCAGTAGAATATGAAATTGGAAAGGTAGTAAGAACAGTATTTAAAAAGTTTCTAATCTGTTAATACCTAAAAAATGTGTTCTAGGTAAGTTATATTTATTAGATAATTGTTCAAAAGACATAAAACAATTACCTGAAAATAAATCAGAAAAAATGTATTATACCTTTTGTTTTCCAGACCAGATATGCTTGATCCAAAAAAGAGGGTTGAAAAAGAAAGTTGGATATAATAGGGAGAGTTAAAATAAATTGATTCAGTCCAAAAAATTTTCGAAACTGAAACCATATTCGAAGAATATATTTAACTATTGGGTTATCCACTTGTTTGTTCAATTTAGAAAAGTCAAAAGGAAGTGGGGTCTCACTCAATTGATCCATGCTATATGATTAGAGCTCTAATACCCAATTGATCCCTCTAAACTTCCACAAAATTGTCTAAAACTATATTGGAAACAAAAAATAAGCTTCAGATTCAGATTTATTTATCATATGTAAATCGAAGCATATAGTGAACTGCGTCATTTGTGTTAACAACCAACACACCCAAGGATGTGCTGGGGGCAGTCTGCAAGTGTTGCCACATGTTCTGGCATCAACAAAGCAGGTTCACCATGCTCAGCAGAACAACACAGAACACAGCAGAACAGAACATATCATCTATCCAAAAAAATCGTGCATTAAAATGGGACCTGTTCAAGTGGCAATGGGAGTTAGTCCAACTCAACAAGGGTCTGACAATGTGCTGCCCATCAGCCTGCACTTTAAAGGGCTGAATCTCCACTCACCAGTAATGTGTATCATTACTAGTGAAAGGTACTGGTTTTGCGATTGGATTGTGAACAGAACCAGCTGGTCTGGATTGAAAACCATGGTCTACGAGGATCATGAAAAGCCTCTCTCCTTCAGGGGTGCTCAATTGCCTGTGCTGTCAATGCGTCCCTTCAGCACAAGAACTGGCCCTTTGACCCACCATGTGCACGCCGACCATTGTGTACCTGTTCCTAATCTGCTCGGAGCTGAGGGCCTTCTGTTTAATGTCTCACCCTGTAGTCCACCTCAACTTTTTGCTGCTTCTTTTACCTTGTGCCTCAGGATCCAGATCCGGTAGTAGTTCCTGTCTTCAGATTATAAGATGCAGTGCACATAGCTGAATTTATTAATTTATTTAGATTACAACACAGTAATAGGCCTGCTGGCTCAACAAGCCTGCGCCACCCACTAACACCCATGTGACCAATTACCCATAAGTCTTTGGAAAGCCCCAGGCTGATGTGAGCAGCAGCATCTTGTTTTCAGATTACCACCGGCTTTTCCCAGAATGGTTCTAGTGGTGTGCGGCCCTCATCTGAGCGGCATTCAGCAGCTGTGCTGGGGCTGCATATTGGTGTCAGACACTTGGGGGATGAGGGAAGCCCTGTTCTCCAGGAACTGTACTTATAGCCAATGCCAAGCAGAGAAAAAGTCTAGTAACACACACACAAAATGCTGGGGGAACTTAGCATGCCAAGCAGCTTCTATGAAAAGAAGTACAGTCAATGCTTTGGGCTGAGACCCTTCAGCAAGACTGAAGAAATAAAATTGAGGAGTAGGTTTAAAAGGTGGGGGAGGGGAGAGAGAAACACAAGATGATAGGTGAAACCGAGACGGGGAGGTCTGAAGTAAAGAGCTGGGAAGTTGATTGGTGAAAGAGATACAGGGCTGGAGAAGGGGGAGTCCAATATGAGTAAAAGTTTGGTAGTTTGGTCTCTGGGATAATGGTCATTAATGCTTCCTGGACACAAGGCACTCAACATCAGGAAACTCAAGTGCAAAATTCTAAGTAAGTTTATTATCACAGTACACATATGTCACTGTATACTACCTCGAGATTCATTTTCTTACAGGCATTCACAGTAGAACAAGGAAATACAATAGAATCAATGAAAAACTACACATAAGCAAAACCTGGCAAACAACCAGTGTGCAGAAGAAGACAAACGGTGCAAATAAAAACAATAAATAATTAAATTAATAATACTGAGAACATGAATTGGAGAGCCCTTGAAAATGAGTCCATAAGTTGTGGAATCTTTTCAGAGAAGCAGTGTGTGAAGTGATCAAATCAGTGTTGAAGCTGTCCACCCTGGTGCCTGATGGTTGAAGGACAACAACTGTTCCCGAACCTGGTGGTGAAGGCCCTGCGGCTCCTGTACTTTCTTCCCGATGGCAGGAGTGAGAGGAGAGCATGTCCTGGATAGTGGGGGTCCTCAACGATGGATGCTGCTTTCTTCTGGTAGTGCTCTTTGTAGATGTGTTTAAAGATGGGGAGGGCTTTTCCTGTGATGGACTGGGCTACAATCAACACATTTTGTAAGCTTTTCCTTCATGGGCTTTGGTGTTTCCATACCAGGCCATGATGCAACAATCAGGGTACTCTCCTCTGTGCATCTACAGAGGTTTGTCAAAGTTTTAGATGATATGCCTAATCTATATAAACCTCTAAGACAGTATTGATGATCTCCTGATCTCCCCCGATGATCACAGCTGTTGATGGTATGAAAACCTTTCACATGGATGGAGAGATCCAGGTTGCTTGCAGAACCTTCGTTCGGCACACAGAGGCAGCCACTGGCTGCCTGTACTTGGGGAAAGCACGCCAAATGTCTGTGATAGCAACAGGAAAAACCCATTTGTCCCTGCAACCTGCTCCACTGTTCATCACTGTGATGGCCTTTGTTTGAGCTCAATGCTCCTTCCTCGCGCTACCCTCATACCTCCTCCCATCCACACCAACTCCTCCAGTGAAGGGATGTTGCAAGGTTTTTGGCCGCCGGTGCATCCACGAATGACTCAGGAGCTTGCTACCCTGTTGGTTGTTGCACGAACTATGGACACCATAAGGCACTGGACAGGCTGCCCAATCAGCTCCGCCAGATCAGCAGGAGTTCCTTTAAAGAGATGCCATTGCTACAAAGAAGTGCAGTGTCCTCCCCATTGTACTGTGATCTGAGGCTGCACCAAGATGCCCAGTGTATGCCAGTAAAATAGGAAGCCCACACAACTGAACATCAGCAGAACAAATCACACCAAATCAAATCCAAATCAAGTTTAATTGTCATTCAAACGAAACTATATATGGATACAGCTGAATGAGACAGTGTTCCTCTAGGGCCAAAGTGCAAAAATATATACAAGCATTCAAAATAACAAGAAAGGGGAAAAAAAAACCCAGTCACATCAGAAAACAAATGTTTAGTCCAAGTTCCTGAGCAACATGTCCCACAAATTGATGGTTCCTGGCAGTCCAGCCTGTAATTCCATCGATCCACACTGGAGGGCAGCACCGACAGGAGAGGCCACCCACAACCGAGCCCAAATGTCACACTATAATGCAAGCCCAAGGACTGAGGCCTAGTCCCAGCTACAACCAAGGTGACACTGCTACCTTGCAGCCTGTCTCGTCACCAAACAAGGGGAGCAGGCCTATGGCAATCAATGTCCAACAGGGTCCTGCAATCACAAAAGAAACATTCAAGACAGTCACTCACAGTTTCCCTGTATGCTGTCTTTGTGCCAACTTGAAGGCACCAACAACTCTAGTGCCTCCAAGTAGCACACAGCAGCACAGACTCCACCTGGGTCAGCTCTTTTGAACCCAATCTGGCTTCTCCTGTGGCCCAACGGCCCGACTCGAATCCCCTGGCCTGATGGCCCAGCTCGAATCCTCAGGCCCGACGGCTGGCTTGAATCCCCTAGCCCAACGGCCCAATTCGACATCCCCAGCCTAGCAGCCCAACAGCCCAGTTGAGCCTCCCTGGCACAACGGGCCCACTCGCCTTCTCCGAACCGCCAAACTGCTCTTACAACAGCCCGACCGGCTACTCCGAATAAAGAGCACTGACGCTGTGGACCTGCTCTACAGGTACTTACTGGAATCAAGAATAGTTTTACTATATATAAAATTACATTTAACAAGGAAAAAAGCACCTTTGGTTGGCCCCCGTGAGGCCGCTATGTATGTACGCACAGTCAGCTTACCAACATGGCGATAAGATGTGAGTGCATGGACTGCTAGGGCCACAATTCACCTGGAAGCGATTGCCAGCAATATCTACAGTAAGATTCAGTCTCTTTTAAAATCACTGTGCGCATAAAAATACCAATTCTGACAGAATGTGTTATTTCTATTCAGATTTCGGAGCAATCTGTGTGGTTTGCATTACCCAGCAGATGGCAATCAAAGAGCACTGGTGAAATATTGCTCTTCAATCAGAGTCAAAAACAAGTTTATTGTTTTAGGCACCAGTATAGTATGCATGGGTAAAAATGAAAAACTTACTTGCGCAGCATTGTAAAGCACACAGCAATATACAAGCGGTATTCACAAGAAGAGCACTACCTAAACTATACACATTTTTTCCAAGAAGGAACACAATTATTACAAAAGTAAAGTCTATTTTATCACAAACTGATCAAAGTGGTGACGGTGTTGGTAAACTGCAGTGATTAGGGTTGTGCTGGTTGGTTCAAGAAGCAAAGTCTTAAGCCTGAAAGCACAGGATTTCATAAACACTAGAGATTCTGCAGATGCTGGAAATCCAGAGTAACACACACAAACTGCTTGAGGAGCTCAACAGGGCCTGACGATGAGTCTTGGCCTGAAGCATCAACAGTTTATTCCTTTCCATAGATTTAGCCAGACCTGCTGAGTTCGTCCAGCATTTTGTATGGGGTGTGGGACATCAGTTTTCTGTGTTTCCTGCCTGGTAGTAGCTGTGAGACGATGGCATGCCCCGGATTGTTGGGATCTTTAAAGAAGGATGCTGCCTCCTCAAGGCAGCCCCTTCTGTAGGTACTACTGATGGTGGGGAGGATGTGCCCGTGACGTACTGGGCTGACTCTGCTGCTCTCTACAGCTTGTTGCCTTCCTGCACATTTGAATTGCTGTACCAGACCATGATGCAACCCTATGCAACATTACGACATTGAATGAAGGAGGAGGAAGAATGTTACCAGACCCACCAATAACTGCAGATAGAGCTAATATTTTTATATTTCCCTCACTGAGAAATAGCGGGGGAGAGTTATACAGCAGGGAAACAGGCACTTTGGCCCAATTCATCCCTATGCCTGCTTTTGGCCAATATCTCTCTAAAACCTTCCCATTAAATACCTGCCCAAATATCTTTTAAATATTATAATTGTATCCACTTCTTTCATTTCCTGTGGAGGCTCATTCCATGTATTCACCAGTCTTTGTGAAAAAATTGCCCCTTCTTACCTTAAACCAATGCCCTCTAGTTTTATACTGCCGTGGGAAAAAGTTTGTGACTTCCAACTCTATCTCTGCCCCTCATGATTTTATAAAACTCTGTAAGGTCACCCATTAGCCTCCTTCTCTCCAGGGAAAACAGTCCCAGCCTAAACAGTCTATCTCTAATCCGTCCTTTTCTTTCCAAATGATGGTTGATCCTGTCCGTCAGAACCCCCCTCTAGTAACATTCACACCACTGATGCTATGCTCACCAGCCGATAGTTCACTGGATTGTCCTTGCAGCCCTTCTTAAATTAAGTCACAACATTAGTTACTTTCCAGTCTTCCAGTGCCTCACCTGTTGCTAAGCAAGATACAAATATTCCCTCAACACCCCAGGGCATAGTTGCTCAAGAGCTGGGGATTTATCCACCATTATGTGTTCAAGACCACCAGAATCAGAATCAGGCTTAATATCACCGACATAAGTCGTGAAATTTGTTTACGGCCGCAGTACAATGAAATATGCGACAAATAAGCATAGAGAAAAAAACGGAATTGCATTAAGTTTATATGTGTCTATAAATTGTTAAGTTACAATAAGTAGTGCTAAAAAATAGAAATAAAAAGTAGTGAGGTAGTGTTCATGGGTTCAGTGTCCATTTGGAAATCGGATGGCAGAGGGGGAGAAGCTGTTCCTGAATCACTGAGTGTGTGCCTGCAGGCTTCTGTATCTCCTTCCAGACAGTAACAAAGAGAAGAGGGCATGTCCTGCATGGTGGGAATCCTTAATGATGGACACTGCCTTCCTAAGGCACTGCTCCTTGAAGATATCTTGGATACGAAAGAGGCTAGTACCCATGATGGAGCTGACTAATTTTACAAGTTTCAACTAAACAAGTTTAGTGACAAGTTGTAACTAAAGTTAGAAGTTACAAGTAACAACTCCTCCTCCTTTATTGTCTTTACATTCCAGGACGTCACTGTTCTCTTCTCCGAGTTTCCATGACATCCACCAGAGTAAGTGAGCTGAGGAGCGTTAAAGACCTCACCCATCTCCTGTATTTCCACACATAAATAGCCACACCTTCCTTAACAGTTGTACAGTATTTTCTCCTTCTGCTCTCAATATGCTAACCGAATCTTTTAGGATCCTTTTTTAACTTATCTGCCACAAATAATTCATGTCCCCTTTTTGATCTCTGAGTTCCTTCTTGGATGTACTTGTGCATACTTTATACAAGGGATTCAGTTAATCCCAGATGCCTATTCCTGACATACCTGAGGGTGCCAAGGAGTGTGGTGAGAAGGCAGGAGAATGGGGTTGAGAAGGAAACCATGATTCAATGATGGAGTAGCCTCGATGGCCTGAATGGCCTAATTCTGCTCCTATGTCTTATAGTCTTATGGTCTTACAGTATATGCCTCCTTCTTCCTGAACAGAGCCTCAGGTTCACATCTTGCCAGCCTTGTCCTTCAATCTAATAGGGACATGTTGGCTATAAAGTCTCTAAAAATTACTGTGGGAAACTTCCCACTTGACAGATGTGCAATTACTTAATAACAACCTCTCCCAATCAAGCTTCGAAAATTCCTCGGAGTGAGGAGCCTTGCCTTTTGACAAAGCTGATACTGAGTTTACCAGTGTTCTTCAAATCTCTCTGCTATTTAGAAACCTTTCATAATCATTAAAATTGAATATTTTTTGAGAAAAATAGAGGTTACCTGAAAGCATTGAAAGAAGCTGCAGAAGATCGTGAACACGGCGCAGCACATCACACAAACCAATCTTCCGCCCTTGGACTCACTTTACGTCGCACACTACTGAACCAGTGCTGCCAGGATAATCAGGGACACAACCCACCCAACCAACACACTTTTCATCCCTCTTCCCTCCAGGAGAAGGCTCAAGAGCTTGAAGACCCGTATGGCCAGATTTGGGAACAGCTTCCTTCCAACTGTGATAAGACTGCTGAACGGATCCTGACCCGAATCTGGGCTGTACCCTCCAAATATCCGGACCTGCCTCTCGTTTTTTTTGCACTGCCTTACTTTCCATTTTTCTATTTTCTATTTATGATTTATAATTTAAATTTTTAATATTTACCAATTTTTACTATTTTTAATATCTAATATTTGTAATCCAGGGAGCGGGAAGCGCAGAATCAAATATCGCTGTGATGATTGTACGTTCTAGTATCAATTGTTTGGCAACAATAAAGTATAAAGTATAATAAAAATCAATAAACTCGCATCATTCAAAAATAAACTTGCCTTCCCCTTGTCCCCCACTCCGTAGAAGAGACTCTCCTGTAAAATCACAGGTTGCTTGTCAGGGAATTTGGGGTGTAATTCCCTACTATAAAGCTGGGAAATTTTTGTCCAGTTTTGGCCCTACCTTGTCCCGCAATAGAGTGCAGTGAAAGATTTGGAAGCCAACTCTCCATATCCCCTTCGATACAGCCCTGAATCTGTCAGGATGTACAAACTCAAAGTCAGAGAACACGGCTGCACAGAAACAGGCCCTTCAGCCCATGTAGTCCATGCCAGACTATTAATCTGCCTAGTTTCATCTACCTGCACACAGACCATAGCCCTCTATACCTTTCCCATCCACATACCTATCCAAATATGTCTTAAATGTTGAAATCCACTTTTAAGGAATGCCGGATCTGTATTGCCAGATACCTCTGTTCTACCACATTTCTCAATGGCCTACCACTCAGTGTGTAAGGCCCTCCCAAAGTGAAACACCTCATACTTGTCTGCATTAAATTCCATCTGCCTTTTTTCAGCCCATTTCTCCAGTTAGTCTGGACTCTGCTGCAAGTTCCAATAGCCTTCCTCGTCCACTACGTCCCCATTCTTGGTGTCATCTGCAAATTTGCTAATCCTGTTTACCATATTATCAGCATTGATATAGATAATAGACAACAATGGACCCAGCAGTAATCCCTGTGGCACCCACTAGTCACAGGCTTCCAACCATCTGCCACCACTCTCTGGCTTCTCCTGTGAAGCCAATGACTAATCGTATTTCCTACATCATTCTGAAGGCCAAACAACTGAACCCTCTTGACCACCGTCCCGTGTAGGACCTTGTCAACGACATTGCTAAAGCCCATGTAGAACAACGTCCACAGCCTTGCCTTCACCCATTTTCCTGGTAACTTCCTTGGAAAAACTCTATAAGATTCATTAGACATGTCCTACCATGCATGGAGCTATGCTGACTATCCTTAATCAGTCCATGTCTATCCAAATATTTATACATCCCTATACTTAGAAACCATTCCAATAACTTTCCCACATCTGATGTCAGACTCATCGGCATGTAATTTCCTGGTTTATGTTTAGAGATTTTCTCAAATAGTGGAACAACATTCACTATCCTCCAATCCTCTGGTACTTCCCCTGTCACTAAGGATGATTTAAGTATCTCTGCTAGGGCCCCGGCAATTTCTGCACTTGCCTCCCACAGGGTCCAAGGGAACACCTTGTCAGGCCCTGGGGATTTATCCACCCTGACAGCAAACACCTCCTCGTCTGTAATCTGTAAAGGGTCCATGAAGGTGATGTCATTTTGTCTCATTTCTAGGCTCTGCGTCCATCTCCTGAATAAATCCATGCGGACAATACCCACTGCCTTCCCTTCATCAACTTTCCTGGTAACTTCCTCAAAAAACTCTATAAGATCGGGTAAACACAACCTACTACACACTAGGCCATGATGACTAAATCTGATCAGTCCATGTCTATTCAAATACTTATATATCTTTTCCCTTAGAAGACCTTCAAATAACTTACCCACCAGTGACGTCAGGCTCACCAGCCTATAATTTCCTGGTTTGTTCTTATAGTCTTTCTTAAACAGCAAAACAACAGAAGCTATCTTCCAATCCTTAAGAACGTTTTAGATACACCTGCTAAAGCCCCTACAATTTCTGCACTTTCCTCCCACAATGTCTGAGGGAACACCTTGTCAGGCCCTGGCGATTTATCCACCCTAATTTGTCTCATTGGGGAGTGAAGTGGAGATATGTTCCTACCAAAGGAAGTGTAAGGCTTTCCTTCCCTCTGCTAGGCTGCAGGTTACCCTTGGGCAAGGTGTCGCACCTGCTTAGCCTCTACCCCCCACCCCACCCCAGTTAGAGTTATGTGAAGTCACGGGTGCAGCTGGTACATATCACAATTCCTGGTTATGCCACCACTGACGCTAGGTAGACAATCTCTGAAGAGTATTGATAATGGCTGGGGTCACCCATCTTGTAAAGACACTGCCCAGAAGAAGGCAATGACAATCCCCTTCTGTAGGAAATTTGCCAAGAAGAATCATGGTCCTGACAGATGGAAGGCCATGATCGTCCACATCATATCACAAGGCACATAATGATGCTGAAGATGAATTTGTCTCAAGGCAGCATGCACCTTTTCCTCTATAATCTGTATATGGTCCACAACCTCACTGCTGCTTTGCCTCACTTGTATAAATTCTGTATCCATTTTCAGAACACACACAGATGAAAAAATCCATTTAACCTCTCTCCCATCTCTTTGGCCCCAAGCATGGATGATCATCCTGACCTTCAAGAGGACTAATTTTGTCCCTTGCTATCCTTTTGCTCTTAATATATGTGTAGAAGCCCTTCATACATTGGTAGTGACTACATGGCTGAGTATGGTAAGTTCTCTCTGATGGCCGTTTCTTTGAACCCCTTGATATACTGAGTTCCTCCAATATTTTCAGTATGTTGCTCAAGATTTCCAGCACATACAGAATCTCTTGTGTCTAGGGAAGTTGCTGTTGCTTCGCTCGAACTCCAACACGTTTCAGTTTTTGTAAGAAAGAAAAGAAAATCTGTAACTAGTATAGAGAAAATGTTGAGTACTTTGAGCACAGAATCCTGACCTGATACTTGAGGGAATGCTGCTTTCTCTTTTACTACTGATGGTGCTCTCCACAGATGTGCTTAAAATTCCCAGTGCACTGCTTCAGAGGTGTCCCCAAGGTCTTGAGAAAAGTTAACTTGGCAGGCAGACAAAGAAATAAAACAACTCTCAATTCCTGGCCCAACATTTATTCTTTCATTATAACATCATCAGGCAGTTTATACAATTACAATCACAAAGTAGTTTCCTGTATTTCAAAAGTATTTAACTGCCCGTAAAACTCTTGGGATTACTGAGGCCATGAAACGTAGCATATAAATGTCATTTATATTTCTTCCTTAAGAAATATGTCAAACTATCTGTATTTGGCACATGTACCTCAAATCATTTTGTGAAACACAAATTCTGTAGTCATTAATATAACACAAGTGTCAATTTGTAGTAAATGTCATTCCACAAACACTGCAATGGTAAACTAGATACTCAGTGGATTATGTTGATTGAATATCAAATATTTATTTCAGCGGGGTTTTATTGTTCTTCTTCAATCAAGAGTGTGGGATCATTCCAAGATGGTGCTGACGAGCCACAGCGACGTACAATACTATATTCGTAAATATACTCCTTTTAAATTACTTTCACTGCAATCCGCAGCATGTACTTTTAAATCAACTTAATGAACTACAGATTTTAGGTTCTTCTGAAGGATTCGGCAGACTTAACTCAAGCAAGCAGTACAACATCTTTAAGCAGACGAATGTTCATTGCCATGGCCTGAAGCAAGGTGGTGTGGGGGGACGGAATTGAAACCAGGCAAAAACTCCGAGGAATGATATCCCCTCTACCCAGCATCTTGTTAGCAAATGTGCAGTTGCTGGAGTACAAAACTGAGGAGCTGAGGTTAACATCGCTGAATCGGAGGGAAATGAGAGAATGTTATGTTCTATGTTTGACCGAGATGTGGCTTACTTCCAGCAAGCTAGATACAGTGATCAGGCCCAAAGACTTTTTGATTCACAGGATGGACGGAACTGCCGATTCAGAATAGGCAAAAGGTGGAGGTGTGTGCTTTATGATAAACTCTCTGTAGTGCTCCGATGTGGCGGTTTTGTCGAACTTGTGTTCCCCGATCTTGAACACATAATGATCAAAGTGTTGTCCATTCCATTTACCTAGGGAGTTCTCATCCATCATCCTCACCAGAGTTTACATACCACTGATGGTCGACTATAATCAAGGGCTTGAGATACTGCATGATGCAATCTCCAAACAAGAAACAATCCATCTCAAAGCATTTTAAATCATTGTTGGGAATTTCAATCAAACCTGTTTGAAGAAATCCCTGCCCAATTATTATTATCAGATAACTTGTAACACCAGAGATCTCAACACCCTAGACCACTGTTATTCTAAGATAAGGAATGACTACCGGTCCATGTCTAGGCCGCATTTCAGTAAATCTGATCACTTGGCTATCCTTCTACTACCTGCATAACGGCTGAGGCTAAGGAGCAAGGCTCCAGAGGTAAGGACAACAAGGAGATAGTCAAGGGAGGCAGAGAAGTGGCTATGGGATTGCATCTGGACACTCAAGTCCAGTGACCAAGAAAGTAACAAGCAGAAACAACAGGAATTCTGCAGATGCTGGAAATTCAAGCAACACACATCAAAGTTGCTGGTGAACGCAGCAGGCCAAGCAGCATCTGTAGGAAGAGGTGCAGTCGACGTTTCAGGCCGAGACCCTTCGTCAGGACTAACTGAAGGAAGAGTGAGTAAGGGATTTGAAAGTTGGAGGGGGAGGGGGAGATCCAAAATGATAGGAGAAGACAGGAGGGGGAGGGATAGAGCCGAGAGCTGGACAGGTGATAGGCAAAAGGGATACGAGAGGATCATGGGACAGGAGGTCCGGGAAGAAAGACAGCGGGGGGAGGTGACCCAGAGGATGGGCAAGGGGTATATTCAGAGGGACAGAGGGAGAAAAAGGAGAGTGAGAGAAAGAATGTGTGCATAAAAATGAGTAACAGATGGGGTACAAGGGGGAGGTGGGGCCTTAGCGGAAGTTAGAGAAGTCGATGTTCATGCCATCAGGTTGGAGGCTACCCAGACGGAATATAAGGTGTTGTTCCTTCAACCTGAGTGTGGCTTCAACTTTACAGTAGAGGAGGCCGTGGATAGACATGTCAGAATGGGAATGGGATGTGGAATTAAAATGTGTGGCCACTGGGAGATCCAGCTTTCTCTGGCAGACAGAGCGTAGATGTTCAGCAAAGCAGTCTCCCAGTCTGCGTCGGGTCTCGCCAATATATAAAAGGCCACATCGGGAGCACCGGACGCAGTATATCACCCCAGTCGACTCACAGGTGAAGTGATGTCTCACCTGGAAGGACTGTTTGGGGCCCTGAATGGTGGTAAGGAAGGAAGTGTAAGGGCATGTGTAGCACTTGTTCCGCTTACACGGATAAGTGCCAGGAGGGAGATCAGTGGGGAGGGATGGGGGAGACGAATGGACAAGGGAGTTGCGTAGGGAGCGATCCCTGCGGAATGCAGAGAGAGGGGGGGAGGGAAAGATGTGCTTAGTGGTGGGATCCCGTTGGAGGTGGTGGAAGTTACGGAGAATAATATGTTGGACCCGGAGGCTGGTGGGGTGGTAGGTGAGGACCAGGGGAACCCTATTCCTAGTGGGGTGGTGGGAGGATGGAGTGAGAACAGATGTACGTGAAATGGGGGAGATGCGTTTAAGAGCAGAGTTGATAGTGGAGGAAGGGAAGCCCCTTTCTTTAAAAAAGGAAGACATCTCCCTCATCCTAGAATGAAAAGCCTCATCCTGAGAGCAGATGCGGCGGAGACCGAGGAATTGCGAGAAAGGGATGGCGTTTTTGCAAGAGACAGGGTGAGAAGAGGAATAGTCCAGATAGCTGTGAGAGTCAGTAGGCTTATAGTAGACATCAGTGGATAAGCTGTCTCCAGAGACAGAGACAGAAAGATCTAGAAAGGGGAGGGAGGTGTCGGAAATGGACCAGGTAAACTTGAGGGCAGGGTGAAAGTTGGAGGCAAAGTTAATAAAGTCAACGAGTTCTGCATGCATGCAGGAAGCAGAGCCAATGCAGTCGTCGATGTAGCGAAGGAAAAGTGGGGGACAGATACCAGAATAGGCACGGAACATAGATTGTTCCACAAAGCCAACAAAAAGGCAGGCATAGCTAGGACCCATACGGGTGCCCATAGCTACACCTTTAGTTTGGAGGAAGTGGGAGGAGCCAAAGGAGAAATTATTAAGAGTAAGGACTAATTCCGCTAAACAGAGCAGAGTGGTGGTAGAGGGGAACTGATTAGGTCTGGAATTCAAAAAGAAGCGTAGAGCTTTGAGACCTTCCTGATGGGGGATGGAAGTATATAAGGACTGGACATCCATGGTGAAAATAAAGCGGTGGGGGCCAGGGAACTTAAAATCATCGAAAAGTTTAAGAGCGTGAGAAGTGTCATGAACATAGGTCGGAAGGGATTGAACAAGGGGTGATAAAACAGTGTCGAGGTATGCAGAAATGAGTTCGGTGGGGCAGGAGCAAGCTGAGACAATAGGTCGGCCAGGACAGGCAGGTTTGTGGATCTTGGGTAGGAAGTAGAAACGGGAAGTGCGGGGTGTGGGAACTATAAGGTTGGTAGCAGTGGATGGGAGATCCCCTGAGCGGATAAAGTCAGTGATGGTGTGGGAGACAATGGCCTGGTGCTCCTTAGTGGGGTCACGATCGAGGGGTAAATAAGAGGAGGTATCCGCGAGTTGTCGCTGTGCCTCGGCAAGGTAGAGGTCAGTACGCCAGACTACAACAGCACCCCCCTTATCGGCGGGTTTAATAATAAGGTTAGGATTAGTGCAGAGGGAGTGGAGAGCAGAGCATTCTGAAGGAGTGAGGTTGGAATGGGGACAAGGTGCGGTGAAGTTGAGACGGTTGATGTCCCGTCGGCAGTTAGCAATAAAGAGATCCGGAGCAGGCAGAAGACCAGAGCGGGGTGTCCATGAAGAAGAGGAGGGTTGAAGATGGGAGAAGTGGTCATCGGTGGGGGTGGAAGAGTCCTTGCTGAAGAAGTAGGCTCATAGACGGAGACGGCGGAAGAAAAGTTCCGCATCGTGGCGAACACGGAACTCACTGAGGTGTGGGCGAAGGGGGACAAACGTGAGGCCCTTACAGAGAACAGAGCGTTCTGCCTCCGACAGTTGAAGGTCGGAGGGGATGGTAAAGACCCGGCACGGATGAGAGCTGGGATCAGAGGGGGGAGGGAGGAGGCTGGGGGTATCAATGGAGAGAGGAGGGTTGGGGTGAGAGGAAGATGGAGCCTCTGAGGGCCCAGGAGTTGACGGTGGGATCTGAGGAAGACGGGGCTGCGGAGTGGTGGTGGGGGAAGGGGAGACGGGAGTCACAATAGCAGCACATAAAGATCCGGCCTGAAGTTCAAGGCTGGAGTCGCAGTTGGTGGTTGCGCAATTGCTGTGAAGGTGTCCATGGTCGTTGCTGGAGTCTGGGTTTTGAATATGCCCTGAGGTGTTGGAGCCGCCGAGATCAATGGCAGGGACCGCAATCTGAAGTTACAAGCAGTCCCGGTTCAATTTCCAGAAAGCTAGCTTACGGCGAAGTGGCAATTATGGACTACGCTTGAACTAACAAAGGATGCTCAACGGTTGTCTTAGGGCTTGAATGCTGTCACCTCTTATAAAGTAAAATCCAGTGACAAAGATGACAACAGGACTTCACTTCCAGATGAGTTCAATGCCTTCTATGCTCACTTTGATCATCAGAACATGGAGGAACCATCACGAACTTCCACAGTCCCTGATGATCCTGTGATTTCAGTCTCTAAGGCCGATGTGTGAGCAGCCTTCAGGAGGGTGAAACCTCAAAAAGCATCCTGCCCAGACGGGCTACATGGCCAGTACTAAACACCTGTGTTGATTCACTGCCTGGAGTGTTCACTGAAATCTTTAACCTATCACTTCATTAGTGATGAAACATATCAACTTCTGCCTGAGAAGTGACTTTGATCCACTCCAATTTGCCTACCAGCACAACAGGCCCACAACAGATGCCACCTCATTGGCTGATCTCATTCAACCCTGGAACAGCTGGACAGTAAAGATGCATGTATGAGGATGCTCCTTATCAACTACAACTCGGCATTCAATACCATCGTCCCCTCCAAACTAATCAATAAGCTTCAAGACTTTGGCCTCAGTGCCTCCTTGTGCAAATGGATCCTCGATTTCCTCACTTGCAGATCCCAGTCAGTTCGGATTGGCAACGACATCCACAATCTCCATCAGCAGAGTTGCACCACAAAGCTGTGTGTTTAGCCCCTGCTCCACTCGCTTCACACTTATGACTTTTAGGCTAAGCACAGCTCTAATGCCATATTCACATTTGCTGGCAACAGCACTGTCAGAGGCCGAATCAAATGTGGCGTCGAATCAGTATATGAGAGGGAGATTGAAATTCTGGCCGAGTGGTGCCACAACAACGACCTCTCACTCAATGCCAGCAAGACCAAGGAGCTGATTATTGACCTCAGGAGGAGGAAACCAAAAGTCCATGAGTGAGTCCCCTTTGGAGGATGAGAAGTGAAGAGGGTCAGCAACTTCAAATTCCTTGTTGTTACCTTTCAGATACAATTACAAAGAAAGCATGGCAATGCCTCTACTTCCTTAGGAGTTTGTGAAGATTCGACATGGCAACTAAAACTTTGACAAACTTCAAAAGATGTGTGGTGGAGGAAATATTGACTGGCTGCATCACAGCCTGGTATGGAAACACCTGTTCCCTTGAATGGAAAATCCTGCAAAAAGTAATGACTACATTCCAGCCTATCACAGGTAAAACTCTCCCCTCCACTGAGCACATCTACATGGAGCACTATTACAAGAAAGCAGCTTCCATTATCAGGAACCCTCACCACCCAGGTCATGCTCTCTTCTCCCTACTGCCATCAGGAAGAAAGTACAAGAGCCTCATGATTCAAGCCACCAGGTTCAGGGATGGTAATTACCCCTCAGCCATCAGGCTCTTGAACCAGAGGGGATAACTTCACTTTCCCCATCATCAAAATGTTTCCAGAACCTATGAACTCACATTTAAGGACTTTTCATATCATGTTCCTGATAGTTATTGCTTATTTATTTATTATTATTATTTCTTTCTTTTTGTATTCACACAGTTTGTTGTCTTTTGCACACTGGCTGAACACCCAAGCTGGAGTGTGGTCTTTCACTGATACTATTATGGTTATTATTCTATTATGGATTTATTGAGTCTGCCCACAAGATAATGAATCTCAGGGTTATGTATGGTGACATGTATGTACTTTGATAATAAATTTACTTCAAACCTTTGATTTACATCCTCTTTTGACAACTATAGCCCTTCACTTAACTTCCTGCTGAGGTTAGAAAAACCCCAATAATTTGCAGTGGGTCAGAGTCCATCGCAAAACTTTAAACAAAGGTTAAAGCTTTGTGTGTTTGCTCAGATTAGGAGAAGAATCTGGATAAATATACATGAAGCCTAGCCTCATTAAGCAACTGCAGGGCCCACGAGGTGCAGCAATACCTCCAATGATTTTATCATCAGCCCAGCCCAGCCCAGTTCTATTTGCTCATGTGGTGATGCACTAGTCAGCATCTTGGAGCAGACTGACTGCCACCTCCTCCCTCAACCCCATGCTGCTTCATGCAAAATGTACTTAATTTATTACTGGCTATCTCAGATACAAAAAACAGCTGTACTTTTGACTGCCTGGAATTTTCCTTTCCTAGTGTGACCATTAAAGTTATTTCAATAACTGCAATGGTGCTGTGCAATGTCCCTTTTTCAAGACAGCTTCCTGTTTTTGTTTGACTGCTATCTGATAGGTGGACTCATCACCTATCAGACTCATCACCCTGTACATTACAGGCACATCCCTCCCCTGCTTAAGTAAGTGGCATCTCACATCAAAAAGCCCACCCTCTGGGCCATCTTCCCACAGCTACGTCAGACTGGAGGTACAGAAATCTGAACTCCCACATCACTTCAAGAACAAGTACTCCCTTCAGCCATTTGGTTCTTCATTACTAGGGTTTAGCAACACTCTGACTACTTTGCTCATTTTACTCAAAAGGTACTGTGATATTTTTTGCTCTAGTTGTGTTCGTCCTTGTAAAACCCATGTATAATTCATGCTTAGTTTATATTTTTCTTGTGAATCAAAATCAGAATTAAAATCAGAATCAGAATCAAAATCAGGTTTACTATCGCCGGCATGTGACGTGAAATTTGTTAACTTAGCAGCAGCAGTTCAATGCAATACATAATCTAGCAGAGAGAGAGAGAGAAAAATAAAACATAATAAATAAACAAGTAAATCAATTATGAATATTGTATAGATTATTAAAAATATACAAAAGCAGCAATACTGTATATTAAAAACGTGAGGTAGTGTCCATAGCTTCAAAGTCCATTTAGGAATTGGATGGAAGAGGGGAAGAAGCTGTTCCTGAATCATTGAGTGTGTGCCTTCAGGCTTCCGTACCTCCTACCTGATGGTAACAGTGAGAAAAGTGCATGCCCTGGGTGCTGAAGGTCTTTAATAATGGACGTTGCCTTTCTGAGACATCGCTTCCCTAAAATGTTCTGAGTACTTTGCAGGCTAGTGCCCAAGATGGAGCTGACTAGATTTACAACCTTCTGAAGTTTCTTTCGGTCCTGTGCAGTAGCCCCCCCACCCCCCATACCAGACAGTGATGCAGCCTGTCAGAATGGTCTCCACGTTACAACTATAGAAGTTTTTGAGTGTATTTGTTGACACGCCAGATCGCTTCAAACTCCTAATAAAGCCGCTGTCTTGCCTTCTTTATGACTACATCAATATGCTGGGACCAGGTTAGATCCTCAGAGATCTTGACACCCGGGAAATTGAAGCTGCTCACTTTGTCCACTTCTGATCCCTCTATGAGGATTGGTACGTGCTCCTTCGTCTTACCCTTCCTGAAGTCCACAATCAGCTCTTTCGTCTTACTGACGTTGAGTGCCAGGTTGTTGCTGCAGCACCACTCCGCTAGTTGGCATATCTCACTCCTGCACACCCTCTTGTCACCACCTGAGACTCTACTAACAATGGTTGTATTGTCAGCAAATTTGAAGATGGTGTTTGAGCTATGCCTAGCCACACAGTCATGTGTATACAGAGAGTAGAGCAGTGGGCTAAGCACACACCCCTGATGTGCGCCACCGTTGATCGTCAGAGAAGAGGATATGTTATCACCAATCCGCACAGACTGTGGTCTTCCGGTTAGGAAGTCGAGGATCCAATTCACAATTTCAATTGTGAATGCTGCCTATATGATGCGGTGCACCTGTGATGCTGTTGCAAGTAACATTTCCAATGCATACATGTGCCAGGCTTGCTCCCACTACATGTCCCAGACTGCACGTGCAGATACATACCAGTCTCCACCCAGATAATAGGGTTACCTGCTGCTCATTCCGGACAGATAACCTGCAGCCTATTTAACCCCATTTCTCATCCACAATTCCTTGTTCACTCATTGAACTAGCTGGCCTCAACCAGTTGCTCCTAGCCTTCACTCTTCCTGCCTAAAGTTTACTTTGTCGCCTGTTGTGTTTCATTTGTTTTCTCGTTTGGTGGCTCTGTGTGGCTTGTTATTTTGTGGTCTATCATTAAAGTTATCATTCACTGCTAAACCATCTCTACTGCTCTGCGTTTGGGTTAAGACTCCTCTACAGTTCCTGACAGGATGAGTGAACCATTGATTGATCCACCAAAGTATACTCACCTAAAGGAAATCTTCCACTGACACGAGCACACAATCCAGAAGTAGCAGGGAACTATTGACTATCTGTCCACCATTCTCATCCAACTTAGAGTTGCCTTGGTTTAGCAACTCTGCACCAGTCAATTTTCTCACCCTGAGTCTTGAATTCCTGTGCCTGAATGCTTTGATGGATCTCCAACCTGAAGCCATAGCTTCCTGTTTTAGTAAGTCTTACAATTCAAACTCTAGCTGTCTCTATTATCTGCGGACCGTACCAAGATCGTCTGCTTCATCTCTCCCTTGTATGGGCGAACTCTGACCTGGGCCATTGCTAACTGGGACAATAAAGCCACCATTTACAACAAATACAGGATTTCACTGCTGAGATGCAGAGGGTTTTCAACCATCCAGGAAGTAAAAGGAAGGCAGTGAATCTGATACTTTGCCAGCATCAAGGCTCACACTCAGTTTTGGATTACATGGTGGAATTCAGGTCCTTGTGGAAGAGTGCAGCTGGAATGTGGCAGCACTGCTAGCCCATTACCATCACGGGCTCTTGGAACATTTGAAAGGTGAGCTGTCTATCCAGGAGATGCTCACTGACCTCGCAAACCTCATCACTCTGGTCCTCCGTATTGACAAGCATTGTAGAGAACAACCCTACAGGTCATCAGCCAGAGCCCCAGTTCCATTCACAGAACCATTTCAGGCTGCAAGCCTCATTGCCAATGCCTCCAGATAGGAAGAGTTCCTTTGGCCCCCCAAGAGCATGAGTATTGGTGGGGAAGCAATTTGTGTACCCAGTGTGGAGCAGCCCACTATCAAATGCCTACTGCATCTTGGAAACGGTGCCTCCTCTGGAAACAAGGGCACTTCTATCTTCTCAGCCTCTCATTCCAGGACCAGAGCCTGTCTCACTCTCTCTGTCCTCCTCCACACTTGCCAGATCCACACACAGTCAGGAGGCTTCATGGATTCCAGTGCAGCAGGCAACTTTTTGGATTGGACCCTGAGTGCACAAATTGGACACCCTACTGAAAGTATCTCCCACCCTTTTAACATCACAGCCATTGACGGGTGTCCCTTGGGGTCTGGGATAGTCAGAGTGCGCAAACAACCTGTGCACATGAGCATCAGAGAGCACCGCGAATCCATTCAATTCCTCCTGATCAACTCACCAAACACTCCACTCACCCTGGGTTACTCCTGACTCACAGCCCTCACATTGCCTGGTCATCCAGTGCACTGCTGAGTTGGGGACCCACGTGCTGGACCACCTGCCTGCAGCCTCAGTTGACTTCATCCGCTGAGATGTTGGAAACCTCACCAAATCCCCACAGGGATATCATGACTTAGCCATCACCTTTAGTAAGCCAGCACTCAGCAACCTCATGGTCAACACAACTGTACGATGGACCTTCTCCATCTTCCACCACTACAGGCAAATCACCTTAGGGAGGGCTTTAGTGACAATTGCACTCACTTCCAAGATGCAACATAGTTCAGTCCAACCACCACAAAACCAGAAACTGATATTTTTATTCATTTATATAAAGCCACAAATATTCGTGTTTATTAAGCAATCTGTTTTCTTTACAAAGTTCAAAGGAAGAGCAAGCTGGTCAATGTGGAAATTAATGACTGGTGTTTCAGTGCAGTTTGCCTGAACCCATTTTAAAACTTCAGATCTGGAGACTAAATAACGGTTCTGGATTTTTGTTAAACCACCACTTCATCTTAAAATCCTCACTGCTTTACAAAGTAAATTTTAATTGACAAATCAATATAACAAAGTTACTAATCCATACTGTAAAGATTATCTGAACGCTGTAATTACTTTGCAGTTTATATCCCTTTCTCCCAAAGCTCTTTAAAGAATAAATTAAATGAAAGCTGCTGGTCTAAGTGAGGTCAGCACTCACAGATGAAACAAACCATGAAACTAAGTGTTCAATGCAGGGTCCTATTTGACTCACTTAACTGTCTCTTTCACCACCACCTGATTTAGGCTTCATTCAGGAGTGACAAGCACAACCCCAGCAGATCTATATCACCCTTGCTCAGGAAACCAAAGCCTGGGATTTTACAGGATAGAATATTTGAACCAGGCATGCCAATGTCTTTAACTTTCTTATGAGGTTAAGAAAGTTTGGCTGGTCACTCAATCCTCTAAGAAACTAATGCAGCTGTACTGCTGAAAGTATATGATTGTGTCTGGTACAGCAACTTGAATGTATGGGAATGCAAAAAACTGCAGAATAGTGGACTCAGCCAAATATGTCACAGGCAAATATCTCCCCTCCATCGGTAGTATCTACAAAGAGGCACCACCTCAAAATACCAACATCTATCTTCAAAGATCCTCCCCAACCAGGCCATGCCCTCTTCTTGCAGCTTGAAGTCCCATTCAACCAGGTTCAAGAACAACTACTTCCCTTCACCCATTCATCTCCTGAACAAACCTGCGCAATCCTAATCACTAACTCAGTATAGAAACACCATGACCACTTTGCACTATAACAGACTTGATTTATTTTTTTCTTTTTTGTTCTAATTGTTTTTCCTTCTTGTAAGAGTTATGTGCAATTTGTGGTTAATTGATGTTTTTTCTTGTGGGTGTTGTGTATCTGATACTCTGTGCCTGTGATGCTGCTGTAGCAAATTTTTTGGTACACTGTTGCATGCATGTACGTTCTTGTGCATATGACAGTAAACTTGATTTTGATTAAGGCGACAAGAAGCACTGAAACAACAGCTTTATCAATGGCTCAAAGTTTGAAATTTCAAAGTTTAAAGTAAACTTACTATCGAAGTACTTTAATGTTGTCATAGAGTACACTTCCCTGACATTCACAGTAGAACAAAGAAATACAATTGAATCAATGAAAAATTACACGCAAGGACTGACAAGCAACCAATGTGTAAAAGAAAATAATCAGCACAAACAGAAAAAAATATGATAATTAATAAACAAACAGGTAAATAAATAAATAATACTGAGAACATGAGTTGTAGAGTCCTTGAAAGAGAATCCAGAGGTTATGGAATCAGTTCAGAGTTGAGGTGAGTGAAGTTATCCACACTGGTTCTGGAGTCTGATGGTGTAAGGGTAATAACTGCTCCTGAATCTAGTGGTGTGCGACTTTATTCCCATGTCCAATAGCAGCAGTGAGACGAGAACATGACCTGGATGGAGAGGTCCTTGATGATGGATGCTGCCTTCTTGCAGCAGTGCTCCTTGTAGGTGTGCTCAGTGGCGGGTGGTCTTTTTCTGTGATGGTCTGGGCTTCATCCACTACTCTTTGTCAGCTTTTCCATTCATGGGTATTGGTGTTTCCATACTAGGCCGTGTTTCAACAAGTCAGGATACTCACTGCTGTGCACCTAAAGAAGTCATTTATAGATGCACAGCGCACTGTACGTCAGGATCCGTCATAGATCCACAAGATGAGCTGGTGAAGGAGACAGTGGATATCACACATAATGTAGTACTGGTGTGGCTAATTCTGATACCTTCATCACGTGAGACCTCTCAGTACACAACTCTAACAAGGCCTTGGCAAAACCACAAGAGTATTTTCCTCACAGCCCATTCCAAACAGAAAACCTTTCTGTTACCTGTCAGCGAGTATTTCATCAGGAGAGCAAGTCAGGCTCACACATGTGTCAAGCATCCTCAACATGCTACACAAGCGGTACAGAGTTTAACTGAGCAATTTCCAAGTCTGCCAGCAGCTGATTGGCCACTCTGACTGACTCTTAAATATTTTGGATGTTATAGACTTTGTACGGGAAGAATATTTAACAATTCTGCAGCATTCAAGGCTGGCCAATGATCCCAGTGCAAAACAGAAAGAAATATCTAGATGAGGCCCTTGGGCCTCCTGTTATGACCAATGGGACTCTCACTGTCATAAAAACATAACACAAACAATTCCACTCCCCTTTCTTTCCTTCCCCTTTCTTTCTCTCTCTTTTTTCTCCCTCTGTCCCTCTCACTATATCTTCCTCTGATGCTCCCCTCCCCTTTTCTTTCTCCCTAGGCTTCCCGTCCCATGATCCTCTCCCTTCTCCAACCTTGTATCTTCTTGCCAATCAACTTTCCAGCTCTTAGCTCCATCCCTCCCCTTGCTGTCTTCTCCTATCATTTCGGATCTCCCTCCCCCCCCACTTTCAAATCTCGTGCGATCTCTTCTTTCAGTTAGTCCTGACGAAGGGTCTCAGCCCGAAACGTTGACTGTACCTCTTCCTATAGATGCTGCCTGGCCTGCTGCGTTCCATCAGCATTTTGTGTGTGTTGCTTGAATTTCCAGCATCTGCAGATTTCCTCTGTTTACAAACAATTCCGCTGCATTCTTTGACCTTCACGATCCCCTAGAAATTCAAAGGTCTTTTTATAAAATTAGAATTTCATGGCACTGGTGCATATGGAAAATATATCCTTCCCTTTGCACTTTTATTCTTTCTGTAATGGTACCCAACTGGACTCAACTCAAAATATCGACAGTCCATTTCTCTCAATACAGACTGCCTGACACACTGACTTCCTCCAGCATTTTGTGTGTTACTCATGTTGGACTGACAATTTAATTGTCATTTTCTTTGCAATTCAACAATTACTTATCTGCTTGTATTTTATATAAGTACTTAAATACAAGTACCTGCTGACTATGATTCCTAGTGGCTATCGTGTGCATATTAGTTTAATATGCCTTTATGGTGGCTATACAAAGTATAATTCTGAAAGCTTTATTCTGCATTAAGTGAATAAGTATTTTCTCATTGGTTAATTTTTACTACAGTATCGATTAAGTACTTTCTGCTTGGATTATAATTATCTATAGGTTTGGATGGAATTTTTCTTATCTCTGGGTATAAAATAGCTATTTTTTGCTAGGCGCCATAATCTTGAATCTTAAATAACACACACAGAATGCTGGAGGAACTCAGCAGGCCAGGCAGCATCTATGGAAAAGAGTACAGTTGACCTTTCAGGGTGAGACCCTTCGTAGGACTGGGAAGAAAAAATAATGGGTCAGAGTGAGAAAGTTGGGGGAGGGGAGGAAGAACCACAAGGTGATAGGTGAAATTGAGAGGCGGGGGGAAGGATGAAGTAAAGAGCTAGGAAGTTGGTTGTGAAAGAGATACAGGGCCGGAGAAGGGGAATCTGGATTGGAGAGGACAGAAGGCCATGGAAGAAAGAAAAGAAGGAGGAGCACCAGAAGAAGGTGATAGGCAGATCATCATCATGGCTTGTCACACCAGACAGCCAGCCACTCTAGTGTTGTTTGGTTGATGTTGAGCAGGTCAGTGTCAGCTAAATCAGGTGAGAGTGGGCAGTTGCGCAGAACATGTTCAATGCTCTACACCCTTTCACCACACTCACAGGATAGACAGATAAGGAGATAAGGTGACACACCTTAAATCTTGAGCTTGAATCTTAAGCTTTCACTGTCACTACCTGTTCAGTTTTCTTCTGTTCTATCAATTCTTAATAAAATGATTGTGAAGCAACTAGTTTTATGCCTCTTTCCTGACTTCTGAAAGAACCTAGGATTAAAACACCAGAATCCATCACTCATTATACTTGGGGGCGAATATCTGTTCAATATTACCTCTCTGTATATCTTGCATAGACAACAATGACATATCCCAGTTACTTATTTAATATTAGCTCACACCATTAAGACTTAAGTTCTTTCACTGTTGGCCACATCCAGCAGGATTTTCACTGAAGCCACAACCTCCATCGTGGTACGTTAATGCACGTGGAAGCATTTACATTGAAATGTTAAAGTTCAAAATCCATCTTCTACTTTATTTATTTAGAGATAAAGCACAGTAACAGTTCCTTCTGGCCTAAAGATCCTGCGCTACCCAATTACACCCATGGGACCTATTAACCAACACATATGTGCTTGGAATGTAATTTCAGCACCCGTACGAGACCCATGCAGTCATGGGGAGAACATACAAACTCCTCACAGACAACGATAAGAACTGGCATCCTTTACACTTGCATGTTTAAACTTGGACCTACACTTACCTGTCTTGCACCTCATGATCTTGGTCTCTAAGCTCACATGTGCTCCTGCAACTCACAAGTGACAAAACAGCTCATCAGAAGCTGCCTGGAAGGGACAAGGTAGATAGTTTTATTAATACATGTATGTGGCTTGACTGTAAGTACCAGGAACACATGTACAGAATTCTGGAACACACCCCACTATTTTACATACGTGTATTGATTCATTGGAAGGAATTTAGAAAAGTCAGAGAGGGTAGAAGGCCTTTATGCTTTCAATACATTTCCTAACAAGCAGAACTGTCTTTCCATGCTTCTTGTTATAATCATGTCTCATACCACTTCTGCAATTCTTTAGGAGCGTTTACATTATATCTTATGCTGGCATTTTTACCAAATGGTGAGCTTGGAGGACTTCTAACACACAATAAAAACTGGGGGAACTCAGTGGGTCAGGCAACATCCATAGAGGGAGCTGGATAGTTGATATTTTGGTTCAAGACCCTTCCTCTGGGCTCTTGAGTGCTTCTCCAGATTCTAGCATCAGCAGTACTTTGTGTCTCCAGAGGCTTTCTAAACTTTATTCGTGAGGTACAGGAGAATAGCAGTCTCAGGGGTGTATATGGTGACATGTTGTATATTGTACTTTAATAATGAAATTACTTTGAACTTCTCTGAACTTTTTGACAGAGAAGTGGGAGGTGGAGGAGAGAAAGAGAGAAAGGGAGAGAGAGAGAAGGGAGAGAGAGACAGAGGGAGTGAGAGAGGGAAGGAGAGAGAGATGGAGGGAGGCTGAGAGAAAGAGAGAGAGAGAGAGAGAGAGAGACTGAAAATTAGCTGTATAAATGTGCTTCATATGTGCTTCAGTCAAGAAAATTAGTTGAACCACATATGGTTAAGTAAAAGAGGTGAATGAGGATTATAAATGGAAATCATTCAAGAGATGAGGTAATCAATGATGAGGCATCAATGGACGCTACTTGTTTGCCAGTTCTGCAATAAAATTATGACCACAATGAAGATTCCTTAACATTGCACTATTAACACAAGGAATTCCAAAGGAGCAACATCAAATGAAAACGTTGTGCAAACCTGCTTAAAGATATATTGGGGCAGATAACAAAAAGCTCAGTCAAAGAACTGTGATTTAAGGAGGAGAGAGCAGAAAGAGCATGGAGAGATTTTAGGAATGAAATTCAAGGTTTAAGCATGCGGCAGGCACTGCTGCTAGAATGATTAAATGGGAATGATTGAGGGGATGATATATCACAGGGTAATAAGGCTGGGGGGGGGGGGTGTCAGATTATAGAGAATCGGTGGACCAAGGCTGCAGAGGGCTTTGAAAATGATGACGTCAGAAAGGGCAGCATGGTAGCATAGCACCTAGTGCAGCAGCTTTACAGTATCAGTGATCACCAACTGGGGTTCAATTCCCGTCACTGCCTGTAAGGAGTTTGTGCGTTCTCCCCGTGACTGCAGGGATTTCCTCTGAATGCTCTGGTTTCCTCCCACATTGAAAAGATGTACGTTAGGGTTAGTGAGTTGTGGGCATGATATATTGGTGCCAGAAGTATGGTGACATTTGTGGGCTACCTCCAACACAACCTTTTCCAATTTGATTTGACGCAAATGACGCATTTCACTGTACGCTTCGATGTTTCAACGTACATATGACAAATAAAGCTCGTCTAATCTCTAATCCTTAAATTTTAAACTCCAGAAGCCAGTGATGGTCAGTATGACCAGAAGTGTGACACAGGTAGAACTCACGAATTCTACCACAAATTAAGAGATAAACAGGAGAATCTAAGTGACCACAGGTATATGGAGAGTGGAATGAAGGGAACCAGAGCATTAAAAGTGCAACAAAGACATATCATGACACCATGGCAAGTATTTAATTTCCACTACTGAATTTGTCTTGAACTGAGAAAGAAGTTACAGCATCCAGTCATGGCCCATCTTTCCTCATGCAAAAACAATGCTGCTGTGCTCAATCCCAAAAAAGTGGATTAACAGGTTTCTTCTTCTCTCAGTTTTCTGAGTCATTAAGTAGCTTCTGTGCTATTCATGAATGGGCCCACTGTTCCCCAGCCCTATGAGGTCCAACAATAGATCATGATAAATGGAAGGTGGAGAGAATAAAAGCCCAGCCTCAGTGTGGGTCTAAACTTGATCGGCAGAGGCACTCTAAATGCCATCCTATCTCAAGGCAGATGGCAAGCTGAGGGGAGAACACAGACTTCCGGCCAAGATGGCACCTACGTACAATGCTCCTTTGGTTGACATCGTCTGGATAGTTCATTGAACCATCTTTTTCACTTCGTTTATGTCTTTTATGTTTGTTTCTTATCTTGGATGTGATTCTGGAACTGTTGGAGACTGTGTTTTGTTGTTTGAAGATCATTTGGGTGCTTCAGCGCTGTGCAGTCTCTGAAATTCTGCGAGGCAGACGGAGTGTGAGCGAACCTCATTGTGAGAGGCCTGCAGGATAGCACGCAAACCGATGTTTTACCCCATTTCACCGGTTAAAGCTTCCATTGTTTGCTGACGAGGATGATTGAAGCATCGAAGCGAGTGCAGAGGAGGAGCACCGGCTACCTGTCCTTTGATCACTCTGCTACACTACCAGACAGGGGCTCGCCACTGCAGAAAGTGTCGCCCAGGTACTTTTTTCTGGATTTTGGAAGTGGGCTTGAACTATAAAACCTGTTTTTTCCGTCTTATAGTTCTTATATTCTGTGCTTTTTCACCTGATCTTCTAGTTTTTTGTGCGGGGAGGGGGATTTGGGGATTGATGTGCCTGATCCGTTTTTGTTTGTTTTTTGTTTTGTGGGGAGGTGGGATTTGGGGGTTGATGATGTGCTGCCTTTCTTTTTCTCTTGGTTTCATGGCTACCCAGAGAATTGAAGAATTTCAGAGACATTGGCTTTGATAATGAAAAGAACCTTTGAACCTTTGATTCTTGTCAAAGACTGGAAGATCAGAGATCCTCTTATTCTAAAATCCTCCATCAGAAACACGTCATTGGCAGTTGACAGCAACAGCATTTTCTTTTATATTTTTTCTGTTTTCAGTGCTCCCAGTGCAACCTCCTCCTCATAAGTGACGTCCAATGCAGATTGGTGATCAGTTAATCGACCACTGGGGATCACTTATTCCCTTATCACTTATCATTTATCACTACATCTGCAATAACAAAGAGGGTTTTCTGGTGGCCATCCAAAGCAGACATATAAGATATGCTCCTATAAGACATAAGAGTAGAATTGGGCCAGTTAGCCCATTGAATCTGCTCACATCATGGCTGATTTATTATCCCTCTCAACCCCATTCTCCTGCCTTCTTCCCGCAACATTTGATACCCTTACTAATCAAGAAGATATCAACCTCCACTTTAAATATACACAATGACTTGGCCTCCACAGCCATCTGTGGCAATGAATTCCACAAATTTATCAACTTCTGGTTAAAGGAATTCCTCCTCATCTCTGCTTTAAAGAGATGTCCTCGTACTCTGAGGCTGTGCCATCTGGTCCTAGACTCCCCCAACCTCTCCATGTCCACTCTGTCTAGGCCTTTCAATATCTGATAGGCTTCAATGAGAAGCCCCTCATTGTTCTAAGCTCCTGTGACCAGATCCAGAGCCATCAAATTCTCCTCATATGTTAACCCTTTCATTTCCAGGATCATTCTTGTGAACTTCTTCCGAACCCTCTGCAACACCAGTACATCCATTCTTAAGTAAGGGGTTTAAATCCTTCTCAGTACTCTAAGTGCAGCCTAATAAAAATAATAATAATAATAATAAATACTTTACTGATCCCAAGTGGGAAATTCTTTTGTTACAGCAGTAACATTTAAAAACACACTTAACAGTGTGCAGACTTAACTAATAATAAAGTACAGAATAATAATATACACAATAATAGAACATAGAAATCTACAGCACATTACAGGCCCTTCAGCCCACAATATTGTGCCGACCATGTAACTTACTCCAGAAACTGCCTAAATTTCCCTACTGCATAGCCCTCTGTTTTTCAAAGTTCCATGTACCTATCTAAGAGTGCCTTAAAAAACCCTATTGTATCCGCCTCCACCACCATCACCGGCACTGCATTTCACACACCCACTACACTCTGTGTGGAAAACTTACCCTTGACATCCTCTCTGTACCTACTTCCAAGCACCTTAAAACTATGCCCTCTCATGCTGGCCATTTCAGCCCTGGGAAAAACCCTCTGACTGCCCACATGATCAATGCCTCTCATCATCTTATACACCTCTATCAGGTCACCTCTCATCCTCTGTCGCTGAAGGAGAAAAGGCCAAGTTCACTCAACCTATTCTGACAAGGCAAGCTCTCCAATCCAGGCAATATCCTCGTAAATCTCCTTTGCACTCCTTCTATAGTATCCACATCCTTCCTGTAGTGAGATAACCACTACACCACATAGTGAGGTAATAATTGACCAACGTTCAATAATGTACAATATAATAAAACAGAGACTATTGTACTATGATGAGTGTTCTCCTGTCGCACAGAGATGAATTGTTGCATATACTAATTGCATTTAGTAGGAAAGATTTTCTATAACAATCCTTGTGAACGTGGAGCTGAATAAGCCTGTTTGAAAGGGTGTTCCATTGCTTATTCAGTAGGTCATGGACAGGATGTGCCTGATTGTTCATAATGGATAAGTTTGTTTAGTGACCTCCTCTCCACCACTATCTTAGAAGAGTTTTTTTGCAGCACCAGCACTGATACTGCTCCCCCAACATAAAGCTGCAAAGTAGACTGCACTTGATACAACAGACTGGTAAAATGAATGCTAACATTGCATTTATCTTCCTTATCACTGACTCAATCGACAAGTTAACCTTTTGGGTATCTTACACGACGACTCCCAAGACCCTTTGCAACACCGATTCCTGAATTAGCTCCCTGATTAGAAAATAATCTATGCCTTTATTCTTTATACCAATGTATATGACCAAATACATCCCTACAATATATACCATCTGCTACTTCTTTGCCCATTCTGATCATCTAAGTCCTTCTGCAGACTCCTTGCTTCCTCAACACTACTTGCCCAGCCACCATTGCTTTGTACCGTCTGCAAACTTGGCCTCAAAGTCATCAATTCCATCATCCAATGCATTGACATATACAGTAGCATGAAAAATAACATTCCCAAAACCAAATCCTGCAGAACATCTCTAGTGACCGACAACCAAACAGAAAAGGTCCCCTTTATTCCCACTCTTTGCCTCTTGTCAGTCAGCCAAACTTCCATTTATACTAGTACTTTTCCTGTAATGCCATGGGCTATTAATTGTTTAGCAGGCTCATGTGTGCACCTTGTCAAAGAACTTCTGAAAATCCAAGTTAACAATATCATCACACATCAAAGTTGCTGGTGAACGCAGCAGGCCAGGCAGCATCTATAGGAAGAGGTACAGTCGACGTTTCAGGCAAAGGCTCTCGGCCTGAAACATCGATTGTACCTCTTCCTATAGATGCTGCCTGGCCTGCTGCGTTCACCAGCAACTTTGATGTGTGTTGCTTGAATTTCCAGCATCTGCAAAATTCCTGTTGTTAACAATATCATCCACTGACTCCCTTTATCTATCCTATATTTACTCAAAGAATTCTGAAGGATTTGTCAGGCAGGATTTCCCCTTAAGGAAACCACGTTGACATTGGCATATTTTTATCATGTGCCAAGTATTCCAAAATTTCATCCTTAATAATGGATTCTAACATCTTCCCAACCATTGAAGTCAGGTTAACTGTCCTATAATTTCATGTCCTTTGCCTTCCTCCCTTCTTAAAAAATGGAGTGACATTTGCAATTTTCCAGTTCTCCAGAAGCATTCCACAATCTAGCGATTCTTCAAAGATCACTATTAATGTCTCCACAGTAACTTCGGGTAGTCCATCCAATCCAGTTGGCCTTTCTATCTTCAGACCTTTCAGCTTCCCAAGCACATTCTCCGAGTAATAGTAACTATACTCACTTCTGCCCTCAACATTCTCAAATTTCTGGCATACTGCTGGTGTCTTCCACAGTGAAGACTGACGCAAAATACTTATTAATCTGTCCACCATTTCTTTGTCCCTCATTACTACCAGTGTCATTTTTCAGCAGTCCAATATACACTCCCACCTTATAATCCCAATTCCCATTACCACAGTGATAGACTGTCCACAATCTCCTTTACTATGCCTGACCACATTGATGCCTGTCATAAGTTGGAGAGTAACACCTCATATTCCTTCTTGGTGTCTCCAAGCTGAGGGTACGATTCTTCTAACTTCCTGCAAACCTTCCCCTCTGTCCCCCATTTTCATTTACTCTTCTTCCACTAGCCCCATCACCCCTTCTTTTACCTCTCTCGTGCCTGTCAGTCTGCCCAACATGCATACATTCCCCTCCTCTGGTTCCCCTCTTCTTCTCTTTCCTTCTATTCCATGGTGCACTGACCTCTCTTATCAGATTCCACCTTCTTCAGCCTTTAATCACTTCCACCCATCACTTCACAGCTTCTCACATCATTCCCACTTTTCCATCCCATCCTCACCTACCCTTCTTCCCCCTCCCACCTGGTTTCACCAATCACCCACCTCAATCTCTTCTCCTTCCCCCTACCCCTTTAGTCTGGATTCTCTGGATTCTCCCCTCTTTCTTTCCAGTCCTGATGAAGGGTCTGGACCCGAAATGCCAACTGTTCATTTCCCTCCATCAATGCTGCCTGTACCATTGAGTTCAAAGGTTTAAAGGTTCATTTATTATCAAAGTATACAACTCTGAAATTCTTCTTCTCCAGATAGGCATGAACCCAGAAAGAAAAGAATGACAGCACCATCATTAACCCTCAAATCCCACCTCCCCACACAAAAAAATGAACAAAATTGGGATAGGCACATCTTCCCCCAAATCCCACTCTCCTGCACACAGAAAATGTGAAAGATCGGGTGAAAAACACTGAATATAAAAAAACTATAGGACTAAAAAAAGTCTATAGTCCAAGTCCATATCCAAAACACAGAAAACCTGGGTAACATTCTCTGGGTGCAGCAGCTGGGATTGCCCTCTCCGTAGCAGAGAGATTCCACCAATAATCAAAAGGCAGCCTCCCTCTCCGTAGTACAGCGATCAAAAGGCAGGCAGCTGGCGCCCACCTTCTGCATTCGCCCTGATGTTTCAATCTCCCTCGTCACTTTAATCAGCAAGCAATATAAGCTTTAATCAACAAGATGGAGTCAAACATCATCTCGCGCCCTGTCCGGCAGCCCTCTCGCCACGAGGTTCCTGCACACTGCCTCTGCTTCCCGGGATCCTCTGCTCCAGCATATTACGTGTTTTGCTCATTTTCTTTTAGATGTGATTATCGATTACTCTCAGAAGCGGAAACTTTGTTGAGGCTGATCTGATTTTGGCCTCAGTTCCACTTTCCTATCCATTCCTGCAATATTCCACCACCATGTATCCATAAAATCTATCTTAGCCTTGAATATATCCAATGATTCAATGGGGCAGAGAAGAAATTCCTGTCTTCCTGCCCAGTACCCTCCTCTCCTCCTTCCTTTCATTCCATGGTACATTGTCATCTCCTATCAGATTCCACCTTCTTCAGCCTTTTATCACTTCTGCCCATCAATTCCCAGCTTCTCACATCATTCCCACTTTCCCGTCCCATCCCCACAGTGAAGGTGAGTAGGATATGGAGGCAGAGGTATATGTGGAAGTAACATTTGAAGCCCCGCATTCAAACAGCCCTTCAGTGAAGGTCAGCACTGTCGCCGGAATATTTCTGATTATCGTCTAAACTTGCAGCTTGCCAACTGCACATCCGCCTACTTCTGACTTGCTAACTCAGTCCAGGAAAAGATCTGTCTTATCTTGAAGATCAACAGCATTTTATGCTCACCACCCCCTCCCCTCCCCTTGAGGATCCTGGGAGATCAGGTTTTTGAAACGCCTGACTTCGGATGACAGCTCAGCGGCTATAACAATTATAACAGTCCCTTCTACTCTCCACCACTGCACACACTGGGTGGAGGTATTTTCATAATTGTTCTAATTGCAGCAGGCATAACACTCACAATTTAACTGGAGAGAAAAGAAATCGTAGGTTTTCACAGCTGGCAGTCTGTTTTTAGTTAAAAGACTGTCCAATCTAAGTTCTGGAAGGGAATGAAAGAAATAAAAATGCAGTAAATCCTTGAACTCAGAAATCTGACCATGTTTATAGTCAAATTGAAAGATCTGACTGAAAAATAAGACCTTGTCTGTTTCAGCCAGGAAGAGCATTGGATGCACTCAAGGCTGTTTGTAACACTTGCACATTAGGAACACACTGTGACACTTTCCTATAATCTTATCTTTAATGGGCCCATAATAAAGACAACAGCTTTACTGGTCCAACACACAACAAAATGTTGGAGGAAGTCAGCAGGTTAAGCAGCATCTGTGGAGGAAAATAATGAAGTACTGATAAAGAGTCTCAGACTGAAATGCTCACAGCCCATTTCCCTCCATAGACGCTGCCAGATTTGCTGAGCTCCTGCAGCAATTTGAGAGTGTAGCTCAAGATTTATAGCATCTGCACAATTTTTTTGTCTCAGTTTTTTTAGTGAGTGGCTATTTTAACAGCTCACACATCGGGCAGTTGCTTTAGTCTTGTCTTCAATCAATGTCTGCATTCGTACTTTCCAGAAGCATCAGTGGTTCGAAGTGAGGAACAATGGTTCAACTTCCCACAGCGTGCCCTTATTGTCCAGTTATTGTTGACAATCTTTGTTAGCATGAGAGCCAAAATCAGCCTATGGTATCCTTTGACTCTGGAGACATGGCATTTTAACTAGTTATTCACTAGTGATAGCCTAAACCTGTAGAATGGTAGCCCATAGCAATGGGTGGTTTGACCCATTTGAGATGAAAAAGATGAATCCAATAGGCGACATAACTGGAATGTTACATATTTATCCTGATGAAGAATCTCAGCTTGAAATGATAACTGTTAATTCCCCTCTACAAAAGTTGCCAGGCCTGCTGAGTTCCTCCAACATTTTATGTTTGTTGCTATGCATTTATCCAATTCTCTGTGGAATATGTATAGTGACCATCACAAGCAAATTTCCCTCAAAGGTTCCTGTACTCAGCAGCTAGAGGTTGACAGCTGATAGTGCAATACTGGTGACCTAAGCATCATAGAATTACCAGATGACTAGAGAACAATATAAGGCCATTCAGCCCATCGTGCTTTTGCAGGCTCTCACCATTTCCATCAATCCCCTCAGCACTTTTACTGAAGACTTGAAATTTTTTCCTCATCATCTATTCATCGAATTTTCTCTTGACCAACTGTGGAAACCACCTCCAGTACTTCAACAGGTAGCACACTCCAGATTTCTGTCTCAAAGAGTTTCTCCAGATTCCTGTGCCAGAGTGTTTCTCTGCAGGTCTGTAACACTGGTTTCATTTTGATTAAACATCTCCTCTGGCCAATCAAATTGGATTGGTCTTGGTCCTTGGATTGACTGTGAGATTGACCTGGTAAAGGAGAAATGCTGTCCTCATCTCAGGGGCTGATGCTTCTGTAGTGCAGTGTCCTACTGTCTGGTGCAGATCAAAGTCGAGGTTATCGTCATAAATACCTGCATGGACAGGTGCAATGAAAAACGAACTTGCAGCAGTATTGCAGGCACAGAGTGTCATATAGGAAGAGGAGAGAAAAGTCAGATGGGGTGGGTTCTATCCCACAAACTATTTGTCAATGACAGTGGACAGTGATCTTGCAAAGGTGGGAAAATGAAGGGAAAACAGAGCACATCAGAGGAAACTGGCAGCCAGTAAGGTCCAGTCCACCAGCACAGACAGGATTCTGGGTAGCCACTTTGAAGCTGAACAATAGGCTGAAAGCAAATTAGCAGCATCAGAGCACAGACGACAGCCTCGTCATCTCCATAAGGACAGAGAGCTCCCTAATGGGTGCTCTGCCTGTAAGATCATACTCAATAGCTGTCCTTTCAGGTAGACTCAGACCATCACAGAAATGAAGTAGTATTCCTTCACATGGTTCATTACAGTTCAATACCACCCAGTCTCTGCTACATCTGATGCTCTCTCCACTACCTCCAGGAAGATTAAATTCAGCTCAGCTGTGGGCAGGCAACTGGCTTCCCAGAAACTCCTACCTTTGGCATTGTCCTGCTTAATGCAAACATGCTCTACTTAGGTGAAAAAGCACAAATAACTCTGGAAAAAATTAAGGCAACATGTTATCTTGCCATCACTCACTATCTCGGCTTGGCTAAAGAAAGGCTTTAGCACCAAGAAGAGTTCCAGCTTTGAAAATCCACACATTTTTCCAGTAAATACATTAGTCTGACTTCCTGATGAACTTGAATAATGACGAAGGCCACACAATGCCCTGGAACGATACTGGCAAGGAGCTGTGCAGATAAATCAGTATAAGTTACACTAAGGCTCGAGCGGTACACACCTTGATCAGTGGTTATCAGGGAGTATTTCCTGGGCCAAGCATTCAGGGTTAATTGATCTTCCCGAGGCCATCCTGAGTAGAGAAAATGGGAAAGGGAGAGGGAGAAGAATTCTGATTCGAGAGGTGAGAGTAAGAGAGAAAATGGGAGTGAGTTTAGGAGTGGGAAACGAAGAGGGAGTGAGAGTGGGTGGGAGAAGGAGTAGGAGTGGGATTGGGAGAAGGAGAGGGAGGGAGTGGGAGTGGCAGAGGGAATAGAAGTGGGAGTGAGAGAGGGAGGGGATGAGAGAACAGGATTGGGAGTGGGGGAGAGGGAGAGGAAGAGGGAATCGGATTGGGAGTGGGGGAGAGGGAGTGGGAACAGGATTGGGAGAGGATGAGAAAATTGGATTGGGAGAAGGGGAAAGGTTGGGACTAGGAGAAGGAGAGAGAAAATGATTGAGAGAGGGAGGGAGAGAGAGTGGGAGAGGAAATGAAAATGGAAGATGGAGAGGAAGAGAAAATAGTAGGAGTGGGAGCGGCAGAGAGAATAGAAGTGGGAGTGGGGGCGGGAGAGAGGGAATGGGAGAGGGAGAGAGTGGAAGAGGGAGAAATGGGGAGTAGGAGTAGGAATGGCAGTAGAAATAGGAGTAGGAGTTGAGGGGGAATGGGAGAGGGAGAGGTAGAGGGAATGAGAGAGACAGAGGGAGAGAGCGAAAGAGGGAGAGAGTGGGAGAGGGAGAGTTTGGGAGTGGGTGTAGGCGTAGCAGAGGCAGAAGAAATAGGAGTGGGATAGAGAATGGAATTGGGATAGGGAATATATCTGAGGATAAGGAGTTTCATGGAAAATACATACTCACTTGATGCACTTGAAGGAGCTGAGTCTGGTTCACAAAGCACCACTGGAAACTAAGTAAGAGAGGAAGGGAGAGAAAAGAGGAAGGGAGAGAAAAGGAGGAAGGAAAGATAGAGGAGGAAAAGGAGAAAGAAAGCTAGGAAGGAAAGGAAAGAAAAAATAAGGAATGAAAAGATAGGAGAGGAAAACATAAACAAGTAAAGTGAAAGTTGGAGCATGCTGCAATATTATTACTCTGCATCAAGACTTACCATTTGCAGATGTCAATGTCCCACAAATAGCAGTGAGACATAAGAACTAAGGAATATGGACAGAGTTCTCCAGCTTGTCCTCTGCCTGTCCCTGGAATATGTGGCAATATCCTGGGAAGCAGAGGTGAGTTGTTCAGCCAGCACCTGCTGGTTATCCTTTCTCACCAAACATCCCGGTTATCATGAACACAGAGGCATGGGACGCACATGCCATTAACACTGGAGCATTTCCGCTTCACTATAAATGCTGAACCTTTTCCCTGCTGGTTACTCAGAATCAGGTGAAGTAATACCGTGACCCCAGTGGCTGTCATATAGAACATAGGACATAGAATAGTACAGCACAGTACAGGCCCTTCGGCCCACAATGTTGTGCCGACCCTCAAACCCTGCCTCCCATATAAGCCCCCACCTTAGATTCCTCCATATACCTGTCTAGTAGTCTCTTAAACTTCACTAGTGTATCTGCCTCCACCACTGACTCAGGCAGTGCATTCCACGCACCAACCACTCTCTGAGTGAAAAACCTTCCTCTAATATCCCCCTTGAACTTCCCACCCCTTACCTTAAAGCCATGTCCTCTTGTATTGAGCAGTGGTGCCCTGGGGAAGAGGCACTGGCTATCCACTCTATCTATTCCTCTTATTATCTTGTACACCTCTATCATGTCTTCACTCATCCTCCTTCTCTCCAAAGAGTAAAGCCCTAGCTCCCTTAATCTCTGATCATAATGCATACTTTCTAAACCAGGCAGCATCCTGGTAAATCTCCTCTGTACCCTTTCCAATGCTTCCACATCCTTCCTATAGTGAGGTGACCAGAACTGGACACAGTACTCCAAGTGTGGCCTAACAAGAGTTTTATAGAGCTGCATCATTACATCGCAACTCTTAAACTCTATCCCTCGACTTATGAAAGCTAACACCCCATAAGCTTTCTTAACTACCCTATCCACCTGTGAGGCAACTTTCAGGGATCTGTGGACATGTACCCCGAGATCCCTCTGCTCCTCCACACTACCAAGTATCCTGCCATTTATTTTGTACTCTGCCATGGAGTTTGTCCTTCCAAAGTGTACCACCTCACACTTCTCCGGGTTGAACTCCATCTGCCACTTCTCAGCCCACTTCTGCATCCTATCGATGTCTCTCTGCAATCTTTGACAATCCTCTACACTATCTACAACACCACCAACCTTTGTGTCATCTGCAAACTTGCCAACCCACCCTTCTACCCCTACATCCAGGTTGTTAATAAAAATCACGAAATGTAGAGGTCCCAGAACAGATCCTTGTGGGACACCACTAGTCACAATGCTCCAATCTGAATGTACTCCCTCCACCACCACCCTCTGCCTTCTGCAGGCAAGCCAATTCTGAATCCACCTGGCCAAACTTCCCTGGATCCCATGCCTTCTAACTTTCTGAATAAGCCTACCATGTGGAACCTTGTCAAATGCCTTACTAAAATCCTTATAGATCACATCCACTACACTACCCTCATCTATATTCCTGGTCACCTCCTCAAAGATCTCTATCACGCTTGTTAGACACGATCTGCCCTTCACAAAGCCATGCTGACTGTCCCTGATCAGACCATGATTCTCTAAATGCCTATAGATCCTATCTCTAAGAATCTTTTCCAACAGCTTTCCCACCACAGACGTAAGGCTCACTGGTCTATAATTACCCGGACTATCCCTACTACCTTTTTTAAACAAGGAGACAACATTCGCCTCCCTCCAATCCTCCGGTACCATTCCCGTGGACAACGAGGACATAAAGATCCTAGCCAGAGGCTCAGCAATCTCTTCTCTCGCCTCGTGGAGCAACCTGGGGAATATTCCGTCAGGTCCTGGGGACTTATCTGTCTTAAAGTATTTTAACAACTCCAACACCTCCTCTCCCTTAATATCAACATGCTCCAGAACATCAACCTCACTCATATTGTCCTCACCATCATCAAGTTCCCTCTCATTGGTGAATACCGAAGAGAAGTATTCATTGAGGACCTCGCTCACTTCCACAGCCCCCAGGCACATCTTCCCACCTTTATCTCTAATCGGTCCTACTTTCACTCCTGTCATCCTTTTTTTCTTCACATAATTGAAGAATGTCTTGGGGTTTTCCTTTACCCTACTTGCCAAGGCCTTCTCATGCCCCCTTCTTGCTCTTCTCAGCCCCTTCTTAAGTTCCTTTCTTGCTTCCCTATATTCCTCAATAGACCAATCTGATCCTTGCTTCCTAAACCTCATGTATGCTGCCTTCTTCCACCTGACTAGATTTCCCACCTCACTTGTCACCCATGGTTCCTTCACCCTACCATTCTTTATCTTCTTCACCGGGACAAATTTATCCCTTACGTCCCGCAAGAGATCTCTAAACATCGACCACATGTCCATAGTACATTTCCCTGCAAAAACATCATCCCAATTCACACCCGCAAGTTCTATCCTTATAATTTGCCTTTACCCAATTAAAAATTTTCCTATCCTCTCTGATTCTATCCTTTTCCATGATAATGCTAAAGGCCAGGGAGCGGTGGTCACTGTCTCCCAGATGCTCACCCACTGAGAGATCTGTGACCCGACCCGGTTCATTACCTAGTACTAGATCTAGTATGGCATTCCCCCTGGTCGGCCTGTCCACATACTGTGACAGGAATCCATCCTGGACACACTTACCAAACTCTGCCCCATCTAAACCCTTGGAACTAATCAGGTGCCAATCAATATTAGGGAAGTTAAAGTCACCCATGATAACAACCCTGTTATTTTTGCACCTTTCCAAAATTTGCCTCCCAATCTGCTCCTCTGTATCTCTGCTGCTACCAGGGGGCCTATAGAATACCCCCAGTAGAGTAACTGCTCCCTTCCTGTTCCTGACTCCCACCCATATTGACTCAAAAGAGGATCTTGCTACATTATCCACCCTTTCTGTAGCTGTAATAGTATCCCTGACCAGTAATGCCACCCCTCCTCCCCTTTTTCCGCCCTCTCTATTTCTTTTAAAAGCACTGAAATCCAGCAATATTGATAATCCATTCCTGCCTTGGTGCCAGCCAAGTCTCTGTAATGGCCACTACATCATAATTCCATGTATGTATCCAAGCTCTCAGTTCATCACCTTTGTTCCTGATGCTTCTTGCATTGAGGTACACACATTTCAGCCCTTCTACCTTACTGTCTTTACACCGTTTATTCTGCTTCTCTTTCATCAAAGCCTCTCTGTATGTTAGATCTGGCTTTACTCCATGCACTTCTTTCACGGCTCTATCGCTCTGGGTCCCATCCCCCTCGCAAATTAGTTTAAACCCTCCCGAACCATGCTAGCAAACCTACCTGCAAGGATATTGCTCCCCCTCGAGTTCAGGTGCAACCCATCCAATCTGTACAGGTCCCACCTTCCCCAGAAGAGATCCCAATGATCTAAAAATCTAAAACCCTGCTCCCTGCACCAACTCCTCAGCCACGCATTCAACTGCCATCTCCTCCATTTCTTACCATCACTGTCACGTAGCACTGGCAGCAATCCTGAGAACATCACCCTTGAGGTCCTGTTCTTCAGCCTTCTGCCTAATTCCCGAAACTCACACTTCAGGACCTCATCCCTCTTCCTGCCTATGTCGTTGGTCCCAACATGTATCACGACTTCTGGTTGCTTTCCCTCTTGTACCAGGATGTCATGCACCCGGTCAGAGACATCCCAAACCCTGGCACCCGGGAGGCAACAAACCATGCGGGTGTCCTTCTCACGTCCACAAAATCTCCTGTCTGCTCCCCTGACTATAGAGTCTCCAATGACGACAGCTCTCCTCTTCTCCGTCCCACCCTTCTGCACCACAGGGTCAGACTCAGTGCCGGAGGCCCTGCCACTGTGGCTCACACCTGGTCGGTCGTCCCTGCAAACAGTATCCAGGACGGTAAACTTATTATTCAGGGGAATGGCTACAGGGGTGCTCTGCACTACCTGTCTGCTCACCTTCGCTTCCCCTCTCTGACTGTCACCCAATGACCTGCTTCCGACAGCCTAGGTGTGACTACCTCCCTGTAGCTCTCATCTATGACTGCCTCATTCTCTCTTACGAGTTGAAGGTCATCCAGCTGCTGGTCCAGATTCCTTACACGGTCTTCCAGATCGCCCAGCTGTATGCACTTCTGGCAGATGTGACTCTGCGGGAGAGGGACGTTCCCCCAAGACTGCCACATCTCACATTGGAGGCACATCACCGTCTCAGGAGACATTGTAAAAACTAACTGCGAGCTAGCTTGTCCTCCACCTCTTCTCATCGAAGCCTCTCGGTTCATCATCACTGTGGTGTTACATAGATGGAACCTGCAGCCGGAAACTAACAAGAAGCAAACCCAGTTTTCTGCTCTCCTCAACTGCAGGACTGATTCCAAAAACAACAATTTATTGGATAGCTAATTCTCAAGGGCGTTGAGCAGCAAGACCCCATCACTAAACACCACCCAAAGAACAAACTCTGCCAGATTTAAGGTTGCACTTGCTTCCTAACTTCAGTTGGCAAAGTGCTGAAACCAGGTGCATAGTTTTCCAAGTATTACGCCAATGGGCAGGCTGGCTGTCTGCAGACAGCTCAGCTGCTGGAGTGACACGCCAGAAGGGTGGCAGATTATCTTGTGTAGCCAACAAGCTGAAGAGTAAGAGAAGCTGTTATCAGTGGCACTCCTGCTGAAACCGACGTTTCAGTGGGAAAGTCTGCAGGGAGCTGCATCCAACTGCTTCGTTTTGTAACTCTGAAAACCAACTGAAAGAAAAACATGGGAGGCAGGAAAATGTGTCTACTTGGTTCTCACTTTCCTTTTTTTCAGTGAGGCATTCACACAAGACATAGTGGTGTAATGACATACTATATGCCATTTATGTACTTCTTACACATAAGCCATAATCAATTATGTAAACAAAGAATGTGTAATCAAGGTTACTCAAATATTTCGGAAATATTAAATATGCTACGCTCCTCCTTGCTTAGCTATGAGCAACTCAATAAAGAATGCATCTCAGTTCAAATATCTAAAGTACTGCTCTCAAGTTATCTTACATTTTATATATACAGTACATAAATATACCTATATATATTGTGTATGTATGTGCACAGTATACTATATAATAAAACTTCTATATAGACATGCATAGCATTGTAAATTCAGGAAATTTTAAGGAGTCCCATTCAGGCCTAGAGATTTAATCACCTTGGAGGATATCTTACTCATTTGCGATAATGACTTTCCTGAAAAGAGCTAGGGGGTGGGTGTCACTCTGCTTGGCAGGTGAGACTTGTGGCTGTGAAACAATCTCAGGCTCCGCGACTTCCTCTGTGGTATTAGTACAAGTTGACTCTGGGACTGCGGGAAGTGTTCTGACAGCTCTGGCCTGCTTTCTTCTCTAGCAATTGACTCTGCTCTCCTCAACTGATCAATGTGTCATCTCTCGATGACATCAGATGCAATCGCCACTGTGTAGCAGAGTGGTCCAGTTCTGTTCTTAATCTTTCCAAGTACCAACTTTTGATCTCTGTAGTCCCTTGCCAGGACTAGGTGTCCAGAAGTGAAACATTGAACTCATTGTTTGATGAGTCCCCAATCTGTCTTAGTTGTTTGTCCTGCATACTTCTTCTGAGATTGGGTTTGAGCAGATCCAAGCGTGAGCACAAGGGATAACCCAGGAACAGCATAGTTGATGAGTTGTTGATTGTGGAGTGTGCTGCATTGCGATATGCAAGGAGGATATTGACGAGCTTCTGGTTCAGTATCAGTGTAGTGCGTTCTGCTGGTTTTGCTTGCAATGCATTCTTTAGACTCTGGACAAACCTTTCCAACAAGACTCTTGTAGCTGGGTGGGACGGTGCAGATATAATATGTCTTATTTCCGTTCATTTTCAGGAACGGCGGAAACTGTTCTGCAACAAACTGTGGTCCATTGTCACTGACGAAATGTTCTGGAGCACCAGTCCTTGCAAAGAGGCTTGACAATAGATGAAGTGGAGGTTATTGGGAACTCTTTGTAGCTGCATCCACTGCTACCAAGAAATCTGTGCGTATGAATAGTCTGGCAACATCCAGATGATTCCTCTGCCAGGAAAATCCAGACCATTCCCAGGGGTGGAGAGATTCTGCTGTTGGCATCTTCTAGATGTGTTGGCATCCTGAACAGTGTATGGCAAGTTGTTTGATCAGCTGATCTATCCCAGGCCGCCAGACAAAGCTTCAAGCCAAAGCTTTTATTTTGACCATGCCTAGATGACCAGCATGTAGATCCTCCAACACTTTAACTCTCAGCTTGGATAGTAAACCTCTTAATCCTCACATAAGGCAATCCCTGTTAAGGAGAAATTTATCGCCATGCTGGAAACAAATGGAGGAACTGGAATTTCTGCTGTATGTTCCAGACATTTTGGGGGGCCATGTACACCCTTTTGATCACCTCTGCATTAGTGAGAAAACATCATAAGGAGTGTCGTCTATTGTAAATTTTTCAGGTATTCCCTTTTTCTAGGGTAACAGGACAATCCATAAGCATTTACATAATTAGTTGTCCTCTTGAATTCGACCTTGTAATTGTGTACTCCAAGAAACAGAGCCCATCTCTGCATTTGTGTCACTGCTGTTCGTGGAACGTCCTTCTGTGGATTGAGAATGGACACTAGTGGTGGATGATCAGTAATGAAGGTAAGCTCTCTCCCATACAAGTACTGGTTGGAATGTTTTTCACTCTAAACCAGACTGAAGGCCTCTCTGTCAATCTGTGTGTAATTCTTCTCTGCAGCAGTAAGGGTATTAGTGTATTCACTTTCATCACTCATCACTCATGATATGATTGCACCTATACCATAAGCAAGGCATCGCAGACAAGCTTCACTGAACAATATCGATCATAACATATGAGCACAGTGTCTGATGTCATCAATTCCTTTACCTTTTGGAAAGACACCTCACACGGCTTTTTCCATTCCTTCCTGATCTGTAGCAATGAGTTCAAGGGGTGGAACACATTGGCTAGGTTTGGCAGGAACCCATTATAGTAACAAATACTAAAAAGTACCACAACTCTGACATGCCCTTTAGCCTTGGGGCATTCACCACTGCTTGAAATTTCTCAGCACACTCGTGTAATTCTTATGTGTCAATGGTGTAACCACAGTAAGTGATGCTTGGTTTAAAGAATTCACACTTGTGCCACGCTCTGAGCCCATAAACTTTCTAATCTTTTTAATACTGTCTTGAGATCTTGGAGATGTTCATTTCCATCATCACCAGTAACAATCATGTTATCTGGATAACACTAAAGTGTCTGTGCAGTCTTGCAGTACCTGGCACACAACATGTTGTTAAACTCCAGGTGCAAATATTATTCCAAAAATGAGCTTATTATAGCTATAAACCCTTTGTAAGTATTTATAGTAAGAAACACATTGGGCTCTTCTTCCATCTCCATCTGTAGGTAGGCCTCAGCTAAGTCCACTTTGCTGAAGTGTTGTCCTCCAGAAAGGTTTGCAAAGGTATCCTCTATCCTGGGCAGAGAGTATTGATATACTATTGAGTTGATCGTGACCTTAAAATCACCACAGATCCTGACAGACCCAACTTTTTGGCGACTGGGACTATTGACATTGCCTATGAGCTCCATTCAATCTTCAAATGAATTCCTTCATCCTCCATGCAATTTAGCTCACAATTTTTCTCTTCTTTATTACAGATATTATAAGGAACTGGATGGTAAAACTTGTGGCTTGTTGGCTGCTGTATTTAATTGTTACGAATGTCTTATCCACATTAATTATCTTTTCTCCAGTACAAGTTCTTAGTCGGATAGCTGCAGGCTTCAGTTTAGTATCTTTGAAATACCGCACAAATTCAATTCGTGGAATGACTGAAACAGCCGAGCCAGTGTCTAATTCCATTTTAATTAATTTGTCATTCCTTTTGGTGTAAGCCATATTCCTTCTCTCTTATTAGTTTTAGCATTTCAAATCTCAAGGCTTCCCTGTACTGGGTCATTTTCATCATTATCAAATGATAATCTGCAAATTATGCAGATTAGTGTTCTTTTTAAAACTGCCACATGATATTTTATCTTTTTCTCTTCTCTGTGCAGTTCATTTATTTTTCTCTGCCGACATACACTTGGTACAGCCGCCGTCATCGTGGCTAACCCTCGAGGTTGAGGATGATGGTCTTCGTTCTGAAGAAGTGGCCCACAGAGTGAAGACGCCGGTGCGTGTATTTGTTTAATGTGTACTTGATGTTGCACTCCAAGACGCACACGATACTTCACAAATCAACCAACTGATTTCAGGGTCATGGAAACCATGACAATTGGAGCTGATGGATTTGTTGCAGCCTTCATCCGCCTTCACAGCCGTTGAGTTCAAAGTAACTTCCTCCGCCTGTTCCACCGTTGAGGTCTTGGTTGGATTGTTCTTTGTCAGGGCCCTCACCCTCGACCTTACCGCCATGGGTGACCCTACCAGGAGCATAGCTCCAGGCGGCATTGCTCTCGGGATCACAGGACCACACAAGCTTCTGCACCGCGACAAGGTGACAATCCACGGAGAAAACTTGGTACAGCATGTGTTCTACTTTATTGGATTTTTTGCAGGTTTCACCTATGAACCTGCATTGGTCTCGTGTATGTTAGCCCCTGCCACAGCAGTGATGCGGTTCAGCTAAGCAGGTTTCTGTTTTGAAATTGCAATTTTGCTCATGCTCACTTTCATTCCTGACTGCAATTCATTTGTATCTCTGACTGCTGGTTCCATTGATTCAGCAATTTCAACTGTTCTTTTCAATGGACTCTCCTTGGAGATCCAATCAACACATACAAAATGCTGGAAGAACTCAGCAGGCCAGGCAGCATCTATGGAAAAATATATAGTCGATGTTTCGGGACTGTCCTGCCGAAGAGTCGTGGCCTGAAATGTCGACCGTACTTTTTGCCATAGATGCTGCCTGGCCTGCTGAGTTTCTACAGCATTTTGTGTGTGCTCCTTAACAAATTGTATGTTCTTCCACTTAATTGCACTCAGTAACACTGGCACTTGCCTTTGTTTATTTAATTTGCTTCAAAATACTGCTCAATTCATTCAGTGTACATCATCCAGTTACAGGGTAACTGTTTGCAATCAAATGCATCTATCTTTCCATTGCAGACATTTATTTTTGCTTCTTTTTATTTATTATTATTATGCAGTATCCACTATTTATGAACTAGTGAGTTTCATCTATTTTCTGCCTTCTTTTGACTTGACCATCTCTCTCCTTCCTAAAGAACATGTGATATGCTTTTAAAAAATTCAAACATCTCCCTCCCTCTTCCAGAGAAAAACATGCCCCATTCTCCTGCCTTCTCCCCATAACTTTGGACACTCTTACTAATCTAGAACCTATCAATCTCCATTTTAAATATACCCAATGACCTGGCCTCCACAACCACCTATGGCAATGAATTCCACAGATTCACCACCCTCTGGCTAAAAGAAATCTTCCTTATAGTTGTTCTAAAGGGACTTGCTTGTATTCTGAGCCTGTACCCTCTGGTCCTGGACTCCTACACTATAGGAAACATCATCTCTACATCCACTCTATCTAGGCCTTTCAATGTTCAATGGGTTTCAATGAGATTCTCATTCTCCCATACTCCTGCAATTACAGGCTCAGCGACAACAAGCACTCCTCATACATTAAACTTTTTATTCCCAAGATCATTCTCGAGAACCACTTCTGGAATCTCTCCAATGCCAGCATACCTTTGCTTTGATCTGGAACCCAAAACTGCTCACAGTACCCCAAATGTGGTGGAACCAATGTTTTATAAAGCCTCACTATCACATCCTTGCTTTTACAGTCCAGTCGAAATGAATGCTAACATTGTATTGTTGATTTGTTTGACTTCCAAGATTGAATCTAATTGATGATGAAGCACTCAACATGTACATTTACATTTCTGTCATGTTTATAATGCAGAAGTCACTGTAAGACTGCAGCCTAAATTTCCTTCACTGCCTCTACTTCCTCTAGACCGCCAATCCCACATTGCTGTGCTGTGCGGCTTTGACTGAACTGGCATTAAGTGCAGCTGTCCATCATTTCTCCTGTCTGGTGCCAGTATTGAATTGAATTGACTTTATTACTTACATCCTTCATATACATGAGGAGTAAAGATCTTCATGCTACGTCTCCATCTAAATGTGCAATGTGCAATCATAGTAATTTATAATAAATATTATGTACAACAGGATAGTGATTATAACATAGAAATACGGTTGTGTCAGCATGAATTAAGTAGTCTGATGGCCTGGTGGAAGAAGTTGTCCTGGAATCTGTTGGTCCTGAGTTTTATGCTGTGGTACTGTTTCCTGGATGGTAGCAGCTGGAACAGTTTGTGGTGGGGTGACTCGGGGTCTTCAATGGGTCTTCGGGCCCTTTTTACACACCTGTCTTTGTAAATGTCCTGAATAGTGGGAAGTTCACATCTACAGATGCGCTGGGCTGTCCGCACCACTCTCTGCAGAATCCTGCGATTGAGGGAACTATAGTTCCCACACCAGGCAGCGATGCAGCCAGTCAGGATACTCTCAATCGTGCCCCTATAGAAACTTTATAGAATTTGGGGGTCCATACCAAACTTCTTCAACCGTCTGAGGTGAAAGAGGAGCTATTGTGCCTTATTCACCACACAGCCACGTGAAATCCCTGGTGAAGTTTATGCCAAGGAACTTAAAGCTGTTCACCCTCTCAACCCCAGATTCATTGATGTCAATAGAGGCTGAGCCTGTCTCCATTCCTCCTGTAGTCCACAACCAGCTCCTTTGTTTTTGTGACATTGAGGGAGAGGTTGTTTTCTTGACACCACGTGTCACGGTGATGACTTCCTCTCTGTAGGCTGCCTCATTATCATTTGAGATTAGTCCAATCAGTGTAGTGTCATCAGCAAACTTAATTAGCAGATTGGAGCTGTGGGTGGCGACACAGTCATGGGTATACAGAGAGTAAAGGAGGGGGCTTAGTACACAGCCCTGAGGGGCACCAGTGTAGAGGGTCAGAGGGCCAGAGGTGAGAGAGCCCACTCTTACCACCTGCCGGTGATCTGACAGAAAGTCCAGGATCCAGCTACACAAGGCAGGGTGAAAGCTGAGGTCTCTGAGCTTCTTGTCGAGCCTGGAGGGAGTTATAGTGTTTAATGCTGAACTGTAGTCCAAGAACAGCATTCTCACATAAGCATCCCTCTTCTCCAGATGTGTAAGGACAGTGTGCAGAGCTGTGGCTATTGCATCATCTGTCGATCAGTTGTGTAGATAGGTGAATCGTATGGGGTCCAGTGTGGGTGGTAGCACCCTGCAGATGTAGTCCTTGACCAGCCTCTCAAAGCATTTGCTTGTTATAGAGGTGAGTGCGACAGGACATCAGTTGTTCAGACATGTTACCTTGGTCTTTTTAGGTACCGGAACAATGGTGGATGTTTTAAAGCAGGAGGCCACTCTATACTGGTATTGTCTTAGTCTTTGACTGAAAAGTGAAGAAAATTATTTAGCCACCCGTAGCTGCTGAAGCTTGCTGCTGGGTCCAATTTTTATAGGAACAACATGTTTACTGCAGCGTTCACAACTGCCTTGAAAGAGAAGGAGCTCTGTAAATCTCCCCTGAGGCACGTGATACAACATGATGGGTGTGTGGCTGCAGGGGAAGAATGAATTACACATGATAGCTACAATACCCAGATGTTTGCTTAGAGTTCAGCGAGAGTGAAGCCCCCCTGGCCCCTTTTATTCTAACTTCTGTTCTCTTCCTTTCCAGTTCTGATGAAAGGCCCAAAATATCCACTGTTCACCTCCCTCCATAGACGCTGCCTAACCTGCTGAGCTCCTCCAGTATTTGTGTGTGTTGCTAGTGAGAGTGGAGGGCAGGGTTTAGGATCAGAATCAGAATCACATTTATTATCACTAACATATGTTGTGAAATATATTCTTTTGTGGCCAGGCATAAAAATTGCTATGAATCTCAAAAAATAATTAAATCAGTGAATAAGAATGAAAATGAATGCGCCCCTGCACTTTCTTCCTGATGGCAGTAATGAGAAGAGGGGGAGAAGGTCGTTAATGATGGATGCCACGTTCTTCAGACACTGCAGTTTGAAGATGTCCTCGGTGGAAGAGTGGCTTGTGCCCGAGATGGAGTAGGTTGAGTCAACAAACCTCTGCAGCCTCTTTCAATCCTCTGATTCAGAGTTGTCAAATCAAGTGGTGATGCAAAATGCTCTCCACCATACATCTGTAGAAATTTGTTGGAATCTTTGATGACATAATGCTGCAAATCTCCTCAAGCCCTTAATGAAATATAGCCACAGGCATGCTTTCTTTGTGATTGCTTCAATATGGTGAGCCCAGGGTAGTTTCTCTGAGATGCTGACACCCAGGAACTTGAAACTGTTCACCCTTTCCACTGTTGACCGCTCAATGAGGACTAGTGTGTGTTCTTCCTAATTCCCCTTCCTGAGGTCCACAGTCAGTTCCTTGGTCTTGCTGACATCGAGTGCAAGATTTGTTGTTGCCACACCACTCAACTAGCCAATACATCTTCCTCCTGTATGCCTCCTCATTGCCTTCTGAGATTCTGCCAACAACAAACGTTAATGTCACCTTCCCCACTTCATTTCACAAGCACCACTTTGCTCCAGTTTCTTGAATCATGGAGCAGGGCTACATCAAAGAAGCTTCCTCCTGTAACACTTTCAGTCATTTCTACCAATCCCATTATGATTAATCCTAAGATTATATCCTGGTTTAACTATAATTACAGCCGTTCAATGTTTAATCTGCTATTCTTTCTCAGAACCTTCATTGTCTCAGTAAGATCATCCTAATCTCCTAAACTCAGGTCTTGGCTGGTCTTCCTAAAACTCTCCATTGTAAAACATCACCTTCATCCCAATTCCCAATCCAGAATGCACAGCCCAGGGCAAGTGTACAACACAGAGCACTCAAAGTCATAGGAAACTACAGCATAGGAGCAGACCCTTCAGCCCATTTGGTCCATGCTGAGCCATTTAAACTGCCCAGACCACAGCCATCCATACTCCTACTATCCAAACTTCTCTTAAGTGTTGAAATTGAGTTTGCATGCACCACTTGGACTGGCAGCTCGTTGCACACCCTCATGACCCTCTGAGTGAAGAAGTTTCAGGATTTGAGCTTCATTAGTAATGTCTGCACTTATTGTCTATCCCTAATTGCCCTTGGTAACATAGTGGTGAGCTGCCTTCATGAATGGCTGCAGTCCTCCTACTGAAGAGTTCCCACAGTACTTTTGGCAAAGAAGTTAGAGAACAGGCTGAGAGAAGATGCAGAACCAGTGATCTATTTCCAAGCCATGTTGATGAGTGATAGGCAAGTGATTACAGACTTATAAAATTAAAGCAGAGTACAGACCATTCAACCATGATATTGTGCCAACCTCTAAGACCAATCTAACCCTGCCCTCCTACTTAGTTTTCTCACTTCCCTGTCACTGCACATACGCCATCAATTTCCCTTCATATGTTCCCCACACTTCAGTTTCCCAATAAGCATTGTATCATCAGTAAACTTGGCAATGTTGTGCTTTGTCTCTTCATTTATATTTTTAACATAAATTACAAACAGCAGTAGACTTAGCAATGATCCTTGTTATACCCCACAAGTAACAGCTTGCCAACTGAATAAGATCCATTTATTTTATTTAATGTTTTCTAAATTTTAACTCATCCCCTATCCTACAAGTGGGAGTGAGAGAATGGTTTGGGAAAAGCAAAGTCTCCATTGGGGGAAGAGCTGAGAAATATTTATTAGATGGTAAAAGCTAGGAGCGGCTGCAGAGGGAAGTACTTTCAGTGTTAGTGTCTTTTGCTGAGGTCTTAACAAACGCCTTTTAAATATCTAGGTAAACAAGAACTGCGAGCGCCAATCTATCTTGTTAACTCTCAATAAGAAAAGATTGTTCAAGCATAATTTTTCATTCATAAAACCATTATTTCATAAATCAAAGACTCTGGGGCAAGTAGCACCTAAAATGTAAGACCTTCATTAGCTTCATCACCTCACCTCCTTCTATCTCTGCTAACACTTCCAGCCCCACAGGTTATCTGCACTCCTCCAGTTCTGAATCCACAATCCTCATTGCTCTTCCCTTGACGGCTGTGTCTTTAGCTGCTAGGACTCCAATCATTGGAATTCTCTTCCAACACCTTTGCCTTTTCTCCCCGATACCCTATAAAATCTTTGTCTTTCTCTGAACCTTTTCTTGTAAGATAATAAGACAGAGAAGCAGAATTAGGCCATTTTGCCCATCAAATCTGTTCCAACTTTCATACGATTTTGATCGTCACACTATAGGAAGAATGTCAAGACTTTGGAGAGGGTGCAGAAGAGGTTTATCAGGAGGCTGCCTGGTTTAGATGGCATGTGTTATAATGAGAGGTTGGACAAACTTGCATTGCTTTCTTTGGAGCAGTGGAGACTGAGAGAAGATCTTACAGAGGTTTATAAGATTATGAGAGGCATAGATAGAGTAAGCATAGTATCTTTTTGCCAGGATAGAAATGTCTAATACCAGAGAGCATGCATTGAAGGTGAGAGAGGTAGGTTCAAAGGGGATGTGAGGGGTAAGTTTTTTTACTCAGAGAGTGGTGGGTGCCTGGAATGCCCTGCCTGGTGCGGTGGTAGAGGAAAATACATTACTGGCTTTTTAGAGATGTTTAGATAAGCACATGAATTTGAGGGATATGGACATTGTGTAAGAAGGAGAGATTCTTTTGGGGGGGGTTGGTTGATTTACTTTTTAGCTAGTTCGGCACAACACTGTGGGTTGAAGGGCCTGTTTCTGTGCTGTACTGTTCTATGTTCTAACTTTCAATCATGGCTGATTTTCCAACCTGTTCTTGTGAACCTCCTCTGGACCACTCCCAGAGCAAACACATCCTTCTTTAGATACAGGGCCTGTGTTGCCACCTCTACACACACCTCAGTGCCTCACAAAAAAGAACTCCAGCAAAAGATTATGGGACATATCGTTATATTGAGGGTGCCATATAATACAATATATTTGTTCTCTACCTGTTTTAAGGCTGTACTACGAAGAGGGCTCCAACCTTTCAGGAAAGATTGGGATTTTCCATGGATCTGAGATCATTATCCTGAGAGCTATTTCACATAGTTCCGGATATCACCAAATTAAACTTCCTGTTGCTGTTCAATTTACTGTTCACAAGCTAAAGGTTCAAATTGAAAAGTAAAAATTTATTATCAGAGTGCATACATATCACTGCATACAACCCTGAGATTCTTCTTCCTGTGGGCATGTTTAGCAAATCTTTAGTACAGTAACTGTAAACAGGATTCATGAACAACAATCTGTGCAAATGCAAATATAAATAGGCAGTAATAAATGAGGAGAGCATGCAATAACAAGATAAAGAATCCTTAAAGTGCAATCATTGGTTGTGGGAACACAAGAACTAGAATGAGTGTAGTTATCCTCTTTTGTTCAGAGCCTGATGGTTCAGGAGTAGTAACTGCTCTTGAATCTGGTGCTGGGAGCCTTGAGGCACCCTGTACCTTCTACCTGATGGCAGGACAGAAAAGAGTATGGCCTGGGTGGTGAGGATCTTTGATGATGGAGGTTGCTTTTCTACGGCAACGTTTCATGTTGATGTTTTTGCCACGCTGAACTGACTGGGAGGAAATCAAGGATCCAATTCAACAAGGGGCTATCAATAGAAACTGGTGCAGTCCATTCTGCCCTGAAGAAGGGTCTCGGCCCAAAACATTGACTGTTTATTCCTTTCCCAATTGCTGACTGACCTGTTGAGTTCCTCCAGCATTTTGTGTTTGTTGCTCTGGATTTCCAGCATCTGCAGAATCTCTTGTGTAAATATTGAGTCCCTATTAACTGGGCATTAGGACTCAAAACAAGGTTGAGTGGCATAAATTTACCAACATATGTTAGTGATAATAAACCTGACGCAGAGATTCTAATTGCAAACATAATCATTTCCCAGCCTTTTGCAAGGAAGCCATCACACGGTGAGGCTGGGAACAAGGAGCAACCTCACTGTGTCAGGCTGAGGAGCTGCTCCTCCTGTCCACACTAATCTTCAGGAGGAGAAGGCCAAGGCAGAGGGGACACCAGCTAGACAACTCGAGCAACAGCTGATCTTGAGTTCTCCTTCTCCAACTCAATGTTCCACAAGAGATTATGCTGTCTTCCCATTGAGGAAGGAGGCTGGACAGTGAAACCAAGAATGCAACTTGTAACCATTGGAAAACATAACCCATGCTCCCACCCGGATGAAACAAACACAGTTCTCTTATACAAGATTTCTGGTTGTGTTCCATTGCCCACACAAGTCGTTAGGGTAATGGCAGACAACCAGAAACTTTGCATAAGAGAATCTGTCGCGATCTTCTACTTGGCAACCCAGATACGAGCCACAGCAACACATCTGGCAGAATGCGTTGTTTGCAACTCCCACTCAGGAAATACGTCTTTGCACTTTCTAGTCAGGAGTCAGGCGCTCCCTTCCTTCAGCTAGGGGCTGTGTTTAACAAGTGATGCAAAATTACAAGAGAAATTTTTTTCAGAGCCAGTTCCATCCTTCGGCCTAAATGACTAATCGGTGGACCCACAGTAATCAGAGAGATTTACCCGCATTGCCTTGACAGGAAACATGAACATTTCCTTGTATTTGGGCAGCTGTTATAGAGTGCAGCTGGAGTGATTCCGCTGGGTTTACTTCCTTACATTTTACAAACAATGCACAAAGACTTGTACACTTATGCTGAATGGCAGCTGAGTCAAATCTGGCAGGCTTTAGTTAAAGGTTTTCTTAAAAGTGCTGAAGAATTTCCAATAATGTCTTTACTTACTGCCACTACTTCACCTGCAATACTCAGCTGCAAATAGCTTACTCAATACACCACTGCTCCACCTCAACTGTGCCCAAGCCACAGAAAGATTGCATTTGATATTTTATGATGTAAAGACTTTAATTTACTCTGATAAAACAAAACAAATCAGGTAAATAATGACAAAACTACAAACGTACATACTGCGAGATCTTCCAATTACACGCACACAATGCTAGAGGAACTCAGCAGGTCAGGCAACATCTATGGAAAGGAATAAAGAAATTCCTTGACCCGAAACATCAAATCTTCATTCATTTCCACAGATGCTGTCTGACCTGTTGAGTTCCTCCAGCATTTAATGCGTTGCTTTGGATTTCCAGCATTTGCAGAATTTAGGATCTTCCAGTTGTTCTGCAGCTAATTTCCAAAGTCTGATTGCAGTTGCAATGTCTGCATAGACAGCTTCCACAGGCCCCAAGGGTTAAGACATAGGAGCTGACTTAGGCAATTCAGCCCATCAAGTCTGCCCTGCCATTCTCCCATGGGTGATCTACTTCCCTCTCAACCCCATTCTCCTGCCTTTTCCCTGTAATCTTTGACACCCTTATTAATCAAGAACCTATGGGAACTGGAACGATAGGTCTAAGAATGGGGCAGTTGATATACAACTAGACTCAGTGTGTAGTGAGACTGTAAGGAAGGACAGGTGGATGAAAGGACAAAAGTGTAGTCATTGGGATGAGTTCAAGTGTAAAAGGGGCCAAAATCAAAAAGGGTGATGAACACTGAATGTGCTATATTTTAATGCACGCAGTATGTGGAATTAGGTAGATGATCTTGCAGCACAGTTAGAGGTTGACTGGTATGATGTTGTGGGCTTCACTGAATCGTGGCTGGAACAAGGTCATTGTTGGGAGGTTAACATCCAAGGATAAACATTGTATTGAAAGGACAGGCAGGTAGGCAGAGGGGGTGGTGTGGCTTTGGTTGTAAAAAATGAAATCAAATCCTTACAAAGAGGTGACATAGGACTGGAAAATGTAGAATGCTTGTAGATAGAGTTAAGAAACTGCAAGGGTAAAAAGACCCACATGGGAGTTATATAAAGGCCTCCCAAGCAGTAGCCAGGATGTGGGCTATAAGTTACAATGGGAGATAGAAAAGGCATGTAAAAACGAGAATGTTGTGATAATCAAGGGGGATTTCAATATGCAGGTAGACTGGAAAAATAAAGTTGCTGCTGGATTCCAAAAGAGGAAATCTGTAGAATGCCTGCAAGATGGCTTTTCAGAGAGGCTTGTGGTTGAGCCCAATAGGGGAGTGGCAATTCTGGATTGGATGTTACGTAATGACCCAGATTTGATAGTGAGCATATGGTAAAAGAACCCTTAAGAGACTGTGGTCATTGTGTGATAGAAATCTCCCTGCAGGTTGAAAAGGAGAAGCTGAACTCAAATGTATCTGTTATGCCAAGGTTAAAATTTCTACTGCTATGCTGTGAGGCATTTTATTCTGGCAGTTTTCTGTAAAAGCAATGTGTCCAGCTGGTAAGAATGTTTCAGCTATGGCTAAAGATAAGGAGTCATGTTGAACAACTTAGAAATGTTGTGTCAGCCAATCAGGAGTGGGATGGTAAGGAACATTCTCAAGAGCTGGACAGGAAGAGCTTTCTAAAGGACATTTGCCTGGTTTCGGTTCTTTTGGTGGAAGGTGCAGAGAGAAGAGCACCAGGGAAGACGCCTGAAGGCTCCCATCCGAACGGGAGACCCGATTGCAAGGAGTGCTTCGCAAGGGAAGGATTCCAAGATGGGAAGTCCTACCTGTGGTTCACAGAAACACAGAAAACGTACAACACAATACAGGCTCTTCGGCGCACAAAGCTGTGCTGAACATGTCCCTACCTTAGAACTGCCTAGGTTTTACCCATAGCCCTCTATTTTTCTAAGATCCATGTACCCATCCAGGAGTCTCTTGAAAGACCTTATCGATTCCACCTCCATCACCGCTGCTAGCAGCCCATTCCACGCACTCACCACTCTCTGTGTAAAAAACTTACCCCTGACATCTCCTCTGTACCTGCTTCCAAGCACCTTAAAACTATAGCTTCTCTTGCTAGCTTTCTCAGCCCTGGAGAAAAGCATCTGACTATCCAAATGATCAATGCCTCTCATTATCTTGTACACCTCTATCAAGTCACCTCTCATCCTCCGTCACTCCAAAGAGAAAAGGCTGAGTTCACTCAACCTATTCTCATAAGGCATGCTCCCCAATCCAGACAACATCCTTGTAAATCTCCTGTACACCCTTTCTATGGTTTCCACATCCTTCCTATAGTGAGGCGACCAGAACTGAGCACAGTACTCGAAGTGGGGTCTGACCAGGGTCCCATATAGCTGCAACATTACCTCTTGGCTCTTAAACTCAATCCCACGATTGATGAAGGCCAATGCACTGTATGCCTTCTTAACCACAGAGTCAACCTGCGTAGCAGCTTTGAGTGTCCTATGGATTTGGAACCCAAGATCCCTCTGACCCTCCACACTGCCAAGAGTCTTACCATTAACACTACATTCTGCCATCATATTTGACTTACCAAAATGAACCACCTCATACTTATCTGGGTTGAAATCCATCTGCCACTTCTCAGCCCAGTTTTGCATCCTATAAATGTCCTGTTGTAAACTCTGACAGCCCTCCACACTATCCACAACACTCCCAACCTTTGTGTCATCAGCAAATTTACTAACCCATCCCTCCACTTCTTCATCCAGGTGATTTATAAAAATCACAAAGAGTAGGAGTCCCAGAACAGATCTGTGAGGCACTCCACTGGTCACTGGCCTCCATGCAGAATATGACCCGTCTACAACCACTCTTTGCCTTATGTGGGCAAGCCAGTTCTGGATCCATAAAGTAATGTCCCCTTGGATCCCATGCCTCCTTACTTTCTCAATAAGTCTTGCATGGGGTACCTTATCAAATGCCTTGCTAAAATCCACATACACTACATGGCTCTACCTTCATCAATGGGCTTAGTCACATCCTCAAAAAATTCAATCAGGCTTGTAAGGGACGACTTGCCTATGACAAAGCCATGCTGACTATTCCTAATCATATTATGCCTATGCAAATATTCATAAGTCCTGTCTCTCAGGATCTTCTCCATCAACTTACCAACTACTGAAGTAAGACTCACTGACCTATAATTTCCTGGGCTATCCCTACTCCCTTTCTTAAATAAGGGAACAACATCTGCAACCCTCCAATCTTCTGGAATCTCTCCCATCCTCATTGATGATGCAAAGATCATTGCCAGAGGCTCAGCAATCTCCTCCCTCGCTTCCCACAGTAACCTAAGGTACATCCCAGATATACATCCTGTCTGGTCCCGGTGACTTATCCAACTTGATGCTTTCCAAAAGCTCCAGCACATCCTCTTCCTTAATATCAACATTCTCAAGCTTTTCAGTCCACTGTAAGTCATCCCTACAATCGCCAAGATCCTTTCCCGTAGTGAATACTGAAGCGAAGTATTCATTAAGTACCTCCGCTATTTACTCTGGTTCCATACACACTTCTCCATTGTCACACTTGATTGGTCCTATTCTCTCATGTCTTATCCTCTTGCTCTTCACATACTTGTAGAATGCCTTGGAGTTTTCCTTAATCCTGTCTGCCAAGGCCTTCTCATGGCCCCTTCTGGCTCTCATAATTTCATTCTTAAGCTCCTTCCTGCTACCCTTATTATCTTCTAGATTCATATCATTACCTAGTTTTTTGAACCTTTTGTAAACTCTTCTTTTCTTGACTAGATTTACAACAGCCTTTGTGCACCACGAATCTTGTACCCTACCATCCTTTCCATGTCTCATTGGAACGTACCTACTCAGAACCCCACGCAAATATCCCCTGAACATTTGCCACATTCCTTCGGTACGTTTCCCTGAGAACGTCTGTTTCCAGTTTATGCTTCCAAGTTCCTGCCTGATAGCCTCATAGTTCCCCTTACTCCAATTGAGCGTTTCCCTAACTTGTCTGTTCCTATCCCTCTCCAATGCTAAAGTAAAGGAGATAGAATTGTGATCACTATGTCCAAAATTCTCTCCTACTGAGAGACCTGACACCTGACCAGGTTCATTTCCCAATACCAGATCAAGTACAGCCTCTCCTCTTGTAGGCTTACCTACATATTGTGTTAAGGAATCTTCCTGAACACACCTAACAAACCCCACCCCATCTAAACCCCTCACTCTAGAGAGATGCCAACCAATATTTGGGAAATTAAAATCTCCCACCACAACAGCCCTGTTATTATTACTCCTTTCCAGAATCTGTTTCCCTATCTGTTCCTCAATGTCCCTGTTACTATTGGGTAGTCTATAGAAGTCACCCAGTAGAGTTATTGACCCCTTCCTATTCCTAACTTCCACCCACAGAGACCCCGTAGACAACTCCTCTAAGACTTCCTCCTTTTCTGCAGCCGTGACACTACCTCTGATCAACAGTGCCACACCCCCACCTCTTTTGCCTCCGTCCCTGTCCTTTCTGAAACATCTAAAGCCTGGCGCTTGAAGTAGCCATTCCTGCCCCTGGCCCATCCAAGTCTCTATAATGACCACAACATCATTGCTCCAAGTTCTGATCCATACTCTAATCTCATCCGCTTTATTCATGATACTCCTTGCATTAATATAGACACATCTCAAACCATTGGACTGAGCATGTCCCTTCTCCATCTCCTGCCTATCCTCCCTTTCGCACTGTCTCCAAACTTTCTCTATTTGTGAGCCAACCTCCCTTTCCTCCGTCTCTTCAGTTCAGTTCCCACCGACCCCCCAGCATTTCTAGTTTAAACACTTCATGAGGAAAATTCAGCACCATGAGAAAAGCGACTCCCCAGCTACTATAGAAATGAGCTCCAACGTTTATGTGCACATTTTGACTAGTTTGACTATAATGGGCGCTTTTATCTTTCTTTCTTTCTCTTTCTCTTTTAACTGTTTGATAAAGTTGAAAATTGGTAAATATACTTTCTTTATTGTTTTATGTTGATGTATGAGCTGCTGTTTCTAGGCTACCGATAACTGTGTAAGGGCAGTATTTACACAGCATTCACTCAAATTGAGGTTGCTTTAATCGGAACATCACAACGTTCCTGTTTGGTTGAACCCCAAATCATGCCAACCCTAGACGTGTGTTGCTTATGAATGGTGGCCTTCTCACCTGAGTCACATGGCTGTTAGCAGAGTCGGCAACGAGCCAAGCAGGTGTACGAGCCCTGGTGAGAGGTCTGCGTATCAATATTTCAGTGGAGTAAAGGAAATTATAGAGGCATGGCCAAAGTTGATTGGCAGGGGAAATTTGGAAGGTGCAGGAAAGATAATCCCAAAGATAAAGTATTTGAAAGGGAAAATAAGGCATCCATGGCTGACAAGAGAAGTCAAAGACACCATAAAAGCAAAAGAGGGAGCATATAACATAGCAAAAATTAGTAGGAAGGTAGAGGATTGGATTGATTTAAAAACCAACAGAGGTCAACTAAAAAAGCCATTAAAAGAGAAGAGATGAAGTATGATGGTAAGCAGGCCTATAATATAAAAATGGATACCAAAAGGTGTTTCAGATATGTGAAAAGTAAAAGAGAGATGAGAGTGGATATCGGACCTCTAGAAAATAATGCTAGAGAGGTAGTAATGGGTACAAAGAAATGGCAGATAAATTAGTAAGTATTCTACTTAAGTATTCACTATGGAAGACACTAGCAGAATGCTAGAAATGCATAAGTGTTGGTGGCAGAGGTGAGTGTCATTGTTATTACTAAGGAAAAGGTGGTTGGAAAGCTGCAAAGTCTGAAGGTAGATAGGTCACCTGGACCAGATGGAATACACCTTAGGTTTCTGAAAGAAGTAGCTAAAGACATTGTGTAAGAATTGGTATTGATCTTTCAAGAATCACTAGATTCTGGAACGGTTCCTGAGGACAGGAAAATTGCAAATGTCGCTCCACGCTTTAAGAAGAGTGGAAGGCAGGAGAAAGGAAATTATAGATCAGTTAGTCTGGAAAGATGTTGGAGTGTATTAGCAAAAATGAGGTTAAGGAATACTTGGAATACATGATCAAATAGGAGAAGTCAGCAAGGTTTTCTAAAGGCAAAATCTTGCCTTGCAAATCTGCTAGAATTCTTTGAGGAAATAGCAGGCAGGATAAACAAAGGAGACGCAGTGAATGGTGTTTATTTGGAATTTCAGAAGGCCTTTGACAAGGTACTGCACATGAGTCAGCTTAGCAAGATAAGAGCCCATGGTATTACAGGAAAGTTACCGACATGCATAGAAAATCAGCTGATTGGCAAGAAGCAAAGAGTGGGAATAAAGCGAGCCTTTTCTGGTTGGCTGACAGTGACTGGTGGTGTACCACAAGTATGGTGTTGGAACCACTTCTTTTCACATTATATTTCAATGATTTTTTTGAAGGAATTGATGGCTTTGCGGCGAGGTCTCCAGATGTTACGATGATGGGTAGTAAGACAGGTAGTGTTGAAGAAGCAGGGCGGTTTGCAGAAGGACTTAAACAGATCGGGGAACTGGCAAAAAACTGGCAGATAGAATACAGTGGTGGAAAGTGCATGGTCATGCACTTTGGCACAAGGAATAAAGGCATAGTCTATTTTCTAAATGGGAAGAAAATTAAAAAATCAGAGGTGTAAAGGGACTTGGAAGTCCTCGTACAGGATTCCCTAAAGGGTAATTTGCACATTGAGCTGGTGTTAAGGAAGGCAAATGGAATGTTAGCATTCATTTCGAGATGACTAGAATATAAGAGCAAGGATGTAATGCTGAGGCTTTATAAGACATAAGGATGTGATGCTTTATAAGACATTAGCCAGACAGTGCTTCAAGTATTTTGAGCAGTTTTGGGCCCCTTAAATAAGAAAAGATGTCCTGGCGTTGGAGGGGGTCCAGAGGAGGTTCACAAGAATGATCCCGTGAAAGAAAGGGGTTACAATGAGGAGCATTTGATGGCTCTGGGCCTGTACTCACTAGAGTTTTGAAGAATGAGGGGAGTTGTCATTGAAACCTATCTAATATTGAATGGCCTAGAAAAGCGAATGTGGAGGGGATGTTTGCTATAGTGGATGAGGCAAGGACCGGAAGGTACATCCTCAGAATTGAGGGACGCCCATTCAGAACAGAGGTGAGAAAAACATCTTTAGCCAGAGGGTGGTGAATCCATGAAATTTTCTGCCACAGACTGCTATGCTGGCCAAGTCATTGGGTATACTTAAGACGAAGGTTGATAGGTTCTTGATTAATAAGGGCATCAAAGGTTACAGGGAGAAGGCAGGACAATGGGGTTGAGAGGGATAATAAATCAGCCATGATGGAATGGCAGAGAAGACTCAATGGGTCAAATGGCCTAATTCTGCTCCTATGTCTTATGGTCTTAAAATTCTGGAAAGTTCTGGAAGCTTCTCTTGGTGCTGCATTATTTGAATAAGTGCTTTCTCATTTGTTGACTCTTATCTACAAATTTCAACAGATTTTTTTCTTATCTATGGGTATAAAATAGCTGATGAGAAAGCAGCATTTGACTCTTCCTCTCTTCAATTAGTGAACCTCTATCACCATCCATTTTCAACTCTCCCTTTGTTCTATCAACACTGAATAAAACAATTGTGAAGCAAGTTTTGTGCCTCTTTCCTGACCTCTGAAGCAAATTTGGATTAAAACTTCAGAGTCCAACAAGACAGAAACTGGAAAATGGAAAGTGGAAGCAAGAGGCAGTAGATGCTGGAATCTGATGTAATAAAGTTGAAAAGTGGAACTGGAAAGGCAAATGGAAGCGGTTGGGGGAAGGGAATGAAACTGAGTGATGGGGATGGGGGTAGTGCAGGGTGAAACGAGAAGAAGGGTGAAAGATTTGCAGAAAGAGTAGGTTACTTGAAGTTAGAAATTCAATATCTGTACCCTTCCAGTCCTGATGAAGGGTCTCAGCCTGAAATGTCAACTGTTTACTCTTTTCCATAGATGCAGCCTGGCCTGCTGATTTCCTCCAGCATTTTGTGTGTATTGCTTTGATTTCCAGCCTCTGCAGATTTTCTCGTGTTTGTGATTCGACCATAATATATAGACTTACTTTCTCATGTTCTCAGTATTATGTGTTTATCTATTTATTTATTATTAATGCTTGCTTTTTTTGTATTTGCACTATTAGTCTTCATTTGCACATTGCTTATTTGTCCATTTTTGTTTATGCATAATTCATCATAGATTCTATTGTATTTCTTTGTTCTACTGTGAGTGCCAGAAAGGAAATGAATTTCTGAGTAGTATATGGTGACATACTGTATGTACTTTGATAATATTTTTATTTTGAACTTTGAACATTAAACTTCATTGTGGGATGAGGATAGGTATTCTGCAAAGTGGTCACCTAGTCTATGCTTGGACTCATGAATGTAGAAGAGGCCTCATTGAGAGTACAGAATGCAATATTCAAGATTGGAGTAGGCCCATGTGAACATTTGTCTGATGTGAAACGGCTGTTTGGGTCCCTGTATGGTGATGAGGGAGGAGGTTAAGGACAAGTTGAAAATGATATGGTTACATTTATGGTATTTAGCAATTTACTAAAAGCAATGCATAATTGCCACCGCTTTGTAGTTAACAAACATAAATACTCTGTTAATTTTAGTTTTCCAACTGTAATTAGAAACTATGTTTATATATAGTTATGGTTATGCTTAGCTAAGGTGAAAAGGGAATGTAGGATTCATTGTGAATTGAAGAAGCGATCTCTGAGAGCTATCGGGATCAGTAGTGGATGCAATTGTGATCTTACATTTTACATAAGGCAGAATTTGTGATTGAGTGGAATAGCAACTGAGTAACTTTATGTTCGGTTAAATTTAAGATATAAATAAATATATTCCTGTAAATAATTAGCTAATTAAACAATTGATTGTGTTGTTGGCATCATTTTACATACACCATGTAGATGGTTAGTACTTTGCACAGGTTTGCTAAACGTTTCAGGCCAAGCAGTACAGTACCTCAGCAAATGCCAGTCACTTTAAGGATGTGTACAGAGGTGATATGACTTTTGATACAGTGACTTACCATGCATTGTTGTCAGTTAGGTTCTCCACTGTCAATAAAGGATGTTTGTTGGTATTGCCGTCCTCGTTATGCAACTTAGTACAGAGCAACGTTAGGAGTAAACAGATACTAAAAAAAAATTGACTATTGTTTGGGGAATGTGCTACACTCATGGAAAATGAGAGAAAGCCACAGACATGAATGTGGCCACACCAGTCAGTACAAAGCTCACACTGTGAACTTAACCCCCATACTTTAATCTCGGAATTATTTTTATATAATTCTTTATTCTTTAAAATTGTTGAAAATTGTTTTTTTTTGTTGCATGTCATGCCAACAGTCCACAGCAAATTCCTAATTCAAATAGATGTGTATGGAGAATAAAGCTAATCCTAAATCCCAAGTGGTATTTAGCAGTGGCTAGAACATTTACCCCATGAATGCACCTGAAAGCGTTAATAAGATTAACTGCCTCGTTATATGAGTTTAATCTGCTGTTCGATCTGCCACACTCAGGGCCGGGAAGTCCAAAGTTTTCATTATTTACTCTTGATTATCTTGTAAATATGTTGTTGAATTAAGCATCCTTTGTTGTTTATATAATTTATTATGGTTATATGGAAAAATACACCAAATGCATACGTCATGATGCTACCATGTGATACGTGCCAGTCTTGCTTAAAGTTAGACTCGCATCTCTTGGGTTCTTGTTTTTCTTCCAATTGGTTTAATGTTTTGAAGTTACAAAACATAACAATGGCAAAGAGGTATTTTTAAAATGAATACAAGAGGGTTACTGACCTATTGAAGCACAGCGAGACACTAGAGCTTTTTAAAAAAAAGCACAGTGATAAATGGTCAAGTTAGAAGCACGTGCTGTGCTGGTTTCTTCGGACAGTGGCAGCCTGTTTTAAAAAAGGCAAAAAATGGACAAATTCAAGAGTTCATAACCAATGAGTACCGGGTGATAATAATAATTTTTTAAAAAGTGCGAAACTGGCTGGCTACATCAGAAAGATAGATGCATTTAATTGCTCAAGTATACTGAGGTAATTCAACAGTGCTTTGAAGCAAATGAAATGGTCAACGAGAAGCAAGTGCCAGTTTTGCTGGATATATTGGGTTTAAAGGCATACAGTTTGTTTCGAAGTTTGACCATTCCAACCAAACCAGCTGAAATGAGCTTTGCTGATATCCTGAAAGTAATGCAGGAGCATTTAGAACTGAAACCATTGTTGATGCAGGATGCTTTAGGCTTCATAGGTGGAATCAAAAGGAATTGGAGTCCATTTCAGCATATGTGGCTTAATTGAATAGATTGCAAGAGCATTGTCATTTTAATGATGGTTTTAATGATGCACTGAGAGAGGATTTACTTTGTGGATTCTTACAAGAAAGCATTCAAAAAAGGCTCCTAACTGAAGCACGACTTCAGTTCACAACTTCACAATTAGCAGAGCAGTTAAAATAGGTGTATCAATAGAAACAGCAGACAGAGACATAATTGTGTTGCAGTCAGGAATGAAAGTGAGCGTGAACAAAATTGCAACATCTAAACCAAAACCAACCAGGCTGAACAAATTGTGTTAATGTTGCGGCAGGGGCTCATGTATACCAGGACAATGCAGGTTCAAAGGCAAAACTCGCAGAAAATGCAACACAGTAAGACACGTACAAAGAGCATGTTGGGCAGACAAAAATGAATGGAGTACAACGGGAAGAGTTAAAGATTAAAAAGTCAAGTTGCAATTTGAAACTGGACACTAATCTGCATGCTGTTTATGAAAAATCTGATAATGGTGAGAGTGACATAGGACTGGCTAGCTTTGAGATTTACGATGTAAGAACTAACAATAGACAAACAATATGGCTTACACCAGAAGGAAACGGCAAATTAATTAAAATGAAATTGGACACTGGGTCGGCTGTTTCAGTCATTTCACAAAATGAGTATGAATGGCATTTCAATGATACTGAACTGAAGCCTGCAGATATCCAACTAAGGAATTATACTGGAGAGAAGTTAAGTCTTAAAGGAATGACATTTGTAACAGTGAAATACAACAACCATAGAGCCACATTGGGCTTATATGTGGTAAAAACAGGAGGGCCAGTGTTGTGGGGTCATAAGTGTCAGAGTCAATTACAACTTGACTGGAGATCCATTCACCACATGCATGCCACATCCCCTGTAACAGAGTCATCTGAAAGCAAATTAAGAAAGGTACTGGATGATGCCACAATTGTCACCATGCCAAACGCCATGAATTGTTGCCCGACAGAGGAAAAACAGGTATCGGTGCACAGGTTGGGAAACATATTGGACCAAGGAAGAACCATTCTGCTCAGACAGATCATGAAAATGACAAAAGCAGTGATCCAACCACAACAGCTTTCATAGATAATGTATTAGAGGAAGTCTTTGATGTATTAATCAGAAAATTACTTGTAAAATGTGGTTTTGTTTTAAACTGGAAGAGAGTTCATGGAGCTTCAGGAAAGTTGTAAGCATTTGTCTTTTGTGAGTATAAAAAACCCGAATCTCCTTGGCTTGCATTAGACCATAAGACCATAAGACAAAGGAGCAGAAGTCGGCCATTCGGCCCATCGAGTCTACTCCGCCATTTTATCATGAGCTGATCCATTCTCCCATTTAGTCCCAGTCCCCGGCCTTCTCACCATAACCTTTGATGCCCTGGCTACTCAGATACCTATCAATCTCTGCCTTAAATACACCCAATGACTTGGCCTCCACTGCCGCCCATGGCAACAAACTCCATAGATTCACCACCCTCTTGCTAAAAAAATTTCTTCGCATCTCTGTTCTGAATGGGCGCCCTTCAATCCTTAAGTCATGCCCTCTCGTACTAGACTCCCCCATCATGGGAAACAACTTTGCCACATCCACTCTGTCCATGCCTTTCAACATTCAAAATGTTTCTATGAGATTCTTCTAAACTCCAAGGAATATAGTCCAAGAGTGGACAAACATTCCTCATATCTTAACCCTGTCATTCCCGGAATCATTCTAGTGAATCTTCTCTGTACCCTCTCCTACGTCAGCACATCCTTTCTTAAATAAGGAGACCAAACTGCCCACGGTACTCCAAGTGAGGTTTCACCAACGCCTTATAGAACCTCAACATCACATCCCTGCTCCTATACTCTATTCCTCCAGAAATAAATGCCAACATTACATTCATCTTCTTCACCACTGACTCAGCCTGGAGGTTAACCTTAAGGGTATCCTGCACAAGGACTCCCAAGTCCCGTTGCATCTCAGAACATTGAATTCTCTCCCCATTTAAATAATAGTCTACCCGTTTATTTCTTCTGCCAAAGTGCATAACCATACACTTTCCAACATCGTATTTCATTTGCCATTTCTTTGCCCATTCTTCCAATCTATCCAAGTCTCTCTACAGACTCTCTGTTTCCTCAGCACTACTGGTCCCTCCACTTATCTTCGTATCATCAGCAAACTTAGCCACAAAGCCATCTATTCCATAATCCAAATCATTGATGTACAATGTAAAAAGAAGCGGTCCCAACACGGACCCCTGTGGAACACCACTGGTAACCAGCAGCCAACCAGAATAGGATCCATTTATTCCCACTCTTTGTTTCCTGCCAATCAGCCAACGCCCTAACCACGTATGTAGCTTTTCCGTAATTCCATGGGTTCTTATCTTGTTAAGTAGCCTCATGTGTGGCACCTTGTCAAAGGCCTTCTGAAAATCCAAATATACAACATCCACTGCATCTCCCTTGTCTAGCCTACTTGTAACCTCCTCAAAAAATTGTAATAGGTTTGTCAGGCAGGATTTTCCTTTAAGGAAACCATGCTGAGCTGCCTATCTTGTCATATGCCTCCAGGTACTCCGTAACCTCATCCTTGACAATCGACTCCAACAACTTCCCAACTACCGATGTCAAGCTAACAGGTCTATAATTCCCTTTTTGCTTCCTTGCCCCCTTCTTAAATAGCGGAGTGACATTTGCAATCTTCCAGTCCTCCAGAACCATGCCAGAATCTATCGACTTTTGAAAGATCATCGCTAATGCCTCCGCAATCTCCGCAGCTACTTCCTTCAGAACACGAGGGTGCATTCCATCTGCTCCGGGAGATTTATCTACCTTTAGACTATTCAGCTTCCTGAGTACCTTCTCTGTCGTAATTGTGACTGTGCACACTTCTCTTCCCTGCCACCGTTGAGTGTCCGGTATACTGCTGATGTCTTCCTCAGTGAAAACTGATGCAAAATACTTGTTCAGTTCCTCCGCCATCTCCTTATCTCCCATTACAATTTCTCCAGCTTCATTTTCTATCGGTCCTATATCTACTCTCACCTGTCTTTTACTCTTTATATACTTGAAAAAGCTTTTAGTATCCTCTTTGATATTATTTGCTAGCTTAGGTTATTAGGTTGCTAGATTAGGTTATTGTGTGAACGTCAAGTAGGACACCAAATTCCCGCTGGATGAATGGAAGGCCAAAAAGGAAGGAGTTGACGGAGATACAGAAACAGAGGATTTGTCAGATGGTGTGGATGAGGAAATTAAGACAGATCAGATCATGAAGAGAGTAACAGAAGGATTAATGAAAGAATACTCCAGTGACCTAAATGCATCTTCCCAAGATCAAGATGCACTAACTAGAAAGAACAGAAAGTAGAAGAAAGGTGTCCAGCGCTGTCAGAACCACTTCTTGCAGGATCAGCATCAACCCCTAAAACCACCACGGAGGAGGCTTCCGAACCTGAGATTCATTTTACAGTCACAGATCTCACCAGCCAAGCAGAGTGACCTTCCCTATCAAGAAAGACGTCATCCCACAAGAGTAAGTAATCCTCCACCGTGATTAAATCTTTAGGCCTGAATGAGACAATTTAAAATGCACTATGCTGTAGATGTTTGTATGGTTGTTGTATTATATAGTAGATTGTGTGTATAGTTGAGGAACATTTTGTACTGAGCTGGAGTTTATGGCTAAGCAGGGAGGACTGTTGTGTATTTAATATTTCAGAAACATTTGAGTAATCCTGCAGATATCTTGTTTGATTAAACATTCTTTGGTGTTTATATAATTCATTATGGTTATATGGAAAAATACATGAATTACGTACCGTGTGATATGTTTGTACCTCCCTTAAAGTAAAAAGCTAAGTTAGACTTGCATCTCTTACCTCCTTGTTTTTCTTCCAATTTTTTTCATGTTTTCGAGTTTCAGAATATGACACCCATCTGGCTTCAGCTATTAACTTCCAGCTTGTACTCCTGCCTCTCCCCCTCCCTCCTCCCCACCCGCACCTCCTTATTCTGGCTTCTTCCCCTCTTCCCTGGTCCTGATGAAGGGTCTTGGCCCGAAACATTGACTGTACATTTACATAGGTGTTGGCCAGCCTACTGAGTTCCTCCAGCGCTTTGTGTGTGTTGCTCTGGATTTCGAGCATCTGCAGAATCCCTTGTGAATATCATTCAATAAACTTCTGAAAATGGGCATACTGTGTTGGTACCAGAATGTGTGATGACATTTGCAGGCTGCCCCCAGCATATCCTTGGGTTTGTTACTTGTTATTGCAAATGAGGCATTTCAATGTTTTAATGTACACGTGACAAGGAAATGAGTCTGAATATGTATCTAATAGTGGCTTCTTCTGAGGAGATAAAATGATCAGAGGATTTAACGTTCAGGGTGATAGCGTGATATTCTCTGGGTTAGTTTGATGAGCCTGTCACCAGCACCTCATTTTGCCAGAACTTCTCCTCAAGCATCTGGTAGCAATAGAGAAAACTTGTAGTGGTTTTGACTCCTGCACTGAGCACCAACGGCAATGTTAACTAGATTGAACAGACTGGATTAGTAATGTTCGTGAGAGGGAAACATAAATATTCCACTGACACTGTGGAAACATTTGCTGGCAAGAATCAGTGCCTTGCATATTAAAAAAAGAGCTTTTGACAAATGCAAAAATCCCAAAAAAAGAGAACACTTAAAATTGAATCTCTCAAATGTTTTTTACAACTTTAAACAAATCATGACCAATGTCTCAATATAGTTTCCATGACTGTAAATGTGATGAGATCTCTAACGTTACAGAATTAAGGGAATGATTTCACATTTGCTGTGAACGCTGGGATGGCTCTTCCTCCATTGTGTACAATTGTCTCCATTGTGATAATAGAACAAGAAGAAAAAAGATGAAATTATTTCATGCAAGAGGAAGAAAGAGTTACTGATTATTCTGATTGGTCTTATTAATTACACTAAATTATTTTGATGAGTTGTTATACTGCTTGTCAATATACTAGGAAACATTTGTTATCTCCTACAAAATGCTGGAGGAACTCAACAAGTCAGGCAGCATCTATGGAGGGGAATAAACAGTCAAAGTTTTGCGTCAACCCTTCAACAGACCAAAATGTTAACTGTTTATTCTCCTCCATAGATGCCGCCTGACTTGCTGTGCTCCTCCAGTATTTGGGCTGTCCTGGATTTCCAGCATCTGCAGTGTCTCTTGTACTTACAGTATTATCCCCCAAGGTTTGGATAAGCTCTGATCTTATGAAAAATAATAGCATCTTTCTCATTGTTTTTGGAATTGAAAAAGGGGGAATGTTAAAGAACAAAAGCAAAATTAAAGGAAATATTTAAATGTTACTTTACTTTTCGTTCTTCCTTCCAGAGTGGATAACTTCACATTATTCCATATCATACTCCATGGGTCAACTTCTTTCTCTCTCACGTAACCCATCTTCATCCCTTTGCAGTTTCTATGTGACTTCCTTATATTGTTAACCCATCTATCTTTGCATAATCAGAGGACCAGGGTACAGTACTTTCATCCAAGTTATTAGTACAAATAACTTCATTATTGATTCCCAATCCAAAAAGTGCCCATTTAGTTCCTCCTCGCTGCTTAATTAGGCGAATTGTTATCCAATTCCCCGTGCTCTTACTCAAGTATATTATATCTATTTGTTCCCTGTTATCTATCCCGTTGCTTATAGGTGTTAGCACATTTGTTAAATATTATTTACTTTTCATAACAGCTTGTTTGCTCTCTCATTTACCTAATGATTTTCCAAAAATCTTGATTTGTCCCTTTAACAACAATTAAATACAGGGTCTCCTCACCAGCACATACTCTCTCCACGTCGGTCAAACCAGAATGTTGAGCAGTGCAGAGGATACAGCTATGTTATTTTTTTCTATGTTTGAAGCCTAGTTTTTCTGTTTGAGTTCCAGTATGAGAGATGGCTACCCAAGTACAGTAGCATAGTGGTTAGCATAATACTTTATAGTGCCTGCGACTGGAGGTCAATTCCTGGCACTGTCTGTGATGAGTTTGCATGTTCTTCCTGTGACAGCATGGGTTCCTTCCAGGTGCACTGGTCTCCTCCCAAATTACAAAGATGTACAGGTTAGGGTTAATAAGTTGTGAGCATGCTATGTTGGTGCCAGAAGCACGGCAATACTTGTGGGCTGCCCCCAACACATCCTCGGACTGTGCCAGCCACTGAAGCAAACAAAACATTTCACCACATGTTTCGATGTTTCAATCTACACGTGACAAACAAAGTCTTATTGTTAAGCAGAGTATTGATGTTACTGCCCATTTTTTAAAGCCATTTCTGTTTGTGAATAGTACTGTCCTGATTCCAGAATCTTACTACCAATTCATTATTGCAAAACCTTGCAGGAACTGATAGTTTGAAGAGGTGAATTACTATGTTGTACAAAATGAAGATCATTTAGTCTTGCTTTTATAGTTTCCATTGTTTTTCCCTCGGAGATTGAACTCTGTCTGTCTCAAATGCTCTCTGAAGCAAGTTCTCCTTCAAGAATCTTCTCCTGACCTCACTTGCCACTTCATGGAAGCCAAAATAATACAGGCAGGAAGAAAGCAGTGGAGGACTTTACCCAACTGAATTTTTTATCAATCTTCTATGCAAAGTTTCTTTGGTTTCATGCGGTTTGTATCCAGCCTTTGCCAATTCATTTGATTTAACTGGCTAGGCAAAAAACTTAATACGAAAGTTGTAAAATTTAGCCCATTGAAGTACTGAGGGAGTGCTGCTTTGGCAGAAGTAACACTTTACAACTAGTATGTTAAATGTAAATTACATTTACCCCTTTGGGTGGGTGAGAAAAATTCCTCTGTAGAAATCTGAGAAGAGCGAGGAAGTGTTGGCAAACATCCATCCTTCAGACAGTATCACTACGTTTAATGTATCAGAGTGAATTTATTATCAAAGTATGTTTATGTCACCATATACTACCTTGAGATTCATTTCCTTGCAAGTATTCACAGCAAAACAAAGAAATATAATAGAATAATGAAAAACTACACACAAAAAGACTGACAACAGACCAATGAGCAAAAGAAGACAAACTGGGCAAATTTAAAAATCAATAAATAAATAATCCTTGAGAGTGAGTCCCTGGGTTATGGGATCAGTTCAGAGTTGAGGTGAGTGAAGATGTTGTTCAGGAAGATGATAGTTGAAGAGTAATAACACCAGCTCCAGTTGAAGGTGCAAGGACAACCCTCGGCAGAAACACTTCGACCTTTAGCATTCCTTTACATTCAATGCAATTTAGTGACTTACCTCCTGACACCGCGAAACATTCTGAGCTATCTATGGAACACAAGTCAGGAATCTGACAGAAAATCTCTCCACTAACTGGGGAGAGTGCAACTCGTAAATACTCAGCAAAGCAGCCCGCTTGTTTGCATCCTAATTACCAGCCTGATTTTCATTCCCTCATCACCAGCTGCAGTATGCAACTACTAATAAAGCATTTCAGGATACCCGGACATTCGAAAAAGGCCAGGCATTCTTTCTTTTTCTTTTGAATTTTAGGGAGAAAATACACCCTTGTCAATGACATCAATGCTGAGCACCAGATGTCATAGAGTTTGCAGACTGATCCCAACAGCAGAACTCATACCTTGAAGAAGGTTTTCTTTGTACATCAGAGACCATATGACACAGTGATTTTTATACTCTGAGATGGTGTGAAGCAGGGGTTATAAGAAATGACAAATCAATTCCAGTTGGTTGGGCAACTTTGGTCCTAATGGGGCTGCAGTTACAGTCATACAGTACATGAACAATGTGAACCAATTTACCAGTCCCATCCAGAGACTTTCAAATTCGAACTGAAATCAGATAATTTCCAAAATAGGATTAGAGTTGGAAAGGCAATATTGGAAAGTGACTCAACACTATCAGGATAATGTACATTTCTGAGAAGGAGCGGTGGTTAGTACACAGACCTGTACATTTATTTCAGTATTTTGCTAATGATTCAGACTCTGACGTAGGGAGCATGATAAAGTTTGCAAGTGCCTTTCAACAGAAAGGGTGTGTTTAGGAAGGGTGATTCAAGAGTGCAGGGTTATAATGATTTTTGTCGCTGGGTCCATTATGACAGGGACACAAACTCAAGCAATATTGACCTCACAACTTTTAATCAGTATGGAAAGTATTTAAAGAGCTTTACTCTTCACCCAGAATCTTCCAAAAGTAGATGAGAACAAAAGATGAGAAGTCATGGTATTCTGCCCATTGTATCATCTTAAGTCACAGTATTCTGATATTCTTACCTTTAGGGCAGCACAGCAGGGTAGAGGTTAGTGTAACACTTCACTGCACCATCGAGCCATGTTCAATTCCTGCTGCTGTCTATATGGAGTTTTTATGTTCTCCCCATGACCACGGGTTCCTTTGGGTGCTCTGGTTTCCTCCCACATTTCAAAGACTAATAGGATCATCAAAGGAGAGGTCATCGACAGATTGATCTAAGGCTTTGGCTCATTTGGGCTTCGGCGAGGTAATTGGGTAAGTGAACTTCATTTTTTTTCTTTCCATTTTTTTTAAGGAATAAAGAGCATGTCTGTAGGGTTAGTACTTTGCTCTGGGTGTCAGATGTGGAAATCTTGGGAATCTTCCAGTCTTCCAGATGGCCATATCTGCACCAGGTGCACCGAGATGCAGCTCCTGAGAGACCATGTTAGGAATCTGGAGCTGCAGCTTGATGACCTACAGCTTATTAGGGAAAGTGAGCAGGAGATAGATAGGAGCTGCAAGGAGTTAGTCACCCCAAGGCTGCAGGAGTTAGATAAGTGGGTAACTGTCAGGGAAGGGTTGGGAAGAGCTCAGATAGTAGAGAGCACCCCTGTGGACATCACCCTCAGTAATCGTTATCTCGTTGTGGATGCTGCTGAGGGGGGGGTGACCTGACAATGGCAATGAGGATGACAATGGCAATCAGGTCTCTGACACTGAGCCTGGTTCCATGGTGCAGAAGGGAGAGAAGAAGATGAGGAACGTGGTAGTCATAGGGGATTCCATAGTGAAAGAAACAGACAGCAGGTTCTGTCAGCCTGATAGAGATACCCACAGGGTGTGTTGCTTCCCAGGTGCCAGGGTACGGGATGTCTTGGATCGGGTGCAGCATATTCCGAAGGGAGAGGGTGAACAGCCAGAAGTCTTGGTACATGTTGGTACCAATGACATAGGTAGCAAAAGGGAGGAGGTCCTGAAGAGACAATTCAGGGAGTTGGGGAGGTAGCTGAAAAACAGGACCTCCAGGATAGTAATCTGGGGATTGCCGCCTGTGCCACGTGCTAATGAGTGCAAGAATAGCATGATCAGGCATATTAATGCATGGCTGAGAGACTGGTGTAGCGGGCAGGGCTTTGGGTTCCTAGATCATTGAGCCATCTTCTGGGGGCAGTACGACCTGTACAAAAAGGACGGGTTGCACCTGAACCCAAAGATGTCCAATATCCTAGCAGACAGGTTTGATAGAGCTGTTAGGGAGGGTTTAAACTATTTTGGCAGGGAGATGGGAACCGGAGAGATAGGGCTGAGGAAGGGGAAAACAGAAATAAATCAAAGATGGCATGCAACAGAGATGATAGAAAGGACAGGCAGGAGAAATTTTTGAAAGGAAGAAGGACACTACCGTGGCTGACAAGTGAAGTCACAGCCAAAGTAAAAGCAAAAGAGAAGGCATATAAGGAAGCCAAAGCTAGTGGGAAGATAGAGGATCGGGAAACTTTTAAAAACTTGCAGAAGGAAACTAAGAAGATCATTAGGAAGGAAAAGATGAATTATGAAAGGAAGCTGGCAACTAATATCAAAGAAGATACAAAAAGCATTTTAAGAATATAAAGGGTAAAAGAGAGTCGAGGGTAGATATAGGAGCAATAGAAAATGACGCTGGAGATATTAAAATGAGAGATGCAGAGATGGCAGAGGAACTGAATGAGTATTTTGCATCAGTCTTCACAGCGGAAGACATCTGCAGTATACCGGACATTCAAGAGTGTCAGGGAAGTGAAGTATGTGCAATGAAAATTACGACTGAGAAGGTGCTCAGGAAGCTTAATGGTCTGAGGGTGGATAAATCTCCTGGACCTGATGGAATGCAACCTCAGGTTCTGAAGGAAGTAGCTGGAGAGATTGTGGAGGCATCAACAATGATCTTTCAAGAATCAATGGATTCTGGCATTGTACTGGATGACTGGAAAGTTGCAAATGTTACACCACTATTTAAGAAGGGTGGGAGGCAGCAGAAAGGAAACTATAGACCTGTTAGCCTGACATCAGTAGTTGAGAAGTTGTTGGAATCAATTGTTAGGGATGAGATTACAGAATACCTGGAGGCACATGACAAGATAGGCCAAAGCCAGCATGGTTTCCTGAAAGGAAAATCCTGCCTGACTAACCAACTGCAATTTTTTGAGGAAATTACAAGCAGGGTAGACAAAGGAGATGCAGTAGATGTGCTGTACTTGGATTTTCAGAAGGCCTTTGACAACGTGCTGCACATGAGGCTGCTTAGCAAGATAAGAGCCCATGGAATTACATGGAAGTTACTACCGTGGGTGGAGCATTGTCTGATTGGCAGAAAACAGAGAGTGGGAATAAAAGGATCCTACTCTCGCTGGCTGCCAGTTACCAGTGGAGTTCCACAAGGGTCGGTGTTGGGACAGCAGCTTTTTTACCATGTATGTCAATGATTAGGACTGTGGGATTTGTGGCTAAATTTGCCGATGATACAAAGATTGGTGGAGGAGTGGGTAGTGTTGAAGAAACAAAGAGCCTGCAGGGAGACTTTGATAGTTTAGAGGAATGGACAAAACAGTGGCAAATAAAACACAATGTTAGAAAGTGTATGGTCATGCACTTTGGTGAAAGAAATAAACGGGCAGACTATTATTTAAATGTGGATAGCATTCAAACTGCAGGGATGCAAAGGGACTTGGGAGTCCTTGTGCAGGATACCCTAAAGGTTAACCTCCAGGATGAGCTGGTGGTGAAGAAGGCAAATGCAATGTTGGCATTCATTTCTCGAGGTATAGATTATAGGAACAGGAATGTGATGTTGAGTCTCTATAAGGCACTCATGAGACCACAATTGGAGTATTGTATGCAGTTTTGGGCTCCTATTTTAGAAAGGATATGCTGACATTGGAGAGGGTTCAGAGAAGATTCACAAGAATGATTCCAGGAACGAAAGGTTTACCATATGAGGAACGTCTGGCAGCTCTTAACATATGAGGAACGTCTGGCAACTCTTGGGCTGTAGTCCCTGGAGTTCAGGAGAATGAAGGGGGATCTCATGGAAACATTTGGAATGTTAAAAGGCCTGTACAGTTTAGATATGGTAAAAATATTTCCCATGGTAGGGGAGTCTAGGACAAGAGGGCACAACTTCAGGATAGAAGAACGTCCATTTAGAACTGAGACGCGGAGAAATTACTTTAGTCAGAGGGTGGTGAATCTGTGGAATTTGTTGCCACGAGCGGCAGTGGAGTTCAAGTCATTGGGTGTATTTAAGGCAGAGATAGATAGGTTCTTGATTAGCCAGGGCACCAAAGGGTATGGGGAGAAGGCAGGGGAGTGGGGATGACTGAAAGAATTGAATCAGCCCATGATTGAATGGCGGAGCAGACTTGGTGGGCCAAATGGCCTACTTCTGCTCCTATATCTTATGGTTTTATGGATAATGGTCACATGGGTGCAATTAGACAGTGCAGGCTCCTTGGGCAAGAGGAGCTCATTACTGTGCTGTGTCTCAAAATAAAAATAAAGAAATAACTAGTGTACAGTCCCTTTCATCCATAATGAGAAATTAAATATTATACACAAGCAAAATATACCAAGTGCTAAAAATATGAAATGAAAGCACTCAGTAGGTCCGGCAGCATCCATGGGAGAGAAGCAAAGATAACCTTTCTCGTCATTGACCTTCCATTGTGTTGGCAAGTCTTGGCTTTCTTTGTTTGTCACCCCAATGGTGACTGGCTCAGCTGTTCATCACTTGTGGCACACACTCTGTCCAATGCTACTTCACAACTGGCACCATGGTACCCAATATATGTGCAAGAGTCAGGCCCCCTCCCCATTCCTAAGAATACCTTGACCACCTGTCTATTTTTTCAAGATGGTACTGAGCTGCAATGTCCATTTTGTTCATGGCTCAGACTTAGTTTTTAAGGTTTGTAGGGATGGGTTTTGTCAGGTTAGAGATAGCGACCGGGATGAGAGGAGTGAGAGGTCAGAGTCACTAGATGAAGAGTTAGGGGTTGGAGCTGGAGGTCAGAGTTCAGGTGCAAGCACTCTGAGGGTGGAGGCTAAGGATCTCTGAGGATAGAGGTCCAAGGTTTGACGTCTGTGAGCCTTAAAAATGAAGGCAGGTGATCCCCAAGGTCAGCAAGTCCTGGGGCCAGAGGTCTGAGGTCAGTGTGCATCCTATCCCAGATATGAAGACCTGAGATGGATCAGCGAGTCCTGAGGGCGGAAGCCCATGATTGGTGAGTCCTGGGGTTAAAGCTCATAGGTCAGTGCATCCGGAGGTTGAGTCATACATTTGGAGGTCATAGCCCAAAGGTTGAAGCCCCTAGTTCAGCAAAAGCAGAGGTTGGAGGTCAGATGTCTGTGAATCCAGGACCACGGTCTCGATGTCAACACCTTGAGGTGGCCTGTCCTGGGGTTGGGGCCCACTTGTGTGTGTGGGTGGGGTGGGGGAGGTTAGGAAAGGGTTTGTTTTCCTATTGTTGCTTGTATGTCGACCGAGTGTTGTTCTGCTGAACATTCTGGGCAAGCTATGTCAGTGGTGGAACATGTGGTGACACTTACAGGCTGCCCCCAGCACATCCTCAGACTGTGTTGGTTGTTAACGCAAATGACACATTTCACTGAATGTTTTCCTGTACATGAGATAGGTAGACAGATAGTGTCTTCAAAATGGCGACTCAGCCACTGGTGTGAATGGACTGCGATGTACCATCATGCACCTCACAGCTTACTGGTATTTTATTTACAACAGAAAGAAGTCTGAAGATGAAGGGACATCCTCAGATTAAATCCGACAATTTTTGGTCTGAACTTTTCAAGCGAACAAACTCTCCTGTCAGAAACTGAATGAGAAATTGTACCAATGTAACTTTGTCATTGTTAAAAATACAACTTTTTCTCTTTTAACTTGTGTATTTAAAATGCTCGGCACCTCATGCTAACACTGGGCAAACATATAGGAATGCACGTGGTAAATGTGAACAGAAACAACTCCGCAATTCCAACAGTAGCTGCTCGTAATGACCATAAGCTGTGGAGAACTTTCGATAAACGAGCTTTGTTCTCTCCTTTGAGCCTCTCCTCACCTTCTGGACTGTAGGGACTGTAAAGATTTAAAAGAAATTTAATTTGTTTGGAATCATGACTGCCCTCTGTTTCACGTATTTTTCGGTAAGCTGAGGTTCCACAGGCAGCAAGAGATTGCTAAGCCATAGTGTAAGTCAGATACAACCTGGCCTACAGAGTCTTTCCAGCATGTTCTATTGTTACTTGCTAAACAATGCTGGAATGGCATTGTCCAGATGAAGAACATTGGACAGAGTACTCTATGGTAACCCTGGATAGAAGATGGAAATCGCTGTGACACTGGGTGAAGAGAGTGAAAAGCGAGCTATGATTCTCCCTATTGTGCTCAGCATGTCTGAGGTCACATGGGAAAGGTGCCCACTCCAATGAGATTCATACAGGGTGAAACCAAAACAAATAACAAATGTATTGCTGTATGTGTGGGCAGTTGTGTGAGAGGACATTTCAAGGGCTTGGATTCACTGGTTCTCATTTTTAAAAACCGTACAGCTGGCAAGAGTTTGACTTGGCAAGCAAAGAGAGCATAAACAAAAATCAGGTTTCATTCCTGGCGTGGAGTAATCTATTTATATCAATCAGAAGAATGTGTTGTGTTATACCAGACAAAAGTTAAGTTCAAAACTATCCATCAAGTCTGCTTTACAGACGTCACGACCTGTGACGTTCATTTGTTGATTCTTTTTCCATGAACTCATGATCCTTCTTCTCACATTCTTTTGTTTTCCCATGATGCAACGTCCCCCAATCAACATCCCGCTCTGGCCTCAACCCCACTACCAACCCGCCCCGCACTTTTCCCAATGATTCCACATTGGGCTCATTAATTCCCTTTAATGTGGCTCTTTCTCAAATATGCAATTTATTTTTTCTTCCTCAGTGGCAAAGAAATATGAAATGTTCATCTTTGATAGTTCAGAAGACCATATTTATTTTGTTTCTCAACTCACCCTATTGTTGCTAAGTTCATGTGGTTTACTTTGCAGTGTAGATTATGTGTAGAACGTAGAACAGTACAACACAGGAACAGACCCTTCAGCCTACAATGTTGTGTCAAACCAATTAAATTAGCAAACAAATGGCCAACTAAACTCATCTTTTCTGTGTACACAATATCCCTACCCCTCCATTTTCCTCACATGCACCTCTCAGACACCTTTCTCACCTACCCCTTGAATAGGAATCCACTACAAAACAGAAACCATTAGAAATCTACCTTCCTGTACTCTGAACTCTGGAGGGCTCCCATCCACTCCCACCAAATTCATAGTCACTCTTAACCACACTGCTCACTTCTACCTCATAACCAAGATCCACAAACCTGACTGCCCAAGTGAGCCTAGTTGCTCTGCCTGCTCCTGCCCCATTGAACTCGTGTCCACATAACTCAACTCTATTCTACCCCCCTTGGTTCAGTCCCTGCCCATCTACATTAATGAAACTTCACATACTCTTGATCTTCTCAACGACTGTCAATTCCCTGGCCCTGACTGCCTCATTTTCATTATGCATGTCCCGTCCCCATACACTTCTTTACCAACAAAGAACACAACCATTCCCCTCCACCACCATCCTCTGTGAAGCAGAACTGGCTCTCGCCCTCAACAATTTCTTCTTTGGTTCTCTTGATCTGCTCTGTGTTTGCCAAAATTCTCACTAATGAAGGTAGTCCCTGGGAATGTTCCTCTAGAATGCCAAGTGTTAAACACTCCTAATTAGCTGAGGTGCCAAATCTATGTCAGACAAGATCACTTATTCACCCACCACAACTACACCTAACGTTGGCTCCTTCACCATGTGATCCGATTGTATGCAGGATTTGAGGCTGGATTGAGTAACTGGATAATTGGGCTCTGTCCTGACAACATCCTTAGGAATAAGTGTTTTAAAATTCAGTATTTTACATACAGCCGGCTCCAGAAACTGAACCCCACAGTCCTCAACCTTAGCTGAGGTATCTAGAATGCTGTGTCCGTACGTTCAGGTTGGGGTTGGTGTGTTTGGGGATTGAGATGCGTTTCGGTTACAAACCCGAGCACATCTCTAACCTGCCTCTTACAATAAGGTTGCCATTCTAAAATTTAGAACATGGTCTGCAATTGTCAGTGTCCAACACCACTCCATATTCATGGGCTGGGAATCTCCCTGAGGCAGAGTTACATGAGATCGTAGAATGCACCTGAATGCCCATAATGACCAAAACTGAATTGTGGTGGGTCAGAATGAAAAATGACTGCAAAATTAATCTTTAAAGCTGCTGGAAATCCATTGTCATTCCAAGTGAATGGAGATCAACAAGCCAACCATCTCATCTCCGATTGGTTTCCCCAGTGTGGGAGAGATTGCTTTGAGAGCAATGGACACAATGCGGAAGGTAAGAGCAAGACCGTGAGGCGAGTGCGTCATCTGAACAGAATACTCATGACTGTGGATAGGGAAGAGTGAAAGAGAAGCACTGCACACAAAAACTACTCAAGAACAGGAGAAAATAGGAGAAAGAGAAGACCACTTGGCCCTTTAAGCCTCCATCAAGCATAGCTGATCGACCCCAGGCCTTAACTCCTCTTCTGTCCCAGTTCCTCGCTGCCCTCAAATCCCTTATGTTCCAAAAAACTGCTTTCTCAAGATTCAAGTTTACTTACCAGGTGTACATCGGAACTTATAGTAAAATGTGTCATTTGCGTAAACAACCAACAGATTCTGTGCTTTCCTTAAGGAAATGTATTGGGGGCAGACCACATATGTCATCATATATTCCGGCACCAACACAGCACGCACACAATGCTCAGCAGAACAACACAGAACATAACAAGCAATAAAACAACAACAGCAAAACAAGCCCTGTTCCTTCCTCCCACCCACACACATACATTTTCCTTTCATCCCAAGACAAGCCTCCATCCTCCAATGGACTTGGGCCTGCAGACACTAAGCTTTGATCTCCCCAGCAGACTCACAGAGATTCACAGACTTGACTCCAGCCAACAGCTCTCGACTTCCAGACTTTTGATTCAACCCCCGGGTTTCGATCCTCGATCCTCGATACCAGAACACACAAATCACCAAATACTAGGCAAATACTCTGGTTTCACCGATTCCTGAAACCAGGAGGTCATCTGAACTCACACCTCTTGCCAGCATGGGACCTTGACTCCAGAACTCATCGCCAACTCGCTATCTCAGAGTCCATTGCCCACCCTTCTGCCGGTCAGACATCTGACATCCAAAGTCCAAGCACGTTCCATGTCCATAGCACTGGCCATTGAATGCAGAGCAGAGATTTATACTCTGGCCTGATCTCCAATTCCCATACACCCCCATCCCTGTTATTGAGGGAGTGCAGTGTAGGTTCACAAGGTTAATTCCCGGGATGGCGGGACTGTCATATGTCGAAAGGTTGGAGCAACTGGGCTTGTATACTCTGGAACTTAGAAGGCTGAGAGGGGATCTTATTGAAACATATAAGATTATTAAGGGATTGGACACGCTGCAGGCAGGAAGCATGTTCCCGCTGATGGGTGAGTCCAGAACCAGAGGCCACAGTTTAAGAATAAGGGGTAGGCCATTTAGAACGGAGTTGAGGAAAAACTTTTTCACCCACAGAGTGGTGGATATATGGAATGCTCTGCCCCAGAAGGCTGTGGAGGCCAAGTCTCCGGATGATTTCAAAAAAGAAATGGATAGAGCTCTTAAAGATAGCAGAATCAAAGGTTATGGGGATAAGGCAGGAACTGGATACTGACTGTGGATGATCAGCCATGATCACAGTGAATGGCGGTGCTGGCTCGAAGGGCCGAATGGCCTACTCCTGCACCTATTGTCTATTGTAAAACCCTAACCTAAGCCCTAACTCCTTTCTCTGGCCCCAAAACGATCTTTGTGAACATAAAAAAAAATTATAAAAACAGCTCGATCCGAGCCATGACTCAACACAGCAAGATGCAGTGGGAAGGGGAGCAGCCACTGAAGATGATCAAATTGTGGGAGGAGCGGATATTTTGGGATGCTGTTGGTATTGGTTTATTATTGACAAGAGTTCTGGGGAACAGGGAAAATGTTTTTGTTTTGTGTGCCATCCCAACAGATTATTCCAAACTTAATCACATAAAGGTATTAAAAATTAAAGCATTAAAGATAAGCTTCATTTGTCAATCAAAACATACAGTGAAATACGTCATTTGCATCAACGACCAACAGGGTCAAAGGACGTGCTGGGGGCAGCCTGCAAGGAAAAACAAGAACACAGAATTAAGTGCAGTGCAGGGAGACAAATTAAGTAGAAGGGCCATGGCGAGGACAATTGGGAGATTAGGATTTCACCTTTTAGTGTATGAGAGATCTATTTAAGATCCAACAACAGGTGTAAGTGAGAAGACAGGAAAATGGATTTAGTGGCAGCATTATGCCATATCTCCTAGGACAGGAAGACGACAGACTATTCAAATTGAAGGCTAATGTGTAGAAGGAGAGGGCTAAGAGGGCTTATAGTAGATGAGATAGGTTTACCAGGCCCCAGTGCCTGCTCCCTTTTATCCACTACAGTCTCAACACCAGCTCCCTGTTTTATCACGGCCTTTGACACTAATTTCTGAAAATTAGTGAGAGTTGCACCCTACCACCACAGGTTTTGTCACACAAGAGCTAACCAAGCTTCTCAGTGGTAACTTTCTCAGGAAGGTAGAGTCGATAATTCTCCTGTGCCCTGACCGCCGACAGCTCCATTAATACGACCATTGACCCTGAGCCAGATTGCATGGGTTCGAGTCCCACTTCAGTACAAAATCCTAAATGCTCCCATGCCAATTAGCGGGAGTGCGGAACACATGGGGTTAAATCATTCATGAGCTGGTGGGGAACAAGCATGAATTAGTGTCAAAAGTGCTGTCAGCAATACTGACTGTTTCGAATGAAATTTTAAACTGCACACTCTACTCTTGCTCTTCAGAATCAGAATCAGAACCAAGTTTATTGTCACAGACATGTCACATAATTTGTTGTTTCGAGGCAAGAGTACAGTGCAATCCGTTAAAAACTTACTATAAGATATAATATATATATATAGAAAATAAATAAATAGTGCAAGAGAGTAAAATAACGAGGTAGTGTTCATGTTTCATGAATTGTTCAAAAATCTGATGGTAGAAGAGAAGAAGCTGATCCTAAAATATTGAGCTTGTATCTCCAGTACCTCCTCTGTAATGATAACAATGAGAAGAAGGTATGTCCTGGATGCTAAGCATTTTTAATGATGGATCATCATCATCATCAGGTGCCATGCCCATTTTGAGCTTCGACTGCCATGGCCCACATACACTGGCGGCGCCTGAGATTTTTCTTGCTGGTGCTACGGAGGGGCTGAACCATTCAGTAATGGTGCTGAGGGATGTTCTGTATGGTAATATGTATCTGCAAGGCCAGACGTGTGGCGTTCAAAAGTCAGTTTCAAGCATTATGTGCCTACTATAAATGCTTCTGTTGATTCACAAGCAACAGCAATTGGTAAATATAATATAGAAGTGAACTGTGACAGTGTCAGCAGCATTGGAGACAACCCGGGCTACACAGAGCATAAACAAACAAACCAACAGAGCATCTGACCCACAGCGCACAACGTGAATCACGCACTAATCCTGCAATCAGCGTCAAATGCGTGCTTTTCAACTGGAAAACACAACACGAACCCACAATGCCCACTGCTATTCGCATTACATAGACAGACAATGCCAAAAGATGCACCGTTATTAAAGTCAAATAAGGCAAACAACAGGCTTTACCAGGAGTTGGACAAATCATACTCTGGCGAAGCAATACCTCAATTAATTTGGTTACTGAATTTAAAACAAAAATCAACAGAATCACCGCTTGGAAGTCTAAGCAAAACCAGTAAACTTAATAGCAGTAAATGTAATATTTTAGGATTTGCAGGAAACATAAGTACCATGGGGTATCCACCACAAAATAATAATAATAATCAGCATTAGTCCAGGCCCAAATTAAAAAAAAATCAACTGCACTCACCACTGAAGTTTTCAGAGAAGCACAATCCGTCTGTTGTTGTGATTGGTGGCGAAAGCATCAATGATTTTCTGGATGTCAAGTACTTTGGTCCTCCGGCTGTTTATGGCCAATAGGGCCAAGTTGCTGTTCTGAGCATCGCTGCTGCTATTCCTTAGGTAGTTTTTGAGGCGTCTGAGGCAAGAGAAACTCCGTTTGCATGAGGCAGATGTCACAGGTAGAGTCAGTGATATGCAGATTAGTTTGTATAAGTCTATAAATGCATCGCGGTAGGGTCTCTTTGGAGCTAGAAATTCCACTGTGTCATTCACTGTCTGTCCTTGCTTTTGTTTTGTTTCCAGCAGATGCCGAACCTGATGTAGCTCTACAGTCAGGTTCACTACAGTCACTCCATAGTATTGGGCCATTGGCCAAAGACAATTCTTGTCTAGGAAGAGCTTGTGTTTGGGACTCAATGCTGAGACTCCAGTCAGAACACCCCCAGTCTCAATTAAGAACCGTCTGTTCATTTTAGTCAGAAGCCTGTCTATAACCGGATAGAAACAGTGCTTGCGAAGGTCATCAGAGGATGTGACAGGTGTGCGTTTGGTTTGGGCCTCAATTACAAAATCATGTAGGCGGCAGAGTGGCTGGGCCTGTCTCCTTTCATGTGGTCTGCTCTGTATACCGTCCTTGACGCACAGGTCTCTAGTTCTTGCCTGTATTTCACTCCATGATTCCTCGCCCCGTTTTGCTGAAAGTGCATCGATAACAGACTGAGCCAAGTCCACAGCGGATGAAAGCTCCAAACTGGGAGATTGTAGCTGGTCTGACATGAACTTGGTGACTCGGAATGAATCCTCAAACAGAGTGAGAAGTAAAGCAAACTGCTCGTCAATCAGTCCATTTACAGCTCTGGCCTCCATTTTCCTCCGTGCATTTGGTTGGCCCATAATATCCTGTAGTGTAGCTAGAATGGCAGGAAGTGATTTCCTTATAGCCCACAAAGCTGTATACTTCCATGCCCAGCGTATATCTGACAATTTCTTCAACTCCATGGGCTGTGCAGTTGATTCCATTTCTCCCTGTTTCTTCATGAAAAGATCGTGGGCAACAGAGTTTGAAAAGAAGTTGTAAAGCAGCTGCACAGTTTCAAAAAACTCACCCCCTTGTTGTACAAGGCCTTGACACGCAGTACAGTGTAGAGACTCAAAACTGCTCTCATATACTCACGATTTTCTTGGACAATCTTTGCATGTCCTTTGTCAAGCATATTTCACAATCTTGAACCACTTGTTTTCTCAATCTGAATTCGGCCCGTGTCTCCATAGCAAACTTATGAGCTGCACTTACATGGTGGGTTTTGAAAGCTGTTGTAGCTTTCTGCCAGTTGCGGTAACCGGTGACAGTGAAGGTAGACTCAGAATGGAACCCATGTCTTCCACACAGGAAATGCCTGCATGCGAAGCAGAATGTAGTATCTTTCGTGATCGAATATCCCAGGCAGTCAAACAAGCCATGAATAAAACTCCTTTGCTGATTGCCAAACTGTTGCGAGCAGCAAAGGGTACTTTTTCAAAGCTGACCGATGGGGTCCTTCTTCAGGCTGCTGGCTAACATCGCTAACAGTATTCCCACTAGCACCAAGAGCAGCTTCATCCACGTTCTCTTCCGAATCCCGCTCCATTTCTTGTTCCTCTACTTTGCCCACTCACTCCTTCGATGAACTGCTGTCGTCCTCATCCCCATTTACTTCTGTCTGCATGTCACTTTCAATTAAAACAGGCTCAGGCTGAGACACCACTGATTCCTGTGGATGAGGTCATTTTCTCACTAAAAATTGATCCATTTTTCACGCCGGCCAAAATAATGCACGTGCCAGGCCCACGCTAGCTTGTAAAAGCACAATATGTGTGTGTGGCATCCGTTAGTCTCGCGAGACCATGGATCTGTGCCTGTATGTATACCATCAATCTCTCGTGTGAGCGAGAGTGAGTGACATCACTACGTTCAGAGAGCTTAACTGATCTGAGGACAGCAATGGCAAGACATTGACAACGAATGAATAAGCAGAAGTGTAGAGTAGATCTGACAGAGTTTATAACTTTATTGCTGCGTGGGTGCTATGGTAGTTGGGGGCGCTGTTTCACTAGATCAACTGGAGAAACAAGGTGTATTCATAACTATACAGAGAAAGCAGCTGCAACTTGTATGTCAAATTTCAGTTAATTTCTTGGTGGTGCTATTGTAATTTCTGCTGGTGCTATAGCACCAGCAAGCACCACCTCTGAGCCACCCCTGCCCACACACTTCTGTTTCGGATTAAGTGGATCAATTCATTGGTATTCATTTCCAGCTCTCTGGCTGCAGTCTCCATCATCATTTGTCTTTGTCTTTCTCTTGATGGATACTGTCTTTTAAAGATGCCTTGATGATGCAGTGACAAGTGGATTTTCAAGATTTCTCTTCTTTCCTTCCCTCCATCACAATTTTATGCATTGATTATCAGTCTTTATTTTTATATATTTTTCATAAATTTTATTGTATCTCTTTATTTACATGTAAATGTCTGCGAGAAAATAAATGTACTAGTATTTAGTGACATATATGTACTTTGATGCAGTTTTTCTCAGTTGCCGAGGCACTTTGATCAAGCCTGTAGCACATGTGGCCCATTCTAAACTCCGTATCAGCAAAGCAGCAACCACCTCAGCATAACAGGCAACCATTTCTCATCACACGTACACCCGTTTCAATTGCTAATGAACTCTTTGCAAAACACTAGACATCGCAGTTATCAGAAGAGACAAAAAACAACTGGAAATGTCAGGTCAAGCAAAAAAATAATCAAATGTCCCCAGCAGACACCAATCAATCCCAAATCATGACTCAAAGTGGCTCCATTTTGCAAGGAATTGAGGAATTGTTACAAATCTGTTGCAATGATTGCAAAAATCTGGTCTCAGACAAGGAGGGGAGGGAGGAATGTTGTAGGGCAAAGGGCAATATTCCAGGTACCATGTTGGAGAGGTTCGAACATTACCACGTGTGCAGCCATATTGGAAACTGATGTTCTGCATGCATCCCAGTGATTGGGCCAGATAACAACTCATGCCTTATCACATTCCTTGATGGGCTTTACAGACAGCTATTAGTGTCGGAGGAGGAACAGGGTGCCAGGATCAATAGCCCACCCTGTGTCATCGTATAGGACAATGTATCTTTCCACCTCTCACCTACAGCGACAGGTTGGTTTCAGACACATCCCCCTGTCCATGGAATTCCTTTCACCATAATCCACATTCCTCAATTCTATTGAGGAGTATTTTTTCCTCCTGGAGATGGAAGGTCTACGACAAGCTACCTTATGACATAAACCTGAGGGCACAGATCACTTCTGCATGATTAACTAGATTTTACTTGTGCAAGATTTATGTGAAGCATCCAAATACTGCTCCAATTTGCGTACCAGCACAACCGGTCCACAGCTGATGCCATTTCATTGGCTTTTCACTCAGCCCTGGAACATCTGGACAGCAAAGATGCGTACATCAGGATGCTTTTTATCAACTACAGCTCAGCGTTTTATACTATCATCCCCTCAGAACTAATCAATAAACTTCAAGAACTGGGCTTCAATCCCTCCTTGTGCAATTGGATCCTCGATTTCCTCACAGACCTCAGTCAGTTCAGATCGGCAACATCTCCTCCACAATCTCTATCAATACAGGTGCTCTACTCAAATTATACTTATGACTGTGTGGCTAATACCACATTTAAATTTGTTGAGTACACCACTGTCAATGGCCAAATCAAAGGGGGCAATGAATCAGCATATAGGAGGGATATTGAAAAACTGGCTGAGTGGTGCCACAAAACAACCTTTGACTCAGTATCAGCAAGGCCGAGGATGCTGCCTCTGCCATACTTTACAGTAGGGATGGTGTTACCTGACTGATGCACAGTATTGGATTTACCCCAGACGTACCACTGAAAGAACACATATCCTTGCCAGCAAAGACTCTGCAAAGCATCATTCAGAAGATACTGTAAAGATGTGGAAGTAGGTTTTGCAGTCGGATGAGAAATTTTTGAAGTGGAATTTTTTGACCTCAACAATAAGCGGTCTTGCTCTCATCTCATTGTTGCCATCAAGAAGAAGCTACAGGACACTCAGGACCATACTACCTGGGTTCAGGAACAGTTATTACCCCTCAATCATCATGCTCTTGAATCAAAGGGGACAACACCATTCAAGTTCACTTGCCCCATCACTGAACAGTTACCACAACCTATCGGTTCACTTTCAAGGACTCTTGATCTAATTTTCTCAATATTTATTGCTTATTCATTTATTATTATTATTATTTCTTCTTTTGTACTTGCACAATTTGTTGTCTTTTGCACACTGGTTGGGTGTGGCCCTTCATTGATTTAATTATGGTTATTAGATTTACTGAGTATGCCCGCAAGAAAACAAATCTCAGGGTTCTGTATGGTGACGTATATGTACTTTGATGAAAAATTCACTTTGAGCTTCAATGAACGCTATGACTGAGGCTAGTCTGTTAATCCCTCTCTCAGACTGCAAAGGCTGGATTAGGTATTCCAGGAGGTAGCACTGGGGAGCACATTCTATATGATGTTGATGAAAACATGTGGCCCAACATTAGGAACAGGGTAGATTAAAGGGAACTATTATTGTATTGTATTTTGTATAATTTTTTTTCCTAAAGGTGTGAACAATTTTTGTATTTCATTCTGTTGGTCCTTTAATTTCTTACTGATGAATGGAGTTGTAATCATATTTACAATAACAAACGAAATATCCTGCGCTCTGATATTATACACAGTAAGCAACAGACATCACTCTGTACGACTGACTACACTGTTCATGTTATGCCTCAGTGAGAAGGATGGTCGGTGTTTTGCCAGAGATTATCCAGTGTTTGCTTATTTCTGTTAATGATGTAATGCTATGCGCTACAGTTGTGATTGAATTATTCACTTTGGCTGCAAGTATTATTGTTTTGATTAGCTGAGTGCATTGCACAGTGAAAATGTGGAATTTTGCAAAACACACTAGTCTTTTGCAGGCTGTGTTGACTGTTCTGAAAATGTGGCTACTGCTTTCATCACAAACGAGAGAAAGTCTGCAGATGCTGGAAGTCCAAGCAACACACACAAAATGCTGGAAGAACTCAGCAGGCCAGGCAGCATCTACAGAAAGGATTACAGTCAATGTTTCGGGCCGAGACCCTTCAGCAGGACTGGAGGAAAACAGATGAGGACTAGAGTTAAAAGGTGGGGGTCAGGGAGGGAGAAACACAAGGTGATAGGTGTTGTGAGGAGCTGGAAAGTTGATCAGTGAAAGAGATACAGGGCTTGAGAAGGGGAAAATCTAACACGAGAGGACAGAAGGCCCTGGAATAAAGAAGGGTGGAGGTGCACCAGAGATGGGCAGGCAAGGAGATAAGGTGAGATGGAAAAGGGGATGGGGAATGGTGAAGTGGGGGGCATTACCGGAAGTTAGAGAAGTCAATGTTCATGCCATCAGGTTGGAGGCTACCTAGACGGAATACAAGGTATTGTTCCTCCAGCTGAGTGTGGCCTCATCGCAACAGTACAGGGGGCCATGGATAGACATATCAGAATGGGAATGGGAAGTGGAATTAAAATGGGTGACCACTGGGAGATTCTGCTTTCTCTTGGTGTTTGGAGCATAGGTGCTGGGCGAAGTGATCTCCTAATCTACGTTGGATCTCCAGCATGGTTAAGCAACTCAAAAAGCAGTAATACAAATGCAGCATGATAATTGTCCTACTGTAAAAATGAACTGATCTCAATAAAAAAATCATTACGTAAATGAAAGGCTTAGAATGTTACCACTAGTTGATAGAGCTACTTGTTAATTGTGAAATGAGAATGCATTGACTTCAATGAAACCATATTTTGGAACAGGAGTAGATCACCTATCAGCTGCTGCGTGGGGTGTTTTCTGCTAGATATAAATAATTTCGAAACATATTGTAGCTTTACCTTGGGAAGCTTTTCAGCCTTACCAACTGATGCCAATTAGCAGTATATCTGTGCACCTTTCAGCCCCATCTTAGGGAAGCACAGAATATTGTTCACTTGTCAATACAGAATGTCCAAAGCAGTGGTCAAAGCTGACCACTGTCAATGAGCTACACTCTTGGGCTCTATTCCACAAATGTGATCACAACCAAAGCTCTGCTGATCATTTGCTCAAAGTCCTGTTCACTTCTGTGCTGACTGCTCAAACACAAGATCCTGGTTAAGCGATACATCAGACCTAAAATTCTGACTTCGTGTTCAAATTCTCACTCCCATCTCTTTCCGTAATCTCCCCCCTCCCTATGACCCTCTTAAAACCTTCCTTTAAATATGGCTTTTTGAACACTACCACCATTCAAAGCTGATCTTCACTGCTGAAACCCTAACCTTTCTCACCTTCTCATTCCTTTCCACAAAAAACTTCCTTTTTGCCAACTGAGCTTATGTGGCTCATTGTGAAATCTTTTTTGATGACACTGAGTATTCAAATCAAATACTGACACAAGAGACAGAAGATGCAGGAATCAAGAGCAAAGACCAGAACACTGGAGGTCAGCCAGCATCTGTGGAGGCCTACAGATTGTCGACGTTTCTGCTTGAGACCTTGCATCAGGACTCTACATCAGATCTTGACCCAAATCGTCAACCATTCCTTTCCCTCCACAGATGCTGCTTGAGCCACTGAGTTCCTCTGGCAGTTTTCCCTGATCCAAATCAAGCACTGCTGTTACAATTGCCTTTGTTGTAAGGAATTTTCAAAATTTTCACCCGTACCACTAGGTGGCGCAGTGCTCTCTGGTCAGTGTGCTTTAGCAATATAATGCATTCAAACCACATCTCAATACGAATGTCTCCTGCACATACCCTGGAGAGTAGGCACCAATGAATTCAGCCTCAGGAGAATACTGCAACAAAATCCAGGAGGGACAAGTTGTATCTTCAGAGTCCTGAAGAAGAGTCTCATCCCGAAACATTGACTGTTTACTCTTTTCCATATCTGCTGCCTGAACTGCTGAATTCCTCTAGCATTTTGTGTGTGTTGCTTTGAAGTTCCAGCATCTGCAGACTTTCTTGTGTTTGGGACAAGTTCCATGCCTGCACCCCGCTCCCCACCATTGAGATCCATAGTGAGACAAGGGAGAGCCATTTCAAAACCCTCCCCACCCCATGACGCTTCTTCACAAACTAATGTGATTGAAGGATAATTTTCACCATGATTACCATGAGTCCAAAACAATTCTCACTTTGTGGTTTACATCCTAAAGAGCCCAGCTGGGTAGTTTCATCGACAACTATAAGTTGCTCCACGTAAATAAATGACTGGTAGACTTTTGGAGGAGTTAATGTGAATGCAAGGGAAATTAGATTACAGAGAAAATCAGTGAGGAATAGAATTGCCCTGTAACCTGGCATAGACTCGAAGGGATGAATGGCCTCTTCCTATGTGTTGAAGAAATATAATTCAGAATGGGCAGAGTTATCCGGGGGATCCACTCCTATGGAGAGCAAGAAGCTGAAGGAAAACTCTTTTGTGATTGGAAATAAACACAGTGTCGGTGGACCTCTCTATTTTCCAATTTACAACTGAAGCCTCTATCCTTGGAGTGTTCCGGAAGCAGCGGCAAAGAAGACGTGGCAATCACTAATTTTTATCGAAGCAACACAGAAACCATGCTCTCTGAATGCATCACGCTTGGTATGGTAACTGCTCTCTTCATGACCACAAGAAACTTCAGAGAGTTGTGGGCACAGCTCAGCACACCACAGAAATTAGCCTCCCCTCCATGGACACTGTCTATACTTCTCGTTGCCTCAGCAAATCAGCCAGCATAATCAAATACTCCAAACACGCTGGGCACTCCTTTTTCTCCTTCCTGTTGTTGCAGAAGATGAAAAAGCCTGAAAGCATGTGCCACCAAGCTCCAGGTCATCATCAATTGAACTGTTATAAGGCCATTAAATGGTTCCCTAGTCCAATCAATGGTCTTTTGGTCTCACGGTCTACCTTGTTGTGATCTTATACCTTGTTGTCCAACTGCACCGCACACTCTCTGTAGCTGGTGCACTATATTCTGTATTCTGTTATTGTTTTACCTTGTACTACCTCAATGCACTGTGTAATGATTTGATCACACACATCGAAGCATTATACAATGCATTGAATGCATTGTGACAATGTGAAAAGGCAAGCTCTTTACAGTGAGACAATGGTGAACCAACTCAATGTTCTGCATTTCCCATTTGCATCCTGAAACCTTCTACTGGCATCCTGAAAACCTTCGGAGTTTCATGTACTGCTGGTATCAATATGGAATGGGCAATCAGAACTAAATGAGTATTGGGATCAACAATCCATCTCTTCAGGGGTGAGAGGAATAAAGGGAAAGGAAACAGACCATATTATCAACACATTATATACAGACAGAGGAAAAGGAAAACAAAGTCATATGTATTTACTGGAAGTTACAGGTGTCCCATGCTGCAGTATAAACAAAAAGAGCTAATTACTGTCAGTGTTTTGCTAGTATTAACCACTGAAATAACATTATCAGGACACACTTTATGTTTTGTGTGTAGACTTTCCACTTGCTTGCTGCGTTAGAGCAGTTATCACATTACATATGTGACTCATAAGCTGTAAACAGAGAAAGGGATATGAATAACACTGTATAAACAAGCAACACACAATGCCGGAGGAACTCAGCCGGCCAGGCACCATCTATGCAAAGGAGTACAGCAAACGTTTCAGGCCAAGACCCTTCAGCGGGACTGGAGAAAAAAAAGATGAGGAGTCAGAGTTGAGGGGGTGGGGGGAGGGAGAATCATAAAGTGATCAATAAACCTGGGGGGGGGGGGGAAGTAATGAAGTAAAGAGTTCGGAAGTTGATTGGCGAAAGAGATGGAGAAGGGGGAATCTGGTAGAAGAGGGCAGAAGGAAATGGAAGAAAGAAAAAGTGGGAGCAGCACCAGAGAGAGAGGCGATGGGCAGGCAAGGAAAGGTGAGAGAGGGAAGAGGGGATGGGAAATATAGAAGGAGGGGGGGAGGTGAGGCATTACCGGAAATTCGAGAAAGCAATGTTCATGCCATTAGGTTGGAGGCTACCCAGATAGAATATAAGGTTTTGTTCCTCCAACTTGAGTGTGGCCTCATTGAGACAGTGTAGGAAGCCATGGATGGACATGTCAGAATGAGAATAGGAAGTGGAATTAAAATAGGTGGCCACTAGCAGCTCCCGCTTTTTCGGGCAGACGGAGCATTCGTACTCGGCAAAATAATCTCCCAGTCTACGTCGGGTTTCACCAATATAGAAGAGGCCACACCGGGAGCATTAAAACAGTATATGACCCCAACAGACTCACAGGTGAAATGCTGTCTCACCTGGATGGACTGTTTATGGCCCTGAATGGTAGTGAGGGAGGAGGTGTAGGGACAGGTGTAGCACTTGTTCCGCTTACAAGGCTAAGTGCCAGGAGGGAGATCAGTGGGGAGGGATGAATGGACAAGGGACTTGTGTAGGGAGCAATCCCTATGGAAAGCAGAAAGGGGGAGAAGGGAAAGATGGTGGTGGGATCCTGCTGGAGACAGCAGAAGTTATGGAGAATTATATGCTGGAGCACGTACGCTCCATATGCCAGAAAATGTGGGATCTCCCAGTGGCCACCCATTTCAATTCCACTTCCCATTCCCATTCCGGCATGTCCATTCATGGCCTCCTCTACTGTCACAAAGAGGTCACACTCAATTTGGACACTCATCTCTGACTCCTCATCCTTTTTCTCCAGTCCCACTGAAGTGCCTCAGCCCAAAAAGTCGACTGTGCTCTTTTCCGTAGATGCTGCCTGGCCTGCTGAGCTCCTCCAGCATTTTGTATGTGTTACTTGGACTTCCAACTTCTGCAGATTTTCTCTATTCAAAATTGTCTATATTCTTTAAGGAAGGAGAGGGAAAGAAGTTTGATTGAGGGAGAGAAACAAAGAAAATGCTGAGAAGCTTCAACTGACCCACTTCCGGCCCCAGGTAGTTTGCTCACATTGACAATTAAATTAGCAAATTTGTTAATTACTGAAAAATGTGCCAAGGTACAGCAAAACACTTTGCATGCTTCCATACAGATGATTTTGTCACATCAGTACAATGAGGTAATACAAGGGAAATCAGTACAGGTCGACATACACTAATCTGACTATCTGTAATCCGGTTCCTTCGATAATCCGCAAATTTGCTGCGCAACTGTAATTTCAAATTTTCCGGGCCATCGTACCAATCTACTGCACCTTGTTTTGGTTGTGCTAGATCTGTTCATGTGTTGACGCGCTCTTGTAAGCACAGACAGGCAATTCCTGCTTGCTTTCCTGCATTTATAATGTCCTCATAATCTAATCTAATTTATTAATATCAATTGCGTGAGGCGCAGCCACCCAGCACCCGCCCGTCTCAACTGCCAGCCGCGGGGGAGCTGGCGCGCGCTGGGTCGGCCCTCCTTCTTGCCCGCCTGCCAACAGTCACGCACTGCCCTCCGGCGGGCACTCCGTTCTCTTCTGCCTACGACCTCAGATCAGATGTGGTGACCCGCTGAATTTAAGCATATTACTAAGCGGAGAGAAAGAAACTAACGAGGATTCCCTCAGTAACTGCGAGTGCAATGTAGTCTTTGGGGTAACTGCAAGTCTGTGTCTTTGCTATCACTTAGCTCACGCTTGAGTGCTGGTAGTGGGTGCGCTTTATTTTTTGCCGGTGGGGAGGGGCGGATTGTTGCTCGCTGCTGTTTACATGCGGGAAGGAGGGGAGCCGGGGGGAATTTAGGGGTTCTAACAATTAACTGTCGTTCATTCTTTGGGGCACTCCTCTGTTTTCGTAGATGGTTGCAAAGAAAAAGCATTTCAGGATGTATATTGTATACATTTCTCTGACATTAAATGTACCTTTGAATCCTTTGAAATTTTAAAGGTATGATGAGGAGGTTAGCTATTGCTTAATGTGATCCTTCTGTCATTTGGCATTTTCACTAATCTGGCACTCCTCAGGTCCCAATGGTGCCGTATTATAGAAGGTCGACCTGTAGCAGAATGCCAAATACACTGTTACAGTTTCAGAGGAAGTTCACAGCAGGCTAGACCATATTGATGCAGACTGTGAGGAGTATCCATTGTTTTCTTTAGTTGCTCACTCTTCTCTCTTTCATCTCATCGAAGCAAACAAAATACCTTAGGTATGACAGAGTAGATACGAGGAATATGTCTCCACTGCTAGTGGTGTCTTGACCCAGGGACCACATCTCAAACTATGGAACAGTGGTGAGAAGAGAATACTTCTCTCAAAATCTTTGGAATTCCTTACCCAGGAGAGCTGTGGAGGTTCAGCCATGGAGTACTTCCAGGAGACTGACAGAATTTTGAATTCAGAGGAATTTAGGGATATGGTGAGTGAGAGGAGTGGTGCTGAAAGCAGAAATTGAAAAAAAACCTTTTGTGATCTCACTGACTCGCAAGAGACCAAGGAGCTCACCTCTGTTCCTAGTTCTTATCTTCTAATGTTCTTGTTCACCACCAAGTTCCATCCCAACATCCAGTGAGGCAATAGTCAATTGAAATTCACTATCCTTCCCCATTTAGAACTGAAAGATTCTGACACCAGACTCTTTACTTACTTTCCAGCATGCCCTGGACATCTGTGGTGCCAGACTGGTGGATTTTCTGGACTATAGGATGTTATCAACATACTTTTAATTCATTAGTCTTACTGACATTGAGTAAGATTGTTGTTACACCACTCAACCAGCTGATCTATCTCACTCCTGTATGCCTCCTCGTCGCCATAGTTCTGCCATCGGCAAATTGATAGATGGCGTTTGGGCTGTGTTTAGCCACGCAGTTGTGAGTGTAGAAGGAACAGAGCAGTAGGTTAAGTATGCTTCCTTGAGGTCTACCAGAGTTGATTGTCAGTGAGGAAGAGATGGATATTTCCAGTCAGCACTGACTATAGTCTACTGATGAGGAACTCAAAGATCCGGTTGCAGAGGGAGATATAGAGGCCCAGATTTTGGAGCATGTTGATTAGTACGTCACTGAGGGGATGATTATGTTCAACACTGAGCTGTAATCAATGAACAGCAGCCTGTCATGGGTGTTGCTGTTGTCCAGGTGATGCAAGGCCGAGTGGAGAGCCAGTGAAGTTGCATCTGTTGTAAACCTATTGTGGTGATAGGCAACACACATCAAAGTTGCTGGTGAACGCAGCAGGCCAGGCAGCATCTCTAGAAAGAGGTACAGTCGACTTTTTGGGCCGAGACCCTTCGTCAGGACAAACAGAAAGAAGAGCAAGTAAGAGATTTGAAAGTGGGAGGGGGAGAGGGAGATCCAAAATGATAGGAGAAAACAGGGGGGGGGGGGATGGAGCCAAGAGCTGGACAATTGATTGGCAAAAGGGATATGAAAGGATCAAGGGAGAAAGAAAAGGGGGAGGGGGGGAAACCCAGAGGATGGGCAAGGGGTATAGTGAGAGGGACAGAGGGAGAAAAAGGAGAGAAAGAAAAAGAATGTGTGTATATAAATAAATAACAGATGGGGTACGAGGAGGAGGTGGGGCATTAGCGGAAGTTTGAGAAGTCAATGTTCATGCCATCAGGTTGGAGACTACCCAGACGGAATATAAGGTGTTGTTCCTCCAACCTGAGTGTGGCTTCATCTTTACAGTAGAGGAGGCCGTGGATAGACATATCAGAATGGGAATGGGACGTGGAATTAAAATGTGTGGCCATTGGGAGATTCTGCTTTCTCTGGCGGACAGAGCGTAGGTGTTCAGTGAAACGGTCTCCCAGTCTGTGTCGGGAATAATGTGTTGGACCCGGAGGCTGGTGGGGTGGTAGGTGAGGACAAGGGGAACCCTATTCCTTGTGGGGTGGCGGAAGGATGGAGTGAGAGCAGAGGTGCGTGAAATGGGGGAGATGTGTTTGAGAGCAGAGTTGATGGTGGAGGAAGGGAAGACCCTTTCTTTAAAAAAGGAGGACATCTCCTTCGTCCCGGAATGAAAAGCCTCATCCTGAGAGCAGATGCGGCGGAGACGGAGGAATTGCGAGGAGGGAATAGCATTTTTGCAAGAGACAGGGTGAGTAGAAGAATAGTCCAGATAGCTATGAGAGTCAGTAGGCTTACAGAGACATCAGTAGATAAGCTGTCTCCAGAGGTAGAGACAGAAGGATCTAGAAAGGGGAGGGAGGTGTCGGAAATGGACCAGGTAAACTTGAGGGCAGGGTGAAAGTTGAAGGCAAACTTAATGAAGTCAACGAGTTCTGCATGTGTGCAGGAAGCAGCGCTAATGCAGTCGTCGATGTAGCGACGGAAAAGTGGGGGACAGATACCAGAATAAGTTTGGAACATAGATTGTTCCACAAAGCCAACAAAAAGGCAGGCATAACTAGGACCCATACGGGTGCCCATGGCTACACCTTATTTTGGAGGAAGTGGGAGGAGCCAAAGGAGAAATTATTAAGAGTAAGGACTAATTCCGCTAGATGGAGCAGAGTGGTGGTAGAGGGGAACTGGTTACGTCTGGAATCCAAAAAGAAGCGGAGAGCTTTGAGGCCTTCCTGATGGGGAATGGAAGTATATAGGGACTGGACATCCATGGTGAAAATAAAGTGGTAGGGGCCAGGGAACTTAAAATCATTGAAAAGTTTCAGAGCGTGAGAAGTGTCACGAACATAGGTAGGAAGGGATTGAACAAGCGGGGTATATAACAGGGTCGAGTTATGCCGAAATGAGTTCGGTGGGTCAGGAGCAAGCTGAGACAATGGGTCTACCTGGACAGGCAGGTTTGTGGATCTTGGGTAGGAGGTAGAAACGGGAAGTGCGGGGTGTGGGAACTATAAGGTTGGTAGCAGTGGATGGGAGATCCCCTGAGCGGATAAAGTCGGTGATGGTGTGGGAGACAATGGCCTGGTGCTCCTTAGTGGGGTCACAATCGAGGGGTAAATAAGAGGAGATATCCGCGAGTTGTCGCTGTGCCTCGGCAAGGTAGAAGTCAGTACGCCAGACTACAACAGCACCCCCACTTATCGGTGTGTTTTATAGTAAGTTTAGGATTGGTGCGGAGGGAGTGGAGAGCAGAGCGTTCGGAAGGAGTGAGGTTGGAATGGGGACAAGGTGCGGTGAAGTAGAGACGGTTGATGTCCCGTTGGCAGTTAGCGATAAAGAGATCCAGAGCAGGCAGAAGACCAGAGCGGGTGTCCCTGAAGAGGAGGAGGGTTGAAGACGGAAGAAGTGGTCATCGGTGGTGCGGGGGGGGGGGGGGAGAGTCTTTGCCGAAGAAGTAGGCTCGAAGACAGAGCCGGCGGAAGAAGAGTTCAGCGTCATGGCGAACATGGAACTCGCTGAGGTGGGCGAAGGGGGGCAAAGGTGAGGCCCTTACTGAGGATAGAGCGCTCTGCCTCAGAGAGTTGAAGCATTCCAAACCCCGCTATCTCTAGTCATAACCCAAACATTGCCGGTACAGAGAAACCATTTCATTAGCAGTGAAACCTTACAGCATGCTACACTGTCCCCCCACCAAATTTAGTCATGTCCTCATGACGTTGAGATAATTCGCCTACCCCTCCTGCAAAACACTAAGTCCAACCCAGGTGTGAAAAGCAGTGGCATAACTCCCTGAAACGGCAGGGGTCACATTCTGTTCCCCTGGTGCTACATAGGCCAGCCTATCTGGTGGTCTCCTAATTCTCTGAGACCTCCATACCCCCTCATCTAACTCCTCAGATTCAGACACTACTGAGGATACTTCCAGTCTACCTGGCGAGTCCTCCCCCGGTCTATCATTCGTGCCCACCTGCAACTCGGTGCCATCTGTCCTGTAGCCTTCCTGCCCTGCAGAGTCCTGCTGCAACCCAGGCTACCCTCAGATAGACCCCCCCCCCCCCAACTTCACCTGACTCAACAGGAGAAGGGCTGGGAGTCTCTTCCTCAGTCAACGGGGAGTTCGCGAAAGGCAGCATATACCACACATCCAGATCCTCATCCTCCGAATCAGTATCCCTCTCAGGGGTGGGAGCTGGCCTAACCTCACCTGTTGGGAGTCCTGTAGTCGCCCCGTGTTTCCGTAGAGTCCTCTTACTAGGTGTAGGCTCCAAGTCAGGCTCTGGGTCTACCTGTACTATAATGCTTTATTCTGTATTCTGTTATTGTTTTTCCCTTGAACTACCTAAATGTACTGATGCGATGAAATGACCTGTATGGATGGCAGCCACAACAGAGTCTTTGTTGTACCTCGACACGTGATAATAACAAACCAACTTACCGTACGACTATTCTTTGCTTCATTCCGTTGTTTTTGTGCTTATTGCTGCATTTATTGTTGTATTTACTGTTACCATGTATATTGTTTATTCTATATGCTTCATGTGAAGAAGGAATTGTGTTGTACTCTGCTGGACAGTACATGACAATAAACTGATCTGAACCTGTGTCTGAAACAACACTTCTCTTTGAAGACTGATGTCTTATCGCTGTAAAACCAAAATCGCTAGCAAAGGCAGTTTTGGAAGTTATCTGTTGTATCACACAAATCAAAACATCAAACTTATTGAATTCTTGAGAAAATAAGTAAATAAGTTTCTCATTCTTTCAGGAAGCTATAGACTTGCACCCCAAGGTCCCTTTGTGCTTCAGTGGTCCTCAAGGTCTGTCATTTTCTATGTATTTTCCTCTTACATTTGACCTACCAAAATGCAACCCCTTAAATTATCTGAATTAAACTTCATCTGCCAGTTCACTGTCCATATCTCTATCTGATCTATTTCTACTGTATCCTCCAACAACCTTTTTCACGATTTGTGACTCCGCTAATTTTTATGTCATCTGCTGCTTACTAATCAGCCCATCAGATTTTTGATATATACAATTTATTTATATATATATATATATATATATATATATATATCTCACACAAAGGTTCCAGTGCTGATCCTTATGGAAAACCACCTGTCACAGGGTTTGGATCGTGATGTTTTTGATCCAAGGTTCTTCGCAATCAAGTTGTTGCTTATGACTTATGTTCTTTTATTAAAAGAACAAAGGAATTAGGAAAGGAGAATAGCAAAAGTAGAGCTGAGGTGTGAGGGGAAGGTGAAGGCAAAGGTAAAAAGAGATGGATCCAATATGGTCTGTCTTCTTATACCAATTTGCTGATAGCAATAAATTCCATTGTTTGAATCAACCAATGAGAAAGCCCCAATTCAAGTCATGTGACACCTGCCACAGAAACCAAGAAGCTTCCAGAAATATACAGAGGAACTGTAACCACTGGAAAACCCACTGAACAAATACACATATATTGGTAATTATATAAAAATACCAACAAGCATAAGGAAGTTAAACTATAAAGAAAGTAACAATTATACAGCCTAACCCAGCACAGACCACCAGTCAAAGAAACGCTGCTCCATCACTAACCTTCGCCCATGATAACAAAGCCAATTTTGTATTCAATTTACCAACTCACTGTGGATCCCACACAACTTCATCTTCTGGTGAACCTCAGTGATTTCTGGCTGGTGGCTTATGAAAAAAGGAAAACATCTAAATACTTCGTTAATCACACTTTTTCTGACAAATGATCATCACAAGTAACAGTCTGTAACTTCCCATTGGACCTGGGGGGAATTCGATGTGGCAGAACCAAGGCAGGGTGAGGTGGCGAGAGTGAGGAAGACCCGAGGTTCGATCTATTTAAGTGCCATGCTGAATTGGAGAGGTCCCAAATCAAGGCAGTGGGGTGTGGGCACCAGAGCGGGTCAGGGCTGACACTTAAGCACAGGGCTGAATCGGAAAGGACGGGTGCAGGTCAAATTGAGGTGGTGAGGAATAGGCCCCAGAACGTATCAGGGCAATGGGACCAGACGTTCGGACACCAATTTAGGCGCCGTGCAAGATTGAAAAGGTCGGGGTGTCGGGGCCCAAGGCAAGGGATGGGCTGGTTCATATCGTTACTACACGACTCTGCTCTGGACTGAACTATGTGACTCTCTGTTCAGTATGCTACTTGCTTGCAGTTACTGTTTACATGATGTGCTCTTTCTCTCTGTACGTTGGGTGTCTGATGATCATTTTTTCAACGGGTTCTTTTTTTTACGAGTTCTTTTTTATGGACATGATGTGTTTTTTCTCTCTCTGCACATTGGGTGTTTGACGGTCTTCTTTTTCTTTTGGGTTTCTTTGTTTCATGGCCGCCTGTTAGGAGACAAATGTCGAGTTTGTATAATGTGTACACACTTTGATTATAGATGTACTTTGAACTTTGAACCTATCATGATGGTCCTTGTCAAATGCTTTACTAAAGTCTATGTGTACAACATCCACCATCTTACCCTCATCAATCATCTTTGCCACTTCCTTAAAATCATATTTGTGAGACAGTTCCTCCTCAACACAAAACCTTGCAGACTCTCCCGAATAAGTTCATGTTTTTCCAATCCTAGTAGATCCACCCCTTTAAAAGTTTCACTAATAATTTCCCTACAAATGATGTAAAGGCACATCAGTGTATAAATTCCTAGTTTGTCCTTATTGACCTTCATAAACAAAGGAACTACTCTGGTTAATGAGACGGTTGATGTCTGCATCAACCATTCCAGATGCGTCCTGATATATTGGCTGGGTACCAGCAAAGCACCTTGATCATCATTCAAAAAAAAACCTCTTGTGTACTAAAGTAATACTTTTCTCTTCAACCCTGCTCATTCCCTTATGTTTATTAAGTGTGAACTCAATACAAATGAAATATGAAGCAATGGGAAATTTAATGCAGCAGGATCACACCCATTTGGAAATATCTACAATTGCAGCATAAAGGATTTGACTGCAATGATCTGGGCTCAACTGGAATTCATATCCTAGAAATGAAAAACAAGTGTTCCTACACCCTGCAGCAGGGCTCTCGTATGAACCGTTCTGACAGAGGGACATCAGTGGCTGCCAGAAGAACAAGTACAGCAGTTTTGCTTGTTTCTGTATAAACTGACGATCGCGCTTCCAAAAACAACCATTCCTAATCATTTCCTTTCCCAGGAAGTGCATATTCCTCACATTTTATATCTCATGTGAGGAACAGCAACAAAAAGAGAGGCTGCCACTTAGAACTGAGTGCATAGAAATTTCATTTTCCAGAGGGAGCGATCTCTGGAATTCTCTGCCCTCAGGGTGGTTAAGGCCAAACATCAGATAGGTTTAAAGTGAAAAAAAAATTAGATGTTTGAAGGATTGAGGAATTGAGTGTTATTGGAACTGGCATAGAAGGAGAAGAGTTGAGGTCGGCAGAGACCAGCCATGATCATATTGAGTGTCAGGGCAGGCTTGAGATCTCTGAAGGCCTCCTCTTGCTCCTATTTTCCTGTGTCCTTGTGGTCATAACTATGATCACTCAATATTCAGATGATTCAGAATCAATGAAATAAGGGAAATTGCTTTTAGCTCTGATATTTTCCCTGGATTTTTTTGAACTCGGTACCTTTGCATTCACTGCCCAGCTAATAAGTAGTCATCACACTAAGGTAACTGGACCTTTGCACAGACTGAATAATGTCAAGTGAAACAGAAAATGCTGCAAATACTCAAAGGATAACATGGGATTTGCGCAGGGAGAAATAGAGTTAATATCTCAAGTTGATTATCTTCAAGTACTTGTCAGAGGACGTTCACTCTGTCACTCTCCTCAGATCTCCATGACCCACTAAGGAGAATGGGCAAAGATGTGGCAGATTGAATACAATGTAGGGAAGTGCACAGTCATGCACTTTGGGAAAAGGAATAAAGAACAAATTCAGAAATCAGAGATGCAAAGGAACTTGGAAATCCATGTGCAGGATTCCAGAAAGGTTAACTTGCAGGTTGAGTTGGTAATGAGGAAGGCAAATGCATTGTTAGCATTTATTTTGCCACGATTAGTGTTGAGTAATGTAATGGGTGACGAATGACACATATTGTTAATAACAGAAACTGTTCTACATAATTCACAAACACTGTCATTGAGTTGTTATATTCACTTGAAGAGATGGTGTCTGACACCACTTTTTGTTTGTAGTAATGGAAGTAAAGGGCTGTGGCTTTTGTTAATCACATAAAACAACTCTCACATGTTTTATTTACAAAATCATACATTGGCGACCCCAGTGCTCCCGGACAATTCCAGAATCACTCAACAGAATGTCGGCTCACACAGTTGTTTCAAAGCTGCTGGAGTCTTGGGAGCAGCACACTACCACATGGTTTGTGCAGGTGAAAGCACAGTTCACACTACGAAAAATCACCATGGACAATACCACATTTTACCACATCGTGCTGAGTCTACTAAAAGACCAGCCTGCACATGATAAATGTGTCACTCTGAAAACTGACGTATCACTGAATTTTGAACTGTTTGTGTCTGAGCACACCAAGGAGTTGCTTTCACCTTGCCTGGCCTGAGTGGTGCCAGGCCGTCAGAACTAATGGACCACTGCTAGCTCTCTTGGGAAATTACCGTCCTTGGTTTTCTTAAAGAAATCTTTATGCAACAAATGCCTGATCAAGTTCACACAGCTCTGACTAGTACACCCGTGAAGCACTGTAGGCAGCTAGCTAAAATGGCCGATAGTCTACACTCAGCCAGGCAGGTGTGCATTGTTTCTTCTCTTTCTCTGTGTCAATAGTTAGACCATAAGACCTTGAGACATAAGAGCAGAATTAAGCCATTCAGCCCATTCCATCATGACTAATCCCGGATCCCACTCAACCCTGTACACCTGCCTTCTTCGCCATATTCTTTGATGCCCTGACCAATCAGGAAACGATCAACTTCCAACTTAAATATACCCACGGACTTGGCCTCCACGGTAGTCTGTGGCAGAGCATTCCACAGATTTACTACTCTCTGGCTAAAAAACTCCCCCTTACCTCTGTTCTAACGAGTCATCCCTCAATTTTGATTCCCCTACCATAGCAAGCATCCTCTCCACATCCACTCTATCTAGTCCTTTCAACATTCAGTAGGCTACAATGAGGCCCCCCCCCCAACATTCTTCTATATTCCACTGAGTACAGGCCCAATGCTGCCAAACGCTTCTCATGTGTTAACCCCTTCATTCCTGGAATCATCCTCGTGAATCTCCTCTGAACTACTCTGTCCAACAGTTCCATTTAATAGCAGAGAATGTATACAATATATAACCTGAGATTCTTACTCTTAACGGACATTCTCAAAACAGAAGAAAAACCCTCAAACAATGAATGACAGAATAACATAAGAACCCCAAAGTCCCCTGTTCCTCTCCCATGCTGAAACAGCAGCAAGCAGCATTAACCCTCCCCCCGTCCCCATTTATTCTTGTATAAAGCATCAGCATTCTCACCACCCACCATGTAAGCAAAAGCAAAGCCACGAAAGAGAGACCATAATCTACAGTCCATCAAAAACTAGCTGTTCACTCCTACATTTCAACATTCCACAAGCTGTCTCTCTCACTGACAAGGAAGAGACAAATATTGCTCCTTCCACAGCGACAACGGAGACAATGGTCACTATTCTGATGTTATAGTCAGTCTGAGGTGTTGCTTTTCTATTTTGGGTTCCCCAACTTGAGATTCAACACATCGATTACTGAGTGCAGAGCCCTCCAATAGCCACTCTTGCTGTCTTCGATGTTCTGGATCCTGCTACGCTTCAGTATTTGACACTGACGAGAATTTGCATCCACAGGACCTCGTGGGTCCCAAAGGCCCCAACTTCAGGCCAAACCTGGACATGACAAAATGCAGCTGATTGGCAAGCTCGAAGAAAGTCAACACGTCGTCATGCAGAATCACGGTCATTTTGTGCTGCTGTAGATCTAATAGGACCTCAGCAACCCTGAAAAGGAAAATAAAAACATTAGAATAGGAAGAGAATAGGAGGTCTGTGAGCACCAGCGTGGTCTATTGTTCATTACAGACACCCTTTCAGGGTGACACTTCCTGCCAGCATTGCCCATGGATTATAAGGCAGAGAGTGACGGCGTGTAGCTGGAGACCACCAATAGCAGCAGGAACTGGACTTATGGGACTCAAAGTGTGATGCCTTCAGTGTCTTCAGTGGAGGACACTACACATGGGACTTGGTGCTGGCTAAAGTTGCTAGGCCTCTGCTTGGCACAGATTTCCTGTGCAGCAAAGGACTATTAGTAGATCTTAAGAACTGCTGGCTTGTGGACGCAAAGGACTTTGGGCACTCCCAATATATTCCCCACTGTGACTCTGTCTAGCTTATGCATCACCACATGTGAATTCACTCGTCTGCTGGGCAAATTCCCAAACCCACATTATCCACTATAGTCAGAAAGCATGGGGTAGAGCACTACATTTCCACAAATGGCTCTCTGGTCCACACCCACGCACATGAACTGCACTCAGAGAAGCTGGCTAGTGCAAAGGCTAAGCTTGCTGACATGGAAATGCTTGGTATGTTACGCAGGTTGAATAGTCCTTGGATTTCACCCCTACACATGGTCCCTAAGCCCAATGGTAGTTGCCTTCCATGTGGCAATTACCGCTGCCTTAATGAGGACACCACCCTCAACTCATTACCCAGTCCCACGTATTCAAGACTTTTCAGCATGTTTAGCTGGAAAGATAATTTTTTCTACATGGACTTACAGGGCTTCCTTCAGGTGCCTATGTGCACCGAGGATGTTCCCAAAACTGCTGCTATGACCCTATTTTGCATATTTGGGTGTCTGTATGTGCTGTTTGAGCTGAAAAATGCAGCACAGACTTTCCAGCAACTAATGGTCTCTATGTTAAAAGACATGGATTTTCTTTTATTTACCTCTACGATGGACATGGAATCCATAGAACGGGTGCAGAGGAGATTTACAAGGATATTGCCTGGATTGGGGAGTATGCCTTATGAGAATAGGTTGAGTGAACTGAGCCTTTTCTCCTTGGAGCGACAGAGGACGAGAGGTGACCTGATAGAGGTGTACAAGATAATGAGAGGCATCGATCACAGGCTTTTCCCCAGGGCTAAAATGGCTAACAAGAGAGGGCATAGTTTTAAGGTGCTTGGAAGTAGGTAGAGAGGAGATATCAGGGGTAAGTTGTGTTTTTTTAAACACAAAGTGTGGTGAGTGCATGGAATGGGCTGCCGGCGGTGGTGATGGAGGCGGAAACAATAGGGTCTTTTAAGAGTCTCCTGAATTGCTACATGGAGCTTAGAGAAATAGAGGGCTATAGGTAAAGCCTAGGAAGTTCTAAGGTAGGGACATGTTCGGCACAGCTTTGTGGGCCAAAGGGCCTGTATTGTGCTGTATGTTTTCTATGTTTCTATGTTTCTATGATGTACTTGTCACCAGTGAATCCAAAACCAAGCATTTAGCACATCTCCACACACTTTTCAGGTGATTAAGCCAACATGGACTGATCGGTAACTCCGCCAAATGCCAGTTCAGGTTGTCTACTATTGACTTTCTCAGCCACTGTGTCTCCACAAAAGGTGCAATACCCCTTCTGTCAAAATTCACCACTAATATGGCTTTCCACTGCCCTGCTCTACCAAAGTACTGCATGATTTTTTAGGTGTGGTGAATTTCTATCACCGTTTCATTCCACAAGCTGCTGAACTTATGCTCCCCTTGTACAGTGCCCTTAAAGGCAGTGCCTCTGATTGCACACTTGAATGGTCAGCAGACACGGCCAAAGCATTTGACAACACCAAACAAACTCCTTTGAACATGACTCTACTGACCCTACTGATGCAGCCCGCTCCCCAGAGCACAAATGGCCATCAGTGCTACTGGCTCAGACTATGCTGTGGGTGCTGTGCACGAACAGTTGGTTGGAGGCTTTTCTTTTGAGGCCCCTGAGCGACAGTTTTACCACGTCAACATGGACCGGTTGGTCCTCTTGCCCCTCCTGCGGTTTCATACAACTCCTTACCATGGTGGACTGTAACAAGCAGTAGACCAGAGGTTGTCCTTCTAGAGTCCATGACAGCTGAGGATGTGGCTCAAGCATTCATTAACACCTAGGTCACTCGGTTCGGCACCCCATCTCATATTTCTACTAACCACAGTCCTCAATTCACGTCAGAGCTCTGGGCCACGTTGGCCCAGATCTTGGCATTAAATTGCATTGCATCACACAATGGCATATCACCCACAGTCCAATGGCCTGACCGAGCATCTTCACTGCTCCTTACAAGCTGCTCTGAAGGCCTGTCTGACAGACGGGTGTTGACACAATCATCTCCCTATGATCCTATTGGAGTTCAAAACTGCTCCAAAAGAGCACCTGCAGTCCTCCACAGCTGAGTTGGTGTATGAGCAGCTACTACAGTGCCGAGCGATTTTACTCCTGATGTCACAACCGCCCGCTCAGATTCTCAACAGTGCTCTGCACTCCTCAATAAACTCAATTCTTTTACACTGAGTCCTACCTCCATCATGCCGTACAGCACTCTTGGGTTCCTGCTGATGGACATTCTACCTCAATCATTTTTTATCTGCCAAAAGGCCTTATTCTGCTCCTATGTCTTATGGCCTTAAGTACTGCCAGCATTTTATATTTTTATTTCAAGCTTCCAGCATCTACAATATTTTGCTTTGAAATATCAGATTTGTTTTCTGTTTTTCAAACACTGTGCTGATATCCAAGTAAAATATACTTACTGTATCTGATTGGGAATCATACCAGCGTTTGACAATATAAAACTATCCAATTTTATTACAGAGATTTTTCCAGGTCAATTTTCTTTGGCGACAATACAAGAATTCTGCACAAAGAAAAAGAAAGACGCAACAATCATTATGAATTAGATGTTGGCCTTTGTAACTCTGGGATCTGGAATCTGTATGTAATACTTCAGTAATACTTGAGTAATATTGTAAATATTTTGCTTGATTAAGCATTCTTTGTTTATTCATTATGGTTATATGCAAGAAGCACGTGAATGGCATACGTCGTTACACTACCATGTCATATGTGAGTGCCTCACTAAAAAAAAATGGAAAATAAACAAGTAAGTAGGCAAATATCCTGACTCCTGTGTTTTTTTTTTTGACTCATTTCTAGAGTTACACACCATTACAGTCAAGACGAGGAAGTTTTAAAATGAACCCACGAGAATGACCTATCTGTTGAAATGCAGTACATTTTCCTTTGGAAGGGGAGAGAGACGTTCCAGTTTTATCAAAAGACAGAAAGCAGACGAAATCAGCAAGCAGCGAGTTGCGGTCATGGGTTCATAAACAGTGAGTACCAGGTGATAATAATAATATTTTTTAAAAAACGGAAATGGCTAGCTGCGTCAGAAGAATGTGCTTCATTGCACAGTGGATAACTGGCTGATGTATAGAGAGCAAATTGATCAGTATTTTGAAGCAAATGAAATAGCCAAAGAACGAGTGCCAGTGTTGCTGAGTGTAATGGGTGGAAAAGCATACAGTTTCCCTAGAAGTTTGACTGTTCCAACCAAAATTGCCAAAATCAGCTTTGCTGATATCATGAATGCAAAGCAGGAACACTTAGAACCAAAATCGTTGTTGATTGCAGAACATTTTAGGTTCCATAGGGTGAACCAAAAGGAGGTGAAGTCCATTTCATCATACATTGCTGAATTGAAGGGATTGTCACAGCATTGTCATTTCAATGATGCACTTAATGATGCATTCAAAACTGGCTCCTAACTGAAGCACACTTTACATTTAGAAGAGCAGTTGAAATAGCTGTATTATTGGAATCAGCAGCCAGATATGCAACTGAGTTGCAGTCAGGAATGAAAGTAAGTGTCAACAAAGCCTAAACAGAAACCTGACTGGCTGAATAAATTGTGTTACCATTGTGGGGGCTTACATACAGCAGACCAATGCAAATTTAAAGGCAAAACTTGAAGAAAATGCAACAAGGTAGGGCATATACAAAGAGCATGTCTGGCAAACTAAATAAAAGGAGCTGCACAAGGAAGAGAAAAAGATAAAAAGTCAAGTTGCATTTTCAAAAAGAGCACTAATCTAGATAGACAGATAGATAGATAGATGTACTTTATTGATCCCGAGGGAAATTGGGTTTCGTTACAGCTGCACCAACCAAGAATAGAGCATAATATATAGCAATACAAAAACCACAAACAATCAAACAACAAAATGCAAACTATGCCAGATGGAAAAAAAGTCCAGGACCAGTCTATTGGCTCAGGGTGTCTGACCCTTCATGGGAGGAGCTGTATGCTGTTGTGGAAAAATCTGATAATGATTAGTGATACAGTACTGTGTAGACTTGAGATTTACAATGTGAAAACTAACAAAAGACAAGCATCATGAAATCAATGCAAATTAATTAATATAGATTTGGACACTGGCTCAGCTGTTTCAGTCATTGTACAAAATGAGCTTGAGTATCATTTCTAAGATACTGAACAGAATCCTGCAGATAACCAGCTAAGAAATTATACTGGAGAAACTATAACTCCTGTGGGAATGACATTCGTAACAGTGAAATACAACAACCAAAAAGCTACATTGGGCTTGTATGCGGTAAACAGGAGGGCCAGTATTGTTCAGCCATAATTGACTGAAGCAACTACAACTTGATTGGGGATCCATCCACCATCTGCAGGCCACATCTCCTGCAGTAGAGTCAACTGAAAGCAAATTAAGAAAGGTACTGGATGATGCCACAGCAGAGTTCAAGGATGGTATTGGAAAACTCAAACATATCATGGGTAAAATAGTGTTAAATGAAAATATCTCATCCAAGTTTTATAAAGCCCATCTGATTCCTTATGCAATTTGTGATAAAGTAGCCAGTGAGCTAGATTGCATGGAGGCGGAAGGAATTCTTTCCAAGGTTAAGTGAAGCCGATGTAGCCAAGAAGAATGGGTCTGTCATCATCTGTGATGATTTTAAGGTAAACATCAATCCAGTACTGTAAGTAGATCAATACCTTCTGACTTAGATAGAGGATATCTTTTCAAACCTTTCTGGATGGAAACCCTTCAGGAAAGAGGACCAGCTGAAGCCTACTTATAGGTCGAGATGAAAGAAGAGTACATTGCGTTTCTCACTGTAAACATTTACAAAAGGTGAATGGGTGAAAGGGTGAATTTATATCACATTCCATTTACGGTAAGAAATGCATTGAACTCTTCTTTCATCACTATAACAGGCTTATTTCTGGAGTATTATTTGCACTGCCCTCAGGCAGAAAGCTATGGACCAGATGCTGTAAGGCTGCCCAGGTGCTCAGTGTTATCTGGATGACATCATTGTTACCAGGGAGGATGAGAAGAAACATCTCCGAAATCCCAGGATAGTGTGAAAAAGGTTAGAAGATTATGCGCTCAAAGCACTATACAAGTGTGAATTCTTTAAAACAAGCATCACTTACTGTGTTCACACCATTGACGCACAAGTTTTACACAAGTGTGCTGAGAAAATTCAAGCAGTGGTGGATGCCCCAAAGCCAAAGGATATGTCACAGTTGGGGTCCTTTTCAGGATTTGTCAATTACTATAACAGACTCCTGCCAAACCTGGCTACTATGCTCCACCCCTTGAACTCATTACTACACATCAGGACGAAATGGCAATTGACAATGCAGTATGAGGTGGCTTTCCAAAAGCCAAAGTAACTGGTGACAGCAGACACTGCACTCACACATTGTGATCCATATCATCCAGTTAAGTTTGCCTTTGATGCCTTGCCTAATGGTATAGATGCAGTAATGTCACAAGATATGAGTGATGGAAGTGAACACCCATAGCCTTTGCATCACATTCCTTTACCTCTGCAGCGAAAAACTACGTACAGATTGACAGAGGCCTTCAGTTTGATTTGGGGTTTAAAACGTTTCAATGAGTACTTGTATGGGAGAGAGAGTTTACCCGGTTAATGATCATCAACCACTGGTGTCCATTTTCAATCCACAGAACAGTACTGCACTAACAGCTGCATCATGAGGGCTCTTTCTTGGAGGGCACAATTACAAAATCAAATTCAAGGGGACGAGTATTCATGGATTGTCCCATTTACCCTTGGAAAAGGAAATACCCAAAATATTTACAAAAGAGGTCACTCCTCTTGATATATTCTCCCTAATGCAAATCAAGAATCTCCCAACTAAGACAGATTATCCAAAGGAAAACAGAAAAGACCCTATACTGTTTCAGGTCTACATGGCAACACAAAATGGCTAGAATGTGCAGCAGAATTACTGGGATGAATTTTCCATCGATGTGTGTTGCCTTATGTGGGGATTGAGAATTGTTGCACCACCCAAGCTGAGAGCTAAATTGTTGGAGGGGCTGCATGCTTGTCATCTAGGTGTGGTAAAGACGAAAGCATTGGCTCGAAGCTTTGTCTGGTGGCCTGCGGTAGATCAGTAGATCGAGCAGCTCACCATGCGCTGTTTGGGACATTAGCACGTCCAGAAGATGCCAAGAGCAGCAAATCTCCTTCCATGGGAATGACCTGCATTGCCCTGGCAGAGAATTCATGTGGATTTTGCCAGCCCAGTCATATGCACAAATTTTTTGGTGGTAGTGGATGCAGCTATATAATAGCCTCTGATGATGTGTTGAGAAGCTTCTTTTCAAGGACTGGTGTTCCAGAACACTTAGTCCGTGACAATGGATTACAGTTTGTTGCAGACAAGAAAAAATCTGAGCAACACACACAAAATGCTGGAGGAGCTCAGCAGGCCAGGAAGCATCTATGGAAAAAAGCACAGTCGACGTTTTGGGTTGAAACCCTTTGGCAGGAAACGTCGACTGGGCTTTTTTCCATAGATGCTGCCTGGCCTGCTGAGTTCCTCCAACATCTTGTGTGTGTGTTGCACAGTTTGTTGCAGAACAGCTTTAGTCATTCCTGAAAATGAATGGAATAAGACACATTACATCTGCACCGTACCACCTAGCTACAAATGGCTTGGCAGAAGAGTTTGTCCAGACTCTAAAGAATGCACTGAGAGCAATGTCAGCAGAACACACTGACACTGAATCAGAAACTCTCCAGTTTCCTCTTTGCATATCGCAATGCAGCACACTCCTCAACCAACAACTCACCAGCTATGCTGTTCCTGGGTTGTCCCTAGCGCTCACTCTTGGAGCTTCTCAAACCCAATCTTAGAAGGAATATGCAGGGCAAACTGAGGGCTCCTCAGACAAGGAGGGTTGATGTTTCACTCTGGACAAGCCGTCCTGGTGAGAGACTACATGGAGGAACAAACATGGGTACTTGGAAAGATTAAGGAAAGAACTGCACCACTCTGCTACATAGTGGAGATGTGTCTGTTGTCATCTGGAAGTGACACATCAATCAGATGGAGAGAGAGGAGACAACTGTTAGATAAGAAAGGTGTCCAGATCGATCAGAACCATCTCCTGCAGTCCCAGACCAGAGTCAACTCCTACAACCATCAGGGAAGAGGCCTCAAAAACTGAGATTGTTTCGCAACCACAAGTCTCACCTGGCAGGCGGCCCCCTTGTCAGGAAAGACATTATCCCACAAGTTTAAGAAATCCTCTACAGTGATTAAATCTTTAGGCCTGAATGGGACAATTTAAAATTTACTATGCTGTGTATGTCTATGCAGTAATTGTATTATTTAGTGTACTGTGTATCTATGGTATATAAGATGACTAGAGAGCAAAACAATTTGAGTTGAAGTATATTCTATGTTGGGTTTTAGTTTATATCTAAGCAGGAAGGTGTGTACAGTAATGTATTTGATATTTCAGTAATATTTGAGTAATAGGTAAAGATATTTTTTGAATTAGCACTCTGTTTACATAATTCATTATGGGTAATATGTAAGAAGTACGTAAATAGCATACGTCATTACATCACCATGTCATGTGTGAGTGCATCACTAAAAAAAAATGAAAGGAAAAACTAAGTAGACAAATATCTTGGTTCTTGTGTTTTTCTTCCAATTAGTTTGTTAAGTTACAAAGCATAACAGAATCCACCCCAATTCACTCATCAGATAAAAATTCCTCTGGCTCTGGTAGCTCTACATAGAATGAAATGTCATTCCTACTCCCACAGACGTGTTCACTGTGAAACAATTCCATTCATCGGACTTGAATTGGTATTGGGGCAGGACTTTCATTTGAGGTGGTTACAGGATAATTTATTTCCACAAGCAGCCAAAAATCTAAGGATTTTTTCTCTCTTTCATCCTGAGGAAGATTTCATACTTATTTTAAAGATATAAGAATATGTATGAACTGCCTCTCCTGGCCTGAACCTCCTCATTCCCAAAACACAAAGAATACAACCACTTCAATAAGCAAGATTGGAACTAGTATTTTACGCAAATAAGAGATAGAATCATGGTATGATTGATCCTGAGCAGAGCATATTCAAGTGAAGTTCATTAGTTGTCAGTCTTTCCACGTAACTCAGCAGAAATTTACACTGCTCATACTATCAATCAATAACGACATTGAAATCTGAACGAGACTGTTATAGGCTGGAACACTGCATCCACTCCAACTGAAAGCAGTTACTACAGACCTAGAGTGGGAGTGAAGTCTCCTGAGCACCCGCTAGAACAAAGGTAAAATGAGCAACAGAAACCAAGGGAGTCTTAAACTTTGAGCAAAGTCACAAAGCGCCAAACCTACTGGTTGTAAACACAAAATAATCTGCAGATGCTGTTGTCAAATGAACACTCACAATGCACTGGAGGAACTCAGCAGGTCAGTCAGCATCAGTTGAAAAGATTAGTTGACATTTCAGGCCGAAACCGTTCGTCAGGACTGAAAGAAGAACTTTGGGGAGGGTTTGAAGAATGCTGATAGTTGAAAAAAACAGTAATTTTAAAGACAAAGGGGTGGGGGAGGGGAAACAGGGAGGTGATTGGCAGGAGAACAATGCGAAGTAGTAGAAGGAGGCGGAACTATGAGGGAGGTGATGTGAAATAGGGATAGAGGAAGGGAGAGGGAGGGAATTACCGGAAGTTGGAGAATTCTGTTCATACCAAGGGGCTGGAGACTACCTAGACGGTATATGAGGTGTTGCTCCTCCAACCTGAGTTTAGCCTCATCATGGCAGTAGAGGAGGCCATGTATGGACATATCTGAATGGGAGTGGGAAGCAGAATTGAAGTGGGTGGCTACCGGGAGATCCTGTCTGTTGTAGCGGACGGAGCGGAGGTGCTCGATGAAGCGGTCCCCCAATCTGCGTCGGGTTTCACCGATGTAGAGGAGGCCGCACCGGGAGCACCGGATGCAATAGATGACCCCAACAGATTCGCATGTGAAGTGTTGCCTCACCTGGAAGGACTGTTTGGGGCCCTGAATAGTGGCAAGAGAGGAGGTGTAGGGACAGGTGTAGCACTTACGCTTACAGGGATGAGTGCCAGGTGGGAGATCAGTGGGGATGGACGTGTGGATAAGGGAGTCGTGGAGGGACCGATCCCTGCGGAAAGCGGAGAGGGGTGGAGAGGGAAAGATGTGCTTAGTGGTGGGGTCATGTTGAAGGTGGCGGAAGTTGCGGAGGATAATGTGCTGGATCCGGAGGCTGGTGGAGTGGTAGGTGAGGACAAGGGGAGCTCACTGGTTGTATTCACCCATCATCTGGCAGTGAACCTTTGAGATTCACCAGCATTTGTTTCAGAAGGGACTCTGAGGAAGAAGTGCAAGGATCATAAGGCATAAAACTACAAGACATGAGAGCAGATTTAGGCCATTCAGTCCATCCAGTCTGTTCTGCCATTCCATCATGGCTGATCCTGGATCCCACTCAACCCCATACACCTGCCTTCTCACCAAGTCCTTTGATGCCGACTGATCAGGAGACTATCAGCTTCCACCTTAAATATACCCACAGACTTGGCCTCCATTGCAGTCTGTGGCAGAGCATTCCACAGACTCACTACTGTCTGGCTAAGACAAAATCCTCCTTACCTCTTTTTAAAAAGGTTGTTCCTCAGTTTTGAGGCTGTGCCCTCTAGTTCTGGATACCCCCACCGTAGGAAACATCCTCTCCATGCCCACTCTATCTAGTCCTTTCAACGTTCGGAAGATTTTAATGAGATCCCTACATCACTCCCCCACCACCATTGTATTCTTCTAAATTCCAGTGAGTACATGCCCAAAGCTGCCAAACGCTCCTCAAACGTTAACCCCTTCATTCCCAGAATCATCCTTGTGAACTTCCTCTGGACTCTCTCCAATAACAACATATCCTTTCTGAGATATGGAACCCAGAACTGTTGACAATACTCCAAGTGCAACCTGACTAGTGCCTTATAAAGCCTCAGCATTATCTTCTTGATTTTATATTCTATTCCCCTTGAAATTAATGCCAACATTGCATTTACTTCTTTACCACAGACTCAACCTGTAAATTAACCTTCTGGGAGTCTTGCACAAGGACTCCTCAGTCCCTCTGCATCTCTGATACTTGAAACTTCTCCCCGTTTAGATTAATAGTCCACACTATTGTTCCTTTTACCAAAATAAATTATCATACATTTCCCAACACTCTATTCCACCTGCCACTTTTTTGCCCATTCTTCCAGATTGACTACGTCCTGTTACAATCGCTTTGCTTCCTCAGCACTACCTACCTCTCCACCTATCTTCGTATCTTCTGAAAATTTTGCCACAAAGCCATCAATTCCATTATCCAAATCACTGACAAACAATGTGAAAAGTAGTGGTCCCAATACTGACCCTTGAGGAACACCACTGGTCACTGGCAGCCAACCAGAAAAGGCCCTTTTATTCCCAGTCACTGCCTCCTACCTGTCAGCCATTCCACTGTCTATGCCACTATCTTTCCTGTAACACCATAGGATTTTACCTTGTTAAGCAGCGTCATGTGTGGCACCTTATCAAATGCCTTCTGAAAATCCAAGTAAATGACATCCACTGCCTCATCTTTGTCCACCTGCTTGTTACTTCCTCAAAGAATTCTAACAGATTTGTCAGGCAAGATTTCCCTTCACAGAAACCATGCTGACTTTGACTGATTTTATTATTAGTCTCCAAGTACCCCAAAACTTCATCCTTAATAATAGACTCTAACACTTTCCCAACCATTGAGGCTACGTTAACTGGCCTATAATTTCCTTTATTTTGCCTTCCTCCATTCTTAAAGAGTAAATTGACATTTGCAATTTTCCAGTGCTCTGGGACCATGCCAGAATCAAGTGATTCTTGAAAGATCATGACCAATGCAGCCGTTTATCATAAGTGGGGCACTGGGAGCGGATCCAAATGCAAGACACAGACACTGAAGTACTAGGAACAGGACTAGGTGCATCAAGAAAGCAAGGGAAGTGAGGAAGAAACGATGCTGGACAAGACACAGGCCCTGCACAAGACTAGGATACAGGGCCTGGGCTAGGAATAGACTAGGAAAGTGGGTCCTGGACAAGGAACTAGGAACTTGGAACCTGGACAAGGACTCCGAGCCAGAGACTGATCAGGGACCTGGAACCTCGGTCTTGACTCGGGCTCAGACCCCGGATCTAGGTGAGGACAAGACATGGCTACAGGACGAGGAGTGGCAACAGGACTGGACAAGAGACTCCTGGACAGGATGAGGGAACCCCAGCACCGGGCTGGGCAAGGTACATGGACAGGACGAGAACACGAAGCCTTGACTTGGTCAAGGGGGAACAGGAATGCAGAGCCTTGGTCGAGGGGGAATAGGAACACCGAACACAGAGCCGGGACCCATCCTTGGGAACAGGACTTGGGGCTGGGGCTCAACACAGAGTCAGAACCCCTCCTAGGGAGCAGGACGTAGGGCCAGGACTCATACACAAAACACTGACAGACAGATCTCCACTCAAGGTAGTGGCAAACAGCCGGACCTACCCAGCGGAGGCGAGGACACAGAGACGGTTCCCAACACAGGGTAGCGACAAATGGCCAGACCTACCTAGCGAAGGCGTGGACACAGGGATAGTTCCCAACAAGGTAGCAGCAAAAGTCTGGACTTACCTAGTGAAGGCGTGGACACAGAGACAGTTCCCAACTCAAGGTAGTGGCAAACAGCCAGACCTACCTAGCGAAAGCATGGACATAAAGAGACAGTTCCAAACAACAAAAGACTGTTCCTTATCTAGACACAGCAAGGCTCCAGTCTTACTCTGGCGGTTGAATCTGACAGCATTACAGGCGAGGACACAGGCGAAAGGTAGCAGGCAAGGCTTCAGGTGAAAGGTAGCGGGCGAGGCTTCATGTGAAAGGCTACAGAAGGAAGAGAAGGGAACAGTCCAGCCTCAGGGTAACAGCAAAGACAGCCTGGCTTACCCAACAGAGGCAAGGACAGGAAGGACCGGATCCAACCGCAGGGCAACAGCAAAGACACCCTGACTTACCACACTGAGGCAAGAACAGGATGCTGACAAGACAAACCAGCAACCACGCTCGAACCCAGGGCCACTTATATTCCCAGCCTGGAGACGAGCATTAGGTGCCTATGATTAAGCCCAACTGAAACAAGGGACAGCCGGAGGACCTGAGTCCGGAGTCCACGGACCGGACTGTGAACCGGAAATCAGACTTCACGGACCAGACCATGACACCGTTATCTCTTCAACAACTTCTCTCAGGGCTCTGGGATGTAGTTATTACACAAAACCCAATCTAAGGTAACCTTTCAACAAAATCCTTCTCTTGCAATCTGACACCAACCTAATTTTCAGTCTCCTTGCATATTGACTTCCCCCATTACAATTGTGTCATTACCCTTATTACATGCCTTTCCCAGCTCCCTTTGCAATCTCAGCTCCATGTTTTGGCTATTATTTGGAGTCCTATATATGATTTGCATAATGTTTTTTTCGCCCTTGCAAATTCTTAACTCCACCCACAAAGATTCAACATTCTTTGACCCTATGTCACCTCTTTCTGATAATGCAATTCCATCTCTTACCAACAGAACCACACCACCACCTATGCTTTCCTGCCTGTCCTTTTGATATAAAGTATATCCTTTGATGTTAAGCTCCCAACTATGGCCTTCTTTCAGCCATGACCCAGTGATACACATGACGTCACACCGACCTATCTCTAATTGTGATACAAGTTTGTCCACCATATTCTGAATGCTACGTGCATTTAAGTACAGCACTTTCAGTCCTGCATCTTGTACAAGTTAACTCTTTGCTCTGTTTGCATTGGCACCCAATCATTGGCTTGTCCTTTCTTACATTCAAGTTACACCCATCATCTACTTGTAAATCGTCTGGCTTAACCTCAGCTCTATCATACTGGTTCCCAACCCCCTGCTTAATTCGTTTAAACCACTCCCAACAGCTCTATTAAACCTGCTTTTCCTTTTTTAATATTTCAGGTTTGTTAAATATTTTTTATAATTGCTTAACGTGCCTAAATTGAATTTATTTGACTTATTTTGACAAGAATTAATGATTTTTTAAATATTAAAAACATGTCTTGTTTAATGTTTTTAAACAAGAATTTATTTTCTTGGAGTCGAGGAGGCTGAGGGGCAGGCCAGATAGGGGTGTACAAAATTATGAAAGGTATATGTAAAGTGGATAATAGGATCCCAGATCTGAAGGAGATTTTTTTTCACTCAGACAGTGGTTGCAATCTGGAACCGAGAGATTGGCGGAGACAGAGTCCCTCTCAACATTTAAAAAGTATCTGGTTGACCACCAAGGAACAATCTACACTCATCCTATTTACCAGCACTTGAATCACCAAGGCGTGAAAGACACATGCCAAGTTCTGGTAAATGGGACTAGTGTCAATGGGTACCTGATGGTTGGCATGGATGTGGTGAGCTGAAGGTCATGTTTTTGTGCTGTGTGTTTCTAAATGCTTCTGAATGCCAGAATCCCTGGCAGTTTTAGCAGGAGACAAAGCTGTGAGCAAGTTTGCACATTCAAGGCCATATTCATCAAGGCCCAGTGTACAAGCATGGCCAAGCCTACAGGTTTGGTTGAGGTAAGTTCAACAAAAGCTGACCCAGACAGCAGGCCTATGGCTGTATGCTCCAGACAAAAATTTCTGGCCAGGCATATGGCACACAGATCTATCTTTTACCTTTTCCTTGGCTGCTGTTTATTTCCACTAGAGAGAAGTTCTTGTGCATTCTTAGTGTTGGAAGGTGCTCTGAACAACTAACTTTTAGGAACTGAATTTTATCATCCAATTCATGCCAAATTTTATGAGGAGAAACACATAGTGTTGGGTAATTCACTTGCTCTCACTTAGGATGTTACCAAGTCTTGGGTAGGTTCTGAGGGACAATCTGGTTTAATATGTAATATTAATTGCATAAAAGGTTGTATCTAAATTACAGTTTTGTGGAAGGTTTAGATTTCACCAGCTTTCTGCCATAATGGACAGGATAGTCCAGACCCTGTTTCCAGATGCTCTGCTCTTCCCTTCAGCCTTTCCCAGGATTTCTGCCCTTTCTGTTAGACTCTCACCCAGTGCTTGTCATCTCTCTAGCTCCTAGCTGGTTGTTAAGCTCCACTTTAAGAGTACTATCTGGCATGTTGATTGACATTATGACCTGCTGGCTCTACATAATCTGGATGGTGTGATATGTACAGCTGTTGACACCACTCCTGGCATCAATGTGCTTCCGAATACAACTAGTTAATTAACATAATTTGGCTCTTGCAGCTTCCAAATGGCAGCTTCTAAAGAGATGATAATTTCCCCAGAATTTTGCAGAATTTCTAAGATAGTTTTCTATTTGCTGACTTGTGTGTCATTTTGAAACAGAGTCAGAAGGCAGTTAACTCAGGTCTTTCTCTGGAGAACTGAACAGAGAGTTCAAAGTGCTGCCTTACTCCCACAGTGCTGTGGGACGGCAATACTGTCATAGAGGTCCTCTGTCAGGTAAATTTTTAAACCTGATCCCTATCTGCTTTCTCAGGCAGGCATTAAAGGTATTGTGATATGGGATTTAAGCACCCATTCTGAAAAAGAGAAGGGAGTTTCACCAATGTCTGGCCGATGTCTAATTCTTAATCAACAGAACAGCACCAATGTGACAATGCTGTTAACAGGATCATGCTTTGTGCAAATTGGCTGCCTTGCACCCTGCATCACAACAGCAACAATGGATCCAAGGTGTTTCAATGGGTAGAAACCCCAATACAATAGCGGAAATAAAATGAAAGATTACAGAGAACAATGGACTCAGCCAGTTCCATCACAGGTACAGCCTTCCCCATCATCCAGGACATCAACAAGAGGTGATGTCTCAGAAAGGTGGCAGTCATTATCTGGGACCCTCACCATCTGGGCCATGGCCTCTTATCTATGTTGCCAACAGGCAGGAGGTACAGGAGTCCAAGGACCCACACTTCAAGGTTCAACAGCACCTTCCTTTCCACCGCCATCAGGTTTTTGAACTGGCCAGAAAAACCTTAACATTGACTCAGGCTATATTCCTTTTTCTTGCTCTCAACTTTACTAATGTTGATACGTTTATATTTCTTTGTAAATTATGCATTATTTTTCATTTAAGTTAATGTCTGTAATGTACTGTGCTGCTGTTGCTGCTGAAGGGAAATGTTAGGTCACTTCTACCTTGTGTACTGTATGTATGCTTCTGATAATAAACTTGAACAACGTTTTTTGGGATGTCCTCAGATGCTGGAAGGCACCACGTAAGTGTTTATTTTGCTTTGGTCATTTGGCAGGAGGCAGAGTTCGCCAATTTTTTCCATGATATACTGAGGTTTTAGATAAACTGAGTAGAACCTTATAGCTTCAAGAGCCCTGAATTGCAATAAGCCATTGTCCAGCCAGTTTAAAGAACTCTGAATAAATCAAATGGTTTTCACTAAACAAGTTGTGCTCCGAGCACTGCTTTGTGGAGAGGATTCAATTTTTTAATGGACCTGTCTGCACCACTTTGCTTTATATCCAGAAGCACTTCAAAAAATAATTCTTCTGCTTATTAAAAGTGACAGCTTTAAAACACAAGGCTGCACGTAATCTGTACTCAAAAACACGTATTGTGTTTTGATTCGGTAATAAAGTTGTGCTTTAGTAATTTCATCTGGTGATAGTCACATGGTGGTTTATAGCTGTGGACATTGATTCAATCTTTAACCTCTCTTCAGAACGCAGTAGAATTATTTAAAGGATTTGCTTTAAAAACAGCTCCTTAATGTATCTGCTGTTATGTTTTGAGTTTACCTAATCTCACCTTCCTTCCCTGGTCATCTACCACAGCACTTCGTTGATCACAGTCCAGAAATAAAGGCTGAGTAAACCTTTGCAAACCAAATGCATTGATCGAGACATGCCAGATCATCGAGGAAGCCTGTTAGTAAAAGGTGGATTGTGTGTGCATGTCAGGTCAGCTGAATACAAGTGGAAACTTGACTTTTTGAAAAGGGAGGAGCGAATCTATTCATAGAGTAGTTCAGCATGGAAACATGGAACTTTGGCTCAACTCGTCCAACTTGACCAAGATGCACATCTAAACTGGTCCTGTTTTTGCCTTCCCGTATTCCTCTAAACGTTTCCTATCCATGTACCTGTTCAAATGTCTTTTAAGTTTTGTTAATGGAACTGTTTCAACCACTTCCTCTGGAAGCTCACTCCATATTTGCGCCTCCAGCTGCCTGGACAAGCTGCTCTCTGGTTCCTTTTAAATCTTTCTCCTCTCACTGTAAACCTATGCCCTCTCCTTTTTGCTTGCATTTCTCTGGGGAAAAGGCAGTGTGCATTCACTCTATCCATGCCTCTCATGATTTTATGCACCACTCGGTCTCCTATGCTCCAAGAAATAAAATCCTAGACTGCCCAACCTCTCCCTCCAACTCAGGTGATCAAGTCTACATAATATTCTCATAGTTTTACACCCTGGGCAAAACTAATCCTCTAAATATCTAAATGCTGTGTACTTCCTGCAGGTGCTGGAAATCTTGTAATAAAAATAGAAAACTTTGGAAATGCCCAGCAGGTCAGGGAACATCTGTGGAGAGTGACATAATTAATGATTTAGACCAATGACCTTTCATCAAAATGGGGTTAAGATGAACACGCTGCTTTATTAATTCTTTTCCAGAAATGGGTTGAGCATTTCCTGGATAGGACCGGATCATTTACGAGGTAAATGAACAACATTGAGATGTGACAATGTAGGCCTGCAGTTCATTTTTACACCTCCCTCTGAGGGGAAGCAACTGGACATTGAGGTGTGAATAATGAAAATTATAAGTTTGGAGTTCTTTTGAATGAGCTTAACATAAAATTAATTAAAAAGAAATTAAATTTAAACTTTAAGGATAAATGAGCATAAAAAAACTAATATTTAAATACCTTAAAGATGGATAAAATGGCCAGTTTGTACAAATGAGGCATTAATATTGTGTAATTCTAATATTATTTGGTGACTTTCTGGTTGAAATTGTATTTCTGTTTTGGTTCTTACTGAGAGTTAATATTTGCAAAGTGAATTGCTCTCCAAACACAGGAATTAATGGGAAAATATCAGAAAGGTTATCTCGATCGCTTTAGGCTCAGATTATTGCCTGTGAGTGCCTACACGTCCACCCTGAGTCAGCAGGCGGTCAGCTTCATTTCATCCTGAGATCTGAACACTTAGCTTAGGCTGACACTTTGGGACCAGTGTGTGTCCCAGACGCCATCCCTCAGATGTGGAGGTAAACATTGTGTGTTTTAGGAGAGGTTGGCTTTATATACCTTGCCTTTTCTGTGGATGTCCCAAAGCACATCACAGCCAGAAAAGGACTTCTGAAGTCCCATCACAGCTGTAATGTAGAGAAAGGCTCCATTATCTGGCATTTACCCAGTATGCAGCACTTCAGAGATGGCTCCTGAATCAAGTTCGACACAGTGCCACAGTATCAGCTGAACAGACACTGGAGCAGCAAAGGGGGAATCCCAGTGAAGGACAGCGAGAGCGACAGGGGGAGTCCCAGTGAAGGACACCAGGAGAGGCAGGGGGAGTCCCAGTGAAGGTCAACAGGAGAGACAGGGGGAGTCCCAGTGAAGGACACCGGGAGAGACAGGGGAAGTCCCAGTGAAGGACACCAGGAGAGGAAGGGGGAGTCCCAGTGAGGGACACCGGGAGAGGCAGGGGGGGTCCCAGTGAAGGACACCGGGAGGGACAGGGGGAGTCCCAGTGAAGGACACCGGGAGAGACAGGGGAAGTCCCAGTGAAGGACACCGGGAGAGACAGGGGGGGTCCCAGTGAAGGACACCGGGAGAGACAGGGGTAGTCCCAGTGAAGGACAGCGGGAGCGACAGGAGGAGTCCCAGTAGACAGGGGGGGTCCCAGTGAAGGACACCGGGAGAGACAGGGGAAGTCCCAGTGAAGGACAGCGGGAGGGACAGGGGGAGTCCCAGTGAAGGACACCGGGAGAGGCAGGGGGAGTCCCAGTGAAGGACACCGGGAGAGGCAGGGGGGGTCCCAGTGAAGGACACCGGGAGAGACAGGGGAAGTCCCAGTGAAGGACACCGGGAGAGACAGGGGAGTCCCAGTGAAGGACAGCGGGAGCGACAGGAGGAGTCCCAGTGAAGGACACCGGGAGAGACAGGGGGAGTCCCAGTGAAGGACACTGGGAGAGACAGGGAAGTCCCAGTGAAGGACACCGGGAGAGACAGGGGAAGTCCCAGTGAAGGACACCAGGAGAGGAAGGGGGAGTCCCAGTGAGGGACACCGGGAGAGGCAGGGGGGGTCCCAGTGAAGGACACCGGGAGGGACAGGGGGAGTCCCAGTGAAGGACACCGGGAGAGACAGGGGAAGTCCCAGTGAAGGACACCGGGAGAGACAGGGGGGGTCCCAGTGAAGGACACCGGGAGAGACAGGGGAAGTCCCAGTGAAGGACAGCGGGAGCGACAGGAGGAGTCCCAGTGAAGGACACCGGGAGAGACAGGGGGGGTCCCAGTGAAGGACACCGGGAGAGACAGGGGAAGTCCCAGTGAAGGACAGCGGGAGGGACAGGGGGAGTCCCAGTGAAGGACACCGGGAGAGGCAGGGGGAGTCCCAGTGAAGGACACCGGGAGAGGCAGGGGGGGTCCCAGTGAAGGACCCCGGGAGAGACAGGGGAAGTCCCAGTGAAGGACACCGGGAGAGACAGGGGAGTCCCAGTGAAGGACAGCGGGAGCGACAGGAGGAGTCCCAGTGAAGGAGACCGGGAGGGACAGGGGGAGTCCCAGTGAAGGACACCGGGAGAGACAGGGGGAGTCCCAGTGAAGGACACTGGGAGAGGCAGGGAAGTCCCAGTGAAGGACACCGGGAGAGACAGGGGGAGTCCCAGTGAAGGACACCGGGAGAGACAGGGGGAGTCCCAGTGAAGGACACTGGGAGAGACAGGGAAGTCCCAGTGAAGGACACCGGGAGAGACAGGGGGAGTCCCAAAGTTGGACACTTTCAGTGATGGATGGAGGGTCCAGGGTGGGACAAAGGGGAGACTGAGGGAGCTCCAAGGTTGGACACTGGGAAAGACAGAAGGAGGATTTAGGGTCAGACTGGGACAGACTGAGGGAGGGTCCAGGGTGGGATACTGGGGGAGAATGAGGGAGCACCAAGTTCAGACACAGAGAAACTGAAGATCCAGGGTTGGGCTGGTAGAGTCTAAAGGAGGGTGCAGGGTGGGATACTGGGAGAGACAGAGAGAGTGTACAAGTGACATTGGGGCTACAGTTTGGGGGAACCTGGTCTGACTCAGGGCATCGCTGGTGAAGTTACCATGCATTCCTGCCACTGCAAGTCATAGATATGTCTTTTTTTGTCCATTGGGATATGCCAACTGCCAACTTGTTAGTGAGTATTGCGGAATCTGTACTTCAGTTCCCCTATTTCTAAAAGCGTCAGTGTTTCTAGTTCTGTGGAATCACCCTTAGCTTACTGGCATTTTTCATTTACTGGCACCCCTGTCCCCCCAGGATGCTGGAGAGTCAATCGTTTCCAGCAGTAGCCAGATTTCACACTGTAACATCCCTCTGACAGCACTGAGGTAAGTGACCAGAACTTGGGCTATACACTCCCCGTTATTTTGGAAAATAATCAGCCTCCTGAAGATTGGGTTCTGGATATGTTATTCTGATGGATTCTATGCACAGCAGACATGGTGTGCACAAATTAAACAAGAAAATATGAGCAGAATTCGGCCTTGGAGCCTGTTCCAGACTTCCCCCCAGTATCCCTTGAGAACATTATCGAAATCTATTTGACTATATTTAATGACTTGACTTACGTTGCCTTGTGTGACGGAGTCCCATAGGTTCACCTACACCCCTGAGGCTCTCTGTTGGTCAGGGCCGACTCTGGATGTGGTGTCACAGCTGTCTACATGATATGCAAGCCAGCATACAAGCCACTCCCTGGGAGAAACAATTCTGCCTCAGTGCATCCCGTGTCCTCAGATTGTTCTTGTTTCTGGACCTCCCTGCTATTGGGAATGTCCTTCCTGTGTCTAGTCTGTCTATTAGAGTCAAATCTTTTCCTCTGTGTATTCCTTTAGTGTCTGCTCCACGTGCCTTTACCTCTCCTGTTGCTCCGATACAGCTCCCACCCAAGTGGCTGGTGGAGTTGATCCACTTCTAACTGATGGGTTGAAGAAAAACTTGGTGAGGGTTCCAGCAACTTGGACAGCATAGTGTTCAGTGAGGGTGTGGTATGCAAAGCACGGGAGCCAGCAGAGTAGAAGTGCTCCTCGGAGAGAGGAGCACTGGTTGGCAATCTCAGACCCAGTGCGTCTAACCAATGGGTTTGAGGATAGGTTCCCTCCCTCAGCCCCTTTGACCCCTGGGTTGCACGACCGTGATGATGATACTTGCAAGGTGGGGGTCCAAGTTTCCGTCCATGGACCTTCAGCGGCACCTGCTAGCCTAGGCGACCGTTTGACAGCAAACATTTGCAGTGAAGGTAATATCAGATGTTCGTAGGTCTCAGAAGAGCTTTCTGTTTGCCTTTGTGTGAGAGCTCCTACCCAGCTGTTATAACCTGTTTGCCTGAACAGCAGGAGCAGTACCGTCTCCAAAGTGCTTTCTGATGTATCCAATAAAAGACCTTGGTAAAGATCCAGCTTTCCACAAAATGCCGTGTGCATTTCACTCTGCACCTGTGTTGCATTCTTACATTGAGTCTTTACCAAATGCACATTGCCAGAATGTTTGGTTGGACGTCGACTTCAAAGAGATGAAACATATCAAGGACAAACTTGAAGCAGCTTTAACTTTCCATTGTGTAGTGTGGAAAACCCTCCCCTTGAAAAAGAAGAGAAATACCACTCCTGCAAGGTTTTCATTTACAAAGCTAACTGATGATTTAACATCTTCATGAGGACCGGTGTGTAAAATCATCGACCTGCAAAGTTGCCATTGTTTTGCCACAAGTGCTGACTGGCCTGCTGTGCACTTTCAGCACTACCTATCTTAATGGCTTCAACAATACCAAGGAAATCGATCGGGGGTTCGATTCCCACCGCTGTCTGTAAGAAGTTTGTACATTCTTCCCATGACTGCTTGAGTTTCTCCGGATCTTTCGGATTCCTCCCACATTCCAAAAACATGAGTTTCGGGTTAAGGATTATTGAGCTGTTGGCATCCTACGTTGGGGCCGGAAGCGTGGTGACACTTGCAGGCTGTCCTCAGCACCATCCTTGTACTTTGTTGCTCGTTGACACAAACAACTCATGTCACTGTATGTTTTCAAGCACATGTGACTAATAAAGCTGACCTTTCTCTTTCTTTCTGAAAATCTGAGTCATTGCTCTTTGATGCTCTACGTACAGCCATGGCAAGGAACCACAGTTTGTGCTGCAGCTGGGGCTGTGTGAGGTCATATTTTTGAGTCTTACACCCTCACACATCCAGAATTTTGAAGCAATACCCAAAGAGCTGCTACCCAAAGGCTGCTCGTAATAGGTGACAGGAAGGGGAGGAAGGAAGGAGGAGGAGGGAGGGAGAGCGAGACAGGGAGAGAGGGAGAGACAGAGAGAGAGAGAGAGTGTGTGTGTGTGTGTGTGTGTGTGTGTGTGTGTGTGTGTGTGTGTGTGTGAGTGAGAGAGAGAGAGAGAGAGAGGGAGAGAGAGAGGAAGAGAGAAAGAGAGAGGAGACCACAGAAAGCAAAAAGTATCAAGTAGAGGCAAAAGACTTGGTATGAACAGAGAGTAATTTCAGGCTATATAAGCACAAAAGAGACTAAAAGCAAACATGGAAAGATTGACCCCACAGAGTCCAAAGCCAGACTCTGTGATGGCATGAAGAAGACCTGGAGGTGAGGTGGAGTCAGCTACGAACATTGACAACTGAGGTCCTTTGTTCAGAAAGCTGTGTGCAGAGCAAGTATCAGAACTGGCACTGCTGAAGGATTTACACTGAGAGCCAGCAGATGAAGAACAAAAGGAGTAGAAAGTCAACAATGAGGCAGCAGAGCTGCCTAATGACCTGACTCATAGCTCCAGCTCACAGCAAAGCAGAAACAACCATTGAGGGTGAGAAACAAGTCCATAGCGTCAATGGAGAGTGAAAGGCAAAGCATATTTTTTTGTTCATTAAAACATAGAGGGAGATTTATGGTAGCCGACAGAACAATCCTGCTCCCTTACTTCCCAATGAATCATCCTCTCTCACATGGTCACTGTTCCATTCCTCACCGGCACATTAGTCGCAATTTACAGCATCCTATTAACGTACCAACCTATTAACCTCCTTGTCTTTGCTATATAGGAAGAAACCAAAGCACCCATGCAATCAAAGGGAGAACGTGCAAACTCCACACGGAGAGCAAAGAGCTCACATCAATGAATTGTAGATGATTTGGGTCAAAGCTCTGCATCCGGATTGATGAAGGGTTTCCAAGGCTCTGCTTCTTCCAGTTTTTGAGGAAGAAGTTTCCCCAAACATTTAATCTCATCGCTATTTTAAAAGGACAGTCTTTTATTTTTAAACTAAGATCCCTAATTCTAGATTTCCCACAAGATGAAACATTCTCTCCACATTCAGGAATCTGCAGAATTTTGGCATGTCATCAAAAACCCTGGCAAACTTCTATAGATGTGTGGTGGAAAGAGTGACGACTGGCTGCATTATGGCCTGGTATGGGAACCCCAATGCTTTTAAGCAAAATATCCTACAAAAGATGGTGGATTCAGCCCAGTACATCACAGGTAAAGCCCTCCCAACCACTGAGCTCATCTACATGAAACATTACCTTAGGAAAGCAGCATCCATCATCAAAGATCCTCACCACCCAGGCCGTGCCCTTTTCTTGCTGCTTCCATCAGGTAGAAGGTACAAGTACCTCAGAACTTGCACCACCAGGTTCAAGAACAGTTACTACCCCTCAACTATCAGGCCCTCAAAAAAAAGGGGATAACTACACTTATTCTATTTCTGGTGTTCCCACGACCGATCATCTCATTTTAAGGACTCTTTATCTTGTTATTTCATGCTCATTCAATTCATTTTATTCCATGCTCGTTGCTATTCATTTATATTTGCATTTGCACAGTTTGTTTGAATATTTTGAATTTATTAAGTATCCTGCTATAACATCTTTAATAATAGCTTCCAACATCGAAGTGCACACCTTCCCCCCAGTCCCTGAGTTATTTCCATTTGGGTTACAGAAATACGCTCATACAGAATTCACAACGGCTGGAAGTCTATGATCCGAAACAACATTCATTCTCACTGAACTTATGTGAGAAAGAAGTAAATGGATCAACATATTTTTCCCACTCGTGCTCTTGATGCATACACAGATAATGCAGATTTATATTACAGAAATACTTAATATGGACCATTTTCTGGGGGTGCGACCCCTCCTCCTCTGTTTTGCAGAGGGCATCTGTAGTCCCCATGACAGATTTTAAACTAATTTGTCTGTGATTTTCTGCTTTCCATTTCCCTTCCCTTTTGAAAATAGGTTTACTATTTTCCAACCTAATGGAAGCTTCCCTAAATTAAGAGAATTTTTGAAAATTAAAGCTAACACAACATATAGGATAAAGAGACATATCAATCACAAGTATCAATAATTTGCTCAATCCTCTGTGATTATCCTAACCTTCTCCCTGCCTACCAATCCCTAAGGTGACATTAGGTCAGCAATCTGCAGAATTACGCAAACAACAGGAATTCTGCAGATGCTGGAAATTCAAGCAACACACATAAAAGTTGCTGGTGAACGCAGCAGGCCAGGCAGCATCTCTAGGAAGAGGTGCAGTCGACGTTTCAGGCCGAGACCCTTCGTCCTGACCTGGTCTCGGCCTGAAACGTCGACTGCACCTCTTCCTAGAGATGCTGCCTGGCCTGCTGCGTTCACCAGCAACTTTGATGTGTGTTGCTTCTGCAGAATTAAATCACCAAATCCGTCAGCCCAATGGTAGAGAGCCAAATTCTTATATTCAGGTCAATATCTGCACGCACACTTTGTGTATGAATAGTGGCTTGTTGACAGCTCTCCTACTTCTGAGTCACAATAAAGTGGGTTCAAATCATACTTTAGACTCAACAAAGGTCTGAGCTGAGACACGAGTACGGCACTGAGGAAATGCTGCACTGTCAGAGGGGCTGCTCATTTCTATGAGAAATTAGAGGGCAGTGGATTTGAAAGATCCCATGGTAAAGAAGAAAGCCAGAATGCTCCCTGGTACCTGGCTAAAGCTTGCCCTTCTCAATATTTCTAAAGCAGCCTATCAGAAGATGAGTACTTTGCCTTTGTTGGAAGCTAAGTGTCTGCAAGTTGTCTGCTGTGTTTTCTAAATTATGCTTAAAATGAGGGATAAAAGGTTCAGAAGGGATATGAGGAAGAATTTTTTCATCTGGACGGTGGTTGGAATGAGGAGCAAACTACCTGAGGGTTGGTGGAGACAGAGTCTCTCACAACATTTAAGAAGCAACTGATCAAACACTTGAATCACCAAACCATGAGAACCGAATGCTAGTAAATGGGGTTAGTGGAGGTGAGTACTTGATGGTCAGCATGGATAAAATAGGCCAAGGGCCTCTTTTCTGCTGCATGACAAGATGACACTGGTGAATTCAAAATTTCTCCATCAACTGGGATGTTCTGCAATAGAAATGAAACCTAGTTTTATAAAGGCATTGTCTTTTTTAAATTGCAAACACTGTAAAGTGACAGTGACAGCATTTCATGTTTAGTTGACTGTGAGAGTCTGGGAGGCTGAAAGATATTAAGGATCACTCACAACACAGTGGAGGAACTCAGCAGGTCAGGCTGCATCCATGGAAATAATGAGTTGACGTTTCGGGCTGGCACCCTTCATCAGGACTGTAGAGGGAAGGGGCAGAAGCCCTATAAAGAAGGTGGGGGGAGGGTGGGAAGGAGAAGGCTGGTAGGTTCCAGGTGTTACGTACCCTGTAACTGGGTTGCCAAACCAGCAGAAATGGATCACTCAGTTGGAGTCTGGATTACTAGAACTAAGAAAGTTTTATTAAAGAAACAAGTAACACAGTATTCTAATCAAAAGGATAATTAACAGTTATTAATTGTTAAATAATTTAACAGTTCAGCAATGATAAACACACATGTACACAGAATTAAGATAACAGGATCAATCAAGCTCTATCGCTGTCTAGGGGTAAATGACCAGTTTCAAAGTGACGCAAAGTTCAGTTCAATTTAGTTCAGTTCAGTTCGCAGTAATCGCTGCCGTGGGAGATGGGCAGTGGGGGGAAGGAGAGAGAGAGCAAAACGAATGAATATTCAAATGGCTTCCACACACAGACCTTCGATATTCTTCGCAGTCAGCTTTCGTGCGAGCCCTTTGTGATGTCATCTGAGGTCACCGACCGTGACCCCTCCGTTTCCAGATACGGTCGTTTCTCTGCGGTGAACCTGGCACCCAGGCAAGGGCGGACACACACCAGGTTCCCGCTGATCGTGCCTTTCCACCCTGTGCGTCTATGGCTTGGTCCCGCAACCAGCCTTCCAAAACTTCCCACCGACTTGTGGGAGACGCACCGCTTCCAGGGTCTCATTACCTCGAGGTGTCGTGTGTGTCCTGCCTTAGCGAACCTGTCCCTTTTTATCCCCCTGCTGGGGTATCGCCTGTCCATCACATCAAACAGTTCGGGGTTCAAAGGGGGAGCCGATCTTGACAGCTCTCCTTCCGTTAAACTCTCCCGTCCCTTCATTAAATCTCCAAATGCTGCTCCATTGTTTTCCTTATCTCTCTCTCTCTCCTGAAGACAGGTGACAGACCAACTGCTGATCCCACTGGTGCCAGCACAGGGCAGCTAACATCTTAATCTATGTGTATTCTTGTCACACAGGTGAAAAACCAGTAAGGGGAAAGATAAAGGGGAGGGGGTGGGGAGGCAGGGAGGGGATAGGCAGGAAAGGTGAAGAAGGAATAGGGGAAAACACAATGGGTAGTAGAAGGAGGCAGAACCATGAGGGAGGTGATAGGCAGCTGGGGGAGGGGGCAGAGTGACATAGGGATAGGGGAAGGGAGGGGGAGGGAATTACCGGCAGTTGGAGAATTCTATGTTCATACCAAGGGGCTGGAGACTACCTAGATGGTATATGAGGTGTTGCTCCTCCAACCTGAGTTTAGTCTCATCATGGCAGTAGAGGAGGCCATGTATGGACGTATCTGAATGGGAATGGGAAGCAGAGTTGAAGTGGGTGGCTACCGAGAGATCCTGTCTGTTGTGGCGGACGGAGCGGAGGTGCTCGATGAAGCGGTCCCCCAATCTGCGTCGGGTTTCACCGATGTAGAGGCTGCACCGGGAGCACCGGATGCAATAGGTGACCCCAAGAGACTCACAAGTGAACTGTTGCCTCACCTGGAAGGACTGTTTGGGGCCCTGAATGGCGGCAAGGGAGGAGGTGTAGGGACAGGTGTAGCACTTACACTTACAGGGATAAGTGCTGGGTGGGAGATCTGTGGGGAGGGACGTGTGGATCAGGGAGTCGCGGAGGGACCGATCCCCGCGGAAATTTTTATATTGCGGTTTGGTGCAATAGAAAGGAATGTTCCCATGGTTGACTTTGGAGGAGGTGGTGGAGATACTGGACTGGACCAGACTCCACCTGATGTTCTATCGTGTAAGGATCACACAGCTCAAAGTGCATTATGGACTGACCTCCCACCAGGGTCACTGGCCATCTGCACTACCTGGCCAGTAGTAGGGAGGACTGAGTGAACCAGTGTCCCACACTGGGAGGGGACTCCAAGGTGGAGCAGGGCCTTGGCAACAACCAGGCCTTGGCTAGTGTGTTGTCAAAGCCCTGTACCAGGAACACACTGACTGTGTGGGGAATGGAAGTGCTGGAGGGTGGGGAGCTGCAACAAAATTATGAGGGGTATCGATAGTGTGAATGCATGCAGGCTTTTTCCACTCGGGTGGCTGAGCCTAGAATTAGCGGTTGTAAGTTTAGCGTGCGAGGTGAAATATTCTAGGAGATCCTGAGGGGAAATGTCTTCACCCAGAGGGTGGTGTGGGCTCATGGAACAAGCTGCCAGCAGAAGTGGTAGGTGCAGGGTCAGCTGTAACGCTGAAGAGAAGTTTGGATAAGTAAATGATTGGGAAGGGTTTGAAGGGATGTGGTGTGGGATTAGGTAGAACAGGTGACTGAAGGTTAGCCAGGCTGACTGAAGAGCCTGTTTCTGTGTCGTTGTACTGTTTGATTCCATGAACCTAAACTATAAAACAGGAAGAAAATAAGAATGAGATCAGTGCTCATGGCAATAATATGACTCTCGGTCAGCCTGGCAAGTATTGTAGAATCAGAATCAGGTTTAATATCACCGGCATATGTCGTGAGATTTGTTAACAGCGACAGCAGTACAATGCAATACATGATAAATATAGAAAAAAATAAGTAAATCAGTAACAGGAAGTTTACACATGTATATTAAATAGTTAAATTAAAAATCATGCAAAAACAGAAAGTATATATATATATAACAGAAAACAACTAGACGAGTGAGACATCCTTTTATTCATACTAAACTCCATTAGCAGCAGGTGAACCTGAAGGCCCTTCCTACCCACAGTGGCCTGGTGTACCTTATCGTTTCTGTTGCAGCTTGTACTTTGGCTGGAAGGGAAGAAACAATCACCTCTCAACAGGACAGCCAGAGCCAGCAAATAACAGTGCTCTGAGTTCATGAGATCTGACAGCAGAGTGCTCTAAACACGGCATTAGCGAGCCAATTATAAGAAGTGTCTGTTTGAATCACCACTCCATCCCCGCCGGTTACAGCAGAGAGCCAGACTGAGAATTCACTGCTGCATTAAAGTGAGGCCGACCGCTCGCTCTCTCCGCCCAGTCAGGTGAAAGATAAGCTGGGTAACAGCGCAGAATTTCTATCTAACAGCACTACCTCCTAACTTTCAATGTTCTCACAACAAGCCCATCAAGATGCTGTCCTGTACTGATTGGCAGCTGGACATTTCTGAACCACTTAACAGTTCCCTTATAGTGATGACAGCACTGGGTTTAAGGGTATCGATCAGCTCAGTGACATTTTGTGTCTTCTGCTGTCTTCCCCATGCCTTCTGAGACTGCCCATGCATAAAGCAGTCTGACACAGTGCAGTATCGATACTGGCAGAGTCACAGAGTTTTACAGCACAGAAACAGGTTGTTCAGCTCACCGTGGCCATGCTGACCACTTGCCCACTTTGGGTCTGTATGATCCTACGCCCTGTGAACCCAGGGAAAACATCTAGACCTGGCGGAGTACTGAAGAGGATCCTCGATTTCCTCACCTGTCAGTATGCACTTGGCAACAGCATCTCCTCCACAATCGCCATGAGCATAAGTGCACCACAGAGCTGTGTGCCGAACTCACTGCTCTACGCTCAGTATACCTGTGGCTGGGAAGCGAGGCACAACTCCAATGCCGTATTTAAGTTTGCTGATGACACCACTGTGTGTGAAGCAAAGGAGGTGATGAATCAGCATGTAGGAGGGAGATTGCACATTTGGCTGAGAGGTGCCATAGCAACCACCTCTTACTCAATATCAGCAAAAACAAAGAACTGATTATTGACTACAGAAGGAAGAAGCCAGAGGTCCTTGAGACAGTCCTCATTAGGGGATCAGAGGAGGGCAGAGTCAGTAATTTTAAATACACTGGTATCACTATATCAAAGGATCTGTCCTGGGACCAGCAGGTAAGTGTCATTGCAAAAAAGCCATAACAGGACCTCAGCTTTCTTAGACGTTTGCATAAATTAGGTATGTCATCTAAAATGTTTGCAAATTTCTATCAATGCACAGTTCACGGTATCCTGACTGGTTGCATCATAGCCTGCTATGAAAACACCAATGCCCAGGAATGAAAAAGTCTACAAAAAGTGGTGAATACAGCCCAGCCTATCACAGACAATGCCCTCAGCATCACTGAGCACATCTCCAAGGAGCGCCGTTGCAGGAAATCTGCTTTCATCATCAGGCAATGCTCTCTTCTTGCTACTACCATCAGGCAGGAGGAACAGGAGACTTAGGTCCCACACCACCAGGTTCAGGAACAGTAGTTACCCTACAACCATCAGACTCCTGAACCAAGTTCACTCACCTTAACTCTGAAGTGATTCCACAATCTACAAACTCACTTTCAAGGACTCTGCAACTCCTGCTCTCAGCATTATTTACCTACTTTTTTCTCAAGTTCAAGTTCAGTTCATTGTCATTCAACCATTCACATGTATACCACCAAATAAAACAATGATCCTCCGGACTACAGAGCACAACACAGTATATATAACTCACACACATAACACATAAAGTAATATTACCACAAATAAATTAACAAATAATAAGGTGCATAGCTGATACAAGTTAAAAAGTACACAGTTTAAAGCTAGTGGCACTTCATACCTGATAAGATCCATATATCTGTCCAAATGCTTTTTAAATGTTGTGTTGCACCTCTGGCAGCTGACTCCTTATAACCAACACACTCAGGTCTTCTTTAAATATTTTCCCTCTCATAAACTTATGGCCTGCCCTTCCACTGGAAAGAGACTGTGTCCATCAACAATATGGAGAGACATAATATGATTAGGAATAGTCAGCATGCCTTTGTCAAAGGCAGTTTGTGCCTTACGAGCCTGACTGATTTTTTGAGGATGTGACTAAACACATTGATGAAGGCAGAGCAGTAGATGTAGTGTATATGGATTTCAGCAAGGCATTTGATAAGGTACCATATGCAAGGCTTACTGAGAAAGTAAGGAGGCATGGGATCCAAGGGGACATTGCTTTGTGGATCCAGAATTAGCTTGCCCACAGAAGGCAAAGAGTGGTTGTAGATGGGACATATTCTGCATGGAGGTTTGTGACCAGTGGGGTGCCTCAGGGATCTCTTCTGGGACCCCTACTCTTCGTGATTTTTATAAATGACCTGGATGAGGAAGTGGAGGAATGGGTTAGTAAATTTGCAGATGACACAAAGGTTAAGGGTATTGTGGATAGTGTGGAGGGCTGTCAGAGATTACAGCAGGATATCGATGGGATGCAAGACTGGGCTGGGAAGTGGCAGATGGAGTTCAACCCAGATAAGTGTGAGGTGGTTCATTTTGGTAGGTCAAATATGATGGCAGAATATAATATTAATGGTAAGACTCTTGGCAGTGTGGAGGATCAGAGGGATCTTGGGGTCCAAGTCCATAGGACACTCAAAGCTGCTGTGCAGGTTGACTCTGTGGTTAGGAAGGCATACAGTGCCTTGGCCTTCATCAATCGTGGTATTGAGCTCAAGAACTGAGAGGTAATGTTACAGCTATATAGAACCCTGGTCAGACCCCACTTGGAGTACTGTGCTCAGTTCTGGTCACCTCACTATAGGAAGGATGTGGAAACCATAGAAAGGGTGTAGAGGAGATTTACAAGGATGTTGCCTGTATTGGGGAGCATGCTTTATGAGAATAGGTATTGGTTGAATGAACTTGGCCTTTTCTCCTTGGAGCAATGGAGGATGAGCGATGACGTGATAGAGGTGTACAAGATGATGAGAGGCATTGATCATGTGGGTAGTCAGAGGCCTTTTCCCTGGGCTGAAGTGGCTAACCTGAGAGGGCACGGTTTTAAGGTGCTTGGAAGCAGGTACAGAAGAGATGTCGGGGTAAGTTTTTTATGCAGAACGTGATGAGTGGAGGGGGATACAATAGGGTCTTTTAAGAGACTCTTGGATAGGTACATGGAGTTTAGAAAAATAGAGGGCTATGGGTAACCCTAGGTATTTTCTAAAGTAAGTACATGTTCGGCATAGCTTTGTGAGCCGAAGGGCTTGTATTGTGCTGTTGGTCTTCTATGTTTTTATGTTTCTATTTTTCTATATCTATGCTGCTAATACTTTTTTAAACTCTAGTGGGCCACCTACAGCCTCCTTTATTGCAACGAGAATAATCCCAGCCTATCCAATCTCTCCTTGTAACTAAAGCTCTCCATTCCAGATAACATCCTTTCTATCCTTTCTATACTCCTTCTTGTGCTACCATTTTCTTTCTATAACATGAATCAGAATCAGAATCAAATTTATTATTACTGACTTCCCTGACATGAAATTTGCTGTTTTGTGGCGTCAGTACAGTGCAAAGACAAAACTTAACCTAATTTAGAGTAAAATTAGACAAATATGAATATGGTGACATTTTCATACCTGGATGATAATTTTGCTTTGACTTTGACTTTGTCTATGTTCCAGCAGTGTTGCACTCCCTCACTGCTACACAAGAGTGCTAGTCTTGTTAGCTGTCTTTTACACTTTCGTGTTGAGCTTGATCTCACGTCTTTCTGACTCGGAGGCAAGGAGGCCAGACTGCCAACACGTGTCACATTAAGTTAACAAGAAGTGCTTGCTCTAACATTCTGATTTTGGGTGAGATGAGGAGAATCACTTCTGTTATCAGCTGGAGAATACTTTCTAAAGAGGTATTTTAAGCAGATACAGTTGTAACTTTCAAAACGCAACTGTGGCTTCTGGAATGCAGCGGGGGGGGGCAGACTAATTGGATATTTCTTTCAAAGAACCATTTCAGGCACTGGGGCTGAACGGTCTGCTCTTATAATTCACAGTCTTGCAAATGTGAAGCTGTTCCTTTTTTTTACCAACAAACACTGTGGCCATCCTGCCTGGAGGTACCTGTGAACTACATCTGAGGATACAGCACTCAGTCTGGAATAAGAGGCTAGATACAAACTGGCCTGGGGTGAAATATCTGAGGGACAGCCCAAGATCTGTTAATAGCTAACATTTGCTGTTTGTGTATGAGCAAGACAAAACACAATAAAGCCTCTACAAAGCAGTCAACACAGTTAAAAGCTCTTGTGACTGGTAACTCATCGTTCCCACTCCCTGAGGCTTTTCTATATATTAATAGATAGCTTCAATTGCATTTTCTCCGTTGTTGAGCTAACAACCATTCCAGTCTTCTCACCACCACTCACATCCCCTGGTTAGCTCTGGATGAATTTCTACCAAGATGCACCATCATGACCAGAAAATACAGTGCTGGTCCTTCATCACACTTGAGCCAGCCAAAGAACTATCTATTTCCAAACTTCTTTTGTCCATTTTCTAATAAGCACTTACCCCTCAACGCTGACTCCTTTTAGAACAGACATTTTTTAAAAATCTCACCTTTTGATTTCAACTCCCTCCATGTCCTTAGTCCTCTCCGTAACTTCCACCATTGCAACCCTTCAAGATACCTGTTCTCCTCCAGTTCTTGACTCTTGGACAACCCTGGTTCAATTCGCTCCACCAATGGAAATAATGACTTCAGCTGCCTGCGGTCGCAGCTCCTGAAATCCCTCAGTAAACTTCTCCACCTCTTTACCTTGAGCAACACACAAAGGTTTCAGCCATCTTTCTCCCCCAAAGACACTGCCTGACCCACTCAGTTCCTCATGAGCTTTTGTGCGCTGCTCCAGATTTCCAGCATCTAGAGTTTCTTATGTCTCTTTACCTTCTATGTTTAAAGACATCACTGAGCTCACCTCTTTGAACAAGCCATTCAATATCTCTTTACATATTTGGTGGAAAATTTTGATTGATAACATCCTTTTATACACTTGATACCATTAAAGGCACAATAGAGTGCATTAGGGTCTGGGTAGCCTCCAACCTGACGGCATGAACATTAATTCCTCTAAGTTCCGATAACTTCTCCCCCCTCCCCTTTATTCTTTTTTCCATTCCTCATTCTAGCACCTCTCTTACCCACCCCCTTCACTTCTCTGGCCTATCACCTCTCTCTGTTGCCCCTTCTCCTCCCCTTTCTCCCATTGCCTACTGTCCTCCCCTATCAGATTCCTTCTTCTTCAGCCCATTATGTTTTCCACCTATCTCCTGCCAGCTTGTAATTATTTGCCTCCCCGCACCTTCTTATTCTTGTTTCTTCCCTTTTCCTTTCCAGTCCTGATGGATGGTCTCATTCTGAAACATCGACTATTTATTCCTCTCCATTGATGCTGCCTGACTTGCTGACCTCTTCCAGCTTGTTGTGTATGTTATCACATAGTGCAGGTTTCCATACCCTTCCCTGCTTTCTCTGAACCTTAAAATCTTACTTTTATTTACAGTTTTTCACAGTTCTGAGGTGAGGCCATTGAACTGAAACACTGACTCGGTTTCAGTCTCCCATAGATGCTGCTTGACCTGCTGTGTATTTCCAGCATGGATTGTCTTTATTTCAGCTTTCCAGCAACATTGCTGGGGCTTACAGTATGTCAAACATTTAATGGAGACACAAGAGACTGATTCAGGACTCTGAAACGATAAGCAAAATCTGGAGAGATTCAGCAGGTCGAGCAACATCTGTGAAGGGGGATGAAATTGCCCTTGTGCGGGGTCTCAGCCAGAAATGTTGACAGTTCCTTTTGCCCCACAAATGCTGCTTAACCCACTGAACTCCTCCAGCAGTGTTTATTGAGCCTCTTTTACTACGTGGGCTGTAGGTCTTAGCATGTGCACTGAACTACAGACTCACTTTCAAGGACACTTTAACTCCTGTGCTCAGTGTTATTTTTTATTTGCTCAATTTGGCACATTGATTGGCTGTCTTTGTTTATGTGTAGTCTTTCATAAATTCTACTGTATTTCTTTATTTTCCTGTGAATGCCTGCAAGAAAATGAATCTCATGGTAGTATATGGTGACATATTTGCACTTTGATAATGAATTTACTTTGACTTCTGACTCTGACAGAACCTCAATTGTCTCCTAAAGAACTGTGCCATGAAGACTCCATCTAATTCCAGCCAGCTGAGCAGGTGATGAAATGCCCAGGAATCGTTCCTCTGGGCTAGGAACTGAAGGAGTAGCCCTGGTAGCTCCTGATAGAGGCTGGGGTGGTCTACCCCTGCTCTGAGCTCCCACTGCACTGATTCCCAGCACCTAACGCCTCCACAAAAGCCGAGAGCAGGAAAGGTCATCTGGCCCTGCACTCGTCAAGGTAACTCGCAATCTATTGATCCCTCTGTTTGAGTTAACTCAGTGACTGGGTGCCCACCGAACTCAGCAGAGATTTCCAAAGATCCATCACCTTTTGTATTTCTCCCCATCTCTGTCCTAACAGCATCCTCCGCAGCCATGGGAAGCACTCTCCGTTTAAAACCCAGTAAGACTGTTGTAGGTTTGAATGATCATATCTTTCACACTTCTGAACTCCAGAGGATGCAGAAGTGATCTACCTAGACTCTCCTTGCAGGATAAAGCCACCCTGTAACAACTCTTGAAACTACTTTGGCAGCCATGGTCCAAGAAGGCTGACTAAGATGGCGGCTCAGCTGATAGAGCCACTGATTTACGGTGACTGAGACTCGCGTACAGCCTCGATCTCGGATGCTGTCCATGTATGCAGTGTGCACATCCTTCCTGGAATTGTGTGCACTTCCTCCTAGTGCTCCAGCTTCCTTCCACATTCCAAAGATATGCAGGTCAGTAGGTTAATTGGCCATTATAAATTCCCCATTCCCCCCTCCCCCCCCATGCACAAGTGAGGGGTAGAATCATGGGGCAGGGGAGGAGGAATGTTGATGGAAAGCTGGGAGAATAAATATAGAATTGGGATTGGAGAGAGTTTCATGATAAATGCAGACTCAACCTCTTGCTGTGTGGCTTCTATGAAGACAGCTCACAACCATCACCACAATGGGGGATGAGAAATAATTCCTGGACTGCTGTTGCAACTTGCGTTCCAAGATTTGGCAACATTAACTTAAAATTGATAACTCTGCCTTGATCACGTAATCGCACAGTTTTTTCGAACTTCCAGCTCCCAATCAGCTTCATTAGTCCATTATATAAGAGCCCTGATTGTAAAAGGCTTAGACTGCCTTTTAAAAATTGAAATTAATTGAAGGTAGTAAAATTGATAGATTTTCTTTAATAATGCAGGAAATGCATCTGCTTCATATAGCCTAGCTCTATGCATCATGTAACAAACCAAGACGTGGTGTCTGACCATCTAAGACCTGTCCAGCTGTAATCAGTTACCAGTTTGAAATAATGCTTGAATATAAAAGCCCGACGTAATGTGGCTGTGAGCTTGCTGTTGAATGAATCTGGCATTTATGAAGTAGCTAACAGAGGCAGAGAAAATTTGTCACTTTAATAAGATTTGGGTTATCAACCAATGACAAGAGTGAAGTCTGAAAATGGGGAGTTTAAGTCGGGTTCAAGGATTTAATTCTGCTGGGATGTACTTCACTATGCCCAAGTCAATTGGATGGTCATTGTAATGTTTCCAGGATTTCTGCTGACTTTGGGTAGAGGGAGAAGTTAGGCTGGGAGCAGGACACCAAGTATGTACCAGGGTCTGTTGACAGGTTAAATCTGAGGAATATGACGGGGAGAATTGGAAAGTTATTTTCTTTAGTAAGTAAAACATAGAAACAGGATTTTTATCTAATGACTACAATACAGAGCTTTTCTAAGACACATCTCCCTGTTGTGCGTAAGGAAAGGGACTGCTGATGTCGCCTTCGGAGCACTTGAAAAATTCAGTGACAGTGGAATTAAACCGTCAGTTCATTGTACTAAAAAGTCCTTCAAGCAGTACGAAAAAAGTTTAGCAATAGATCCAACTCTTGAAAACTCAGGATGTCCTGTACAATTGAAGGACAAGCCAGGAAACAGAGCCATCCATCTTTCTGACCAACCTTAATTTAACATGACAGGACATAAAAACTCCATTATCGATCTATTCACTGATACTTCAGGGAATTTTTTAATGTTTCCTATTTCTTTTAAGAAATCAACTTGCCATTTTTTAAAAACTTGTTTCACAAAGTTTAGGCTCAGTGGAGCAAGAGGTGTTTGATTTATTTTGAAGACACTTGCAGCTGCCCCCACCATGTCCTTGGGCGTATTGTTTTTTAACACCAACAACACATTTCAATGTACACATGATAAATAGTTCCGAATCTGAGACTGGCCATTTGCAGTGTCAGGGAAAAGATCAAACACTGTGGCCCTGTGATGTGTCAGACCCGAGCTCACGCATATTGGCCTGAAAATTCAAACACTCAGCTACACACAGCACTACACAATCTGTGCCTGCAATGCTAAATTTTTCATTGCACTTGTGCATGTGACAGTAAACTCAACTTGGACTTTGACGGTCAATTTCTAGTGCATTATCAGCAGTGAAATGTGATGGCTACATTATTTCACACAACAGTTCACTCAGTCCACTGTGTCTGTGTGTGACCTGTTTATACACAGAATGTGTACAGTGCTCAAGAATGATCAGACGCCACCGGGATTACCCCCTCTTCTGGGAAAGCATTTTGCAGATACCTCATTAACACTCAGTTCGACTCCACTCACAGAAAAGCAAGACTGAGCTCCCAGGACGTGTCTAATTACTTGAAAGTTGCATCAAGGAGAACTCACTTGACTCCATTGAGCAAATGCTGCCATTAGAAGGTGTGTCACTGGCCTATTGTGAAAGGATCCTGGTGATACATTCCAATAAGCCAACAAAGTGTGGTCGGGAGAAGGGTGACCCTGCATAAAATGAATGGAAGGGGGTGCTAGGATAGTATAGTGTAGATGGCTTGATCTGCCAGCACTTTGTTATTTCATTCTGGTAGGTGATAAGTGCACACTGTGAGGAATGCTACTGACAGGTTATTTGCATGAGAGGAGGGAAACAACTGCAAGCCAATTCAGGTAAGTGAGAGGTTTTGTATTTTGGAAAGCCAAACCACGGTAGGATTTATATAATAATTGTGGGGCTCGGGAGTGTTCAGAACCAAGGGGACTTAGGAGTAGAAGTACATAGTTCCCTGAAGGTATTATCACAGAGAGGGTGATGAAGGAGGTACCTGGCATTCTGGCTTCTGGCCTTCATCGGTCAGGGCATTGAGTATAGGAGTTGGAGAGTAGCGTAGCATTTTGTAGAAGTTGTTAGCGAGGCAGGCTGCACCTGAAATGTTGCGTACAGCTCTGGTCACCATGTATATAGGAAAGATGTCATTAAGCGGGAAATGTGCAAAGCAGATTTACAAGAATGTTGTCAGGACTCAAGGGCATGATTTAGTGGGAGATATTAGGCAGGTTATGGCATTTCCTTGGAACACTAGAGAGCGAGCAGTGGCCCTGTACTGATGTATAAAATCACAATGGGAATAGACAGGATGAATGCACCCAGTCCTCAATCAAATACAATATTGTCATAGTCATACTTTGTTGATCCCGGGGGAAATTGGTTTTCGTTACAGTTGCACCATAAATAATAAATAGTAATAAAACCATAAATAGTTAAATAGTAATATGTAAATTACACCACGACCAGCCTATTGGCTCAGGGTGTCTGACCCTCCAAGGGAGCAGTTGTAAAGTTTGATGGCCACAGGCAGGAATGACTTCCTGTGACGCTCTGTGTTGCATCTCGGTGGAATGAGGCTCTGGCAGAATGTACTCCTGTGTCCAACCAGTACATTATGTAGTGGATGGGAGACACTGACCAAGATGGCATGCAACTTAGACAGCATCCTCTTTTCAGACACCACCGTGAGAGAGTCCAGTTCCATCCCCACAACATCACTGGCCTTACGAATGAGTTTGTTGAATCCGTTGGTGTCTGCTACCCTCAGCCTGCTGCCCCAGCACACAACAGCAAACATGATCTCACTGGCCACCACAGATTCGTAGAACATCCTCAGCATCGTCCGGCAGACGTTAAAGGACCTCAGTCTCCTCAGGAAATAGAGACGGCTCTGACCCTTCTTGTAGACAGCCTCAGTGTTCTTTGACCAGTCAAGTTTATTGTCAATTCGTATCCCCAGGTATTTGTAATCCTCCACCATGTCCACACTGACCCCCTGGATGGAAACAGGGTTAAAGGAAGAAATCTTAAAAGGATTTGCGGGAAAACTTCATGCAAAGGGTGGTGTGAATATTCCTAGGATCAAAATGTCTAAGACTAGAGGTCATGCATTTAAAGTGAGAGGGCAAAGTTCAAAGGAGATGTGCAGGGCAAGTTTTTATTCACACAGAGTGAATGCGCTGGCAGGAATGGTAGCAGAAGCAAATACAGTAAATGTGCTTAAAGGCCCTTAGACAAGCACATAAATGTGCAAAGAATAGAATGCTATGGGCCTTATGGCGGTAGAAAGGATTAGTCTCGTTAGGAGCTTAATTACTTGTTCAATTAGGTTGGCACAATATCTGGGGCTGTTCCTGTGTTGTACTGATCTATGTTCTATATGGAATGAGCTGCCAGAAGAAATGGTTAAGGCATGATGATGTATCAAACTAATTCCATTAATGATGCCTAATTGCATTAACCTCATATGCCTGCGCATGACCCCTATGCATCCATTCCCTGCAATACTCACATGCTTACTTAAGAATCTCCTCAAAATGCCTGTATTGTATCTACCTCCACCACTGCCCCTGACAATGTATTTCAGATACCTGTCACCTAAATGCCTTTGAACTTTCCCCCTCTCACCTCAATTGTATGCTCTCTAGTAGCCGACAGTTCACCCTCGGAAAGGGTTGTACATCAATGCCTAATGAATAAGTTAAATTAACCTGCCATTGCCTGTAAGGAGTTTGTACATTCTCCCCGTGGAGCATGGCTTTCCCCCAAGTGCTCTGGTCTCCTCCCACAGTCCAAAGACATACTGGTTGATAGGTTCATTGCTGATTGGAAATTTTCCCATGATTAGGCCAGGATTAAATCAGAGGATTACTGGGCAGTGTGGCTCGAAGGGCTGGAAGGGCCTACTCCAGGCTTATGTCAATAAATAAATTAATTAATTAAATTCACCTTCTTGGTATGGTGCTCTGATACAGTTTGCAGAATGCCAGCACTCTGCCTTCAAAAAGATTTCATTCAGCAGCCTATAATTTTTATGTTTGATGCCTTTCATTTAGATTCTGTCCTTTTATCATCCAACGTCCCTCAGTAGGGATGGAACTCTTCCTCAGCCTCGCCCAAGATCTTCCCAGATCAGCACAAGGAATTTTCTACTTCCCACTCACGAATTTTAAACTAGATGAATACTCTCCATGTAGATAATTATGACATTTGCCATTCAAAAAGTCATAAAAAGATTATAAATTTTATTGCAAGGCGATAGGAATGGTAGCAGACCACTCCGCCCATCAAGCATGCCTAACTAATCAATATGACCAATCCCAGACCTCAACTCCTCTTCTGCACCAGTTTCCCACTGCCCTCAACTTCCTGATCATGCAAAATCTATCCACTTCCTCTATGAAAACCCCAGCTCTAGGTTAGAGATTTCCAGAGATTCAGCATTCTCCAAAGGAATAAGTCCTTTAGATTTCATGATTGATTTTCTTCCATCAGTGACATCTGTGATGTTGCTTTCCATATTTCAGCTAACATCACTAATCAAGAGTTTAGTAATTTTATTTTAATTTAGTGAGCAGCATGGTAACTGGCCCTTCCGGCCCAGTGAGCCTGCTCCGCCCATTAACACCCACGTGACCAACTCAGCAACATCCGTACACCTTTGGAATGTGGGAGGAAACCGGAGCTGCCGGAGGAAACCCATGCAGCCATGGGGAAAATCACAAATTCCTTACAGACAGTGGTGGGAATTGAACTCAGGTCACTGGCACTGTGACAGCATTATACTAACGTGCCGCCCTCTTAAATCAGAACCCATTTGTCACCTGGGGAAGGCCTGTGGTCGGCAGCAAACCAGTACTAATACCAGCACTTTTATTGGCTTTTATTTAAAGAGCTAAGCTTAAACTCTGCAGCTGCCAGGCAGGGATTTGAAACTGTGTCCCCAGCTTGCCTGGCCAGACTTCAGGATTACTGGTTTACTGGTATGGCTCCTGTTCCACCACACTGGCAATAACACCCTGTCCCATAACACTACTAAACAGCATTCTCAGTGTACTGGGTATCAATAAAGAGGTGCCCTTATTGATCTCTTATTGAGTGGGGTCAGTCGAACAGGTTCAGGACAGAGCACGAACAAATGAAGACAGCAAACCAATGATTAGAGATCCTAAAAAAAAACAAAGAAATAGAAATGTTAGTAAAACTGCACATCATTTGTACTTTCATATTACTTTATAATAAAAGGAATTTACAAAGTCTCCCATTGTGTCCCAGAATCAAACCGCTGTAATCATATTCTTGTTGTGGAAGGACATTTGCTCAAATATATAACTTGCTACATACATCGTGGACCTAGAACTGTGGAAAACATTCTGTCAATATGAATGGAGTAGCATTTGGAACATTCTCACTAATCAGAAGGCAGTAAGTTATCTCCATCCTTTGATGGGCATTGTAAAGCAATATAGGACAAAGTGGCTGAGTAAAAGACAGTGAAAAGAATTTTTTCAATCACAGTAAGGCATTGTGGCCTCCCAACTGACCGCAATGATAATGTTCTTTGTTCCGTAGACACTGGGCGCTTGATTTCAGATGAGAAATGTGTTTAGGCTACTTGGCTGAAGAATTGCCAGCAGAAGCCGGCACATATCCAGACTGGAGATTTGTTGGAAAGGAGCAAAGTATTTCTGGGAAGCTGAAACAGCAAACACACAAAAGATGCTTCACAGATTTCAGGTCCCTTTTTATTTTCTGGAGGCTAAGTTTTGGCAATCAACAGAAAGCAGCATTGTGGAGTTTCCGAGAAATCAATCCCTTGACAATTATTAAAGTGGCAGCCATGGAATCTTTTAATAAATTGCCAGAATATGGGTGCTGGTGACATTGCCCATGCCAACTTACCCTTGAGCAGTTGTTGGTGAGCTGCCTCTATGAACTGTTGTGGTCCTTCGGATAGATGTACTGGACTTCCACAGTGTTCTTGAGGAGGAGTTCAAGGATTTAGACCCAGCGACAATGATAATTGGATCATTATTGTCACATGTACGGAGATACAGTGAGAAGTTTTTGTTTGTACGCCATCCAGACAGACTATTCCGTACATAAGTACTTCAATGCAGTACGAAAAGAAAGACGGTAACAATGCGGAATATTGTGTTACCGTGACAGAGCAAGCACAAAAATAAAGAGCAAAGGCCAAGTTGAGAGACATTAAGAAATCAGAAGTTCAGCATTATTGTACAAAAGGTCTGTTCTAGGGTGTTATAACAGTGGAAGAGATATCTGGTCTTGAGCTTGGTAGTACGAACTTCCAGGCTTTTTATGACTTCTGCTCATGGGGACAGGAGAAAAGAGAAAGTGACCGGTGTAGGAAAGGTCCTTGATTATGTTGGCTGATTTCCCAAGGCACCAGGAAGTGTAGGCAGAGTCCATGGAGGGGAGGTTAGTTTGTCTGATGGAAGGAATGGTGCTATACAGTATTTCCAAGCTGTGTGACTTGGAAAGGGACTTGTAGATGGTGATGTTCTTGATGTGCTTATCGTTATTGGTGTAGAGGTCACTGGTTTGGGTGATGTCAGGACTAGCCTGGGGAAGTAAATGGAGTGCAGTTTGTCGATCGTACACACTACAGATAGTACACCCTTCATTCTCTCCACCACCACTCCTAGTGGGCTGCTTTATCCTCCTTGATGTTGAACCTCCTGAACATTGTTGGAGCTGTATTCAACTCGGCACGTGGAGAGCATTTCATCTCTTACCCAGCAAGATGGAATGGTGGTCGAAGGTGGAAAGAGACTGGGCTTCTGGAGACAAGACACTGACCATAGGATACACAGCCATAAATCTGCTCTTGTGGACACAGCATTAATGCAGCAGGCCAGGCTTAATTTCTGGTTAGTGGTGACCCTGAACTAGTGATTGGAAAGGTGTTGCCTAAGGCAGCACCATTAAATATGAACATACTGCTTGCAATTTGTAAAGAGAACACAGAGTTCAGACCCAACATCAATGAATGATTAACAGTATAACCAAATCAGGGTGAAGTATGATGGTAATGATCCTCCTTCTAGACCTGGAGTTCCCAACCTTTGATATGCCATGGACCTTCACCATTAACCGTGGACCCAGGAAACCCTGATCTATACACTGCAATTTTGAGTCTTTAGTCATTAGTTTAGAAACAGAATCTTAAAAGGTAGGTAGATTTATCTCAGGTTAGTACCTGGATGCAGGACTGCTTACAAATGCAGTAGGATCCTTGGGAAGAAACAGAATTATTACAGCAAGGAAAACAGATCATTAAATTTATGTTTCTTCTAAGGGTTAACTATAATTCCACCACTCCACTTCCCTCTAACCCCAGAAACTATTTTCCCACTTGTACCTATCCAATCCTCTTTTGAAACCCCTGAATAACTCTGCTCACAAGTAGTGAGGTCCAGATATCACCAAAATCCAGGTAAGAAAAGGCTTTCTTCACACTCTCAATCTCAATGGGAGTCACTAGGGCAGTCTGTCGAGAACGCCCACAAGACAAAATACATTGCAGACTCTAATGTACCCCCACTGGTGGCAGTGGGCTTGCAAATGATTGTGATGTTGATGCACTCTGAAAATTACTGGGAGTAAGTCCATAATAATCAACAATGATTGACCCTGTTGAGGGGAGGCAGCAGGCTTTTCAGATGCTGAAGGAAAGTGTCATGTCCCAATCCTCCAACAGGTGGGCCAGTTTTCAAATGGCCAAGATGAAAAGAAATTTCCTTACCCAGAGAACAATGAACCTTTAGAATTCTCTACCCAAGAAGGCTGTGGTGTGCATTCAAGGTGGAGAGGGATAAATGTTGGAATAGTAAGGGAATCAAAGCATATGGGATTAGTGGAGGAAAGTGGTGCCACGTTAAAAAGTCAGCCATGATCTTATTAAATGGCAGACCAGGCATCAGGAGCCAAATAGCCTACCCCTGTTTCTCTTTTGTATGTTCCTGTGTCCTTACATCCAACAGCTGGGAGTGTCCTTAGGCATTTGGAAGAATGAGGGATGATCCAATTGAAAGATACACAATCCTGAGGTGCCTTGACAGGGTGGATATTGAGCTACAGTATATCCACTAGTGTTAGAGTCTCAAAAGAGGTGAGCGACTGGTAATCTAAAAACAAAGAGCCTGGAAGTTCCTGCTGGTAGACAGTGCTGAATCCCTGGAATTATCTGCCCCAGACAGTAGTGGAGGCTGCATCACTGGAAGTACTTATGAATATATAATATTGAACAGTGCAGCACAACATTGTGCTAATTTTGATTCCAATTTATACTAAATATCCTACTCCTGCGTATCATCCATATCCCTTCATTCCCTTTATATCTATGTGTCTGCCTAAAAGCCTCTTAAACGCCACCAAACTATCTGCTTCCACTACTGCCCCTAGTATCCTATTCTATGCACTGACCATTCTGCACAAAAACCTGCCCTTTACATCAGCTTTAAATGTTTTCCCCCTGACTTTAAAAGCAAGTCTTCTGGTGTTTGACATTTCTGCCCTGGAGAAAAGATTCTGATTATGCCTCTCATAATTAAAAAACAACTCACCCTCAGCCTGGGATTCTCGAGAGAGAACCACACCTGTTGGGGACCAACCTTTTCTTATAGTTTATCCCTTCTAGTTCAGGAGGGTTTTTGCACCCTCTCCACAGTCTCCACATCATTCCTTTAATGGGGCAACCACTCTAACTGAAGAGTTATATGGCTGTACTATGGCTTTCTCTTATTTTCCACACCCCTACTAATGAGGGCAAACATGCCATATGCCTGCTTTACCACATAGTCATTTTCAGTAAACTCCTTTCTCAGTGAATTTTAAGGTCGAGGCATATCTCTGAGTCAACTCAATGCTGTTACCACAATCAGTCATTTACCCACCTGTGACATCATAATGACAATGACTCTTCAAGACTTTCCATTGAAAGGAAAACAAGCCAAAACATAGGTTAAAGAACTAAACATCCAAGTTAAACAGCAACAGATTTTATCATTCCCGAAGCAACACCAACACAGTTACATAACTCTCTTCCCTCAAAGCAAGGACACTGCAACTTCATTTTGTAACCACGTTCTAGAGGCAGCTCACAAATGATGAGGATAAAACAGGTTTATTCACAGCACTGTTTTTCCAGAGGAGAACTTCATTCACCACAACTCTGAACTAATTACAGACTCATGTTCAAGAATTCTTTATAACTCATCTTCTCAATATTAATTTTTTTAATTTGCTCAATATCTTCTTTTGCACATTGATTGTCTACGTTTATATTTTTGTAAATTCTGTTGCATTTATTTTCCTGTATATCGCTGCAAGAAAATGAATCTCAAGGTAGTATACAGTAAACAGTTTTTTGCCAGAGTAGTCCATAAGTAATCCCACTACCTTCCCACTTTCCCTACAAAACCATGCATTATTCTCTGATTAATTATTTATCTACATTCCCTAACATGAAGAAAATGGGCTCTGCCTTCCCTAACTTGCACAAAATGGGTATTAACATTCAGCAAAGCACTCACAGAGTGACTTTGAAACTGATGGCATTTCCATCCTTGCATCTGATCAAAAGTTTCCAGTCACAGGAAATATTCCTTCTCTATTCATGTTGCAGCTCTATAAAACTTTGGCTAGGCTGCACTTGGAGCGTTGAGTACAATTCTGGACATCTGAAGTCTTGGGAGAGACGTGTTGTTTCCAGCGAAGGCTGAGGAGAAACCTAATAGAAGTTTACAAAATTATGAGAGGCATAGGTAGGCCAGTGAGAACATTTTCCCAAGTGTACACGTGTCATATACCAGGGCATATGCACTTAAAGTTAAAGTTCAAGTTTAATTTTCAAGTTCAAATTCAACCAAGAAGGGGAAAGGTTAAATGGTAAGTGTAGTGTAAGGACTTCCTTCCACTGTGATTCTTTGGGTTCCAAGGTCATATTTGAGGCCAATATGATATCAGTAGAATCTTCCACAGATAAGGCACGGAGGTGGCATGTTCATATGCTCAGGATTTCTATTCCTTTCTCTGTCATCTGCTTTATCTATATTTTCATAATTCAGATTAGATAAATATTATACAATCCCACCTACGAAAGCTAATGTTCTGCTGGTACCCAACTCCTGCAGAATCCTCCCTGTGTCCCTGACAGCCAATTCTTTTCCCCAAACCAGTCCTCATTATCACTTCAAGTTGGACAGTGCGGAAGGCAGGAGCAATTAGTACTGAATTGGCACATGATCCATTGGGAAATGAATTAAAGTGGAATGCTTTAAAAATAAAAGCAACAAATTAATGAATTTCTGGCAAATGTACACCTGTCTGGGCTTGATTCACATCTAAACCTCAAAGGTGCAAAGACAATGCTCGTAGTCAGCCTAATTGGATTTCCAGCAGCTACAGACTTGCTTTTGTTTGTAGGCTGACCATTGCACACCAGTTCCTTCACCAGCTTCACAAAGCAAGCCAGCATTGCCTGACAACACACACCACAGCTCATCCTGGTCTTCACTTGATCGTATCTCGGTGAAAGCATGCTTCTGAAATTGGACAGGAGACATGGTAAGGATGCTGTGATGTTTCCCAGTGGACAGGATGCCAGCATGGCATTTGCTAACAAATAACAGAACTGCTTTGCTTACATGCTCTCCCTATGAGTAACACTGTGTTTTAATAAAACTCCCGGCGGTCCTTTTGTGTCTGCTGTATGCCTTCCGTCACTGACTCCAATTTTACAAAATGTGGACCATCACCCCACTTACAACATTGCCTGACATCCCGACCACAGGATTAGAACCAGAAAGCACAACTGTATCCCTATGGTGAGTCACTGAGAGGGAGTGGAGGAAACACATCATCTCTTCCTCAGATTCATCATTCCTTAACAATTGAATAATTTTAAATAAATCCACTGTGTACAGTATTGAGGTTCAAACACACAAACAATTATTTTATTTACAGAGCATATGGTCAATGGAGAATAAAACTAAAATACAAGTTCTTTTGTCTTGGACTTGTTCTATGACTATTGCCTTTTAACCATCAGGCTTCATTCACCTGAACTCAGAACTGATTCTACAAACTATGGACCCACTTTCAATGACTCTACAACTCACGTTTTCAGTATGCCTGCCTTTTTGTTGGCTTTGTGGAACAATCTATGTTCCGTGCCTATACTGGTATCTGTCCCCCACTTTTCCTTCACTACATTGACAACTGCATTGGCTCTGCTTCCTGCATACATGCTGAGCTCGTTGACTTCATTAACTTTGCCTCCAACTTTCACCCTGCCCTCAAGTTTACCTGGACCATTTCTGACACCTCCCTCCCTTTTCTTGATCTTTCTGTCTCTATCTCTGTCTCTGGAAATAGCATATCTACTGATGTCTACGATAAGCCTACGGACTCTCACAGCTTCCTGGACTATTTCTCTTCCCTCCCTGTCTCTTGCAAAAATGCCATCCCCTTCTCGCAATTCCTCCGTCTCCGCCGCATCTGCTCTCAGGATGAGGCTTTTCATTCCAGGACGAAGGAGATGTCCTCCTTTTTTAAAGAAAGGGGCTTCCCTTCCTCCACCATCAACTCTGCTCTCAAACTCATCTCCCCCATTTCACGCACATCTGCTCTCACTCCATCCTCCCGCCACCCCACTAGGAATAGGGTTCCCCTGGTCCTCACCTACCACCCCACCTCTAGGTCCAACATATTATTCTCCGTAACTTCCGCCACCTCCAACGGGATCCCACCACTAAGCACATCTTTCCCTACCCCCCCCCCACCTCTCTGGACAAGGGATCGCTCCCCACATGACTCCCTTGTCCATTCATCACCCCCATCCCTTCCCATCGATCTCCCTCCCGGCACTTATCCTTGTAAGCGGAACAAGTGCTACACATGCCCTTACACTTCCTCCCTTACCACCATTCAGGGCCCCAGACAGTCCTTCCAGGTGAGGCAACACTTCACCTGTGAGTCAGCTGGGGTGATATACTGTGTCCGGTGCTCCCGATGCGGCCTTCTATATATTGGCGAGACCTGCTGCAGGCTGGGAGCCCGTTTCACTGAACATCTATGCTCTATTCGCCAGAGAAAGCAGGATCTCCTAGTGGCCATTTTAATTCCACGTCCCATTCCCATTCTGATATGTCTATCCATGGCCTCCTCTACTGTCAAGATGAAGCCACACTGAGGTTGGAGGAACAACACCTTATATTCCATCTGGGTAGCCTCCAACCTGATGGCACGAACATTGACTTCTCTAACTTCCGTTAATGCCCCTCCTCCCCTTCGTACCCCATCCGTTATCTATTTATTTATTATTTTTATTAATTATTTTACCCTCTCTCCTTTTTCTCACTCTGTCCCTCTCACTATACTCCTTGCCCATCCTCTGGGCTTCCCCCCTCCCCCTTTTCTTTCTCCCTAGGCCTCCCGTCCCATGATCCTCTCATATTCCTTTTGCCAATCAACTTTCCAGCCCTTAGATTCATCCCTCCCCCTCCTATCTTCTCCCATCATTTTGGATCTCCCCCTCCCCCTCCCACTTTCAAATCTCTTACTAGCTCTTCTTTCAGTTAGTCCTGACGAAGGTTCTGAGCCCAAAACGTCGACTGTACCTCTTCCTATAGATGCTGCCTGGCCTGCTGCATTCACCAGCATTTTTTATCTGTGTTGCTTGAAATTCCAGCATCTGCAGATTTCCTCATGTATGCAAACAACAGGAATTCTGCAGATGCTGGAAATTCAAGCAACATACATCAAAGTTGCTGGTGAACGCAGCAGGCCAAGCAGCATCTGTAGGAAGAGGTGCAGTCGACGTTTCAGGCCGAGACCCTTCGTCAGGACTAACTGAAGGAAGAGTGAGTAAGGGATTTGAAAGCTGGAGGGGCAGGGGGAGATCCAAAATGATAGGAGAAGACAGGAGCGGGAGGGATAGAGCCGAGAGCTGGACAGGTGATTGGCAAAAGGGATACGAGAGGATCATGGGACAGGAGGTCCGGGAAGAAAGACAAGGGGCGGGGGGGACCCAGAAGATGGGCAAGGGGTAGATTCAGAGGGACAGAGGGAGAAAAAGGAGAGTGAGAGAAAGAATGTGTGCATAAAAATGAGTAACAGATGGGGTACGAGGGGGAGGTGGGGCCTTAGCGGAAGTTAGAGAAGTCGATGTTCATGCCATCAGGTTGGAGGCTACCCAGACGGAATATAAGGTGTTGTTCCTCCAACCTGCGTGTGGCTTCATCTTTACAGTAGAGGAGGCCGTGGATAGACATGTCAGAATGGGAATGGGATGTGGAATTAAAATGTGTGGCCACTGGGAGATCCTGCTTTCTCTGGCGGACAGAGCGTAGATGTTCAGCAAAGCGGTTTCCCAGTCTGCGTCGGGTCTCGCCAATATTGGGAGACTGGGAGACCGCTTTGCTGAACATCTACGCTCTGTCCGCCAGAGAAAGCAGGATCTCCCAGTGGCCACACATTTTAATTCCATATCCCATTCCCATTCTGACATGTCTATCCACGGCCTCCTCTACTGTAAAGATGGAGCCACACTCAGGTTGGAGGAACAACACCTTATATTCCGTCTGGGTAGCCTCCAACCTGACTTATAATTTTTTGGTTGTATTCGCTCAGTTTGTATTCTTTTGGTCAAGATGGTGCTCCCTTAGTCAACATTTTCCTGACAGCAAATTACCTCTTTTACATTTTTTACATCTATTTTTCTCTTTAAATGTGTTTTGGGACTGTTAGGGCCTATGATTTACAGCTTGGGGATCATTTGAGTGACCCAGCGCTTTGCTGTCTCTTAGAAGATTCCAGGAAGCGAGTATGTACTTGATGGCCTCGATGCGAGGAAACTTCGAGAGAGGACACGAGCTGACTTCATTTCACCATTTACAGCATCTGTCAATTGCCGATTAAAGCAGTGAGGAAGACTGAGACGTCGAGACGAATGCAGAAGGCGAATGAGAGTTTCAGCACCAAATGCTCGTCTTGTGATCGCTGCTGGAGAAGGAGTCTGTGATCAACCTATCGTTGTGTGGCTCGCTGTGTTAGGGGTGTAGGCCTCTCTGCCTCTTGTGGTGTCCCTCTCTTTTGATGAATGTCAGTGATATCGTAGGATGGTATGGTGGTTCTGTGTTTATGGATTGGACTATTGAGTTTATGGACGGTGGACTCTTTTCAGACTTACGGTTTTTATATTCTGTATTTTTTTTTATCACCTGTCCCTTTTCCATTTTCTGGTGTGAGGGGTGTTTGGTGATTGATGTTCTGTTAGCTTTTGGTGTGGGGGAGGGGTTGTTATTTTGGGGTCGACATTCCTGTTTCGTTTTGTGCAGGGGGATTGGGGTTTGGGGGCGGTTGATAAACGTGATGCTGTTCTTTTTTGTCTGGGGGGCTGGGTTTGATGTTTCTCTCTGAATGATTTCCATTTTCTTTCCTTGTTTCATGACTATCTGGAGAATACAAATTTCAGAGTTGTATAGTGATACATGCTTTGATAACAAATGAACCTTTGAACCTTTTGCACAGTGCTTGTTTATCAGTATTTGCTTATCTGTAGTTTTTCAGTGATTCCATTGTATTTCTTTGTTCTGCTGTGAATGCCTGCAGGAAAATGAATGTCACCATATTTAATATTAAAAGCATATATGGTGACGTACATGTACCTTGATAATGAAATCACTTGGAACTTCGAACAATCCCAGCAGCTGACAGTTTTGTTTACTTAACAGCATGGAGACTCCGGAGTTGAATGTTCTCAAAAATATATTGGTCCCTACAGGCATGACTAACCAAGAAACCAACTGATATTGAAGGTTCCTGTTCTCCCTTCATTCTCAAGCACTGGATGAAATAATACCATCATTCCCTTAGCCTGTCAGACTACAGGTTACTACAGATTACAGAGAATGGTATTATGTTCAAAGGTCCAACTTAATGTCAGAGAAATGTATACAATATACATCCTGAAATGCTTTTTCTTTGCAACCATCCACAAAGACAGAGAAGTGCCCCAAAGAATGAATGACAGTTAAACATGAGAACCTCAAAGTCCCCCCCAGCTCCCCCACTGTACATAAGCGGCAGCAAGCAACAATTCCCCCTTCCCCCACTTGCAAAAAAAGCAAGTATCGAACTCAAGTGTGTGAAAAGCAACAGCAAAGACACAGACTTGCAGTTACCCCAAAGAGTTTGCGTTTTACCCGACATTCGACATGCCACAGGTTCTCTCTTTCCCTTATAAGGGAGGAAGAGACACCTCCATTTTCCCAGTGAGCGGGGAGACAAAACATACAACTCGCTGGTTTACGATGTTAAAAGTCCATTACGTTGCTTTTATCGAGCTCTGTGCCCAAAGGTCGCAAAGAATCCATTTTTTCGGTCACAGCAGTAGATTTTCCGACTCCGCCGATGACACACGGGTCTCCTGCCATGGCCCCGACCCTCGATCCACCCGTCTCCAGAGCCCGAGATCTTAGGCTTCCAAATACAAGCTGGGCTCTCAGGCCGAACCCTCAGCGTGCCAAACAATGGCCAGTCCTGAAACCCCAAAAACGGGTCCCATTCCTGCAAAGATCCGAAGTCAGCGTGTAACTCCAGGTCAGGGTCTTCAAAAGAACCCTGAAAGGGAAAAATAAAGATATGAAAGATGGAAATAGAGCTTTTTCTGAAGATGCAAGCAAAGGAGTTGCCGTTTAGCGCCATTTTAACTCCGCCTCCGTCTCCGTCAGTTGTCTACAGTTATGAAAACTCTGCAATGATCTTAAACACCTTTCAAGGAACGTGTGTCATTCTGGCTTGGACTGGCAATCCCCTGGCTAGCATAGATCATGAATAGTCTGCTCCCTGTACTTGAGAGTCTTCATGGCTGTACACATGAAGAGGAGTCTCTTAAAAGAGACACTGCAGCCCACTTCCAAACTTTAAGAAGCATATCAAGGAAATGGTAAGACAATACAAGGGAATTACTAGGATGATGCCAGAGGTAAGAAGTCCTGATTATGAAGAAAGATGACAGGAATTAAAGCTTTCTTTATTGAAACAGCAAAGATTTAGGAGAGATGAAGAAAATTAACAAGAGTTTTAAAAGGAGGTAGATAGGAAATGAATATGACCTGGTAAGCGTAAATTTACCATGAAAAGAGCAAAGCAGAGGTTAGAAGACCAATACTTCTATACTAAATATACATATATAGCAGGCATACTCCAAGGTTGCAAACCCCTTATGGTTTTTGACGTCCTGCTTCCCTCTTCCTGTCTCTCAGTCTCAGCTTCTCTTGTGACTGGCATTTATAGCTCAACTATTCCATCCTCCCTCATTCCACACTATAGATAGATGTCAGCCCATCTAAACATTACTTATCATTCATCTCAACCTGCATTGATGCCTGCCCAAATACTATACTGCTATTACTAACTGGCACTGGTGTCCCAACACTTCCAATTTAAAGTCCTCACACCTTATGTTCAGATCTTCTCCATCAACCTTTCACTTGATTACATCTCTGGGAGGAGTAATTTGACTTTTTTACATATTGGAGACACTGCATAAATGACTTTCACTCCACTTAACGGACTCGGTTTCAATGGATGATAGATATTTCGCATAATTACAGAGGGCAGAATTATAGACAAAGATGGTGGAGTGGACTTTAAGCCTTCAGCTGTAAAACTTGAATTGCCACATAAAATCCAATTGTAATTTCAAATTTACTGTTAATGATTGTTTAGACATCCATTTCCAGTACAGTCATAGTTTCAGCCTGACACTTTGCAATTTGGGAAGACAAACAAGAAGACACAACACATAGTCTTTTTCCTAGGGTGGAGGTACTAAAGGCAAGAGGGCAGAGGTGTAAGATGAAAGGTAAGAAATTTATAAGGGACATTGGGGTGGGAGGAGTAGCTTCTTCATGCAAAGGGTGGTGCATATTTGAAATGAGCTGCCAGAAATAGTGGTGGAAGTAGGCACATTAACAGTGTTTAAAAGCCATCTAGTTAAGTATGTACATAGATAGAAGAGGTATAGAAAGCTACGAGACTTGTTCACTGGGCAACCCAGTCAGCATGGAAGAATTGGACTGAAGAGCCTGCTTCCATGTTGTAATACTCTGGCTTTATATGGGCTCTAAATAACCAGCCCTGAGCTTATTATTAATATCCACACTCACTCCTCTTTGCACACAGTTAGTAATATTTCAATCATCATTAAGTCATTTATAGTTGACGCAAGCTTTTGCATTATATCTTGCTCTAAACGAAAAGGGTTTCACCCTGATTGAGTCACATGGCCACACATACAGTAACTAGCCCACCACGTCCTTGCTGACCATCGAAGAGTCATTTATACCAATTCCATTGTTTTCTCTCCACACTCCCATCAACTCGTGGGTCACTGGCACTCTGAGACAGCAGCCCTACCAGTTATGTTTTTATGCCACAGGGACTATACTGTGCACACGGTATGAGGCACCTGCCAATACAATGCATGAAGCCGAGGGAAACCATCTGTCTTCAAAACCACGTGCCCAAGTAAAAAGGAGTCGACTTATCAACTACGGAGTAATTTTGACACATCATTATCTGTAATTTGATAGCCTCAGCATTTCTGAGTCTGGCTGAACAAGGCCAGGTAAACAACTTCATTTAGAATGAGACTGTAATAAGGTGGTGTTAACTTTGTGGCTTTGCAGAAATGGTAATAAAACCCTACTGGCTAGTGCGCATGCTGGTAGGAATGGACAATCAAAGCTGGGGTTCCACTCTGTGTGGATCACATTATAGATGGTGTAAGAATGTGACAGGTGTTTTTATCTCAGAACTATGTAACATAATGTTGTACAGTGCACGGCCCATGGGCTAATCTGACTTGCTGTTTCATACATAACACAAGAGTGGTGCCACTTTAAAAATCGCTCTACTCCCTGTGCATGTATTGGTTAAAACAGAATATTGCAGAGTCTGCCTGTGTGGAGAAGCTACCTTTCAAACAGCACCGCCGATCAGCACAACGCAAGAACTTGGGCCAGCAGGGCCCATTCCATACTGTATCTCTCAGGAAAATAAAATTTAAAGAATGAATCAGAAATGTTTGTCAAAATAACCAAGGACTTTCCAGTCCTTGAAGCGACAAAACAGGAGAAATTCCTGAGATGCACGAGAGATGGTTTTATTCAGCCTGCCTTGGGGACTCACCCACACTTCCTGTTCCCTTTCCTGTACAGGGAAAGGAGCAGTGCTCCAGTGCACTCACTCATAATCCATTCTCTGGAGATATGGAGGATAAACGGTTCCTTGTTTTTCCAATACAAGACAACGTCAAAAAAGAGAAAACCAATATACAGTAACTATAATAGTTAAGTATAATTAAGGTTTAAGCTTGCTGGTTTCCCATTGTGTCCAATGATGACAGAAAACCCGTGCGGGAGAGTTTTTAAAGCAGAAAAGCCATTGCACTGGGGCAGTTCCACTCTCTCGATCTCAGAATCTGGGTCCAGTAGTACAAACAACCATCACAAACTGGGGTCTTCCTTGGTTGCAGTGGATGACCATGACATCTTCTGTGCCCTGTCATGTCAAGGAGCATTGCTGTACCACTAATGGCTGTTGGATCTCACTGCAGATCTCCTCCGTCTAGTCCAGCAGAGCTGACTTTGTGTGCTGGGACGTGCACGTCCCTGTCTCACTGGGGTACGAGGCCGCTGGTTACCCTCACCTGGATTAGCTCGCCTGTCGAAGTGGTGTACCAAGGTGTGGCTTCTGTCGCTTGCAAACAGCTACTTGGAGCCGCAGGTGAGAGCTGAGTTTCCAGTAGAGACCAGAGGTGAGCGAGTTGCCCTGAATGGACATGGTTTAAGCATAATGCTCGAGTATAATTGAGATTTAAAATGAGACATCTATTAAATAAAACATGAGTACTAGAGGATACAAAATTTCCTGCACAACGCTGGAAGAAACATGACCCATGCTGTTGAAATTGGTTTAATATGGAGCATAGGGAGGGATAAATAGACAATGGAGTCATGTAGGGAGCGATCCCTGCGGAATGCAGAAACGGGGGAGGGAAAGATGTGCTTGGAAGTGGGATGCCATTGGTGATTGTGGGAGTTACTGAGAATTATGCGCTGGACGCGGAGGCTACAAGATCGTAGGTGAGGACGAAAGGAGCCCTATCCCGGGTGGTGTGGCGGGAGGATGGGGTGAGAGCAGATGTGTGTGAAATGGAAGAGATGCAGATGAAGGCAGTGTTGATGGTGGAGGAAGGAAAGCTCCTTTTGCTGAAGAAGGAGGACATCTCATTAGTTCTGAAATGAAAAGCCTCATCCCGAGAGCAAGATTTGGTGAAGACAGAGCAACTGAGAGAAGGGGATGTCATTTTCACAAGTGACATGGTGGAAAGAGGCATAGTCCAGATAGCTGTGAGAATCAGTGGGTCTGTAAAAGATATCAGTAGATGAACTGTCTACAGACATAGAGACGGAGATCGAGAAAAGAGAGGAAGGTGTCGGAAATAGACCAGGTAAACTTAAGGGCAGGGTGGAAGTTGGAGGCAAAGTTGATGAAGTCGACAAGCTCAGCATGGGTGCAGGAAGCAGCTCCAACGTAGTCATTGATGTAGCTTAGGAAAAGTTGGGGAGTGATAGCAGTGTAGGCTTGGAACATAGAGCCGACAAAAAGGCAGGCATAGCTGGGACCCATGAGAGTGCCCATGGCTACACCTTGGCTACAAATCGTTATAGACAGCAGTGGGAATTGAATACAGATTGCTAGTGTTGTAAAGTGTTACACTAACTGCTACCCATTGTGCCACCCAATAGCAGCTAGCATAACTATGGAGAACTGGGGGCAGTGTGTTAAAAGCCAAGAGTAAAACTGCAATAAGGAATGAATGAGGATGATATTGCTGCTGGATTCCATGTTGTGTCTGTAGGTTGCCAAGTTTAGTCCACAGTGTCAGTGTAGCTATCTCAGTTTTACATTTATCACAATAACTATCAACATTAGAAAATATTTTAGAAAGTCTCTCCTTTGTCAAATGGTAATGATGTACAATTTTAAATTAAATCAGTGAATGACTAGCACAAATCGAAGAAGAGTTAACCAACTTCAAAATCCGTGTCCAATCCTCCATCATAAAAGTCAAATTGAGTTCTTTTTCCCAATCCTGTTTAATCTTAGATAAAAGATGCCTATCCCATTGTAATAATAAATTATAAATTCTTCCAATAGAACTCTTCGTCGAAGGATTCATACTCATAATAGTATCTAAAAGGTCAGTCTCCAATACATAAGGAAAATTACTTAAATATTTTTGTAAGAAATGTCTAACTTGAAGTTATTGCAAAAAGTGTGAGTATGAGAGAGAATATTTATCAATTAATTGTTCAAAAGACATCGATCTATCTTCTTTAAATAAATCCAAAGAAGAACTAATACCTTTATTTTTCCAAAGTAAAAAAAAATTGGATCACTCAAAGGCTTAAAAAAGTAATTTTGATAAATTAAACTGCAAAGTTTACATCTTTTAAGATTAAAAAAATTACGGAACTGGAGCCAAATTTGTAAAGAATGCTTAATCACAGGGAATATGTTTTGGTCTTGTTCTATATTGGAACAGTTCTGGAAGTCAGTTTTTTCAACAATTTCTAAAGCACTTAAAACTAATCTACAACCTAATTTCTTTTTCTTTGAGTTATTATAAGAGTTGTTACTTCGATGTACTCGTGTTATTTCTCTTGTATGATATAACAATAAAAAGAGTTGAAAAGAAAGAAAAGTTTAGTCCATAGCACAGAGGTGTCACCTGCATAGGGAGTTTCTCAAGAGGAATGACTCTTACCCAGTGCATGTTCAATATTACAATCACCTACCTTGCTTTTATTTGCCTGATTGCTTTCATTTACCCTGTAGTCATGGCTACTAGCCACTCAATATTATCATTTACCCTGTAGTCATGGCTACCAGCCACTCAATATTATCATAGTTCTCTACTAGTGGGGAAGTATGTGAGAAAGAAATGATTGCTTGATTCAGATTACTAAAGGAGCTGGGCATTAAGTAAGGATTTAAACATAAAAGGTTAACAACAATATCAAAGTCAGTCACCAGTGAACCAGAGATTAAGTATTGCACAGTTACAGGATTAGGGAATAATTATTCAAAAGTGAGGTGCGCAGGAATTTCATAGAATTGGAGGGAGATACAGCACAGAAACATGCCCTTTAATGCACTGAGTCATCCATTTACATTAAACCTATCTTAATCACATTTTATTCTTCCTACTCACATATCAAACCTCTCCCTTTCAGATTTGCCACTGACCTGTAGACTGGAGGCAGCTTAGAGCAGCCAGTTAACCTACCAGCCCGTATGTCTTTTGGAGGTGTGAGAAAGCTGGATCAACCAAGAGAAAGCCACAGGGTCCGCGGGGAGAACTTGTAAGCTCCATGCAAACAACAGAGGAGGTCAGCACTGAACCCACATCTCTGGTGCAGTGAGGCAACTGCCCTACCATCTGCAACACTGCACCAACCACCAGAAGATGGTGAATCTCTGGAATTCTCTGCCCCAGAAGTGGAGGACGGTGGATGGATGGAGTTAATTAAAGAGGAAGAAGCTAATTTTTTTTTTTGAAAGATCGGGGAATTTGAGGGCTGTGAAAGACTAATACAAAAAAGGAATTCAGGCCTGTGGTAGATCAACCATTATGGAATTAGGCTTGAGGGCCCAAGTGGTCTCTTGGGCTCTTTTCACTACCCTGGAATAGAGACTTTAACCTACTGCTTCATATTTTAGAAGCCAAAAGGCCTGATTCAAATTCAGATTGCGATTCATTTATTTATCACATATACAACAAAACATACAGTGACATGTGTTGTTTGTGTTAGCAACCAATACACCCAAAGGAGATGCTGTGGGAAGCCTGCGAGTGTGGCCACACATTCCAGCAGAATAACACAGAACACAACAAGCAAAAAAGCACCACCAGCAAAACAAGCCCCTTTCACCCCTTCCACCACCCACTCACACACGCAGCCCTCCAACCCCAGGACAGGCTGGTTCTGGGCCTCCAGCCTGCATAGACTCACAGACTCATAGACAACAGGCTTCTAACTTCCCCAGTGCACGCTCAGACTCATACTTCCAGCACCTCTATGTATGGTGCTGCACAAGGAACATGACTTATTCCCCGAGACTCAGCTAAAATTGAGTTGTCACCTTGCTGAGTTTGGATAACCTCCCATGAAGGGTAAGGTTTGCATAGACACCAACCTATGGGCACTGCAGTTAATCTTGAACTCCAAGATTAAGTTTTTTCAGGGTTTAGTATTTATGGCCTGCTCCTCTAGTTGGTGAAAAATGCTGATTTAATTTTATCCTGGGCATTGAGATAAAGCCATAACTCTTGAAATGGTCCCTCGTGGTATCACCTACTGCTTCTATATCAGCACCATCTGGGTTCCATAGTTACAACAGTAGCTATACTTCTTACTTAGTTGTAAACACCTCAGAACCGTCTGAAGCAAACACAATATAAGTCCTGCACCTCTTTCTTTCCCTCAGCGACGAGCACAAGAAATGAAGGGCTTGCAGATGTTGCGTACTCTGACATACTGCCACTCTGTAATGGTTCACTACGATTATTAAGTCCGTGCTGGGAGGAGTTCTAAGTAATGGTGGTGTGTGGAAAACAATTGAAATATCAAATAAATCATCAACAAATAATTTGCTATGGGTTGTTAATTCTCAAAGGATTTAACCCTATAACCTCTGCCCTGCATCCTATGACCACGTGAGCTTCCTTGTGTTGTTCTGGTTTCTTCCCATATCAAGTCAAGTCACTTTTTATTATCATCTCAACCATAACTGCTGGTACAGAACATACTAAAAATGAGACAACGTTTTCCAGGAGCATGGTGCTACATGAAACAATACAAAAACTACACTGAACTACGTAAGATAAAACACAAAAAACTACACTAGACTACAGACCTATCCAGGACTGCATAAAGTGCACAGAACAGTGCAAGCGCTACAATAAATAATAATAAATAATAAACAAGGCAATAGGGACAGTAGAGGGCAGTAGGTTGGTGTCAGTCCAAGCTCTGGGTATTGAGGAGTCTGATGGCTTGGGGGAAGAAACTGTTACATAGTCTGGTCGTGAGTGCCCAAATGCTTCGGTGCCTTTTTCCAGATGGCAGGAGTGAGAAGAGTTTATATGAGGGGTGCGTGAGGTCCTTCATAATGGTGTTTGCTTTGCTTCCCAAAGACACGAGGGTTGGCAGGCCAACTGGCCACTGTCAATTGCCCCTAGTGTGTAGGTAAGGGGGTAGAATCTGGAGGGAACCAATAAGAATGTGGGGGGAATTAGTGTAGGGTTATGTAAATGTGTCTATGATGCAGGGGGACACAATGGGTCAAAGTGCATCTGTCCATGTTGTATGATCATATTGGCTATGCCATCACCATAACCAAAGCTCTATTGCTAGTGCATAAAATTATCAGAAGCAACAACAGGCTGGTGTCTATTTTGATTGCTACATAAATTATCATTGTTAAACCTCAATATGCTTTTCACTTTGCTGTTAAAACTTCATTGTTCATTGAGGCCTTCAAATGATCAGATTCCATGTGTTTCCAATTTTTTTAAAATTCACAGTAGGTTAACTATACATAAGGAAGAGAAAATCAGATATCACCAATGTTTTTTTTAAACTCAGGAACCACAGTGTGCACTTCAGACCCATTCAGGTAAGCAGGAGCAGTGTCCTGTTCTTACAGAAAATCTGCCACTTTAGTGTGAACCTGTGGGTGACTTTTCTTTCTCTGGACATCCATTAGGCGTCCAGCCTGCGCTCCTATTGTTAGTCCTTCCCAATTGTATTCTATGCATCAATAATTCAGTCTGTGTATTGACATATGCTCACTGCTGCTAGGCACTGAATATGATGCGAAGAGATGTGAAGTGTTAAATGAATGCATTACAGATGTGGCCAATTCTGATGGATATCCTCTTCTGGTTCTACGCAGAAACCTGTCTTCCAATTATGTCCTACCTCTGTACCTTCTCTTCATCTGAATCATACAAAATGTTTCACTCTGCTATTTGTGATCTTAAGTGAGTCACAAAGCTGAGAGCCATGGTGAAGTAATGGTTTCCCCTCCTCTGAATGCTCCCACAACTTCTTGTAATAGCTAACTGTTCCCGGACTCACCTTCAATTTAGTCTTGGGAAACAAGTAACACTGCAGGTACTGGAAGCTGAAACAAATACTGGAAGAATTCAGCCTGTCACAGAGCATCTGTGGAAAGAGAAATCAGTTAATATTACAGGTCAGGGACCCTTTCTCACAACTGCTAACTTGGCCCCTCAAACTTTTGGCAGTGTTAGAGCTGTCTGTCTTTCACACAGTTCTACATTTTCATCACTAGATTCAACAAGCCAACAGACAGAAACACTGGAGTTATTTTGCAGCATCCTGCTGGTTTTAATGAGGTCTGGTATAAGAGAAACCAAAATTTACAATGATAAGATTTGATTCTTAATA